>NC_091838.1:56681969-57337630 GCF_037783145.1 Equus przewalskii
TGGGAAGGGCTGCTCCAGCCACATTTGTCTCTTTTTTTTTTTTTTTTTAAAAGATTTTATTTTTTCCTTTTTCTCCCCAAAGCCCCCCGGTACATAGCTGTATATTCTTCGTTGTGGGTCCCTCCAGTCATGGCATGTGGGACGCCGCCTCAGCGTGGCCCGACAAGCAGTGCCATGTCCTCGCCCAGGACTCAAACCAACGAAACACTGGGCCGCCCGCAGCAGAGCGCGCGAACCCAACCACTCGGCCACGGAGCCAGCCCCCACATTTGTCTCTTTTTATAAGGACATTAAAAATTCTCAATTTCTCCTAGCCAGCTTCCATTCACTTCTCATGGATTGGTTTCCATGCAAAGCAAGGAAAACTGAGAAAGTGAGCTTTTGGCTTTCCAATTTGTATTGCAGGAGGAAGCTAGAGAAAGGAGTTGAGAAAGGTTTTGAACAGCACACCAAAAGCACTATCTTCAACAGCAATATAAAACATGAACATATTCTAATAGGTTTAAATTTTGTTCCAAGTAAGTTTTGCAAATATAACTTTTATAAAGTACATACTCAAGATAAAATACCTACATATTAAGTACTATATCCATTACTAATGTCATTTTTATAGCATTCCATCTTCAGTTTATTAGAAATCAAAACTATTTTACTTACTTGTAAATTGTCATCCTCACCCTCTATGCTAATTTTTACTTCTCATGCATATTTAATCTTAAGCATTAACCACACACTGCTATTTCATTTGAATGATTGCTTGTTACAGTGAAAAGCACACCGGGCAAAGAATCAGAAAATCCATATGTGAATTCTAGATTTTTCACACACTAGACATGTGAACCTTAGCAAGTCAATAAAATTCTCTGTACTCATTTCCTCATTTATAAAAATAGAATTTTAGTGCCTCTGCCTACTTTAGAGAGTTGCTGTGAGGATTAAAGGAAATAATATATGTGAAACTGCATAGTGAGATATAAGGTGCTAAACAAATTTTCGATACTGCTACTTTGGGAAAAAACATGTTTAATATCTTAAGTGATTAATAAAAATACATTAACTTTTCAGGGGATAGAATATTCTTCCATAGCAGAAGTACATCACTTGGAGTTAAAATAGTACATCTTCCCATATCATTAGTTAGCATGCACATATGAGCACTGACAATCGGGGCACCTAAACAGATTCAGAATGAATGTGAAAATTGATGGTGGAAACGACAAGAGTAAAATCCTGAACATAGTCTAGAAACAGCATATCTAGAGAAATTTGGGGGCATAAATCCTGCTAAGTCGTGAGTTCTAAGAAAGCCTAGGTTAGAGATACTACATTAGAATGCTAATCAGCAAAGATTTAGTTTAATATACATTTTGCCTAGGACTATCACTGTTTTGACTTTCTCATATCAGAATCAAAATAGACTGTTGAATAAATAAAAATATTTTGATGCTCTGAATTTTAATAAAATATTTTAAATCTTAGACATTATTAAAGGATAGTATGTGATTTTAGGCATATTAACGCATGTTTAAAAATGGGTTTACTGAGTCTTTATTATTGGGTTACATAATCATTAGAGTCTGTGAATTCAATGAGCACAACAAAGTTCATTTACGACAAGCTCATAATAAAATTAGCATGTACCTATGAAAACTCACATAGAAAATCTAAGTCCGCTGTTCAACTACTGTGTAAGAAAACTTCTTTCCCTAAACCATTGAATGATTTCAAAAGCATCCTATGCTTTATCATATATTTTTGAACAATTAAAATAACTACGCATTTAAGAACTTTTATAATAAAAAGGAAAACTGATAGTATCACCAAGTGATAAATTATCTATGACTGAGCCAGTGATAAATGTTCTGTTTACAAAATAGTATTGTTCTTCTTTATAGCAAAAACCACCACTTAAATCCCTTCGGAAGGCATCAAGCTGGACATCCACATACGATCTCTCAATAAGTCTAAAATATAGCCACTTTTTATACAACAGGAAAGTGGATCAATATCTCTTTGCAAGAGCACACCATAGGTAGGTAGCTTGCATAAGGGCTATGTTATGTTGAAAAGTAAACACTCTTTCTTTCAACACTAGAACCACATCAGGGAGAGGAAAGCTTACAAAGGAGAGACACGCGTTCCTGCTGCTGAAGTATATTTCCCTGAAAGGTGAGATTACTCTTCTCTTGGCCTTTTTGCTTTGTATTTTAGCTGTGGGATAAACTTCTAATTCCGATTGATCCCTTTGGCAAGAGAAGATTCATAGAACAATGAAAGGCAAATGCTTGCAAGTTACCTAAGAGATGTAGCAATGCATATGTATCAACATTTCAAGAAGACAAAGTTTGAAAATAGAAGCTTGGATATTCTGGCTTTTTGTATAAAATGAATATAACATTTTGCAGCTTTTGTTACTACCACTATCACACTCCAACACTTCAATAGTTTTTCACACTAACTCCACTATACACACAAGTGTGTACAGTCAGCCCTCCGTATGCGTGGGTTCCACATCTTGTGAATTCAACTAACCAAGGATGGAAACGCCTAAGGTAGTTGTGTCTGTATTGAACACGCACACTTTGTTTTCTCATCATTATTCCCTAAACAATACAGTATAACAGCTTTTTATATATCGTTTACATTGCATTAACTATTATAAATAATCTAGAGATGATTTAAAGTACACGGGAGGATGTGCATAGGTTATATGCAGCTATTACACCGTTTTGTTTAAGGGACTTGAGCATCTGTGGATTTGGGTATCAACGGGGATGCTGGAACCAATGCCCCACGGATACCGAGGGATGACTGTATGTATATTCCACTATTTTTGCTCTATTTTCTCTTCAGAAGAGTCACAATTCCCACACTCAATGGGGAGAGGATTACACATGGGTGTACACACTAGGAGGCATTTCAACAGCTGTCTTCACAGACATTAGCAACTTTGTGGAAATTTACTTTTTTAACACTGGATATGGTAAAGATCCAAGAAATAGACACTGCAAGCTTATGGAGTCACAATGTAATACTTTTTTTTCCCCAAAAGGAGAAATAACATATGAGGTACTGGATTTTTATACCTACTACAGAATTAGCCATCTAAAGTTTGCTTCAGAAACTTTGATTTCATATGTATAATGAGATGAGTGAACTTGTTCCTCTGAGGTCTGACGCTGTAGCTCAAAGTAATATTGGTAAGTGTAAAATGTATTTGAAGACTCATATTTTATTTTAATATTAATGCAATTACCTTAAATAATACATCTGGATTTTTAATATTAAAGTAATGTATTTTTCCCAAACTTTCAGTAAAAGTTGGTACTGCAGGAAAAGTGGGCATGTGCTCATGTATTCTAGGGACACGTATTTCCAAAATACAGAAATCCAGAAAAACAGAGATTTCGAGAAGCCCAGAATTTGCAAGACCCATAGAGGAAAGTGGAAGAATATGGAAAATTCACATGAAAACCTCTTAAAAATTGTACTTTTTGTAATGTTTAAAATGTCTTAAAGATAAAGAGGAATAGTAAGAGCATTATTTTTTAGAAAGTTATGTATTTTTAAACTACAGAGCATATGCACTTTAATAAAGTCATGTGACTCTAATAATTCTATTCATGATAAGGATGAAGATGAAGTGGAGTGTAGAAACCCAGTAAATGAGTACATTATAATGATAAGTTAGCTGTTTAATAGCCATATTATACATAACTATATCCATTGTTATAATAGTTACATATAATAAGGAGTTACCTGTAAGGTTAGGCCTTAGTTAAGTTTGTATTAGTGTTTCAAATTTAGAGTTACACTTCTGAGATTGTGAAATTTGGGAAGTAGAGATTAGAATTTAAACTATTTTTCCACAGGATTTTTGTCATCTTCTATAGGAAAAAAGAAATGAATAGTGGTTGAGAGAAGAAATATATCATTAATAAATGCCAATTAAAGCTAAACTAAGGGCGCAAAGCAATACCTTAAGTGGAAAAGACAACACTGGGCTGTCTTCGCGCTTGTTCTTAGTGGTGAGGGAGCACACGGTGAAGTACCCTGTTTGTTTTCTTTTTCATCATAGAAGGAATATTTCAGTAGGAGTCAGATCACTGAACTCCTAAAATCTTCACAAATTGGGAAGATCTCTTTTTGGAGAGTTTACTATTACCTCCTTGCAAGCATGGGTCTTACCAGGACAGTCATCAAAATTGTCACTTCTGGTTAACCATTTCTGATTAGCATGCCATCATTGATGCAGTAAAATTGTGTGATGCTCTGTGGAACATCAGCATGTTAAAGGTCTGTACAGATTATAACATGATAGAGAGTTGAAAAGTTAGCATATCCCTGGGGAAAGAGAATAATTGTGTACTGCTCTCCTACTATCCTTATATACGGGATTTTGAAAATGTTTTTCTTATCATGGTAATAGAATTTATCACAATGTTTGCTGTAATGTCTGATTATATTGTGTTCCAACCAGTGATCTATGAGGCTTCCTGTTTCTACACACCCTCTGCAACACCTGATTTTGTCATCATTTTTAATTTTAGCCCCTCTAGTTGGTGTCTAGGTGTATCTGATTTTGTTTTATTTTGCATTTTCCTAATGGCTAATGATGTTGAGCATCTTTTCATGAGCTTATATCATATTTATTTATGGAGTATCTAGGCTGCTCCTTTGTTTTATATGTCTACCCTAATGCCAATATCATGTCTTGATTATTTAGCTTTATTGTAATTTTTGAAGACAGATATTATAAGTTCTTCTTTTCAGATTATTTTTGATTATTCTAAGTTCCTTGCATTTTAAATCAGTTTGTCAATTTCTACAAAAAAGGCTCCAAGGATTTTGATAGGAATTGCATTAAATCTCTACATATGTATAGGAAGAATTGCTACCTTTAAATTATTGAGAACTTCAATCCATGAACATACTATGATTTTCCAAGTATTCACATCTTCTTTAAAATCTTTTGGTAATGTGTTGTAATTTGAAGCGTTATAGATCTTCATTTTTTTTCAATTTATTTCAAAGTGTTTTATAATTCTTGAAGAGTTCTAAATTGAATTGCTTTTTAAAGTAATGGATTGTTTCTTGCAAGAATATAAAAATATAATTGATTCTGCCCCTTAATATGTATACTGTAACTATACTAACTTGTTTAATAGCTCTGGGTTTTTGTTTTGTTTTGTTTTGTTTTTGGAGAAGATGTTTAATAGATTCCTTAAGATTTAATACAACAGGGGCATGTCATCTTAAATGAGAACTATCTTACTTATTGTTTTTCTTTCATTTTTATACTTTCAGTTTATTTTTCTTGCCTCATTTACTGGCTAAAATATTTTGTTTTGTTTTCATAAAAAGGCTATTGCGGTAATTTCATCAAGAATTGATGGTAGCTTAGATTGAAGTATAACTATAAACATGGTAAAAAGACATAAGATAATTTTTTAAACATACATTGAATGAAGAGCCAATAGATTGAATTTGATAGGGAAAGAAGAGCAAGAGAAATCAAATGTGCTTCTGAGGTTGTGGTTTGAGCAACTAGAGGGTTGAAGTTAACATTTACTCTTATGATTTGGAAATACTGAAAGAGGAACAGGTTTTGGGAGGAGGCTGCAATCATGACAGCAGTTCTGTACATGCTAAATTTAAGATGCCTTTAGATATACAAGTAGAAATAACTTCAAGACAGTTGAATATACAAAACTAGAGTTCAGGCAAGAGGTCCTTTCTGGAGTTATAACTTTGGAAGTACTCAGCACACATATAGTTTTAAAGATATGAGACAGTGCAGAAAATATATTCTAGGACAGAGGCTAGAGAACCTCCAAAATGCAAAGTTTGTGAAGACAACAAAACAGCAAAGCACACTAAGAAGGAGCATATTAGGAAAAGAATCAAGACAGAACAGTACCACAAAAGAAGTTCTTGAAGATGCCAAGTGCTGCTTGCTGTTCCGTTCATTATGAAGAGAAATAGGTACTGACCAGGGGTTTAGCAATGTGGAGATCACCGGTGGCACCATCAAGGGTGTTTTGGGGAGATGTCATTTTGCATACTTCTGATTCTTCATTGAATGTGTTCTGAACATCTCCTTAGTAAATTATGTATCCCTTAAAACTTACTTATGTAAAGATCTTCTACTCATTACTAGATAAAGAAAAATATCTTTACTTGAATTGATTGTGTCCTTTACAGTAACTAGCACTATATCTTACACATAATAAAGGTTTTATAAAGAAGCAAATAAATTGATGTAAATGTCAAGCTATTAAATCAAAGGCAAATTTATAAATTTAAAGAGATACGTTAATTAGATTTAACACTTAATAATGAAAGATATATACCATGATGATTATCATATTTTGTTTTATCAGTATAAATACCCTCTTACTAGATTTTTAAGTGTACAATCCACTATTGTCATCTCTATGCACAATGTCGTACAGCAGATCTCTAGAATTATTCATATTGCATAATGGAAATTTTATACCTATTGATTAGCAACTTCTCATTTCTCCCACCCCCAGCCCCTGGCAACCACCACTCTACTCTCTGTTTCATGAGTGTTACAACTTTAGGTACCTAGTACAAGTGGAATCATGCAGTGATTGTCCTCCTGTGACTGGTTTATTTCACTTAACATAATGTCCTCAAGGTTCATCCATATTGTCACATACTGCAGAATTTCCTTCTTTTTCAAGACTGAATAATATTTCATTTTATATATACATTACTTTTTAAAATCCATTTACCCATCAATGGACATTTAGATTATTTCTACATTTTGGCTGTTGTGAACAGTGCCGCAATGAACATGGGGATGCTAATATCTCTATGAGATCCTGCTTTCAAAGTTTTTAGAAAAACACCCAGAAATATTAGAGTTTTCACTAATACAGAAAAAATTTAAAATATTCTTCTCTGACTGGGTACTTTAGTATGTCCAGTGTCTAGTAGTGTACAGACATATTTAACATTACCTTCCAGAAGTAAATATTATTTAAAACTATTATATCAACATGCAAGCAGAAATAATTAATGTTGGTATGTTTGGAAAATACAAAATGTAATGTGACAATAAACATCAGAATCTAAATGTAGTGACATTTCTAGCCACTGAATTCCTAGAAGATTAAGAATACAAATTTGAAATGTTTGTAAATAAGGCACTTTACACCAGTTCTTAAAGCTCAAAAAGATGGAACCAATTTGCAATATAAACATTTATTTTTCTTTTGTAGTTCTACAAAGATTACAATTCTGTAGTGGCATAATGTAATTTTACATGTTTTCCCTCAACGTGCCTATGTAAGGAAGCCTTAGGAATTCACTGAATAGACCCAGTCATTTAAGCGATGTCATTGTTTCTGGCCAAAGAGACCCTTATAAGTATCATAAAAGCTCCAGCTTTCCACTTGGCAAGGACATGAGGGAGGTTTCTTTCTCACAGAACAGCCAAGTTAAATATTTCTTTAACACTCAACTGTGGCTAATTTGTAGTCTTTTCATATCGCCGGCATTGCACTGAATATGAGGTTTTCTCTCCCCAAGTCGATAATGTTTATATAAATTAAGACATGGGGCCTAAGACTACGTTATATAACAACAATCACAAACCTTCAGTTATAAACTAATCAGGCTGAAGTTGCTGTAATTGGCACCTCCTTTCAGCTACTGAATTTTCTCTTTCTTTTCAGTCTGTTTTCTCAAAAGAATAGCTTACAAGGACTCTCTACTTTTTCACAGCCCTCTGCCTTCATTCTCTCCTTCAGTTAGAACAGTTGAGAGTGCTAAAAGCTGTCCATAACAGTAGTTTTCTGTTCTTGCATTCTCCGTCTCTGCAGCATTGAATATAAGCCCTCTTTCATTCCACCCTAAAAGTCTGTCTTTCTGTGGCTTCTTATTCTAAACATTACAGCCGTCCTCCATTTCTTTTGCCATACTGTTTACATATGCCTTCCTTCTACCCTCAAGTGTTGTGATTCCTACAAGATGCTGACTATGGCCGTCTACTTTTATTTTTCTCTTCTGGAAAAGTTAATCTACTCCCATGAATTTAGTACCATGTGAGGAAAATTCAAAACATGATTTCCAGTCCTGACCACACACCTTAGCTCTGTATTTCCATTACCTACCCAACATTCCTAAATGCTACCAGAGCCTTTAACAGCCAATGTGCTACGACTGAAGTAATCTCTGCATGTACACGTGCCCAAATGAACACTTTTTCATGAATTCTCTAACAGTCTTCATGTCATGTTCCAAAATTTGCGCATGTCCAAAATGTGAGGGATGGATTTAGATTTAACATATGTGTAACACTTGCTCCTCAAGTCACTCTTATTTCCTATAAAATTATTGAATCATCTCTCTCTAAAACTGGAAAGCCACTGATTCAGATCAGGTGCTCTTTTAGTTGTATTATTTTATCAAAAGTTTTCTAAATAATTGCTTTCATAGCAGTTTGATGCTAACACATCCTGCCTGCCTTGCTAGCTACTTGATATGGACATACTAGCTAAGCTCCCAGGGGCTTTCTTTAATTTTCTAAAAAATGAGGATATCAATAACATGTAACTCACAGGATCATTTTAAGAAATTAGTGAGACTACTGTGGTATAAATTATATAGAGTGATACAAAGTACACAATAAACTCTCAAAATACTATAATAATATAATATAATACTATAATAGTGGATTTGATTATTTTGTCTCATTGTTTGATCAGTTTCTATCTCATGTATATTGATACTTTCTTGCCAAATCACAAAAGAGCAAGCATAAGATTTAGAGGGCTTTATACCCCAAAATTAATCAATATGATACACCACATTAATAGAATGAATGATAAAACCACATGATCATCTCAACTGATGCATAAAACTAACCAATTTGACAGAACCAAGACTCTATCATGATTAAAAAACTAACAAAACTAGGCATAGAATGTAATTTCCTCATCCTGATAAAAGGCATTTAGAAAAAATGCACAGTTAACATCATACTCAATGGTGAAAAACTGAAAGTCTAAGATCAAGACAAAAGCTGAAGGAGTATATTAATTATAGAAAAACTCAACTTCAGAATTGGGAAGATTAGTAGAGATAAAGAGGGCATTGTGTAATGATAAGTTCAACTCTACAAGAAGACAGAAAAACCCTAATTTTAGCAGAGTGCTAGAGAAATACAGCCTCTGCCTCTGGGAATACACAAATAATGTTAAGATATGTTTAGTATGTACTGAAAAATACAGGGGTAACATATTCAGGAATGGCTCTTGAGGGCATTGGGCAATGCCCAATTTATTTGTATGTGAGAAATATTGCAAGTCAGGTTAAAATACCAACAAGAATACCTTGAAGTCATTTGAATACACTCCAGGAAAAATTCTTTGAAGTATGGCACATGGCAATGTCCTACAGTAGATGCTGAAGTTATCTTGCCTAAATGACGAGAGAATAGTCAGAAGACTCACAGAAATGAAAATAATATAATGGATTTATAATGTCAGACCAGATCCACTTTATTGAAAAGCTCAGTGGTGGCTCTCCTCTTTAGACCAGTAGAAAACAATGCCATGGAATTTGGCTTCTCAGAAATAGAAAGGATGATAGAATTTCAAACCACTAGATTCTACCCTTCTTTCGAGAACTTACCCTTCGAGAAAGGTAATGGTAGTTACTCTAATGGGCAGCAAGCTCGGAATAGCAGTTCAGGTGACTTGAACCATAGGAATCTGTAATGTTAGCTACTACAATGGTTCTTAAACTTTAATAAATATATGAATTACAGGAGGATCTTTTGAAAATATATACACTCTGATTCAACACATCTGTGATGGAGCCCAAGATTCTGCATTTCTAGAAAGTTCCCATATGTTGCTGATGCTGCTGGTATGTCACACTTTGATTAGCAGAGGTTTAATTAGTAGACCATGGTTTTTCTAGACACTGAAATGGATGAGCAGCTAACTAGAGGTTTACTTGTGATGTTTATCAACCAAATAAAAATGAGGGCTGGGGAATAGAGGCTAAGTATAACCTCTAATCAAAAATTGTAATCCTCATCCATTTCTAAATCAATTATCAGATATGGAGGCTGTTAATTAAAATAAAGTTTAGGTGTCAAGAGGAATAATACTGAATGTAAAGGTAAAAAATAAACATTTCCCAAAAACTTTCCCTGAAGTAACTTCTAGCCATTTTTCACATATATGCTGGGAAAGAGAAATACCTTAACTTTTGATGGCTGTGGAATTCCAAGTATGAACTACTCACTCATAGGGTCAAGTAGGCTTAGCAGCAATCTCTCAGATAATGCAGGTGTTACTTCTGGTGTTGGTCTTGAGAATGTTCAGAGGGCTCAAGTATGTTGTGTTAACTTGTATGCCAGGCTTCCAAGTCACCAATCTCAAATGCCTCAATATTTCTTTCTAAGTTCATAGCTATTTACTCATGTAAGCTTCCATATGAACAAGCAGAAGAGAAAGAAAATTCTTGAGCCTGGCTTACAGATAGGTTGGCTCCATACGTTTGCCCTGCTAAAATAGACTACTTTCACACTGCAACCACACTCAGGGGTAACCTGGAAGAAAAGTGGTGAAGGGAAAACCTCCCCAAAGTCTTCAACGAATGCACTTAGCCATTTACTGTGTGTATGGAGAGAAGTTGCCTAAAGTACAAACACAGATAGACTTGAGGGCAGTGGCAAATGGCTTGGCTGGTTGGTTGGAAGCTGGAAGAATGAAGATTAGATCAGAGATAAGGATATTTGGAAAAGAGGCATACAGAGGGACCTATTTATTTGGCAGAAAGCATGTACTTCAATGCCAACAGAGAATATTCAATTCAGAAGAACCACTCAACTGCCATGTAGATAGAAAAACTTGTCCTGTAGACGTGAACTAGTCTCTATCCTTGGCTAATCCAATAATTGAGTAATAATTGCCGCTTCTGATTCTCCAAACTGTCAGCAGCTAAATAACTTGGTGTACTCAATGTGGTGCTATTCCTTAATGAGAAAAGCCAATAATCAGTACTTAGGTTAATTATAGTGGAATACATTCATCCTGAAAAGGACAGAGCTTCATCCTTCTAGGAATTGTTATCTATTCCAAAAATCATTTTGCCCCCTCTGTCTGAGGTACCACTGCCATCATCATCATTGCAATCCTAAGGAAGGTCTGATTTACTGATATGGGATTTTACGTAACAGTCCTTCAGATCTAAGGACCAAATTTATAGCAAAGAGATGCTACAATGGATAAAGAATTGGGACAATAACCATTCCTAGTATATATGCATTAGATACAGATATAAATGTAACTCTAACACATCATGAGAGCTCTGTACATGCAGACATAAGACATATTTTCCAACCAACCTTTCATAAACCTTAATCACAAATGGGAGTCATAAAAAACAAAAGCTCACTGGGGTGGCTCTTTACAAAAAATGGAGTTAAGATCCAGATTCTAAAGTTTTGTCTACAGTCTGTATCAGATTTATTGGTCCTCGGAGTGGCAGTGATGTGATGGAACATAAAGTGATAAAGTGGATAAACACTGACTCACAAAACAAAACAGCATACCTGGCTTGTTAGATGTACCTGATTACTCGGTTCTGCAGAGAACTACAAATAAAACAGCGGCTGCAGCTCCAAACACACACACACACAGTATATAATATATACTATATATAATTACATATGAGATGTTACACATGTATATCTGTGTATATATATTATATATAGGTATAACTAGATATATATAGAATATGAATATATAGATATATATATATATATATCTTTCACATTCATAAGCTGCCAGTCTAATAAAATGTTGGCATGGGCTTTTGGTATGGTGCTAGCTTAACAACAATAATGTGAGAGTTCAGTTAGTATTTTCAAGCTTATGTTATATGTACTGAAATGAGGACTAATATTTAGTGCTGAGTCTCTAATATCCAGAAACCATAGGTCCAGGAACTAATGGGTGGACACAGGATTGGCACTGTCAGTATTATTTCCAGTAAAACACTTTGGAATTTGTGCTTCCCCTCCCCACAACATTGGGGAGTTGATGTGATGGATAAAAAATCTGGTTTCTGGAGTTTAGGGTTTCTTCCTGATGGTTACTAGTAATTTTTCCACTTAATCTGAAGAAGCTTCTCCTGATCGTGAACTAGCAGGTAAAGAAAGATGTTACCATATGGGAAGTGTTAATCAACTGTTATTACCGTTGTGCTGCTACACGTGGTGGAAGGAAAGAGTATTCTGAAAGCCAGATGATAAAAAAGGATAGCTCTTAATGATTCATGTCCAGTGATAACCATGGATGCGCAATTACTGCAACCACAGTGTGACAAAGGTAAAGCAACTGAGTGGTTCACCTTTTTGAAATGAAGTTTTAGAGAATCCCATCAAGGAAGAAACCTAAATCTATTTGAGTCTAATAAAGGTTGAAGATATCTAGAATGGATGGTGGAGTAGGGAACTGATAAATATCAACAGCAGAGTAAAACGTAGCTTTAACTATTAACTGTTCTGTATTAAGTATATTTTTAGAGATTGCCACAAATATCCACCTGGAAGTCTCTTTAATAGACTGGATTTAATGTAGGAAATGAGTATATCTGAATGACAAAAAAAGCAGATAATTAATAACCTACCTCATATCTTTTTTACCCCATTTTGGTCCAACCATTGCAATTGCAACAGGCTTCAATTAGACTAGACGTGGCCTGATAGAACTTTGCTTCAACTGTAATGGGTATCTAGTTTTTTGTAATGAATATATTTTGCCACTGCCACTGCGTGAATCATGTGCATATGACTTGAAGGAGCTACCTTTATCAGATCTGGAAATGCAAGGGTATTAAAATCCTGGGAGTGACTATTAATCGTTGGGAGATGAGAGTCAGTAGCAAATACTCTCCTGTATCAGGAATACAATTCTGAGATGCATTTAGCCTAGTTCTAAGATACTCCTAGGGAGCGCTGAGTTCCAATTGCCCCTAGTGCTAACTAGATTAACAGTACAACCTAGAATTTGCTTTTGCTTTAGCCATTTCCCTTCCCCCAGTTCCACTAATCCTCTTCCTTGGGATTACTTCCTAAAATAAATTATTTTATTGGAAGCCCTTGCCTTAGATTCTGTGAATAGAGAAATGTAAAGTAAGGAAACCTCTTAAGGCCAATGCTTGACATATTGAAAGCTCAACTGAGAATTAGTGGAAAAGTAAGTTTTAGCCATGGGTCAAAGAGAGTTGTTGTATATCAAATCATAAAATAGAAATACAACTACAAATTGGAATTCTCAGAAAGTAACTTTTTATAAGTACAAGAAAATAAACTGTCAAAATAATCAATCACATTTTGCTGAATGCGTTAAAGACACAATGGGGAGCCAGCCCTGATGGCCTTAGTGGTTAAAGTTCAGTGCACTCTACTTTAGTGACCCGGGTTCAGTTCCAGGGTGTGGAACCACCCCACTTGTCTGCCAGTAGCCATGCTGTGGTGGTGGCTCACATAGAAGAACTAACAGGACATATAACTATGTACTGGGGCTTAGGGGAGGAAAAACAAAAAAGAGAGAGAGAAAGATTAGCAATAGATGTTAGCATAGGGTGAATCTTAAAAAAAAGAGAGACACAACTGGAAGACATTTGAAGAAAAAAATTCTAGGTAAACATAGAAGAGCTGTAAGATGCAGGCTTTCTTCACAGGGTGTCTGCGTAGGTGGTAAACTCTACCAGGTAATAATTCAAAGCCAAATGCAACAAAATAAGTGAATTAAGAAGCCTATAGTTAAAAATAAAAAAATAAGGGAGCAATGTGAAATCAAGAACTTTTTGTATAAAACTCTGGGTACTATAAATTAGAAATTATCACATTTTCTCTTCCTAACAATAAGCTAAATGATATGCATTTGTACTCTCATTAACTCTCAAAAAATGAAAAAAATAGATGATGATTACTTGATCAAGATATTTATATTTTTTCCTGGCATGATAATTTCATCTTCAAAATATTGTTTCGATTGGTAATATATGAGGTTTGTTCTTTTGTGAAAGTTTTCTCACTCTTTCAGAATTGCATATATACATACATATACACATATATATAAACACACACACCCCCAACACATATGCATATATATAATACAGTCATGTGCTGCATAATGATGTTTCAGTCAATCATGTACTGCATATATAATGGTGGTGCCATAAGATTAGTACCATATAGCCTAAGTGTGTAGTAGGCTATACTATCTAGGGTTTGTATAAGTACACTCTACGATGTTTGAACAATGAAGAAATCATCTAATGACGCGTTTCTCAGAATGTATCTTTGTCAATAAATGAGACAGATGACTGTACATACATATATATTTAATATATACACATACACTCATTATATAGAGACATATTTACATATGCATATGTAAGTGTAATATGTTTACATATTGCATATCCATATATATCATTAATGCTTACATAATTTTACTGTAACTTGTTAAAGCAGTTTTTATCTTCACCAAGATGAAGAATACCTAGATGTACGTTGGCATTTTAAAATATAATGCAGGATATGTAAGCCCAAATTGGCCACACATTTTAACATGTGTGGTCTTATGAGACAATTCAGTCTTAGAATACTGTGCATGAAATATTGAGCAATCCTGGCTACCTACACTACAATGACTGTGAAGGGATTCATCACATTATTTAATAACCATGATGATCTAAGATTTTCTTTTCTCAAAATAATGTTTTGAGAAAGGCATATATATTCCCTTTGAATTTCTGATTTTGCTGTGCTTTCTCCCAATAATGATGGGTGGATTTTTCTTCTTCACATTCATTCTTGCTTTTCATTCCGGGTCCATTTTTCATGTGTTTCTTCTTTTACATTGACTTCTGCTAGGGTCCTTTCTGGGGTCCAGTGGAAAATCAGTTCTGTGCCACTCATGTCAAGACAGTGAGTGCAATGTTTTCATTTGCTAATAGACACTCTTGTAGACATATAATAGTTCGGAACAAAACTATCTAAATGATACATACAAAATTAGATGTAAAGAAAATTTGAAAATAAATACTTCAAGGAGTAACATACCATTAAAATATGTATTAAAATTACACATTTCAATGATGTGCTCCTCATTTAAATGACGTTAAATCTTCAATATAAAATCTTACTATGCTGAGATCTCTCTCAGAGAAAATTGAAAAAATACCATAGGAGTACCCTCATCTTCCTACAAACCAATCATCAAACTCACCTAGTCCATATCCTTCCAATCATTCTAATGATAGCCCACTTGAGGCCACACATGACCTCAATTAGTGCACATGTGACCCTCCTCTATTCCCATTTCTACTTCCATCGTGCTTACTCCACATCTCACACCAATTTGTATTCCAATCCAAAATTCCACCAAAGCTGCTATCCTTCAAATTGCTAATGACTGTCTCACTGCTAAAAGGAGTGGCTAATTTGACATCTATTTTTCCTCTTAGCAGCTTTTGCAAATTCTGGTATAGAAAAATGCGTTTTTTATCATGGATGTAAACATACCATAATACTTTAGATTGCTCCTAATTCTGTGGCAGTTCTCCTTAAACCTCCAAAACCCTACTTCTATATGTATTTGTGTGGTATTGCTTTTTCCTTCCCTTTACTTTCAAAATAACTGTCATTATATTTAGATTTATATTTATTTAAGGAGGATTTACATAGAAATTTTTTTTACAGATGGCAAAATGTTATTCTTTAATTGGAGTATTTAGTTCATTTTCGTTGAATGTAAAACCTGATATATTAGTTTAAACGTTTCATCTAGCTATTGTTTTCCATTAATTTAAAGTTATTCTATGCTTTAGTCTTTATCGTAAAGCTTGGCTATTTTTCCCTTTTAATTGATTGATTTTTTTTTATGGATCTATATTCCTTCTGTTAGGGTTTGTATGTATTCATTTATATGAGTCATATTGGATAGGGCCCCACTCTTATGACGTCATTTAGCTGTAATTACCTTTTTTCACTTGAGGAAGAATGGCCCTGAGCTAACATCTTCCTCTATTTTGTGTGGGACACTGCCACAGCATGGCTGGATGAGTGGTGTAGGTCCGAGCCCAGGATCCGAACCTACGAACCCAGACTTCTGAAACAGAGCACACTGAAGCTAACTACTATGCCACTGGGCCAGCCCCAATTTTCAGGCATTTTACTATGATATACCAAGCAAGTATTTTCTTTAATTTATCTTGCTTGGGTCTTTTAATGCTTCTTGAAATTCCTACCTGATGCCATTTTTCAGTTTGGGAAAATCGTTAACTGTATTTCTTCCAACATTTTCTTCTACATTTTGTTTCTTGTCTTTTCCTCAAACTCTAATTATATATCTTCTTGACCTTTTCATATTGTTATGAACTGAATGGTGTTCCCCTCAAATTCATATGCTGAAGCCTTAATCTCCAATGTGAGTATATTTGGAGATAGGGCCTTTAAAGAGATAATTACAGCTAAAAGAGGTCATGAGGGTGGGGCCCTATCGAATATGACCTGACGGACCTGCATCGTTAAAAGAAGAGGAAGAGACACCAGAGGAAAGGCCATGTGAGGACGCAGCTAGAAGGTGGCCATCTGCAAGCCAAGAAGAGAGACCTCACGAGAAACCAAACCTGCCAACATCTTGATCTTGGACTCCCAGACCCCAGAACTGTGAGAAATAAATTTCCGGTATTTAAGCCACCCAGTTTGTGGTGTTTTATTGCCGCAGACCTACCAGACTAATACACATTATCTTTCCTTAATTTTTACATTTCAATTCTTGTCCCTCTGTGCTCCATTGCATTCTTTTACTTCTCCAGTTGATCTTTAGTTGTGGTAAGTATACTGTAAAAATCATCCACTTGATTCTTAATTTTTTTTCTCTTGTATGTTTTGCATCGTTTGAATTGTTCTTTTTTTTTTAAGAAAACTTTTTTTTTTTTGAGCAGTTTTAAGTTTGCCACAAAATTGAGAGGGAAGTACAGAGATTTCTCATATACCCCTCTTCCAACACATGCATAGGTTCCCCCCTTTATCAGAATCTCCTCACCAAAGAAGATATACAGAAGCATATTTTCATATCATCACATCATATGTCTCCAGGGAAACGCAAATTAAAACAATCTTTTTTTCATGTTTCACAACTTTAATAGACTATTCTAACTATTCTGCACAAATTGAAAACACCACATGCAGTTACAAACGTAACGTAAATAAGGCTGAACACTCTATAGGCCTGGTCACAATGCAGACGTGATGTCCCCTAGCTTCCAGAGACCGAGCTCACACACTTGGAAACCCCACATGTCAGCCAAGACAGGTTGTTCCAAACCCAGGGCTTTTAAGACGAGATGAACATGGGGCCAAGAAATGGAAGCTACTGAGAAAGCAAGACTCAAAATTTACACACTAAACGGAAAGCCGTACTTCCCAGCTCAAGCCCTTTACCACAGAAGACTGATTTTCTGCCTGCTGGATCTGTTCATTTCTGAGAGAGAAGTGTTGAAATCTCCAGCTCTGAAATTGAATTAATCTATTTTTCCTTACAATTCTATCAATTTTTGTCTCGTGTAGTTTGATGTTCTGTTGTTAAGCACACACAGGTTAAGAATTATTATGTCTTCTTGGAGAATTGACCACTTTACCATTATGTAATGTACTTGCTTATCCCTGATAACTTTCCTTACTTTGAAGTCTGCTCTGTCTGAAATTAATATAGCTACTCCTTTTTCTTTTGATTAGTATTAACATTGTATATTTTTTCTCCATCCATTACTTTTAATCTATATGTGGCTGGAATGAGCTGGAATTGGGTATTTCCCTTCTCCAGATTGGTTAGGGTCTGATAATTCCCCAGCTGGTTAGGCTCTGGTTAACTAGTTTCCCCCGAGGGCAGGGCTTCTTAACAACAGAGTGTTCTCATGTATTTCAAAATGCTTCCTTTTCCTCTCCCCCAGCAGGAAGCTCAAGGGGATTTTTCTCCAATATTTACTATGGGAACCTGGTGGAGCTCCTGGAGGTAAATCTCACAGTATTGCTCCCTCCATCTCACTCGGTCCCCTTGGAGTCTTAACTCTCAGTGTTGTCCACACTGAGCCTCCAGCAATTAGTCAATTGCAGTGCAGTTTTCCCTACCTAGCCACTAGTTCCCATGGCAGTTTCCGCTGGTGAGTCTGTTCAGATAAGCCTTGACTTCCTGTATTTTTCCTGTCTGTCTCTCCAAACTTCATGGCAGCAATTTGCCCCGCCCCGTGTCCTCCCCTCTCTTCTTGGTCTGAGAAGAGTTGTTGATTTTTCAGTCTGTCCATCTTTTTATTTGTTAGAATGGAGTAGTGACTTCTAAGCTCCTTACATGCGGCACTGGAAACCCGGAAGTGCTGTTCTTTTTCATAGTTTCAAGTTTTCTGAAAAATGATCTGTCTTGTCTGTTGGAACATAGCAAGCGTAGTTACAGTAATATTAATTTTTCCCAGTACCTCAGTTATTAGGAGACTCTATGTAACTATTTCAATTTTAATTGTTTCTTTTGTTTTCTCATATCTCAAAAAACCTGGTTATTTTTAGTTGAGGTCTGAATATTATGTGAGGAAAGTATGGAGATTATTTCAGATCTTGGATAATAGCTGCATATGGAATGTATTTATGTTTTCCGGAGACTAAGGGCAGTAACACAACCAGATCATTTTAAGTTATTACAAGGACTGAGATAATTGAAACGGTTTTAGTTCCTTTGGAGACTGGCTATCACTACTTCACTTTACTCCAAGGCTGTAGCCTTTTAGAATCCCATTAAAAAAGAGGTAATAGTAGGCACTAGGCTCAAGGTGCTTGGTGGACTATGAGCTCCAAGTTTTATCTGCCTCACCCCAAAAGAATCAAAGATCTTCCAAGATTATCAGCCACCATTTTACAATTGACAGACTTCTCTAAGAGAAAATTTCCCCAAATCATGGTCTCAATTCATTTCAAGCAAACATTTACTCTTATCCTGTATCTTGTCCTTGTTCTTTCTCAAAGATCTGTTAAATTAACAATGCTTTCCATAAGATCTTTTTTATTGTTTTAATTTTTTTAAAGATTGGCAGCTGAGCTAACAACTGTTGCCAATCTTTTTTTTTTTCTGCTTTATCTCCTCAAATCCCCCCTGTACACAGTTGTATATCTTAGTTGCAGGTCCTTCTAGTTGTGGCGTGTGAGACGCTGCCTCAACGTGGTCTGACGAGCGGTGCCACATCCGTGCCCAGGATCTGAACCAGCAAAACCCTGAGCCGCCAAAGCAGAGCACACAAACTTAACCACTTGGCCATGGGGTCGGCCCCTCCAAGATCTTTTTTATATTGAATCAAAAGTCCTCATTTTAATTATCTGCCAGCAAATGAGTCTAAGTGACATAGCCTTCCACTCCTAGAAATAAGTCAATTTTATAATAGATTCAGAGTGAAAGGAAAAGTTTCCTTCAAATAATATGTATATGTAGTGTGTGAGGAAGACTGGCTCTGAGCTAACATCTATCGCCAGTCTACCTCCTTTTTTTTTGCTTGGGGAAGATTGTCGCTGAGCTAACATCTATGCCAAGCTTCCTCTTTCCTTTTGCTTGAAAATTTCATTGCACTATATTGTCTCAATAAAAAAAGAAACCAAAATGAAATAAAAAGCTATGTTTTTTGAATTGTGGTATCCTTTAATATAGGTGTAGAAGTATGATTTAACTCACACCATAGACCTCATGTGTACCCTCATTCATGGACTTTTAAGATTAGGTGGCACATAGATATTCTGAGACTATAAAAACTGTAGGAATCAGGAAATGTCTGAGGAGAAGTATTTCCTTCTGATAACATTGTTGAGCATGTCTACTTTCCACTTTTTGTTTCATATTCATTCCCAAGCAATTAACAATTCCTGTGACTCCCCATATACACTGGACTATATAAATATTTTTAATTATTACTATTTGTTCTCCAGGTATCCTTTTGGTGAGGAAGATTGGCACTGAGCTAACATCTGTTGCCAATCTTCCTCTATTTTTTTCTCCCCAAAGCCCCACTACATAGTTGTAAGTCATGGTAGGTCTTCTACGTGAGATGCCACCACAGCATGGCTTGATAAGCAGTGTGTAGGTCCGTGCCCAGGATCTGAACTGGTGAACCTTGGGCTGCCAAAGCAGAGCACATGAACTTAACCACTTGGCCACAGGGCTGGCCCCTGGACTATATTTTTAAATAATATCCATTCTTTTGATAAAACTGTCTTTTCCATCTTACATGGCCTTTTCTTCTACCTTCATTTATTCCAGCCAATGCCTACTCATTTTTAATGCTTAACTCATATACTACCCCCTCCAGGAAATCTTTACTTACACCCATAACCATGACTGCAACCACCAGCTGTAATAAGTGTCATCTCTCTGCCCTATTAGTATTAGATGCTTATCTCTATCATTGAAGTAAAGTGTTTAGTTATAATAATTCACTTCTATCTGTCTCTACTATGTGAGAGCAGGAAATATGTACTGATCCTGAAAAATATTTTTGTTGAATGAATAATGGATGAATAAATGAAAAAATGCTGAATTAACAATATTATAGAATCTAAGAAAGAAAATGTTTTCAAAAAGGAAGATGTTTTAAGGAAGAATAGTATAAATTCTGCTAAAGAATTTGTGCAGTTAATAAATCAGACTTCCCTTTGGGATTGGAGACATGAACGATGTGTCTCAGAGGAACACTGATCACCTGACTGGTGAAGCAAACGCAAAATGAGTAATTGAGGGATGCAGGAATAGACCACTTTTGAGAAACCTACTTGTGAACCTAAGTTGACCCAAGCATGATAGAGGCACAAAATTGGTCAACATTCAAGAGTCTTCATCAAGAGAGGATAAGAAGAATATGATAGATGAAAACATTGAAGGAAAATATTGCTCATTTTATCATAATTTCTAGAGTTAACATAGGTAGAAGAAACGTAAGTAATTTCAACAACTTTACCCATTGATTACAATTAAGATTATGGCCATCTTATCCCATTCAATAGAGAAGACAGTGTCTTTATAGAGGAGATGAGGAAATCAGTTGGATTTGTAACAATAGAGCAAGAAAAATTAGGTCAATAAGACAAAATTAAATCTACAATTGTAGATTACATCGGGGGGAAAAAAGTTATTCCCTAGTATCTGTGAGTTCATTGTGGATTTTATAAAGGAGTGGCTGCATATTATTTAGGCAAAATACTGTCTTTTCTATTTGTTTATTTATATAGGCAGCTACTACTGGACTTGAAAAATTCATCTGAGAAAAATAATAAAACACATTTAGAAAATAAAGGGGCTTTTTTATTATAGAAATTGTTTTTATTTATTTTATATCTACATATAAAATTTTATATACAGATATAATATTTATATTGCTTTGTGGGCTTCACACTAAAAGTTCAAATAACATTTATTAGAGGGAATTAGACATCTGTGTCTAATTTGTATTTGTCATGACATCTTTTTCTTTTTTTTGTATTTATTTATTTATTTATTTAATTTTTTAAATTGCAGTAACATTGGATTATAACATTATATAGCTTTCAGATGTATATAGTAATATATTTCAAATTCTGTGTATGTTACATCATGTTCACCACCCAAAAACTAATTATAGTCCATCCCCTCACATGTGAGCCTAATCACCCCTTTTGCCCTCCCCCCCCTTCCCCTATGGTAATCACCAATCCAATCTCCATTGCTGTGTGTTTGTTTGTCATTGTTTTTATCTCCTACTTAGGAGTGAGATCATACAGTATTTGACTTTCTCCCTCTGGCTAATTTTACTTAGCATGATACCCTCAAGGACAATCCATGTTATCACAAATGCTGGGATTTCATCATTTCTTATGGCTGAGTAGTATTCCATTCTGTATAAATACCACATCTTCTTTAACCATTCGTCCCTTGATGGGCACCAAAAGAAAAAATGAACAAATGTGACTACATCAAACTAAAAAGCTTCTGCACAGCAAAGGAAACCATCAATGAAACGAAAAGACAACCTGACAATTGGGAGAAGATATTTGCAAACCATATGTCAGATAAAGGGTTAATATCCAAAATATACAAAGAACTCTAACAGCTCAACAACAAAAAAACCAACAACCCAATTAAAAAATGGGCAAAAGATCTGAACAGAGATTTCTCCAAAGAAGATATACGGATGGCCAACAGGCATATGAAAAGATGCTCAACATCATTAGCTATCAGGGAAATGCAAATCAAAACTACGATGAGATATCACCTCACTCTGGTCAGAATGGCTATAATTAACAAGACAGGGAACAAGAAATGTTGGAGAAGATGTGGAGAGAAGGGAACCCTTGTGCACTGCTGGTGGGAGTGCAAACTGGTGCAGCCACTATGGAAAGCAGTATGAAGTATCCTCAGAAAATTAAGAATAGATCTGCCATATGATCCAGCTGTTCCACTGCTGGGTATTTATCCAAAGAACTTGAAAACACAAAGGCATAAAGATGCTTGCACTCCTACGTTCATTGCAGCATTATACACAATAGCCAAGACTTGGAAAATGATGGTTTTTAAAGGTATATTCAATGAACTTTTGTAGGTGCTCTTCTTCTACTTGGCTTGATTTTCACTTGTATTGCTTTATCATTGTATTTTACAGCTTCAAACTTTTAGGCTACAAATCACACACTGCTATCTTTCCAGAATTTCCTATACACTATTATAGAAGAGTGGTAACATTTTGTGCTCAAAAAACATTTGAAAAGAAAAAAAATAGTTTATTAAGTCTATTTTATTTTATTTTATTGTTTTTTAACTTTTTTTTAAAGACTGGCACCTAGGCTAACAACTGTTGCCAATCTTCCTTTTTTTTTTTAAAGGATTGGCACCTGGGCTAACTACTGTTGCCAATCTTTTTTCTTTTTTTTCTGCTTCATTTCCCAAACCCCCATGGTACATAGTTGTATATCCTAGTTGCAGGTTCTTCTAGTTGTGGGATGTGGGACGCAGCCTCAAGTGGCCTGACAAGCGGTGACATGTCCGCGCCCAGGATCCCAACCCTGGGCTGCCGCAACGGAGCGCACGAACTTAACCACTGGGCCTTGGAGCTGGCCCCTATTTTATTTTAAATGCAAGAAAAATTCGTTTAGCATTACATAAATAGTGAGCATAGTTGTTTGATTAAAGCATGCACTTTTCTATTGGCTGTACTTTTGTCATTTCGAATGTGAATTGCTCTTTTGAATTATTTTAGCTGTATTTATATAAGAACTACATCATTTCCTCTATACAAGAGCACATTTTTCTCTTACTTAGTATTAACTTCCGTCTGCCTTGCATAATACTCAATTGTTTAAACATCTTCTTGACCTTTAAAAACCCTTCAATAACTAGCATAGAGTCTTGAACATATTCAGAAATTTAAAAAGTGCATATTCAGATGAAGTGAATTGCCAACGGACAGTAAAATCCTGCCAGTTATAATCTTGACTATGTAATATAGAACAATTATTATTTATTTTTGAATTTTCTTTGTAGAGAATTTACATTTTCATCATTAGTTTTTGTGTATTTATTTTCCCAGAAAATCTTTTATATTTCTGCCCCGAACCCATAAATTTACTTTAAGTATGTTTCGCTTACATTTGATTCTCCATAAAAACCATTAAGTTCCACCTCTCACACACACACATATTTTTTTCAGTGTAGCTCTCTGTTGCATCAAGAGAATGGCCTGTTTCCCGTCTCCTTCCAGAATTTGGCATATTGTACATAATGCTACTCTTCTTACTGAGCTGCTAATCTCACTGGTCTCTACTCTAAACTCATTGATTATTCATACATAGAGTCAGCTATCGATTTTAACTGGCCTTGTATTGAGAACGCACTATTAAAACATATGTATGTGATATGTAGGTATAGTTGAATACATATTTAATTGGAAATATTTTTCCACCTTCATTAATTACAGGTATACATTTGATGATATTTTAGTGAAAGCTTGTTAATAAAATAAATAAATAAAACTCTGGCAACTGAAGCTCAGGTCAGCTCTACCAGTTGACAGTGCCCTGATTGTACTGTCACACATTATGCCAGGAGGGTAACACATGCTGAGGATGACAGGAAAATCCCTTCAGAACCCTCCCAGACTCTTCCCTATGTATCTCTTCCTTTGGCTGGTTTTAACACATATCCTTTCCCTATAACACATATAACTTTGAGTATAATAGCCATCAGTGAGTTCTGTGAGCGTTCCTAGCAAATTAATAAACATGGAGGTGCCTGCGCGAAAACCCTGAACATGCCGTTGACGTCAGAATTTTCACTTTCTTTTGTAACACTCTCATTTATTTCTGCTCATTCTCTAACTTTTCCAAAATCTCTATTACATGTCATAATATTGCAGGAAAATACTGTAAAGTTTACTTATTTCAAAACTTCCCATAAATTTTACTAATTCCTATGCATGATAACCTTCAACAAATTTAAATGTACTCTTCATTGATTATAGTTTCGATATTTGTTCCTTATATATTTCTCAGCTGAAATCTCAGAATTCTTGAGCAGACTTAGCAGATGGAGGACTGAGCCCTTAACCTGACAGTCTGGGTAACTCCAGGTACCTTCCCAGACATATTCTAGAGCCATAAACCGAGAAATAATTTCCAACGCTCCCCTGGAGAAAATTTGTTTACATTTCAGGATAACAAATAAGCTTTTTCTCCATAGAGCAGGGCAGACAGATGTATCAGCAGCCCCATAAAAGCTCAGTCTCCTAATTTTGGCATTTCTCTCTCGTGGTGCAACCCAGTACATGTGCAGTTAAATATTTGGCCCTCCTCCTGATGCCCTGTGTGATTTGAGTGTTGGAAACCAACACAATGTAGTGGTCTGGCTGCTCCTGTATTCTGAGTAATAAATTGTTTTTCTGACCCAGGATTCTTGTATTCTTCTGTTAGTATGTGTATGTGAAACTGTGGCAAGCTAAGTTGTTAGTTTGCAAGGAAGCGAAGTTTGCAGACACTTCACAGCTTCTGACTTAACAAAAGTATTGTGTAAAATTCCCAAATATTAAAAATACCTAATATCCCTTTGTAAAGATAGGATTATTAACAAAAATAAAGTTTGAAAGAAAAATCATGTTTAAAGAGTTTTATATACAAAATACACGAAGGCATCATTATAATTTCTTGCTTTGTTTCCGAGGCTTCCACAAATTGGCCCCTGCTTAATTTTCTACCTTTATTCAATATAAACCATATCCTCTAATAAGAACAAATTACTCAATGTCTCCTAAACGGGCTTTAAAATATTTATACTGCTTGATCTTGTATCAGTTTGTCTTCTTGGAAAGCCTGAATCTGAATTTCCTTGCCGTCCTTTAATTTAAAAGCTACCTATCATTAAAAGATCAAATTAAGAATGAATTGATTTGTCATATATTGTTCTGTCAGAAATGTTTTGTGGTAAAGAGTGTGGGTCCCTTGAGTCTAAGTTCCTTCATGTCAAATTCTGCTTCCTCCACTTAGTAAACAGCAGACCACTGTTTATTCATCTCTGAAAATGATAATAATACACTTAGTGTTTTAACAAGGGGAAGCAAATCAAAGGAACTAATCTATAGAAAGTGCTCAGCATATTCTGTTGCTAACACTAATAATCATAAGAGCTAACTCTGACAAAGCATGTGTGTCCCAGAACTATTCAAAGTTACATCTATTAGCTCATTTAAATGCTAACTTAAAAAAAATCATCCTCATTTCAATTTTCAAAGCTAGATATCACAGGTCCTTCTAAACTTCCATAACATTTGTCTTCTGAAATGCAGGTGCCTAAATACATGCGTACTGCTAAGGTCTCATTTTTATAGATAACCTCAATAAAGATGTACAAGCTCCTTCTCATTTTTATAGATAACCTCAATAAAGATGTACAAGCTCCTTTAAGAGTAAGGGATCCAATTCATCATTTTTTATACTTTTCTGGACTTCTACAATGATGTACACATACTACAGCTCAATTCACATTAGGTTACTTTTTATCTTATTAATTTTCCTTAAGTAAAACACCATGAATGACAACCATGATCATACCGATAGCCTATCCCTAGATTGACAGCCTAATTATGGCCAATGAGGCAGTTTAATTACCCCCAAAGAATTCTCTGCAGTTTAAGAGGTTTATCATAGTTTACCTTGTAAGTCACAACTCCTCACTGATAAAAGGTATCAGTTTGCATTGGACAGGAAAATCTTCATGCCTGCCACTCTTCTAGGCTCTTGTATTGGAATCTTCTCTGCCCTTTGGAGAGGATATCTATGACTTCTCTCCTATGGGATCTTTATTCTGGATCCAGTTGATTTGTGCAGAAATAAACATCTTTTTAGAAAATAGAGTCTACACCATAGCAAATGTGCTTTGGAGCAGGTTGGCACAAGAATTAATAATAGATATCTCCTTCTTTTACTGACCATATCTAATCAGTCAAAAAATACAGTTGGTTTAATCTTTCTATTTTCCTCTATTACAATCCAAATCTAAGCTACTTTTATTTTATTTATTGAGTAATTAAACAATTATTTGTTGAGTACCCACTATGTGCCAGAAATAATCTATTCTGTGAGAGTAAATAAGATTTTTCTTGTAAAGTGAGGAATTCATGTTTTACCTAAATTAGGCATTTAAATTCAATGAAAAACAAAAAATACTAGGCTGACTGAAAGAGTCAAACACTCCACCCCCCTCCTAACCCCCCCACAAAAAAAACAAAACCCAGAGACAAAAGTAGCTGTCTGCCAAATTCAGCCCATGGGGCACTAGATTTTGCAATCCCTTATGTAAGCCCTTGTTAATTATTGTAAGTAATTTGGATTTATTCTAAATTCCATAGTTTTAATATTTTTAGGAATATTGGGGGGGGGGCAGCTGAAATATGCTCCAAAGATCCTTTTAAATCACTCTTACTCCATAAGAGAATTGACATTTTCTCAATCAGATTCTGCAAGGAAAATTGTAAACATGAATCCAAGCCTGACCTCCAAACAGATGCTAGTTAATGATTCTGGGGGAAAAGCTACAGTTACTTCACTAGCATGCAGTCAGGAGAATATTTTTATTGTTATCATTCATTTTTTTTCCAAAGCATCATTCATTGACCATTTTCTCTCTCTCAAATCCCATTACTGAAACTGGATATCCAACAGTAAACAAGATGCAAATGTCCTTAACTCCCATTAAATTTAAAGTCTATAAAAGATAGCATGTAATAACCAAATGATTACACATATATGCAATTGTTTCTGAATATAATAGAGGTTGAAATTTTGATAAGTGTTATAAAAAAGTGACAAATGAACACTTCACTATCCTGATTAAATTCTGCAATTGCATTCTCGGTACTCTCAGTCCCAAGTCCTTAAGGGGTTGACTTAGACCTGCGTCATCTATCTCTTTCTGCTTTGTAGCCCTCATATTTTACCCCTACCTCTTTCTTTATGTGTTTTAACCACACTAGACTTTTTTTTTTTGGTAACAGGCTATGATTGCATCCCCACTCCCACAGCCCCCAAACATGCACAGACACACGGACACATAAACACAGACACGCACTCAGATTTTGGTAGCTGAAATCTATTGACCCTTCAGGTCTCTGCTTAAATGTTACTTGCTTCTTGTGTCTTTTCTTGACTCCCTAGAGTAGGTTAAATACTCTATTTCAAACTCCTTTGCAACTTTGCACTTCTTCAAAGCACTTACACGAATAGTAAATATTAAAGATTTATGTAGTTATGTTTTAAGGAATATTTGAAACCATACTGCACGCTTTGCGATTAAATGAACTGTAATTCCAGCATCTAGCATAGTCTCTGGCAATGGCTAGAATTTTAAATGAATAAAATAATATATAATAACTCTGCTAAGAGGGATGGTGATGAATCACGGTACCCAGCAAGGTCTCTCTACTAGACATTCACTAATGATATATAGACATGGTCAGGTAGGTAGTATCAGGAATAGAAACTAAAAGAAGATTTTGAAATAGGAAGAGCACATAAAGCAATAAGTACCTAAAGTTTTAGAGGGTAGGGGAAGACAGAGAGTTTGAGTAAGCATAAATCCAAAATATATGCAGAGGAGGAGTGGTCTGTTTCTTG
Organism: Equus przewalskii; assembly: GCF_037783145.1. Lineage (NCBI taxonomy): Eukaryota > Metazoa > Chordata > Mammalia > Perissodactyla > Equidae > Equus > Equus przewalskii. The sequence continues at coordinate 56,710,195 of NC_091838.1, forward strand.
CTCTGGCTGCTGATTCCATAGGTGTGTTGATTTTGTGAGGTTTCATAAAGCTGCATACTTGTAAAGTGTGAAATTTTCTATATATGTACATTTAATTAGACTGTTTGCGTATGTGTGTATACGCAAAAAAATCATAGCTCACTTTTTGACAGACTCAGTAGAGACAGTCAGATTCAGAGAATTTTGTTTTGTCTTACTGGAGCAGGAATAATCAACTATTGATAAGGCAGGAGGATAGCTCATTTGCTATTGCTTCCTGGATCCTAAAACATCTCTTGATCCTGGGCTCTGCCTTATTCTGGGACTCTAGCCCTATGGTTCATCCTGGACTTCTGTGAGATTCTTGAGTTCGTCATGTTCATGCATGATATTATGATCTCCCAATTGTATCAAGTAGTTTGTTCTGGAATACACACACATAAAAATAAATAATAGCCTTACAGTGAATTATCCTTTCTTTATAATTTGGGGATGTGAATGCCTTCTTTTCATAAACAAGCTGTTCTATCAAATACTAACTACCCTTCATTTTCCCTAATTTTACAAAAATCATGAGTAATACAAGTGGAAAGCTGGCCACATCAAATCTCTTCTTTCTAATCCAAAATGTTAGTTGCAGAAAATTTTGAATCACTATATTAAAAAAGGTTAGGGCCTTTTTTTGATAGAGAAGTTTTCAAAATTCCCTTTGGTTGACTTCGATTACACTTTCATTTAGAATTTTTAGCTTAGTACTGAAAACCTCTTTTTGTATTTTGATGAGAAATTAATGGAATTTAATGGGATAGATAAATATAATTCTTAAGTGAGGTTAGTTTTAGGTAACTGTAACTGTTTATAATGGAGTTTTAATATTGATTTTCTTAAAATAATAGCAAACATCTTTAGAACCCACTAGCTGAACAACAAAAAGCTCTACTTCAAATTTCCCTTGGACATGGAAATCTTTAGATTTAACAGTCTGCTTTACACACTGTTACATTCTTGTAGTTCATGTTTTTATAGGCTTAAAGAATATTAAATGTCTGAATAAAAAGTAGACATTTCCTAGATGTCTTTGACTCAATTTATTGATTTGAAAATGCCAATTTTGTAGGAATAATGAGCTAAATATTAAGCTTAAACTAGACTTGGTAAGCAGCCTCTGTCCTGAAGTTCAGTATTAATGAAATGACACAACCCATATTTACAGGACTTTTAAAATGTATTTCTTCTTATTGGCCAGCTGTTGTATGGGGCTATTTCCTTTGCTCATTTCCTGATGAGGTAGGAAACAGACAAAAGTTGATTTTCAATCATGTCAGGGACATTTATACTACAAATATCTAGATCAAAATATTTCTCTTTTCTCATTAGCTTTTCAAAGGCACCTTACATCTCATACATGCTTGGTTTAATATCTTTTGTTATAGATTTACTTGTCATGAAAGTTCTAAAGATTGATGGTCATACAAAAATATAAATTTTAACTGTTTTCTTCTTGTGTTTCATTGGATTTTAACAACAATTTTCAAAGAGGGGAATAAAAAAGATATCTTAAGCAAGTCGGGGTTGAAATAGAATGAAAGTCTTGAAGAATAAAGCATAGAGGGCCAGATTTTCTTCATAAATAAAACATGGGCAGGGTCTTATTGCACACTTTGTGGTACTCGCAAGAACTCATTCCATCCACCAGAGAAGGTTATTTCCTCAGTACAGTAAAAATAGCAAGATTAGACTAGAAGACATAAAGGGACTTTCTGAAATAATTCCCTCACTTTCAGAAAACAGTTTATCCAATGGAAATTTCCTTTTATAAGTAATAATCTTTCTCCATTTCACAGTCTCCCCTTGGTAAAGTTAGAACATTCAAGAAGAAAACAGTCAAAGAGTAAGTTTTTGTTGAAACAAAAAAGAAAAACATTTCCCAAAGTAATTAAATTAATTACATTGTTTATCATTTAAACAAAATTCTTGGCTTACAGAGGCTAGAACTAGGCCAAAGACTGAAAGACCCTAGAAGCAGGGCACAATTCATGCTGCATTATTACCCTGGAACTGGACACAGATGGTTAGCTCTGATTCTAAAGAAGCAATAAGTCATTACACACTGTGGTACTAAAAATGTGTAACTCAAGGCTGGTATTATAAACATGGCTCTCATTCCCAGACAGAAAGTGACTTCATTTCTTCCCCCGAAATTTCAGCAAATAATTGTATAAAACTATGTCGGTGGATATGGAAATATGCTGTCTATATCCCTTTTCAATGAATGACTGATTCTCCAGCTCTGAGAATAAGGTTGTGTCCTTCCCTGGGAAGCCCGCAAGCTGGGACTGGGCAAAGTGAGAGCACTAAGGCCTGACATTCTGGGCTGACAACACAGAACACTTTTGTAGACAATATTGACTACGGAACTCCTCATTGGATTGGCCAAGCCTTTGTGTGGCAAGTATTGCTGTCCAAATTATTCCATGCCCAATTCTGCTTCCTCCTTCTTCTTTCCACTGGTGCTAATTCTAACAAAATTTTCATCTATAGTTCAGTGTCTGATTTCAGAAAACTCAACCAACTGCTTAGGCTGACTGCCAAAAAAATAAAACAAACCCATATTCTGGTGTTCACTACTGTCAAAACCAGGGAGTTTGTCTCAAAAACATGATGTATTCATAAGTACTGTACGACTATTACAACACTATAAAATATTAAAGCATGATAATCATATTTCTATATATTAACAATAAAAATCCAAAAATCAAAATTGAGACAATTCTATTTACAATAGCATCAAGAGAATAACATCCTTTGGAATAAATTTAACAGCAGTACAAGTCTTGTACACTAAAAAGTACACACATTGCTGAAAACAATTAAAGAAATAAGTAAATTAAATGGCATCCCCTCTTCATTTGAAGACTCCATATTATTAAGATGAAATTTCTCCACAAATTGCCGTCTCGGTTCAAGGCAATCTCTATCAAAATACCAGCAGAATCTTTCAGAGAAATCGACAAGCTCTTGCTAAAATTTATACGCAAATGCAAAGGACCTAGAATAGCCAAAATAATCTTGAAAATAAGAACAAATTTAGAAGACTTATACTTCCAGATTTCAAGATTTATTACAATGCTTCAGTAATTGATAAAGTGTGGTAATGGCATAAGGATACCCATATAAATAAAAGGAACTAAATTGCGAATTTAGAAATAAATCTTTACATTTAAAGATATTTGAGTTTTGTCAAGGATGCTGTGACAATTCAATAAGGAAAAGACTGTCTTCTGCACAAAAAATGGTGCTTGGAAAATCGGACGTCACATACAAAAAGACTAATTAAGACTCTAATCTTACACCGTACAAAACGATCATCTTCACCATCATTGGTTATTTAAAAAACAAAAACTGGGGGTCAGCCCAGTGGCGTACTGGTTAAGTTTGTGTGCTACATTTTGGAGGCCCAGGTTTCACAGGTTCGGATCCCAGAGGTGGACTTATACACCTCTCATCAAGCCATGCTGTGGTGGCATCCCACATACAAAATAGAGGAAGATTGGCACAGGCGTTAGCTCTGCAACAATATTCCTCAAGCAAAAAGAAGAAGATTGGCAACAGATGCTGGCTCGGGGCCAATCTTTCTCAGCAAAAACACCCAAAAAACTGTATTATGTCAACACAGTGGAATACTATTCAACAATAAAAAGGAATAAGCTACTGATACATAGTGAGACATATTTGAACCTCAAAAACATTATGCTAAGTGAAAAAAATCTAGATTACATATATATGAGCTATCTAGAAGAGGTAAATGCATGGACATAGAAAATAGATTATCAGTGCCTAGATGAATAGGTAAGGACATAGAAGGATTTCAAATAAGCAGAAAGAATCTGGGGTGCTGGAAATTTTCTAAAATTGTATTGTATTGATCGTTGAAAAATTCTGTCAATTTACAAAAATCATTGAAGTTTATACTTAAAACAAGTGAATTTTATGGTATATAAATTGTACTTCAATAAAGCGCTACATATTGTTTTATGCAGTATAATCTCAATTGTGATACATATATACAGGCATAAGCATATATATATACACTGTTACACATGCACACACATACACACAAAAAAGTGATCGTTTATGAAACTCAACTTGGATACAGTTAGTATTTTAATTATAAACTTTTTTGTAAGCTATTTTTTGTAAGCTAATTTTATAAGCTATTCATATGAATTGCAAGTGATACGAAAGACAAAATTTTATTTCATCTAATCTATTCATTTTAAATTTCACTGATAGTTCCTGACCCACACATACATCCTTTCAATGGACAGCTTTCCTATCCACAAGCCTTGCTGGTTAGCAGAGTAGACACCTAAATGGTTTAGGATGAAGAAAGGGAAAGAAATGCAGACTGTTTCACCTATGCTTGAGTTGGATAGTGGCCCGCATTTTATGGCTGAGATATAACTGGATCTCTATGTCAAGAGACAAAGGCTGGGGGAAGAACAAAGTGCCACCCTTTCTACTTTAAATAAGGCAAGATTATTTTGTTTTATGATATTATAGAATGTATATTTCACAAATAACTTTCTTTTATTAATTCAATGCAGGTCACCCTTCTTTCAATTAGTGAAATCCCCACCCCTAGTTGTTGTCAATGTGTTAAAAATTACTTTCAGTTCTCAAAGATATTATAAGTTTCAAGTATAACCACAACTCCTCACCATCTTCTTAGGTATTTTCATAGAAAGCACAAGATTGCAATAAAGGGATGCTTAAAAATTTTAAGTGAGTTAGCCTAATAAAATCCTGTTTGTATTCTTATTTTTTCATTAAATCATCCAGGCTTCAAGTAATATTAATAGATTTATAATATAATTTAAAATATTTGCTTTAATGTAAAGAGAGTGGTATACATAAATGGTGGAGTTTTTAAATTTGTTCTCTAAATTTATCTTTCTTTTTTTATGTTGTATTGACTTTTATAATAATAACAATAAAAACTGTTTTGTCAGAGTTAAAACTAAACAAGTTTTTTTTTAGACTGTTATCTGATGTCATGATATATTCTAGATGAATTTTGTGTGACTGGAGCAAATAGACTCCAGAGTGCCTTGAACTTGGGGGGATTTCTTAATTCTCAGGGATGTTTATAGATGTAATTAGAAACTCTGGCATGCCACTCTATTTCATGTGACCACTAACCCCATGGAACAGAGCTTACACCCAGGTCACAAATGGGGTTCAGATATATGCAGATTTATCTGAGGGACTGAAGGTTAATTATGGGCATGATAACTTATGGGATAAAAAAATAAGATAGAGAAATAAAGTTACACAATTGAAGGGGTATTCTAGCATTGAGACAAGCCATAACTTCAGGGACTAGATATTGCAAGAGTAGAGACTGGTGAGCAGTAGGATTCCTCCAGTAAAAGGATGCCAAGAGCAGAGAATATCAGTGCAGCATCTCTGATCATGTGTGAGCTGAGTGCCACTCCACCAGAAATTACTAAAATTAATGAATTATGTAGAAGATAAGTCTGAGAAGTATAAAATACTTTATAGTTGAGTGACAATTTAACATTTTATAATTTACATTAATATGACAAAATTATATTCAACAGAAAGTAACAAGAAGTATGTAACTTCCGAAATTAAACGAATTATTTATATTAAAATACATAAGTATTTTATTTTATTTTATTAACTTAGAAAAGGTATCAATAGGATATATTCAAAACTCTTAACAATGAACAAGTAACTGAAAATAGAAGTTTGTTGTTTTAAATATTATGTAGTGATATATTTACAATATTTTGCCGAAAGTTCTTTCCCTGCAGTGTTATAGTGCTATACAAAATGATTTCTAAGACTAGCTAACTATATCATTGATGTTATTTTTGTTTTCGTTTAAGTGTTTATGTGGTTTTTATTGCTGTGCAGCACATTACCATGATCTTAGCATCTTAAATCAAATAACATTTATTATCTCACAATATCTGTGGATCAGGAGTCTCTATACAACTTAAGTGGGTCCTCTGCAAAGCTACAACCAATGTGTTGGCCAGGACTGGGTTCTCTTGCAGGAGCTTGGAGCTTTCTCTAAACTTACTCAGGCAGTTAGCAGAGTTCCCCTTTCAGTTGTAGGACTGAGGCCCCAACTTCCTGTTGGCTATAGTCCAGGGCTTTCTATAAACTCCTAGAGGTTTCCCGTACTTCCTTCACCATGTCGTCCTCTCCATTGGCCCTCTCCCACCATGGCAGCTTACTTCTTCAAAGCTAGCAAAGGTAGAAAGTTTTTAGCTTGAATCTGCTAGTGAAATGGAAGCTTATAAAATATGACATAATCATGAGAGTAATCTTGCATAATGTTTGCCATATTTGAAACAAAAAACAGTCCATGTCCACACTCAAAGAAAGGAGATTATACAGAGGTATAAGCACCAGAAGGCAAGATAAGTTAGGGGTCATTTTAGGGTCTGTCCATCACAGTTGTGAAGTATCAAGCAATATAATTTGACTTTTTTATTATTTCACTTAGATAAATTATCATGGTCAGTCTGAAGTGCTGATTAAATATATTTGTATATTTCAGTTAAAGTAAAAATCCCTATAAGAAGCACCATGAGCTATTTGGAATGTGGAAAGTTCTAGGAAAATGCAAATACTTCATACCACTCAAATAGGATACGTTTTCTAAATAAAAGTGAAGCCAAATGTCATTCTGAAAAAAATTTAAGACCGAATTTTGACTTAAGACAACTGTTTAGTAAGATGATTGAGCTATTCCAATTAATGTTAATGCAGGAATCAAATGTTCTTTTTACTTTTTGTTGTTGATTTTTGTTGAGGAAGATTAGCTGTGAGCTAACATCCGTGCCAATCCTCCTCTATTTTGTATGTGGGATACCTCCACAACATGGCTGATGAGTGGAGCACGTCTGTGCCCAGGATCCAAACCCGAAAACCCAGGCCACCGATGCTGAGCATGCAGAACTTTAACCACTCAACCACTGGGTTCTTTTACTTTTTAGGGTACTCCCTTCTTGATTTCAAACTTCTGAAAAAAAACAAAAACTTTTTTTTATTTCTTACTTTTGTACTGTAAAGAAAAAAAAATTTATTTTAGGTCCAGAGTAAAAGAGATATAGAGGCCTTTAAAATAGTTATCTTTGCCCCTTATTTCTAGATTGAATTCTAAATGCCATCTACTTTGTAAAAGTTAATAAGAAAGAATAACTAGCCTTTATTTTAAATTACTGTCACTGTATTATTCCATCAAGGAATTTTTTGAAACCAGTCTCATACGTTTGAAAAGTTGCAAGAATATCTTTTTATATACATTTTTTGAACTACATGAAATTGCTAATTTTTGAAATACAGAAACCGATTTTATATGGGCAAACCTAATATGATGTTCATTTATGTATGTGTTTAAGTGTATGTGTGTGTGTGTGTACGTATAAAATTAAGTCAACTACTTGATGCTTTACAAATGATGTAACATGGAAGGATAAATAGATAAACTTTTCCTATTACTTTGTGGAAATACAGCGTGTGCTTTCCTTCTGTTGTTTTCTTATAAAAAGATATATCCATAAAAAGATACTTCTAAAACTCTTTATTTTAATAACATGGTTAATCTACACTCTTTTAATTTAAGTTTATCATGGTAGTTAGAAGTCTTTTCAGGCTCTGGATATCCTAATTAGTGGCAATTTCAGATGTGACATTTTTCAAGTAGCAAAAAGAAAATCTAAATTGACTGACAAATACCACCGCAGTCACAAACACCAGCTCCAATTATGCCTAACTAGGAGCAAGAAAAAGGGCAGCCACAATTAAGAAAGCAAATCTGGCTTTATGGCAGTTGCTATCTTCTCCATGAAGTGCTCATATATGAAATACAAGCATTCAAAATACAAGTGAAAAAATAGTTCTCTTCACCTTACTTAGAATCTCCTGGTGATATGGAGGATGAGAGGGCACTTTCGATAGCCTCCCGTTTGCTCTAGGATCTCTGAAATTTACCCAGCCCTTCAGCGTCTGAAATACACCTTTGGAAGCCAAGCGTGATTCTGGAAAGTTATATAGATTGGTGCTCAAGCCATGAACTGGTTATTTAAACTCCATGGTTTTCACTTCGTAATTATGCACAATTCTCGTAAGACAGAATGAAATATGTATGCAAAATACCTACTGTATTTTAGACACCCCAGAATAGGACTATTAATAATATTAGGATGGCATTTTCTTCTGAAATTTTCAGGTGAGCTTATTAAAAATAAAATCTTCCTTCTATAGTTCCTATTGGTCTTAGTGGGTCCAAACATTCTGAGAATCATAGCTTCAAAATAGTTGTCAGTTGGATAGCTGCTTCAGAATCCTATGGGAACACTTATTATTTGGGGACGAGGGGCAGTTGTTAATGCACATTCCACATTCTCACTTCCAGTGATTCTTATATTAAAGATGGAACTGAAGGGCCGGCCCAGTGGCACAGCAGTTAAGTGCGCACGTTCCACTTTGGTGGCCCGGGGTTCACTGGCTCAGATCCTGGGTGCAGAAAGGGCACCACAAGACAAGCCATGCTGTGGCGGGTGTCCCATCTATAAAGTGGAGGAAGATGGGCATGGATGTTAGCTCAGCGCCAATCTTCCTCAGCAAAAAGAGGAGGATTGGCAGCAGTTAGCTCAGGGCTAATCTTCCTTAAAAAAAAAAAAAAAAAAGATGGAACTGAGAAATGATTGTTATTTAAAAATATTTCCTAGGTTATTCTGACGTGCGTCTCCATTTGGAATCTACTGCTTCTGACACCTACTCTCTTATTACACTTCACTTATATACTGGTAAGCCATGTTTCTTATCAGATTCACCAGAAGTATTTCTAATTGCTTCCCTCACTGCACACATGGTAGCAAGTAGAAGTGTCTTTCTGTCCATGAGCAATCATAATCTATCACTGCTCTCTTTCTAACCTCTCGCCCCAAATCTACAAACATCTTACTTTAGCCACAAAGTTAATAAGCATGCATTGTACCAGTGTTGTTACTGCATGCTATGGAGAATGGGCAGAATCTTGCATTAAAGAGAAAATAGGATATAAACCTGTGTGAAAATATCCCAAGGATAAGTTTAAACAAATTGTGCATGTAAAAAGGAGAAACTGAAAAAATTGGGGCAGCAAATTCTCTGAATTAGTCTTGGTTGAAAGATTTAATATAATCAAAAGACATGATTATTGATAATAGGAAAGACTAATGTAAAGGTTAAGTATATGTATAATTGAAGATAGACTTCATTTTATTTTCAAAGATAATAATCATCATCACTATTTCAGGGTGCCTCTAGAATCTCATGTTAGTCCAAAAGGACATAAGTGATAATTGATACACTATTCTATTCCTCTTTGCAAAGTTTCTCTAAAAATTGAGCTATTGGTATGACCTGAATTTGGATGCCACCAATTTGGCAGGTAATTCTTAAGGACCACAGACTGCTTTAAAACTCATCAAAGTTAAAATATCATTGTTATTTCTGGTAAAACCTTAGATATTTACATTTAATCCTTTCCCTCCTTCCCTCTTTTTAAATAAATGGTATATTTTTTGATGTCTTGCTTTAGATGACTACTGAATCTTGAAATCAGGCAAATACATAGACATGCAAATTTTGTTTCTAATTATAATACTACAGTCTTCGTTATGTTCCTTCTATACCATCTTTATCTTGACTGTACCCATATCCATTACGCAATGAGCTGTGCTAGCACACTGGCATCTCTTCAAAGACTTCAGTGCTATTTCCATATCAAGTAGGCGTTTTATCTTTGACCTGCTTTTTGTATAACCTGGATGAAGTTCTTCCCTCTGAAATACAGTGAAATAAAATTTTTAAGCCATTTAATCAAAAGAAAAAATGCGAATGATTCAGAAATGTAACATAAAAACATTTTATTTAATGACTAACCAATGAAAAATGTGATAAAAATTTTTAAATGGACAAGATATAGTATGAGTCCTAAAGAAATTGAAAGTTTAGTAAGAGCGTGAACTATTCACACATAACCAGAATACAAGACAACATATTTTCAGAACAGGTGTAAACATAGCCGTAAGAAGTCACTGCGGAAACAAAATGTTATTCTGGAAGGAAAGATTGGAAAAAGGGTTGATAAGCAGGTGATGTTAAAGGTGGTTCAAAACTCAGCCTCAAAAGGAGGGTAGATGTTTTGTCAAGTGGACATGGTAAAACAAATAAACACCAAAATAAAACAAAGCACAAATCAACAATAGCATACTGGGAGAAAAGGCAAAGTAAAAAGCCCCTCAAAGTAAGTAAATTCATGGTATACACTGAGAATACAGCCAAATGTTTAAAAAATGTTTTTCAGGAAAGAGAGCTGCTGAAACCATGAGTCAGATGAGGTCTGATCGGAAGCAATTATATTGACTCTTCTGTAGTCAATGGGGGAATTCTTTAAGATGTTTGAACAGAGAAGAAACACAATCATACTTTGTCTTCAACAGGGAACATGACTTTTGATGAGGATTTAGGCTGGTTAATTTTAAAAGTGCAGATGAGAAGCAGACTGAGGAGTGGAATTTGCTCTCCCTTTGATGAGAGACAGTTGCATTTGGGAAGGAAATCTCCATGCCTCCCTCTCTGGGCCAGGAGGAAGAGGGGATGGCCTTATCTATGGAAACTCTTAATGGGGAAGGCAAGAACTTAAGTTGTTTACTGTCTGGCAAGCTCATGTAACTGACCCCCCCCCCCCCCACAATCCTCCTTTGTCTTTAGCTGAAGATAATATTTAAGCAGTGACTTCTGCCCTTTACTCAATCCGGTTTGATTCTTATCTAAAAATTGTGGGACTGCCAAATGGCTGGACCCTACAGGCACTGATACCATTTTAACTGTTTACATATTCTTTCCTTTGTCTTGTAAAGAGATAACTCACATACCTATGCCTTAAATTTAGCTCTAACCCTCAACTTGGGGCAGCAGCAGCTCTGACTGCCCATGGGTCTTGTCCCCATGCTGGCAGGAGCAGCTCTGACTGCCCATGGGTCCTGTCCCCATGCTATTCTAGTCTCTAAATAAAAGAGCACTACTGCCAGATCTTAAGAGTCTAAGAACTCTTTCTTTCAACTCCTCGGCTCACTGACCCCACATCAACTTTGATAGTAAAATTTGCCACTCACTGCACAGGTGGAAGATTAGGGAGCAGAAAGAAACTTGTTTTTAAAGTGACTATGAGAATTCAGGTGAGAAATGATAAATACCTGGATTTGTCTACTGGAAGTAGGGGTAATGGAAGAAGAAAAAATGTGAGGAAATTGAGAAGACTCAGTGGTGTTCAAGATATAAAGAGTGAAGAGAGACAAGGTATAAAGATGTCTTCAGGTTGTCTAGGCCCAAATACCTTTGCTCGCTCAATGGTCAGCTTCCTGCCTGAGACATTAATGGGTAAATAGAAGGGCATAGTTTGAATTGCACTTGAAAGAAGAGAAGATGATTTAGATTTTGGATGTGCTGGATCACTAAATCATCTAGGATGCCTTTATGGGCATGTTTAATAGGCACTGAAACATAATGGTAGGAATATTGGAAAAGAATTAGGACTACAAAGTACATTCATGAATAATTTAAATAGTGGTAATAATGGAGAATAATTAAGAAATCGATTCTAAAGTCCAGAATTGAGCTGAGTTAAAGATAGAATGACGATGAAATACTAACCTCTGCCTTTTCTTAAAAAGGAAAAGCCTTTGATATTAACTTGGCCTAAACATAAGCTCCTGTATTCTGTGTATTTAAAAATAAAATGATCCCTGGATTGGCTGGGGAATAGTTTCTGATATTAAAGACAGCAAGTTGATCAAGGAATATTCGTTATTTTGTTTCATTGTTTTGGTCAATGGCAACATTTAAACTCACACACGTAATGCAAAGAGGCAGACAGTAAAAGAAGCGATTTTAGCATCGAAGTGAATGAGAATCATTGAGAGAAACCAAAGGAGTAAAGGCTGCTGGAAGAAATAAAATCAAGGGCAAACATGGGCTTTAAAAACTTTGTAGGGATCTTCATGGCCTTGTTAGCATCTGAAACATGGATACAATTTCTTGTGCACATCCGCAATTCCTTTGACCTTATCTTCCCATCTCTCTCTTAATCACAATGGTCAGGCTATCTACCCCTACTCTGCTTCTCAGAGCCGCCATTTATGTGCCACAGGGATTTCTCACTGGTGTTCTCTCTGCCTGAACATTTTTCTAGGCATGTACCATTCCGAGTATTTAGGCAAATGCCACCTTCTTAGTAATGTCACTTAATTTAAAATCTCCAAACCTAGCCCCTAGCAATCTCTTTACTTTTATTCTATCTATTCTTCTCTAACACACTATAAAATTGACTTTCTTTTATTTTACTTTTACTACTTTTCTTTCTTCTCTTACTAGAACAGAAATTTCTTTCTGTGTCTTCACTTGATGCACCTCCAAAACTTAGAACGATGTCTGCTACCTAGCAAGATCTCAACAAAGATACTGTGAATTTATGGAATTTGGAAGCTCGGAAATTCGAAAGTTCTTTGTTGTTTAATGAAATGCTATTTACCACATTGAATAGGTTGGCCTTGTGCTCAGCCAGAAAAAAGTATTTACTTAGAGCCAGCATTCATGTTGGCCTACATGCAAGCAAAATGATCCTCCAAGAGAACAAGGAGTCATTGAATAAAAGAAATGAGAGTGACCATAAGGACCTGAGAGACAGCAGGAAAAGAAAAAGCACCCACACTCTGAGAAAGCAGAAACTGACCTCAGGGAGATTTTCTTTTGTGTTCCTACCTGTTCCTCCCTTCTTTTACTTGAGCTAGCTAGATGAATCACTGTACCTGGCAATCAAAGTCATTCGGAACAGCTCGATTTTAGAATGAATTAGCACAAAAAATGTTAATAGTGCATTTATCTTAATTTTTCCTACAATGAAGCATGCCTGGAAAAGTTTCTCTAAGATTTCGTGTAAACCTGATTTTGTCTGCACTCAAATCTCAGTTCTTTATAAATGTCTCTTCTGATCATCCTTTTTATTTATGCCTTTTTTCTTTCTTATAATTCACGTTTTCTCCATTTATATTATACTTTATAATAACAATAACTATTATTTTTAATAACTTTTTTTCTGTAAACCACTCCTCAAGGAGATTGCATTCTAGTTGGGGGCTTTAGGGGAAGTCAGAAAAAAACAAGTACACAAATTAATAACAATTTAATGCCTAGTAATATTGGTAGTAGGAAAGAAACTATGGTAGGATGAGAAGCTGAAACTTAATAGGGAGGTATTGTTTTCCATGGAGTTGTCTCCCAGAAGAGGGTTTCTGTGTCTCTTCTTCTCCATTATATTATAGGGCTTTGTTCAATTGCTTGATGTCTGGAAAATTGTTGGCATTGTGAGTGTGTTTTGTGAGTGTGTGTGTGTACATACACACATACAGATACCTGGGATCTGCTAATACACGATATTATCATAGCTTGTGGTACCATTCCTTCAGAACTCAACTTATGTCACATCCTTTAGAAACCTGTCATCTTGTCTAAACTAGGTTACATTCTAACCCAGCATTCTCAAACATTTCTGCTTTACTGCTGTAGCAAAATTTACCACATTCTATCACAATTGACTGTTTCCTTGTCTCCATTAAACTCTAAGTATCTATCGGCAGAGATAATAATTACTTAGTTTTATATATATATAGCATCTGCTACAATGCCTGTTGGTGTGCTCAATAAATATTTACTGTTCATTTGTGATGAAAAGATTAAAGTTGGAGTGCCTGTGTATTTTATCCACTATGAAGTCACTGATTATTCCCACTTATAATTAACCACATCACAGAACCACCTACTAGATATATTTAACCTCACAAATGCACTATTTGAGCCATATACACTGCCTCTTGACCGCTCTTCCATTTTGTTCAAATACCCTATCTGGCAGAAATAGTTCTTGTGTCTTAGGAAAGCAAAAAATCTTAAATTACATTACTCTGAGGAATTTTCAACCTTTCACAAGTTATATAACATTGTCATTGACTTGATACTTATGAGATATTTGCATACCTGTAACTTCACTATTTTTTTCTGGAGGAAGATTAGCCCTGAGCTAACATCCACCACCAATCCTTCCCTTTTTGCTGAGGAAGATTGGCCCTTAACTAACATCTGTGCCCATCTTCATTTATTTTATATGTGGGACGCCTGCTCTAGCATGGCTTGATGAATGGTCCGTTGGTCCACGCCCAGGATCTCAACTGGAGAACCCAGGCTGCCGAAGTGGAGCACACAAACTAACAACTATGCCACCAGGCCAACCCCTGTAACTTCACTATTTTAAAGAAAGATGTGTGTAATAAACTAGATATTATTTCAAGAAACAAGAGCCAGACTTTTTCTTGGCAGAAATCCATTCAGACATTAGATTTGTTTTATTTGTTTAGTGACCCAAGTCTTTTTAAAAACCCTACATGTTTTTAAGCCACAAAGTTAATATATTTCTTTGTTGACAGGGCTTTTACTCTCACTTATGTTTCTACAAAATGGGAAAGTTGGTCATTTTCATTTTGCTTCCTTACTAGCCAGTTTCCCTTTGGAACATCAATATTAATATCAATATTAATAATTAATATTAATATTTAATTAATATCTCTGAAACATAAGTTTTTTCTCATAATTATATTTATTTAATATAAATGCAAAAAGAGGAAGATTGGAAACAGAGGTTTGCTCAGGGCCAATCCCCCTCACACACAAACACAGATCTTCGGGTGACCCAACTGAAGCATCTTTACTAGGTTTTACAACTATAACTTAAATAATTATTCTGTTTTATTATACACACATCCATATATATTATAGGTTATATATGTGTGTGTATATTTATCAGAAAACATGTCTAAATATTTACAAAATAAATCTACTAGAAAAAAACCGATTTGGTTTCCTAGTGGGCTTTGAAATGTTAATAAACTTAAAAAAACATTTCCTATGTCCTATGAGGTCCAGCCTCATGTTGTCCTGCACACATACGTGATTTTGTGTATTACCACTGTTTACCGAGCTCACTGTACTCCAGTCACATTGGTTTTCTCTCAGTCCCAGGAACTGCTAAGCTCTTCCCCTTTCAAAGCCCTATGGTTATCATCCAGGAAGACTGGCCCTTCAGGTCTTCTCATGCCTTCCAGGTCTCTGCATACATGGCATGAATATAATCTTTCACAGAGAAGCTTTATCTAGACACTCTAAGGGACTTACCCTTTGGTTTTCTTCATCAAAACCCCTAATTTCTTTCCTTCATGGCACCAATGACAATTCTTATTTATTTAAAGTATTTATTTCTTTAAATGATTGCCTTCTCTCCTCAAGAGAGTGTGCTCTCAATAAGAGCAGAGTCACTCTCTGTCATGTTCTCTATTAAAGCCCTATCAAACAGCATAGTATGTGGTACATGTGTACATCAGTACAATAAATCTTGGGTGATTTAATAATTAATGGGAAGAAAACCCATGAAACATATTGAGATTAAGTCTCTGATCATGGGAGATTTTTGCCTCTACATCTACAATCTCAACCTGACTGAAGTTTTACATGGTTTTGGAAGAGTCTGGGGCTGGCCCACTGGCATAGTGGTTAAGTTTGCATGGTCTGCTTTGGTGGCCTGGGGTTCACCAGTTTGGATCCTGGGCACGGACCTACACACAGCTCATCAAGCCATGCTGTGGCAGCATCCTACATAGAACTAGAAGGACTTACAACTAGGATATACAACTATGTACAGGGGCTTTGGGAAGAAAAACAAAATAAGAGGAGGATTGCTTGGCAACTGATGTTAGCTCTGGGCCAATCTTTCTCACCAAAAACCATGACTAAAATATATATATATTTATATATATATATATATATATTAATTTTATATATATATATATGTAATTATATATATGTAATGTAAGCAAACTGAAGAGTCAGTCTTCTAGGGATATGGGAAAGGGGATATACAGGTAATGGGAAAAGAAATGAATTAAACAATTAGATATTAAAATAATTACTAGGGAGCAAAAAGTGCTTATGTGAACATTCCAGGCTTAACTTACCATTCAGCAAACATTACTTGTGAGATCACTAGTTCCTAAACACTGTGCTTCTGTGCTTGAACCCATAAATACAGTGACAAACAATACTTCCAGAGAGACACTACTCTCATTGATTCAAACTTAAGGTTATCCAAGACCTGATATATCTTGGGTGCTCAAAAATTGTGGCAATGCTATTTCTAGAAAGAGATTTATTATATGAAGTATAAACAGAAGAATCAAATCAGGAGTCAAACAGAAGTCTCCTGAGGGATTTCTTCCAATTGACAGTTTATTTTTGACTCATAGAATTCTTTCTCCATTTATAGGTAGGATTTATTTTTACTTTATGGGTTTGTTTTGCAAATATTCTGTAATTTTTTGCATCTAAACATGAATTTGATTTACTTTTAAACATGACTGAAACAAAAACAAAAGTAAACAGAAAATATCACATAAAAATTAATACTAGAGAGTGTTTTTTTCATCATATTCAGTTGACTTTTGATAGAATGGAGAATAATTTCCTTGAGATAACTCATTCACTTATTTGTTCCTTCATTTCTTCATCCCACATATATAACAATTTCTTAATGGATCCTTTTTACCATATACTGTGTTAGCATGAAAAACAGATAAGGAGAATTATTTTTCTTTATCAATAAGTTAAGAATGTAGTCAGGGATTTATGGAGAGAGAAAGAGAATGAATCAGAGGCATCTAAAACTCCATTGCTTTAGAGTACTTGAAAGGAAAAATTAATAATACTGATTCTGTCAATATTAAAAATGTTGATATTTGGTTTATCATGGATTTTTAAATTAATTTTGTTTTTTCTCAAATATTTGATTAAATAAAATTTATCTCAATTACTGGTATTGTGTGTACGTGTGTATTCCCTTAAAGTTTTTGATGCAACTGCCTCATTCATCTCACATTAGTACCAGAAAGGAAGGAATGGAGAAAGAGAGGAATGGAGAAAAAGTCCAGATGAAATATAAGGATAGTGGTTGTAGTGGGTTGAATTGTGGCCCCAAAAGATATGTTCACATCATCCTGGAACCTGTGAATGTGACCTTATTTGGAAAAAAGTCTTTGCAGATGTAATTAAGTTAAGGATCATGAGCTGAAATCATCATGGTTTATCCACATGAGCCCTAAATCCAATGACAGGCATCTTTATATGATACACACAGAGAAGATACACATAGGGAGAAGAGGAGGAGGCCATGGAGAAATAGAGACAGAGTTGGTGTCATGCAACACACAGACCCATGAGAAGCTGGAAGAGGCAAGGAAGGATTCTTCCTCACAGCCATTGGATAGAGTGTGAGCCTCCAGAACTGTGGGAGTATAATTTTCTCATTTTTAAGCCACCGAGTTTATGGTAATTTGTTACAATAGCCCTAGGAAACTAATAACGTGGTGAAAAATGTGTTAAGCACTATAACACCACAGAGTAGGAAGCAATCAGTTGTGCTGAAGAGTCAAGAAATGCAAAACAGTTATGAAAAGGGGGCTACCAAAATGTATCTTCAGGGCTGTTATGACTTGAACAGATGTAAACAAATTGAGAGCAGCATGAAGGGGAGTCCAGGCAGGGGACACTAAGATCTGAAAGATAATTGGTGCTTAGGGTATGGTTGTTTGTGTGTGCTTGTGTTGTTAAGAATGAGTTTGGAGGCAAACTATCAACTGTACTTCATGTTATGCCAGTTTATCGACTATGATGTTATCTGGAGTTCATAACTCTGTGAAATTTTTAACAATTTTGTATAGTGAATAATACAGCTGATATATTAATGAGTTTATTTTTAATAAGGAATAGCAGAGACTAGAAACTAAGCATATTCACTTACATTTTATTATACATTAATATGATTAAAAACTGATGGAATTCCTAAATAAAAGCAGATATTATTAGTAGCATTAGCCAGAATAGATTTAATAACAAATGTTTTGCTCTAAACATTAGAACATCATGAATGAAATTACTATGTGGTCTGCTAATATGTATGTCTATAGATATAGATAGCAATATATATGTATGCATATACTGATATCTAAATCTAGATAGATAGAGATAGCTAGCTAGCTATGAAGGCATTTCTAACGTGCTGTCTTTCTTTATCTGAGTTCGGCTCTTTGATATATTTGATAGATCGAGAGTTTTAATTTTGTTTGCTTTGTTTGTTTGATTAGGTAAAGTCATGAAAGGTGAAGAATGGATTAAGCATGGTGCTTGCTGAAAGCAAAATGTTCCTTTAGCTGTTATGAAGCAAAGAGAGATCTATAAGCACTAGGAATCTATTGAATTTAGACCAGTGGAAAATGTTGCGTTTTTGTGTCGTTCTTTCTTTATCAATGGGGAAGATAGTACTGGGGTGACAAATCCTTTTCATTATGAAAAATAATATAATTAAAACCTGAAACATTGTGGGAATGTTCTCTATGTAATGCTTCATTTATTTCAGACACGTATTTCCCAGAAAGATTCAAAGTTCTAAGAAAACTCAGTCCTGGTAATCATATTCCAGGAATAGCTATTGCATCTTTAGAATAATCTAGTACTGCATTTTAACTTAAATCTTGAAATTAATATATGTCTAAATTGGGCTGATTAGGTATCAGTACGAGCATTTCTCATTTTATTGTGCTTCTCTTTATTATGCTTTGCAGATAGCGCATTTTCACAAGAGCCTCCAAAAGCAAAAAGATTATGACTTGCTGAAGGCTCAGATGATGGTTAATATTTTTTAGCAATTAAGGATTTTTTAATTAAGGCATGTACATTGTGTTTTTAGACATAATGCTATTGCACACTTTATAGTATAGTGTAAACATAACTTTTATATGTACTGAGAAACCAAAAAATTGATGTGACTTGGTTTATTGTGATATTAGCTTTATTACAGCAGTCAGGTACCAAACCCACAACATCTCCGAGGTATGCCTGCACACACAAAAACATGAGATATGCTTCCTATCCGTTTTTCTTCAGTGATTCCTTTTCCAGCGTGTATTCTTTGGTTGTGTTGTATTTCTGCCTTTTGTCTTCTCTACGTAGGTCACATTCTATTATGTCAGGATCAATGATCAAAAATGAAAACCATCTAGTAAGTCTTCTCTCTAGAATTAAAAACAAACAAACAAACAACTAAAAAACACAGTCAGGAAGCCAAGACTTTAGGTAGCAATATTTTCCACAATTTTTGAAGCAGCTTAGCAGTGCAACCACGTGGTAAGGAAAAAAAAAGGAAACTATCTTTGTTTTCTCACATTGTAGGTTTTAGCAGATGGTGCAAAGAATGAGTACAATGGGAACTTAAAAAAAATATGTTTCAGAGATTAAATTGGTGTTTGAGCCTGAGTCCCTTTATTATGAGTTTATGAAAACAACCGTAAACAAAATATTTAAGCCTAAGTTTATTCTGAACTACATTGGCTTAATAATATAAAACACATTTGAAGCAAAAGAAAAACATTCCAAAATGTTGGAATAAAAATTGATAATATGTTATGTGTTTAAAATGTCATAGGTTCTGCTCACAGAATTTTGCCTGGAGTTTCTCATTGAATTCTCCAAAAAAGCGCTATGAGATTAGTTTGATTATTATCCTCATTTTATTGATGAGAAATTAATATATGGAGTGGTGCAGTGGCTGCTTACTTCATGTATCTAGTACATAATTTTCAGGTTTAGAGACCAGTCAGCTCAACTCTAGAGACCATACTCTCTCAACACTGACTATGTTGTGTTTATCAATTGTTAGGTGGAAAATATTCCTTCTTTCTTTCAATCTACAAATATTAAATGAGTATGTACCACTGCCCAGATACAAATCTAGGAACTGTGTTATGGCACTGAACAAACCCGACAAGATACTGTGTCCTTACAAAACTTATATTCTACTGGAGGCAAAGGGATATTATTTCTATAGAATTTCCTTTTTTATCACCATGGTAGGCAATTAGCTAGCAACAAGAAGAGTAAAAGTTTGGTCGTATAATTTTGTAATCATATGTGTTATTTCATTCAACTAAGTAGGAAGAATAAAGAATAAATAATTTTTGTCCTGAAGTCAAAGAAATGGCAGTGAGAGTCTGATAATAACTTAGTGGTTCTCATCATAGATGAGCAATCCAAATGAATGAGCTTAGAAAAAGAGGTAGACTTGGGTTTTATTGCTTGAAAAGTCTATAAACAGATGAAAATGAAACTCTTGCATAGGAAGGATTTTTGGAATTTTCAGTACTCCCAAAAACGAAGAAGAGAAAGCCTCAAAGTTGGACACAAAACCTAGCAGATTTCTGGAGCAGATTCTAAAAATGATGACCAAATCAGGAGTATTATAATATAAAGGATGGCACAATGAAGAGGCAAATAAATAAAATATTGTATATAGTTAGAATTGATAAGTGTCAAGGAGAAAAATGAAGTAGAGAAAGGCCTTAGGATTGTTGGAGAAAACTGAAACTTTATGTAGAGTGGTGTATTAATTAAAGGAACACTGATTGTTCTAAGAAATAAACGATAAAGTATGTGGCAAAAATGAGATGAAAGTTTTGTTTGTTCGTACGGAGTCCAAATTAGTCTTCCTGGTCAGTGGTAATATTCCTCTAAATGATGATTTAGGAACCCTGTGTTTTTGTATCTTGAGGTTCTGGTGATTTGAACATCTGTATCAACCACAGAGATGGGGAGGGCCTGGGGAATATTGCATGGGAAGTTTTTATGTCAAAGAGACTGTAGTATGTAGTCTATTTGTGTACCCAGGAATATGAGGAAAACTGGTTATTAGTTAGAAGTACCCACAAATAGATTTTTAAAATATGCATTAGCTAGTCATTAGCTGGAAGTAACTGAAAATAGATTCTTACATAAAAACTATTAGGAGGAGGTCAGAAACAGAGGAGATTAGGAACTGAGGGGATTTTCAGATATTTAGGGAAAGAACATTCAAAGCAGAGAAAATGGTCAGATTGAAGGCCCTCAGGTGGAAACTTATTAGCGCATTTCATAAAGAGTACGGAATGTAACAGCAGAAGATCAGGGAAATAACGCCAGATCCTAAAGAACCTGTAGGTCATTTTAGGGTCTTGTTTTTCTCTTGGATGAGACAGAGTGTCATTGGATGGATTTCAGTAAAGGAACGATGTGACTGATTTAATATCTAACACAATCACTTTTGCTGCTTGTTGACTATAGATTGAAGAAGTCAAGGTTATAAAAAGGTAGATTAACTTGGAATCAATTGCAATAATGGAGGTAAGCAATAGCGATGGCTTGGCCCAGAGTGTGCAAAAGTCTAGGTTTTGAGAAATGATCAGATTCTGAATACATTTGGGGGATTTGATATGACAAATGAGGTGAAAAATTAAACAAGTATGATAGCCACTATTTTGCTTAAACAACTAAAAAAAATAAGAGCTGTAATTACTGAGAAAACGCAGGTTACGTTAGAAGTTCAGCTTTGGACATGATAAGTTGAAAAAGTTTGTTGCAATGGGTAGTTGGATATGAGTCTAATAATAAGGATGGGGGATTTGGGTGTCAACAGCAGACATTTATAGCCATGAAAAAGACTGAAATTACCAAGAGAGCACAATATGTTAATATATTGTATAATGTAAAAAACAGTCATTTGTGGAAAAGACTAGATATAAACAAATAGATGTTAATAAAAATGATGTTGACAAATACACGGACAAAGAGAACACATTAGTGGTTATCAGAGGGGAAGAGGGTTGGTGGGTGGGCATAATGGGTAAAGGGGCACATATATATGGTGACTGACAAATAATAATGTACACCTGAAATTTCACAATGTTATAAACTATTATGACCTCAATAAAATAAAATAAAATAAAATAAAATAAATTAAATGATGTTGATGATAACACTAGTACAACCCAATTTTTTTCATTTCTATTAGAAATGACATTGATTTTTGTCTTGAAATTTTGCTTAAAAAGAAAAAACTCAGTTGATGTAAAACGCCAGCATTTCCTAATGTACTCCAGGTTTACGAAAAAACTATTATCTGACTGAAACTAATTATTACAGATAGGAATTAACATTGACATTTTATCACCAGTTATAGATTTTATAATTTTACTACAGCCACCTCTTTAAGACATTAATAAGTTAATTTAATGAAACAAACTAGACTCAGGAACTGTGATACAGGTAATTTCCTTTGACATATTATAAATTCCACCATGTCATATTGTGGAAATCAATTTATTATTTTACAGTGCATGACTCCTTAACATGTTTATTTTACCATGTTGCTAAATGAAAACATTTAAAATTGAATACTCATTTCAGATATTTTTTTCTTAGTACAATAGAATAAATTTTATTATATGAAAATGTGTTATTCCATTGCAATTATAATCCTTTGTAAAAGATCTTCTTTAAATATAAATATACATTAAGTAAGCCTATTTTATGTTTTCCATTTTTAGGTTATATTTTCTTTCACACAGTTGTAATATTTTAATTATAATGTAAGAATTAATATTCAAATCAAATTATGACAATATATATTTTAATAATTCCTACGTTTAAAAAAATACTAGTGAATATATTGTTCTCCCTATTGTAGCCACTCTTCAGTGTCATGGTGGACTTCCACCCAAAATTTAGTTCAGATGTTGAGACTGATGATGAGACACACACACACACTCCCCCCCCCAAGAGGGTTTGAAAAGGTTTATTATTAACATGATGAGGGTTTCTGGAGAAAGTAGGGCAGACTTCCCAAACTGCTCCAAACAATGGCTTCCAGGCAAGAGAGTAGGAAAAGGAGACAGGCTTTGGGTTTTTATGAGTTTAGGGACCTAGGTAAGGGTTTCTGTGCAACTCAGGGCTTACGTGGTTTGACCTTCCCACTGGTAGCACAGCAGTCAGCATCGCTCCTTCCCATTAGCTTTCTCAGACGTGGGGCAGAGGGGGAAGAAAAAGGGATGAAGCTTAAAGGATGTCTGAGGCAAACAAAAAAGTGGAGTCGGACTCTTTAATGCACTCACTCTGAAGAAAAATGAGAAAACTATAATTTACTTGATAATTAGAATGTTTGTAGTATTATCACAAAAGACATAAAATTCTAAGACGAAAACTGTGGACTACTCTTAAGCATTTCTTTATGAAACGTTACTAATGGTATATGGTTTCTTTAGTATGATTGTTCTAAAAGTTGTTTTAAAAAAAAGAGGGTGAAATACATATTGCTGAATAATAAAACACCATTCTATAACTCTCTATAAGTTTATATTTAGATCTAAACTGACATCTGGATTTAGAGCTAGATAATTCTCTTCCTTTTAATTTACCTGTATAAAGTCTTAATTTTTAGTCCTTTTGGACATTTTGCATTCTTTCCCATATGAATTCTTTGTAGCTACTTAAACACACATGCACACACACACACACAGTATTCTTAATATTAATGTAATTCAATGGTAATTCACTTTAAAGGTTAAATGTTACCTCTCACTGATTTCTAAAAGTCTTGGGAAACTGCACGAAAGATTGCATTACTAAAAATCAAAGGTATATGCAAAGTTATAGTGGAAAGGAATTTAGTTCCTCCTTTTATGTAGCAGAGACGTTTCTCACCTGTTTCCAAATCCTACGGAATTGATTAGAGAATGATACTATGTGTGCATGTCTATATTTGATGTATTTGGTTGGAATTTTCACACTGGAGAAAGCTTGACAAAGACAGAACATGTCTACAAAAACCAACTTGTTTACTGGTAATTGGGTACACTCCCCTTGTATTACTGAAGTTGTAAATTTGAATAAAAGCTTTTCCCTTGTATCTCAGCCTTTCTTTGATGATTTGTTGCCAAGAGAATGACAGTAATGCCATCAATTTATTGTTATGACTAAAGCACTGGGAAGGCATTCAAATGCAGTTTGATACGGCATTTAAAGAAAAAATGCTTTAGTACATTTTATTATAGAATTATAAATCCTCTACCATTAAAATTTATGATGTGACAAAGACATGCTAGGTGCCATATTGTTAACCATAATTTAAGAAAGGTAATGTTTTAAAACTTGATCAAATTACCAATCACCTCTTTTTTGACATTTATACTTACAAGCTGATCATAAGATATAATGCTGACATGGATTTCATATATTTTACATTGCTTCTAAACCTTGTAAATTATTTAGCATATTTTTTGTTTTATCAATGTGTAAAAGACTTTGTGTATAATTAAGATGCTTACATTATTTCCCATAATCCTGTTTTTATTCAGAATTATGTATTTAGAGTAATATTATCAATGCTTTCTGTTCTCTAATGATGAAATGTTTAGAACTTGTCAGAATTTCAGAGGTATGGTACATCCATTTCTTCTTGGCAATTAAGCCCAGAGAGATTCACTAATTATTTGTTCATAGTACAGATCTCCTAATAAGAGCATTTCACTCTAATAAAAGAGAGCTTTTCCCTCCTATGTTGCTTGGAAAATGGAAACAGGATATAGTAGACACTTAGATACTTAGTATGATTAAAAAGATACTGAAAGTTTCCATTTACTGAAAATACCCTCTCCCCGTAGCCTGAGGAATATAGCTTCAGGACAGAAAATTCACAAAATAAACAACAAAACTAAAGATTATTTCATTATTATATATTATCATATATACATGGATCTAAAAGCATTAATTAATTAATTAATTAGGGCATATTAATATGCTTGTAGTTTAATAGGTCTTCAAGCTCATATTTTAAATAAGTTATCATATATAAGAAATCATCAGTCACTTCATAACTGTTCTTTTCTCACAGCAAGCAAATCATTCAGAAAACCATGCTTTTATAGTAATCAACATTTGGCAAGTATCCAGTTGCTACACTTATTTCTGCAATATCTTTAAAAATAATAAAATGTTTGATCATCTTTATAGAGTGCCACCATTTCCTGGACTGCCTCAAAAGATTTTTGAAAACAGAAATACTTTATATCAAATTTGCAGTGGTTAATACATTCTCAGAATACATGCAACTATACATTCACACCTGAAACAAAGTATATCAAAATATAAAGAATGGAAAGTTTACTAATACCCACAATGTAGGAAAAAAATTCAAAATCCCCTTTTAAAATAGTGTTATTTAAATTGCAGTCCCTTACTTGAGCATATATTATAAATTACTTTAAAAAATAAACAAGTTATATTGGTACAGGGCATTGCCTACAAGACAGGTAAAAATTTTCCATTATTAAGATGAGGAAAGTGAAGGTCAAGAAAAACTACTTGTTTATTAGAGGTGGAAGAAGTAGAATTGGTCCTTCCGACTCTAATCTCCATGCAATTTCTGGGTAAAGATTGTGAGTTGATGATCTAAAGTTATTTCAAAATGGCTGGAAGGAAGAGTTTGAAACTGGAGAAGTAAACACTGGCAAGGTCATGCAGAGTCTTTGACCCACAAAGATTTTAAAATACTGCATCATTTGCAACTCACATAATGAATGCCTGCCATAGCCAATAAAGTTGAAAAGTGGATTGGAGGCAGCAGATGGTTTTAATATTGGAGTAACAATAATATTTGCTATAGAAAAAGCTGACTTTGGAAAATGAACAAGGCAAGACGAAAGGCAAATATTCAAGTTGAGAGGATGTAATCCTAATCTAAACGAGACTTGATAATGGCCATTTAGAAGTTAGAGTAGATAAGAATTTCACTGATGTATTTCACATTTATTTTTATGGTCTTACTTTACATCATACAGCAGTTTTCAACAGCATTTTCCAGTTTCCATATCTTTCTTCTCTGGTTTACTACAGTTCAGGTTCCTCCTGTGGCTGTGCTGCATTCACATGCTCTGAGCATGTAGTCTAGCTCCCAAGAACCTATACTTCACTAAAGGTTTAGCAGGCTACCACTTTCCTCAGTTTACCCTAGATATGCAAGTGAGTGCTAGGCAAGATACCTGTATCCAGAAACATTACGATAGAAATTGGAAGCCTTTGTAACATCATGTGACATCTAGAAGGCTCATGAAAGATTAACTGGGTGTCTTAAATTGCAGGTAGGCTACCATAACCCAGCTTCAAGATGTAGATGATAATTGAGGATCAAAGCAGGTAGAATATATGGTCCAGGAACCAAGGTGTGGAAGCAAGCGTGGCCCCAATTGCCATTAGTTCCAATGACCCACTGGGGGACTTTGTGTTTCTAATCCTTCAATTCTATGCTCTATAGGGTTAAAGATCTGGTCCCAAAGTGGGTGCCATTCTTGCCAGGAGACACAGTAAGGTCCTAATGAGCTACCTACTATAGCTGCCACTTGGGCATTTTGAATGCCTGGTTTCCAGAGACCAGGAAGGGAGTAGCAAAACAATTATTCTGGCACATATATCTTATCCAGATTACAAGAGACAGCGGAATTTTTTTTTTCCACAATAGGAGCAGAGAGGAATATTGGTGAGATCCTGTTTGGATAGCACTTTGTGTTACCTTGCCAAATTGTGAAGCTCAATGAGCCTGTGCAGCAACCCCCTTCCTCATGAGATTTTCAGCATCAGGGTGTTAGACTCCATAGGAATAAGCTTTTGGGTCACAGCGCCAGATTAACAAAATCATAGAAATGAAAACAAGGGTGAAGAAAATGGGTAGTGGAGGAAAAGAAAGTGAGTACCAGTTGTGGTCCTGAGACCAACTGCAGTGGTGGGGGCTATAGTTTATCCACTTAAACTCCTTTTTCTAAGTTTCACGTGGAAGCCATGAAAAAACTGCTCCATAAATATAGATGCAATTTGTTATATGCAAGAGGTGCATGTTTCTCCTTCAGATTTCTATTTCAGAGGGAAACTGCTGTGAGTAATGTAGTAAACAGATAGTCTTTTGCTTCTGCACCATTGAAATCTACCATTAATCCTCCTGCCAAAGTCAAACTATTTCCAGGATGTTCCTAGTCAATGACTGAATGAGGGTACTAGAGCTGGTTAACTCATGTACATCATGGACCACTCTAATGAACAGTCTTTGCTTTAGAGCTCTTCAGGGGCCTCGCTAATGTTCTTTCAGAGCCACACTGCCCTTTAGGGCTTTTTCTACCCAATCCTTCCTCCTTACCCCTCTCCTTTTACAAGTGTCAGACTTGTATCACAGTCTGAAAGCTTTCCCCACTGATTCCTGCTCCCTCTCCCCTTAAACCTGAACAAGTATTTCCTCTAACAAATCTCCTATATTTCCAATTTTGTCTCAGCATCTGTTTCTTAAAGAACCCAAACTGCCACACAAAGGTACTAGGCTCCTGATAATATCTCTAAAATTTGAAGAATTGCCTCAGGAACTTTGGAAAATACATTTAGATTAGGGGGAGTCAGGTAGATAAAAAGAGACATGGGCTTTTTTTGGTACTATAATATTTGTTGAGTGTGCCTATTAAAATTCTGCTAACCTAACTCCTCCATAGATTTGAAATAATAAAGTGTTAATGTATTAGCAACTTATTTATTCAAGAAAATAATAAAATATTTAACATACTGCATGATGTTTTCAGAATATTTTTCTTAGTGTTTTGGGGCAGGGTCTAGAATAATGGGGAAATAAAGTTACATTTAATAAAGATATAGAAAAGTGTTCTGGAAATACATAAATTGTAGAGGGTCTGCTTTAGATGAATAGTTTCCATTGTGAATTAACTCCAGTGTTATTTTGCCATTTTAAAATTATTTTAGACTTTTAGTTTATCATCTATAAATAATGTACCTTGCAATCTACATGTTTCAGTTCATATTATGAAAAAAATACTGTTTTCCCCTGGCTGAAAATCATAACTGGCTGAAAAAAAGCAAATGTAATATCTTTAGTAGGTGGATAATTGGATTTCCCCAAGCCTGAAACAGTAAATTATTATTAAACAAAGAGCTCTTTTTCCTTGTCATCATAGTCACTCTTTCATGTTTATATAAACATGCTAAAAAACGTCTTCTCTCAAAATGTCAGTCTTATAAGTAGAGTAAGCACATTGGAGCAATATGAAAATAGTCATTAGGGAAATGCAAATCAAAATCACAATGAGACACCATTTCACACCCACTAGGATGTCTATAATCCAAAAAGACAGACAAAAAGTTTTGGAGAGACTGTAGAGAAACTGGAACCCTCAGACATTGCTGATGGGATTGTAAAATGGGGCAACTCTTTTGGAAGATAAATTGGCAATTCCTCAAAATGTTAAATATATAGTCTACTCCTAGCTATATACTTAAGAGAAAGGAAAACATATGCCCACACAAAAACTTTTACACAAATGTTCATAGCAGTATTATTCATAATATACAAAAGTAGAACCACCCAAATATCCATCCATGATAAATGAATAAACGAAATGTCATATATTCATACATGGGATATTATTGGCAATAAACAGAACAGAATATTAATACATGGTACAACATGGATGCACTTCAAAAACACTATGCTAAATTAAAGAAGTCAGTCACAAAAAAATCACATACTGAATGAGTCAATCTGTATAAAATGTCCAGAATAGGCAAATCTACATATAGAGATAAAGTAGATTAATGGTTGCCTAAAACTGGGAATAATTCAGCACATTTTCTACATTTGTTTTAGAGTTTGTTTATAGTTTAAAAACTTTAAGTTTGTCTTGGAGTATTTTGGCTAAATATTATTTTATTCTTTTGTTTAATTTTGTATTTTAGATTTCAAATGTTGGAGGATGATTATTTTTGTTATGAAGAATATAATTAAAATTTTCTTATCAAAAATACATGCTTCCTACCACCTATGTATAAAAAAGTAGATACCTTTTTATTATACCACTGTTCGTATTGCTCAACGATTTCAAATTTATCATCACAATCACTGTTTGGCATCTATGAAGCCCATTACAGTCTATCATTGATTTTCAATTATTATTTAATTATTAAAACCAACGAATTATGAATGTAAGTGATAATCCCAAATCTTTATTATGTGAATTCTGGACACAATACTCATGGACAAACTATTATCCAATTAATCTTGTTTAGAAGAAGTAATTCATACACACTTAAGCTATACACAAATTTTGAGTGTTTGTGTTCAGGGTTATTGATATCCCCTTCATGAACTAAAGCCATGCCAATATGAGAATCCTAACAAACTTTAGTAGAGCTTGAGAACAGAACAAGAAAAGGATGTGTTGAATTCTCCAACTACAGTTGTGTATTTGTGTACTTCTCCTTCTAGCTCATTAGGTTTTGCTTCATGCATTGAGTCTCTGTTGTTTGGTGAATACACAATTAGGATCTTTATGTCTTCATGGTGAATTGATTAATTTATCAGTGTACATTGTCCCTTTTTGTTTCTAGTCTTTTATCCGTTCTTAGGTCTACTTCTTTGGATAGTAGTATACCCACCCTTACATTGTTTGCTTAATATTTGCATGATATACCTTTTTCCGTCCTTTTGCTTTGAATCTACCTTTGTTACTGAATTTGAAGTGTCTCTTGTACATGGCACATAGTTTGGTCATATTTTTTCTCCACTCTCTCAGTCTCTCTTTGATTGGCTATTTGGACCATTTATATATAATCATTGACATGTTAGCTCTTAAATCTGTCATTTTACTGTTTTTCTGTGTGTGTTTCCTCTGCTGCTTTTTCTTCTGTTCCTCTCTTCTTGCATTCCCGAGTTACTTAACACTTTTTGTGTTTTTTGAATATATTTTTCGTATATTTTCCTTACTGGTTGCTCTGGGTATTGCAATATACATAATTGACTTATTACAGTCTACTGGAATCAACATTTGAGTAAAGTATGAAAGCATCATTTAGGTCCCTTTACTGTCCCCACTTTAAAATATCATTGTCATGATTATCATCTAGTGTTATAATTTTTTCCAATCATTAAATATCATTTATAAAACCCAGGAGGAAAAGACTACTAATTGCATGTGCATGAATTTCTGCTCTTTCTGTTCTTTTTTCCTTCCTGATGCTCCAAAACGTTTTTATCATTTCCTTGCTTTTTCACTAACTTCCTTTAGCCAATCTTTAGGGAAAGGTGTGCTAGTGACAAATCCACTTAGTTTTCCATTGTCTAAGTGTGTTTTTATATACTTTTTATTCCTGAAGAATAGTTTCGATGGTTATAGAACTCACAATTGACAGTTCAATTCTTTCAACACTTGAAAATTTTGTAGTGCTTTCTTGTGGCCTCTATGGCTTCAGGTGACAAAACTGCTCTCATTAGAATTAGTATTCCCTTACAGGTGATACTTCATCTCTCCTTCACTGCATTCAGACTTTTCCTTTGTCCTTTATTGTTAAAAATATAATTAGTATGTCTCTTGGAATTTTTGGGGTGTTTACTGTTTGGAATATGTTCAACATTTTGAGTCTGTATGTTTGTGCCTTTCATCAAATTTCTGAAATGTCCAACCATTACTTCTGTGAATACTCTTTCAGCTCCATTTTCTTTCTCCTACCATTCTTTGTCTTTGATGACACAAATGCTGATCTTTTGTTATTTTCCCACAGATCTCTGAGTCTCTGTTCATTTCTGTTTTCATTCTACATTTCTCTGTTATTCAGATTGAATGAATTCTGTCCATCTGTCCTCCAGTTCACGGATTTTATCCGGTTGTCTGTACCCTACTATCAAGCCCATCTAGCAAATTGTTTTGCTGTCATTTAATCTTTAGTTCCATCTTTTTTGTCTATTTCTATAACTTTTATTGAGGCTTTCCCATTTATTTGTTTCAAGAATATTGATTTTTGAAGCACTTTTACGAAAACTTCAAAATTCTTGTCAGATAAATCAAACATCTCATTCATTTCAGTGTTGTCTATCACGTGTCCTTTCTTAAACAAGTTGTGATTATCTTGGTTCTTGGTATGATGGAGGATTTTTGATTACATCCTGGACATTTGTCAGAAGACTCTTGGCCCTATTTAAATCTTTTATTATAGAAGGAAGTCATCATGTTTGGGTTTAGCATGCATTTTCCAGCCTACTTTTGTTTGCTGTGTTTCAATGAACATTTAAACTTCAGGACTTTTGCATATTATTTTTGGTCTGCTTGGCTCATCTGGTGCCTCTGGGGATTTCACTATTCAATTCTTAGAGGTGCCACCTTACCTGACAGAAAGGGTGTACCTGGGCCAGGCATCAGTGTGTCTTCCAGTGAAGGAGGGGAGGCTCAGAATTGCAGAGATGAAGAGCCTTCCAGGGCTGGACAATTGTATTGGTCAGCTCTGCTCTGGCTTTGTTGGACGCAGACTGCATGCTGGGATGGGTAGATTTTGTGGCAGCCCTCCCTCACCAGTATCTCCCTGGAGTTTATCTATTTCTAAATTTTGTTTAATTGCTTAGAATCCCAGTTAACTATATAAAATAATTATTTTCATAACATATTAATGTAATTATCCATAGACACTGTCTCTTCTGTCTAGAATTTTAATCAGAATCTTAGATTTCAGAAATTCCAACACTGCTATCTCAATTAATTTGCTTAAAATGTAAAATATTCGACTTGGTCTTAAGAAGAAAGTCTCAAATCTATTATAATACCTAGGGCTCATTAATAGCCTTATGCAGTTTTTGAAGATGAAGTTCTCTTATTTTTCTGCAAACCTGACTTGTCATTGGGCACATTGACAGCATAAGCTTTGAATGTAAAGACAAGTTAGAAGCAATAGCATGGTAGGACTACACATTCATTCATTGTCCCAGCATGGAGATAATGCAATCTGAAGGGTAAGAATCCCCTGGTCTGGAGTCAGGAAGACCTGGGCTCAAACATTGGCTTGCCCATCTTAACTATACAGGCTTCATCAATCTACATAATCTCTCCAGACCTCTTTACTGCTAAATAGTGGATAATAATATACACCTCTAGGCAAGTGATGTCTTAAATGATTAAATGTAGGATACTCCCTTTCATCAATTCTCACTCAGTACCATTAGGGAAAAAGAATTTTTCTTTGTTTGTTTGAGGAAGATTAGCCCTGAGCTAACAACCTCTGCCAATCCTCCTCTTTTTGCTGAGGAAGACTGGCCCTGAGCTAACATCTGTGCCCATCTTCCTCTACTTTATATGTGGGATGCCTGCCACAGCATGGCTTGATAAGCAGTGTGTAGGTCTGCACCCAGGGTCCGAACCAGTGAACCCTGGGCCGCCAAAGCAGAACATGCAAACTTAACCGCTGCACCGCTGGGCTGGCCCCAGGGAAAAAGATTTTGCACCATGGTCAAATGTGATGTGACTACACCACAGTTTGAGGAAAGTAATAAACTGAGAGGTTGCTGCTTTTTTTGCCTTCTATGAATGCAAAGACATCAAATTTCCAAGAGTCTTCAACTATTTGTGACTGAAGAATCATAGCAAGGAAGTGACTAAAATTGTAGAAGCAGCAACTGAAGGAATCCCCAGTTCCTCTAAAGAGCCCATTTCAACAGCGCCTGTTTCAGAGGGAGCTAACCTTGCTGAGGGAAGTAGTAATGGTAGCACAGATGGATGTGAATAAAAGCGAGTACCGAAGTAGCCCCATTAAATGTAATTGTTCGTCCTGATAACTCATCATATAAAACTGTCTCTTGTAAAGTAAAATTTACAGCTGTAGAAGTCTACTTCTGCCTAAATATTGTTCACTTATAGAGAATTAATAGTTTTGAATAATTACCCTCAAAATTTTTTAGCAAGGTAACTTTCACTGAGGGGAAAGAAATTGAATTAACAGTTGAAAGATTTTTCTTCTGCCCTGGGCCATGGGGTTTACTTAAATCAGAACCGAAGATCATCCTTCGCCTCTAAACTCTGCTAAGGATTTGTTTATAAGACTAAAATACATGTGAATTTTTATTTCCAACTATGTTTCTTCAGAGAAAACTTAAGTCATGGAAGAAAAATGCACTCTCCAGAGACCTACTTCAGAAACGCTACCTCCACATTTCTCCTCTGATTCTTAGATACAATCAAATTTGCAGAACATTGGGTAAATCATTGCATAAGCCGGAAAGACACATTTCCTTCTAAAAGGCATAATTTCCGCATACATTTATTCATTTATTCAGTAAAAATTTACAAATAGCTACTCTATACTAGAGGCTTTTCTACATGCTTGGAATTAACTAATGAGTAAGACATCAAATAAAGTCGCTCTCTTTGGGGCCGGCCTGGTAGCACAGTGGTTAAGTTTGTGCACTCTGCTTCAGTGGTCTAGGGTTAGTGGGTTTGGATCACGGGCACAAACCTACACACTGCTCATCAAGCCATGCTGTGGCAGTGTCCCACATAGAAAACAGAGGAAGACTGACACAGATGTTAGCTCAGCGACAATCTTCTTCAAGCAAAAAGAGGAAGACTGGGAACAGATTTTAGCTCAGGGCCAATCTTCCTCACCAGAAAAAAAAAAAAATTCCTCTCTTCATGGTACTTACCCCCTAGTAGAAGGGAGAAGTATTAAACAGTAAATCTATCTGTAAAATAAATTGGGATTTTTTTGTTGTTTCTTTTTTTCAGGGGAAGATTCATCCTAAGCCAATATTTCTCCTTTTTCTTCTTTCCCCCCTCAAAGTCCCAGTACATAGTTGTAAGTTCTTCTGGTTCTTCTGTGTGAGCTGCCACCACAGCATGGCTACAGACAGACAAGTGGTGTGGTGCCATGCCTGAAAGTGAACCTCGGCTGCCGAAGTGGAGTGAGCCAAACTACTAGGCCATCAGGGCTGGCTCAAATAAATTGTGTTTTTAATAAATTATTTAGTGTGATAGAGGTAATAAGAGCCACAAAAAATAACTGAAATGTTAGAGACTTACAGTTGAGTATTAAATATGTCTTCGTAAGAAGGTGACATTTCAACAAAGATTTGAAAGAGGTAAGGTTGTTAAGCTAAGTGCATATCTAGGAAAAGAATATTCTAGGCAAAGAGAAATAACTAAGCAAAATCCCTAATGTGGTTGTGTTATTTGTATTTTCAGGCAACTTCAAGAGTACAGAGAAGTTGAAACATTGTACGCAAAACGGTATATTCATTAAGATGTCCCAGGGTTCATGGAAGTGGATTGTGATGGTTAATTTTATGTGTCAACTTGACTGGATCACAGATTTCCCAGATATTTGGCTAAATGTTATTTTTAAGCGTGTCTGCGAGAATGTTTCCAAATGAAATTAGCTTTTGAATTGGGATACTCAGTAAAGCGATTTGCCCTGACCAATTACGTGGGCATCATGTAATCCACTGAGGACCTGAATAGAACAAAAAGGCAGCGGAAGGAAGAATTCTATTCTTCCTGCCTGACTACTTGAGCTGGACATTGATTTTCTCCTGTCCTCTGTACTTCTGGTTCTTAGGCCTTCAACCTGGACTGAGATCTACATCATCAGCCCTCCTGCTTCTCAGGCCTTTGGACTCTGAATTATACCACCAGCTTTCCTGGCTCTTTAGCTGACAGTAGATCATCAGATCATGGGACATCTTAGGCTCCATAATTGCGTGAGCCAATTGCTTATAATAAACATTTCCTATATATATATATATATATATATATATATATATATATATATATCTCGTATTGGTTCTGTTTCTCTAGAGAACTCTAATACAGAGGCATATCATTCCTGGATCTTGAAGACTATTATTAGAACTTTGACATTTGCTTTTATTGTAAGTAAAATGGAAGACACTGGGATTTTGAGCAGAGAATGACATGATATGAATTAAATTCACAAAGAATCTTTTTTTTTTTAAGAATGGACTGTAAGGGAACAAGGAGAGAATCAGAAAGACTTTTGGGAGATTACTGCAGTAATTCAAGAGAGAGAGAATTGTGTGTGACAGCTGGATGTTAGTGATGGAGTAGACAAGATATGATTTGGGATATATTCCAAAGGTGGAGCCATTAGCATTTTCTGATAAGATGCTGCATGTTAAGTGTAAGAGAAAAAGGCGAGTCAGTATGATACTGAGTATCTTAGTTTGAGTAACTAGAGGGAATGAATTAACCTCTTACAGAGATGGGGAAGGAAGATGGAATTAAAAGACTAGGAATACAGTAGCTCATCCAGCTGTATGTAACTGTGCTCTTTTTTTATATGTAAGCTGCATGTGTACTTTTAGGGAAGAAAAATATTAATACCTGAAAATT
The DNA here is from genome assembly GCF_037783145.1 of Equus przewalskii. Lineage (NCBI taxonomy): Eukaryota > Metazoa > Chordata > Mammalia > Perissodactyla > Equidae > Equus > Equus przewalskii. Next base: position 56,745,432 of record NC_091838.1, read on the forward strand.
CTTTCCTTATCACTCTTTTAGAAATCCATCTTGCCCCTTGGCTATATATGTTTCCATGGCTTAGGGAAAAAAAGGTAAAAATTAATCCATTGAACTTCCCACAATTTCAGACTGGAGGAAAATATCTCAAGATTTCAGATCACTTCCCTACTTTTCTATATAGATCTTCTTATAATTCCTATAGGGTATTGGCAATGGACATAACCTTTCTAACCTTTCTGTGAGGAGTCCTAATTTTTTTAAGTAAGCAACACCTGCTAAATGGAGTATTCAGATTATCATCTTTGCTCAGGTGGCTGGAAGCAATGAGTAATCACTAGATATTACTTGATATTATATTTGCTTGGGTAGTATTCTCCAAATTTCACAACAATCCATCCATATGAAATGATGCTACAGGCATTGCACATTGTAATAAATTATAGAGAATATGGGGGAATCTATATGGAACTTGGTAAGTAACACAATTAAATTTTCTTTATACTATATGACTATGATAAATGTAAAGTGTTAGAATAGATATTAAAATAAAACATGTATAAAAATCCAAATGAAACCTTTTCAAATTTATAATAAACATATTTACTGCAATTGTGTGTGTGTGTGTGTGTGTGTGTGAGGAAGATTGGCTCTGAGCTAACGTCTGTTGACAGTCTTTTTGCTTGATGAAGATTGTCCCTGAGCTAACATCCTTGCTGATCTTCCTCTCTTTTCTATATGAGACCCCGCCACAGCATGGCTTGATGAGTGGTATGTACATCCATGCCCGGGATCCTAACTTGTGAACCCTGGGTTGCCAAAGTGGAGTGCACGAACTTAAACACTATGCCAGAAGGCAAGACCCTAGACTTTTTATTTTTTTTAATTAATGTTATGATAGATTACACCCTTGTGAGATTTCAGTTGTACATTTTTGTTAGTCATGTTGTGGGTGCACCATGTCCCCCTTTGTGCCCTCCCCCCACCCCCCCTTTTCCCTGGTAACCACCGATCAGATCTCCTTGTCAATATATTAACTTCCACCTATGAGTGGAGTCATATAGAGTTTGTCTTTCTCTGACTGGCTTATTTCACTTAACATAATACCCTCGAGGTCCAACCACGTTGCTGCGAATGGGCCAATTTTGTCTTTTTTTATGGCTGAGTAGTATTCCATTGTGTATATATACCACATCTTTATCCAATCATCAGTTTCTGGGCATGGAGTTTGGTTCCACGTCTTGGCTATTGTAAATAATGCTGCGATGAACATAGGGGTGCAAGGGACTCTTGGGATTTCTGATTTCAGGTTCTTACGATAGATACCCAGTAATGGGATGGCTGGGTCATAGGGTATTTCTATTTTTAACTTTTTGAGAAATCTCCATACTGTTTTCCATAGTGGCTGTACCAGTTTGCATTCCCACCAACAGTGTATGAGGGTTCCTTTTTCTCCACAACCTCTCCAACATTTGTCACTCTTGGTTTTGGATGTTTTTGCCAATCTAACGGGTGTAAGGTGATATCTTAGTGAAGTTTTGATTTGCATTTCCCTGATGATTAGCGATGATGAACATCTTTTCATGTGTCTATTGGCCATATTCATATCTTCTTTTGAGAAATGTCTGTTCATGTCCTCTGACCATTTTTTGATCGGGTTGTTTGTTTTTTTGTTGTTAAGCCATGTGAGTTCTTTGTATATTATGGAGATTAACCCTTTGTCGGATAAGTGGCTTGTAAATATTTTTTCCCAATTAGTGAGCTGTTTTTTTGTTTCAATCCTGTTTTCCCTTGCCTTAAAGAAGCTCTTTAGTCTGATGAAGTCCCATTTGTTTATTCTTTCTATTGTTTCCCTCAACTGGGGAGTTATGGTGTCCGAAAAGATTCTTTTGAAACTGATGTCAAAGAGTGTACTGCATATATTCTCTTCCAGAAGACTTATTGTTTCAGGCCTAATCTTTAGGTCTTTGATCCATTTTGAGTTTATTTTGGTGTGTGGTGAAAAAGAATGGTCAATTTTCAATCTTTTGCATGTGGCTGTCCAGTTTTCCCAGCACCATTTGTTGAAGAGACTTTCTTTTCTCCATTGTAGGCCCTCTGCTCCTTTGTCGAAGATTAGCTGCCCATAGATGTGTGGTTTTATCTCTGGGCTTTCAATTCTGTTCCATTGATCTGTGGACCTATTTTTGTACCAGTACCATGCTGTTTTGATCACTGTAGCTTTGTAGTATGTTTTGAAATCGGGGATTGTGATTCCGCCGGCTTTGTTTTTCTTGCTCAGGATTGCTTTAGCAATTCGCAGTCTTTTGTTGCCCCATATGAATTTTAGGATTCTTTGTTCAATTTCTGTGAAGAATGTTCTTGGGATTCTGATTGGGATAGCATTGAATCTGTAGATTGCTTTAGGTAGTATGGACATTTTAACTATGTTTATTCTTCCAATCCATGTGCATGGAATGTCGTTCCACCTCTTTATGTCGTCATCAATTTCTTTCAAGAAAGTCTTGTAGTTTTCATTGTAGAGATCCTTCACTTCCTTGGTTAAGTTTATCCCAAGGTATTTTATTCTTTTCGTTGCAATTGTGAATGGGATTGAGTTCTTGAGTTCTTTTTCTGTTAGTTCATTGTTAGTGTATAGAAATGCTACTGATTTATGCACGTTAATTTTATACCCTGCTACTTTGCTGTAGTTGTTGATTATTTCTAACAGTTTTTCTATGGATTCTTTGGGGTTTTCTATATATAAGATCATGTCGTCTGCAAACAGCGAGAGTTTTACTTCTTCATTGCCTATTTGGATTCCTTTTATTTCTTTTTCCAGCCAAATTGCTCTGGCCAACACCTCCAGTACTATGTTGAATAGGAGTGGTGAAAGTGGGCACCCTTGTCTTGTTCCTGTCCTCAGAGGGATGGCTTTCAGTTTTTGTCCATTGAGTATGATGTTGGCTGTGGGTCTGTCATATATGGCCTTTATTATGTTGAGGTACTTTCCTTCTATACCCATTTTACTGAGGGGTTTTATCATAAATGGGTGTTGGATCTTGTCGAATGCTTTCTCTGCATCTATTGAGATGATCATGTGGTTTTTGTTTTTCATTTTGTTGATGTAGTGTATCACGTTGATTGACTTGCGGATGTTGAACCATCCCTGTGTCCCTGGTATAAATCCCACTTGATCATGGTGTATAATCTTTTTGATGTATTGCTGTATTCGGTTTGCCAGAATTTTGTTGAGGATTTTTGCATCTATGTTCATCAGTGATATCGGCCTGTAGTTCTCCTTCTTTGTGTTGTCCTTGTCAGGTTTGGGGATCAGAGTGATGTTGGTTTCATAGAATGTGTTAGGGAGTACTCCATCTTCCTCAATTTTCTGGAATAGTTTGAGAAGAATAGGTATTAAGTCTTCTTTGAATGCTTGGTAGAATTCTCCAGAGAAGCCGTCTGGTCCTGGACTCTTATTTTTGGGGAGGTTTTTGATTACCGTTTCTATTTCCTTACTTGTGATTGGCCTATTCAGATTCTCCATTTCTTCCTGATTCAGTTTGGGGAGATTGTAGGAGTCTAGGAATTTGTCCATTTCTTCCAGGTTGTTCAATTTGTTGGCATATAGTTTTTCATAGTATTCTCTTATGATCCCTTGTATTTCATTGGTATCTGTTGTGATTTCTCCTCTCTCATTCCTAATTTTATTTATTTGCGATTTCTCTCTTCTTTTCTTGGTGAGTCTGGCTAAAGGTTTGTTGATTTTGTTAATTTTTTCGAAGAACCAACTCTGTTTCATTGATCCTTTCTATTGTCTTTTTTGTTTCAATATCTTTATTTCTGCTCTTTTTTTAATTATTTCCCTCCTTCTACTGACTCTGGGCTTTGTTTGTTCTTCTTTTTCTAGTTCTGTTAGGTGTCGTTTGAGGTTGCTTATGTGAGCTTTTTCTTGTTTAGTGAGGTGAGCCTGTATTGCGATGAATTTCCCTCTTAGGACTGCTTTTGCTGCATCCCAAATGATTTGGTATGTCGTGTTCTCATTTTCATTTGTCTCCAGATAATATTTGATTTCTTCTTTAATTTCTTCAATGATCCATTGTTTGTTCGGAAGCGTGTTGTTTAGTCTCCACATTTTTGCACCTTTCTCTGCTTTTTTCTTGTAGTTGATTTCTAGTTTCATAGCATTATGATCAGAAAAGATGCTTGATATTATTTCAACTCTCTTGTATTTATTGATCTTTGCTTTGTTTCCCAAAATATGGTCAATCCTTGAGAATGTTCCATGTGCACTTGAGAAGAATGTGTATCCTGCTGTTTTTGGATGAAGTGTTCTATATATATCTATTAAGTCCATCTGGTCTAATTTTTCATTTAATTCTATTGTTTCCTTGTTGATTTTCTGTCTGGATGTTCTGTCCATTGGTCTTAATGGTGTGTTGAGGTCCCCTACTATTATTGTATTGTTGTTGATGTCTTCTTTTAGTTCTATTAAGAGTTGCTTTACAAATTTTGGTGCTCCTGTGTTGGGTGCGTATATATTTATAAGTGTTATGTCTTCTTGGTGGAGAGTCCCTTTTATCATTATATACTGTCCCTCTTTGTCTTTCTTTATCTGTTTTGCTTTGAAGTCTACCTTGTCTGATATTAGTATAGCGACACCTGCTTTCTTTTGTTCATTATTAGCTTGGAGTATTGTTCTCCATCCCTTCACTCTGAGTCTGTGTTTGTCTTTGGGGTTGAGGTGTGTTTCCTGGAGGCAGCATATTGTTGGGTCTTATTCTTTGATCCATCCTGCCACTCTGTGTCTTTTGATTGGGGAGTTCAATCCATTTACATTTACAGTGATTATTGAAATGTGGGGACCTACCACTACCATTTTATGTCTTGTTTTCCGGTTTTCTTCAATTTCCTTTGTTTCTCGTCCCATGGTTTAATCTGTTCTGATGAAGAGCTGCTACTCTCTGTTGTTGTCCTTCTACTTATCTCCTCTGCTCTTGGTTTTGTAGCCCCTTTCCTTTTTTTGATTTTTCAGGAATGAGGGTTTTCCTGAGGATTTCCTGAAGAGGAGGTTTTGTGGCAATGAACTCCCTTAATTTTTGTTTATCTGGGAAAGTTTTTATTTCTCCATTGTATTTGAAGGATATTTTCGCTGGGTAGAGAATTCTCAGCTGTAGGTTTTTGTCCTTCAGATTTTTGAATATATCATTCCACTCTCTTCTAGCCTGTAAAGTTTCTGCTGAGAAATCTGCTGATAGCCTGATGGGGGTTCCTTTGTAGGTTAGTTTCTTTTGCCTGGCTGTCCTTAATATTTTCTCCTTGTCGTTGACTTTTGCTAGCTTCACTACTATATGCCGTGGGGTTGGTCTTCTTGCATTGATAAAGTTTGGAGATCTATTGGCTTCTGTCACCTGAAGATCCATCTCTCTCACCAGATTTGGGAAGTTCTCAGCCATTATTTCTTTGAATAGGCTTTCTGCCCCCTTCTCCTTCTCTTCTCCCTCTGGTATACCTATAATCCTTACGTTGCATCTCCTAATTGTGTCTGATAATTCTCGGAGAGTTTCTTCATTTCTTTTTAGTCTTACTTCTCTCTCCTCCTCTGCCTGCAGCATTTCTATATTCCCATCTTCCAAATTGCTAATTATTTCCTCCATATTATCGGCCCTACTGTTCAGTGCATCTAGATTTTTCTCAATCTCCTCTATTGTGTTCTTCATTTCCAGTATTTCTGTTTGGTTCTTCTTTATCGTATCAAACTCTTTTGTGACATAGCTCCTGAACTCGTTGAGTTGTCTATCTGAATTCTCTCTTAACTCATTGAGTATTTTAATGATGGCTGTTTTGAAGTCATCATCATTTAGGTTATATATCTCATTTTCTTTGGGATTGTTTTCTGTGTATTTGTTATTTTCCTTCTGTTCTGGAGATTTAATGTATTTTTTCATATTGCTTGATGTTGTAGATTTGTGCCTCTGCATAGAGATAGAGTTTAGTTGCTCCTTCCACTTGTTTCTGCTGCTGTGGTGGGGCAGCAGCTGTTTATACTGCACCAACCAGGAACCCTATCCGCAGTTGCTAACTGGGCCTGGGCCCCTCCTTGTAGTCACAGTGGTCCTTTGGATTCCCTCTTCTGCTGTGGGGGCTGTCACGGGGGTGCTTCAGGCTGCTGGTGCCTACTGTTGCAGCCCACCTAGACGTGCTCCCTCCTTGGGGTCTGCAACGGTGTTATGGGCTTTTCCAGTGGCCAGGGGTAGGATCACTTATATTTGCCGCTCCGTCACTGTTGGCACCCACAAAATCTCACTTGTCCACTATGGGTCGCAGCAGAGCTATTGGCATCTTCTACAGTCTGTGGTTAGCTCACCTAGCTATGCTACTTTTGTCCCGGGGTCTTCCAGCCTTGTGGCTCCCAGATGGGTGCTCTCTACTAGAGCTGTGCAGAGGCTTTTCCTGAGGCTGCTGTGAGCCTGTAGGGTTTCCCCCTAGGCTACGGAGCTGGGTCGCTGGAACTCCACCCAGCCCCAGTCCTGTTCCCCAGGAACTCGGGGAGCTCTTTGCCCTGTCTGGGGGATAGCCGGAGATCCTGATTTCAGTGGTAGCTGGTCAGCTGCTGCCCTGCCTGATATTCTCCTCTCTGGGACCCTCCCGGTGTTGTGGATGCTGAGTGTGGCCCCTCCGCTAATAGCAGACAGAGAGTTTTGTCTGCTGCCCAGGCAGAACTCTGGAGCTCCCCTTCCAGACCGCAGAGCCGGCCTCTGGAGCTCCCCCCAGCCCCAGTCCTCTCCGAGATCTATGGCAATCCCTTACCCCACGGGGCAGGCAATGGTAGCTGGGGGTCACCTTGCCCTCTGGGATTCTCTCCGGGACTTTCCCGGAGTTGTGAATGCTGGGAATGGCCCCTCTGCTAACGGCAGACAGAGAGTTTTGTCTGCTGCCCGGGCAGAACTCTGGAGCTTCCCCTCCGGGGCATGGAGCCGGCCTCTGGAGCTTCACCCAGCCCCAGTCCTCTCTGAGATCTCCGGCAATCCCTTTCCCCACCGTGCAGGCAGTGGTAGCTGGGGGGTCACTGTACCATCAGTGATTCTCTCTGGGACCCTCCCAGCGCTGTGAACACTAGGCGGGATCTCCCCGCCAATGGCGGGGCGAGACTCTCCCTGGGGGCTCAGGTGTGTAACTCTAGAGTTTCCCTCTGTGTTTAGGAGTAATTGCGGGGGGTTTAGGTAGGGTTCTGGTCACCTGTTTCCACCGTCGCTCCTCTGGTGTGTGCTCGCTCCTGCCCTAGGTGTGTGTTGATCATCTGGGGGCGTCCGTTGGAAGAAAGCCGCTTGCAGGTACTAGGCTGTCCGGTCGGGGTCGGAGAGTTTTCACCTATCTCCACATTCTCCCGGAGGGAAGTCCGTCCGCCTTCCAATGTATAGTCGCGTGGGTCTCTCAGACGTCCTGAGATGCTGTCTGGATATCCTTTGTTAAGCGATGAGTGTCCAAATAATTGTAGACTCGAAGGGGGAGAGACAAAGAGGACTACTCACGGCACCATCTTGGATCCTCTCTCCAAGACCCTAGACTTATTATTAATAGTTTCTTGAATACCTTGAGAATCACCATTGATGAGATATTTTTTGTTTCATAATAGGTTATAAAAGGTTTAAAGCCATTTTTATAGCCATTCTAATATGTGTGATACAATTTGCATATAAAGACTCTTACAGTCCTTTTCTTTCATTGGCAAATGTGATATTGGTATTTCTTATAATAATTATAAGGGCTATAATATGAAACACTTGAAAACAATGGTGAAGCTCTAATTTTTAGAACGCACATGCATTGGTTAGAATCTCATGCTGCAGTTTGGATGCCACTAAAAGCATATCAGTTGCAAATAGCAAGAAATAGCCTGTCAGTTGCAAATAGCGAGAAATAGCCCATATAAGTGACAGCAGTATGTAAATTTCTGCTTGCAATTCACCTGCCAGATGTCCAGCCTAACCCCTGTGCTTCTAAATCCAACATCTTGGGCTAGCCCCCCGACTCCCAAATCCAAAGTCCTGGGCAGTGTACTACGTTTCTTGGGCACTTGGAACAAGAAACCCTAAAGCACTGCAACAAGTCCTTTGTCCACTAGCAGTGGACAAGCAGTAGTATACTCTCCAGCTGGTTGCTAAGACAGATGTTCAAGTGGCTACATTTTACATTTCAAAACCAAGTAGGGAGCATCAGATGCTGTTCATCATTCTTGTTGTCTGGTTGCCTGTGGGGATTGCAAGATATGCTCTTAGCCTTTGTTGTTCAGGCAACCCACCGAGCAGCTGCACAAAATGCTGGTACAGGCTGGAAGTAAACTATCTAGAAGCTTCAGCAATCCCAGGCTCTGTTCAGGCACCACAAAGAAAGAAAAAAAAGGAAATAAAATCTCACCACACCTGTAAACAATTTGTTAATCAGCAGTGCGGCACAGCACAGAAGGAGGTTTCTGTTAGAGATTAAAGGCTTGGGCAGGTCTGAAATTATTCTCTTTCTCTTGTCCTCATTACATATGCAATCTTATTGTGGTAAAAAAAATCAAATGCAGAACATGTCAGGTAAGGGTAATATTTTAAAATCTGGTACAGCTTATAACAACTACTGAAGTACAGGCTGGGGGAAAAAATATACACACTGCAGAAATTTAATAAATGCCTATTTATATTTAAAAAATAAAAGACCATAGTTAATAGAAAAAAGTGGTCATCACATTTTTAATTATTAAAATATTGACATTGCTTTTAATATGTACATTTTGATAAAATTTGATGTATATACTCCTATGAAACCATCACCACCAATTAACCAAGATAAATAAAAAGAGTATTGGCCAGGATGTAGAGCAACTGGAGCTCTTCTGCAGTGCAGTGAGGAGTTCATAATGGCACAATCACTTTGGAAAACATTTTGGTGATTCTTAAAATATTAAACACACACTAAACCACCACATGACCAAGCTATTCCATTCCTAGCTATTTACCCAAGATAAATGAAAGTGTATGTCCATTAGTCAAACAAAACAAAACAAAACAAAACAATAAACTACTTATGTATAATGCTCTTGGAAGATTTATTTGTAATAACCCCAAACTGGAAAGAAACCAAATGTCAATCAACAGGTAAATGGATAAATAATATTATATTCATAAGCTGGAAAACTACTCTGTATAAAAAGGAGCAAACTACTGAGACAGACAGCCACATGGACACCTCATAAAATTAATATGCCAACTGAAAGAAGCCAGACAAAAAAGCATACATATTATGTGATTAAATTTTTATAAAATTCCAGAAAATACAAATTAATCTCTAGTGATAGAAATCAGGGCAGAGGTTGTCAGGGATAGGAGGGCAAAGGGCAGGGGTAAGGTACTTACAAGGAACAAAAAGAAATTTTTTTTTTTGAGGAAGATTAGCCCTGAGCTAACTGCGGCCAATCCTCCTCCTTTTGCTGAGGAAGACTGGCCCTGAGCTAACATCCATGCCCACCCTCCTCTACTTTATATGTGGGACACCTACCACAGCATGGCTTTTGCCAAGTGGTGCCATGTCCGCACCAGGGATCCAAATCTCGAACCCCAGGCTGCCGAAGCAGAACATGCGCACTTAACTTCTGCGCCATCAGGCTGGCCCCCAAAAAGAAATTTTGAGGTGAATTTTACATTCATTAGCTTGATTTTGGTGATAATTTTCTGGATGTATACATATGTCACAACTCATTAAGAAGTAAACTTTGATTATGTGAGATTAGTTTATGTCCATGTGCCTTTAAAAAGTTATGAACATTGTTCAAAAGAAAAAAACTTAGTAATGAGAAAGGCAATAAATGGTAATGTGATCCCCCTGTAAAAACAAATACAAAAACGGGGAAAAAAAGATAAACATTGGAAAGTGTCAAAATACAACAGAAGCTGGAGAATAGTTTAGTTGTGAAAAACAAATGTAACTGGATGGCGTATTTACTGAGCATTTATGCTTTAGTAGCTTGAGGGCATCACTCAATCTCCAATGACAACAAAAAGCAGTGGCAGGAAAAGCCACAGCCTGACCTGCTAAAGGGACCACAGTTCAGAATTCAGGGTTTGGAAAGCAGTATGAAAGATTATGCAAAAATCTTGACTGTGAGAGAACCTCAGAAACAGTGAAAACCAAATCAGAGTACAATCTTCCCAAAATATCTTATTGAAAGCTAAATTATGCATGCACAAGGGAGATCCCTGTCTCCTTATCATAAAAAAAAAAAAAAAAAAAGGAGAGAGACAAAAGAGAGTCCTACTGTTGAAAATAAGAGCTTCATGGAGCCAGTCTGTCAGATTGTTGCTTCCCTTAACTGACTGCATTCTCAAAGGTTCACAGCTCAGGCAGCAGAAATGTGATGTGGAATGGCCTCGAAGTGTGAAGTACAAATTCCAAAGGAAGGAGAGCATCTGAAAATAAGGGTGCAATACCAGAAAGAAACCACAGAGAGGGTAAGTCCCATCTCTGCATAGTTCTTTAGCTGAGCACCAATTATTTCAAGTTCAAGGGAAACACACAAAGACCATACTAAAAAAATGCTAAAAATTAAAGCAGAGATAGCAGCAGCTGCAAACCACAGGGGAGACACTGTTTGCAGTTTGAAGTCATGCAAGTTATTCGTGTACTAGAAATAAAAGATAATAATTCAGAGAGGAACGTGACAGAATATAGGGTTGCTATAACACATTGTCTACAACGTCCAGTTTCCCACCAAATATTACTAGACATGCAATGACACGGCAAAGTGTCACCCAAACTCAGGAAATGTTCTGTCAATAGAAATTGAATCATAGTGGGTTAGATGTTGGATTAAGCAAATGATGACTTCAAAGCAGCTAACATAAATATGTTCAAGTATTAAGTGAAAATATTTTTAAAGAATTGAAGGATAATTCCAAGGGTAAAGAATCTCAACAGAAATTTAGATGCTATTTTTTAAGGAAATCCTAGAGCTGAAAAATGTACTAAGTGAAATAAAAATTTGGTAGAAGGATTCAGCAGCAGATTAGAAATAGCAAAGAAATCGGTGAACTTGAAGCTACATTAACAGAAATTCTAAAATCTGAAGAAGAGAAAGGAAAAGGGTAATACTGTATAAAATTAGTTGGGTGATGTTTCTTTTCCATTTCCTGGAATGTTTGTGTAGAATTGGTATTACTTCTTCTTGAAATGTTTCTAAGATTCACCAGTGAAGCCATCTGGTCCTGACAGTTTGTGTGTGTATGTGTTTGTGGGTGTGCATCTGTGTGCATATGTATTGCTGTGAAGATTTTTTAAATTAAAAATTTCAATTTCTTAATATGTATAAAGCGGTTTAGTTAGGTTTTTTTCTTGAGTAAACTTTGGAAGTTTGTGTGTTTCAAGGAATTTATTCATTTCATCTAAGATAGCAATTTTATTAGATTTATTGGCATGAAGTCATAAGTAATATTCCTTTATAATCCCCTTAATATCTATACAATCTATAATAATGTTTTATCTTTCATTCCTAATAATGATAATTTCTCTCTCTCTCTCTCTCTATATATATATCTCCTATCTTATCTGTGTAGCTAAACACATCAATTTCTCTTTCTTATCAGTGTTGTTAAAGTTTTATCAATTTTATTCTTATGTTCAGAACACCAGTATTTTGGTGTAATCGATTTGTCTCTATTATTTTGTTTTCAATTTCATTGATTTCTGCTCTTTATTATTTTCTTCCTTCTGCTTGCTTTGAGTTTAATTTGCTGTTTGTTTTTTGTATGAAGAATATTAAGATTTTTGACACCATTCTTCTTTTTTAATATAAGCAGTTAATGTGAAAAATATCCTTCTAAATACTGATTTAGCTAACTCCACAAATTTTGATATATTTTATTTTTATTTTTATTCATTTGAAATATTTAAATTAAATTCAATATTTCAATATATCATACCTTTTAAAGGGACCCCAAGGTAACTTACTGGAGAAATAAATTTTTTTTTTTTGAAGATTGTCACCTGAGCTAACATCTGTTGCCAATCTTCTTTTTTCTTCTTCTGCTCCCCAAAGCCCCCCGCCAGGACATAGTTGTATATTCTAGTTGTAGGTCCCTCTGGTTGTGCTATGTGGGATGCTACCTCAGCATGGCCTGATGAGTGGTGCCATGTCTGCACCCGGGATCTGAACCAGTGAAACCCCCAACCGCTGAAGCGAAGTGCGTGAACTTATCCACTCAGGCACAGGGCCAGCTTCAATATTTTATATGTAGATTAGGGTGACATTGTCGAAGCTCATTGAACACTATACATTAGATCTGTGCATTTTATTGTACGTCAGTGTTATACTGATTATGAAAAACGTAAATATATGGAATTCGTAGGTAAAACTCAAGAGAAGGAAGAATTTTACCCTATGAGATAAAGAGTAGGAGAAAAGTAGTGTTTGTATCAGAATCCTAAGAAAGATCAACATTTAAGTGATGGGAAAAGGAATAAGAACTCTTAAAGGAGACATCAGAAAATTATTATGCACAAAGGCATAAGAACCAGAAGCATGTGGAGTCATGGAATTCAGAGAGTAGAAGTGCAGGAAAAAGTGTGTGACATTTTGTAATTTGGCAGTGATGTACAATAAGGACAGCTGATACTTGCTGATTGCATATAGCCATTTGTAAGTCGTGGCTGTTGTCAATGGCAATTTTTCCAGAGAAATACCAGAGATAAATATAAGAATTGGAAGTAAGTGGTAGAGAGTGCAATTTAAGGTACAATCTTTAGAAAGATGGGTTAGGAGCAGGAAATAAGAGATTGAATAACATTGAAAAGTGATGTGGGAACACAGGAGGTTGGAGGGATATGGTTAGGTATGGTGACGAATATGCATATGGGTTAAGGATATACAGTGAATGAGAGAAATAGTATAAAGGCATGGAAAATAGAAAAGGCAAATGACTGAGAAGTGAGGACTAGAAAAAAGTATGTGGAACTGTACCCAGGGCACAGGTGAATGACTGTTCCGTCAACAGTAGGATACTCCATCCTTTAAAACTGAAGGAAATTTGTTTAAAAGGGGCAACTCAATATTCTCAGTGAAGCAAGAAGTAGGAGAAAAAAGTGTTGGAGTGGTTAGTGGTACAGAGGTGAATGGAAAAGAGAACTACTTGTCAGCAAATAACATGATTTATGGATAGTAGCACTAAGGGCCAGAAACTTGAAATGAAGTAATTTCCCCACGGTGCAATCTTGTTTTCTCAAAGAGGATGCTAATTATATTAACAGTCATGACTTATATAAACTGCCTACTCTGTGTCATAAACTGTTTGGAGCTCATTGTATGGATTTGTAAATTGAACTCTCACAAAAACTTCATAATAAAGGAAATATTATTGTACCAATTCTGTACAAGGGGAAACTAAACTGTGGCACAGAAAAACAAAGTAATTTGCCTACAAGTCTCACTGCTGATAAGTGACAAGGTTGGACTTTGAACCCAGGCATTTTGACTTCAGAGTCTCCACACGACCACTGAATTACACTGCCACTCTGTGAACCAAAAGACATTTCTTTCCTTAAAATGTTGTTGATTAAACTGGAAATGCAGTATACTTTTAAAGACACAACATAAATACTGAAGTTGAGACAGCTTAATATATGATAATAATTTTTGTTGGTTATTTGACTTCATATTTATGACCAAATTCTGTTTACTCATAAAGTTGATTTGTTGAGTAATGACTGTGAAGAAATTGAGGCTTATTTAGAATTATTTTACCTTAATAGGTGTATGATCTAGGAATGACCTTAATATACTAGTATTGTATTCTCCTATGGACTCCATATGAGAATTTTTATTAAAAAATTATAAAAAGACAAAAATAGTTTTCGAAAAACTATTGTCATTTAATTGCTTAATGGAGAGACATTACCTAAAATGCAAAAAGAGTATATGCCTTTAAAGTATTAATTCTGATCAAGCTAATTCTAAATTTTGGTAAGCAATGGATGAGTTTTCTTTGGGGTACATCTCCATGTTTCTAAATATATGAAATAAAGGCATATATTACTTCTCCTGTGTATGTTTTATATCTATTTCTAATTTTTATTTAGTGGTTTTCTTTATATTCACGTGACCAAAAATAACAACCCTGGAGGGAGGAATTTGTGAGGCTCTGCAGGACCTTTTGAACAAATCTCCCTCATAATATGTTGCTTCCCACAGGGACTGAACTTGAGAAATGCAAAGTGATAAAAATGTATTTTAAAGTTGTCACAAAAGTGAACATCTAAGTAAGAAAAGCTCATCTCTACCTATCAAGCTAATTTTCTTACAAAAAATAAAGTACTTTAACAAATAGCATGATAAATTGCCAAAACAACAACTGGCTATTTTATTTAAAGAACAGTAACAGACCACCACAGTTAGCTTCCTTGCTCAACATGAGGAAAGTACAGAGGATGTGTTGGTTATAACTACTTTTACTCTCTAATTTCCTTCTCCGTGTCCGCATGTGCATTACTAACTCTTGTACTGAATAATACACTGATCATCACAACCAAATCTGCTACCCACTTCTTCACTATAGTCTTCTTTTTTACATTTAAACTTCTTGAGTGGTCAATCTAGACCTTTTTCACTGTAGCATGCTTTTTTTTTTCCCCTCTCCCAAGTGGAGAGAAATGAGTTGATCACAAAAGGCACAATCTCAGAATCACTTTCTTCCTCTGTGTATCTTGGAGTCTAGGAATTCCAGTTTATCCAGGGAAACAGAACCAAGAGGACTGCCAGGATTTATTGCTACATATCCAACTTCAGCAAGCTATGCCTTTGCTGTGAAGCAGAATGAATCCTTATTAGCTCTCTCCTAGCCCACCGTCTTTAAGGAAGTCCACATAGAGGTGTAGAAGACAATGCTTTCTCTTTACTTTAGGCAAATGAGTGAAGGCTCCTCAAGAGACCTACTTAAACTAATTGTTCTACACCTCATGCATGTCAGTGTCACAGGGAATGAGGCCAGATGTTTTTGCCTACTTTCCAAAAATAATCTAGAGGTAAGAAGATGGCTTTAGCTGGTAGACAAATGACGGTGAGACCTACAACATTAAAGAGTTGCACTTGTGACTATAGTGGGCAGGATTAAATGTTTCCAGTGAACCATATATAGGCCCTGCTTGAATGGAGCTGGCCAAGAACTCAAGGTTTAGGGTCTCCACTCAAGAGATCTAACTGGAGGCAGATGTGGACCTTAACAAATGGATAGAACAATAGAACCCCAGAGGCCAAGAGGGAGTCAAATCAGCCAGCTTGAGAAGGCATCAGCTGTTGTAGGAAAATACAGATGTAGCACTCAGGTGGGAAATCTTTAAAATGACATACAAAACTATGCCATGAAGAGAAAGAGCCCAAAGTGAGCATCCTCCACATTAAAGGTAATCAAATCCAGAGTTTAATTGGGTTAAACTTAAATAAAATAAGATCTTTCTTATCTCTTATCTCTCCTCCCTTTCCTTGAGTCTGGTAAAGCTCAAAGCGGTACTCTATATGGAGAAAAAAGTGGCCTATACAACATAGGATAGAAAGTAAGATAAGTGGCTTCCCCTTAACCCCTCTGTCACTGAAGATTTTCAAACATGAAGCTCTCCTAAACTATTAGAATGGAGAATCTTAATGGAAAACACTGAGATTTTGATAGACCTGATATTTTGCTCAGATATAATTATTTCGTATTACCTGAAAGAATAAAAAATAAAGGAAGAAGATTATCTAATCAAGATTTCATACAACAGACAGGAAAGAATTCATTAAAGAACAAATCTAAAGGAGGAGTGAGGGAATAATAACGCTGGTTTTCTGCTTACACTACCAAGCCCAGCTTTTTCAATAAGCTGGTTACAATTACGTTAAAAATAATCAAATTATTTCAAATATCCAATCAGAAACTAAAAATTTGTACTTGTTCCAAACGTAGGTTTGTAAGACAACTCACTTTTGGTCTGTTTTCCTGCTCATGACCTGGTCACATGTTCTACTTCTCATAAGGTGACTTTTCTTCCTTTTAATCTCTAACATTATGGGCAGTAATGCCATCCAAGTATAACTTTTACTAATGTTATTTTGGCATGTATTTGGTATGTTATTCCAATTAGTGAGCCTCCTTTGATTTCAGTAAACATATGACAAAACAGCAAGTCTGCAAAGATTGTCATGCCATAAAGCACGATGTAAAACTGAAGAAATTCCTTCCTTTTATCTTTTGCTGTTGTTTAAATTATATAAGTTATCTCTAGGGAATAAGCCAGCTTAAGTCTTATGGTGTTCTCTTCTCTCCCACAAATTCTTCTGTCCTCTGTTTCAAGCTAGAGATTATATAATGGTACAGAGGTGTTTTAGGTCTCAGGGTTTTGATGAGAATTAAATGAAATAATGACATATAAAGAGTAGACTACTACTTGAAAAACAGTAAGCTGTCAATAAATATGAAATATTATTATTAGTAATATTATTATTAGGGTTGTTATGTGCCAGGTCAGACAGTTTCATGGATTCTTAGGGCTTTATCTGAACTCCATAGAATTATATTTTTAAAATCCCTTTAATGGTAGTAAATCTAGGAACCTAAATATACTCAGGACTTCTCATTGAAAACAGAAACAAAAACAAATTCACGATATCTATACATTTGTACTTTCCTGGTTTTCTGATGTACACTATTCTGCTCTGATCCCTTCCTGTAGCCACTATAGAGGGTTTTCTGAAAATTAGAGATGATATATGTTAAGTACAATGCCAGGTGACAGACTTATACTGCAAACTCAATAAATGGTGACTTCTTAATATTTCTCATTTCTTCCAGGTCTCAATAGCATTAGTATTATGCATATTCATTTCGTAAACATGAATTTGTATTCCAAATTTATGTGTTCTTCATCCTACATCTAACCATGACCCAATATTTGATTCTTTTATTTTATCTAATTATTTAAAATAACCATATGTTGATGTTTCTCTATATGCTGATGATTATTACAGGAATTCCTGGCCCTCCAGCATCTTCTTTTTATGTTTTTGTTCCATT
Organism: Equus przewalskii; assembly: GCF_037783145.1. Classification (NCBI taxonomy): domain Eukaryota; kingdom Metazoa; phylum Chordata; class Mammalia; order Perissodactyla; family Equidae; genus Equus; species Equus przewalskii. The sequence goes on from NC_091838.1 coordinate 56,762,468, forward strand.
TACATGGTCCAAGTTCTATGTGATTTAGATACAGCATCAAGCTCTGTTAAATCCTGAGATAATATGCATCATGCCCACCTTTTTAACTGTTGAACTTATGCAGCCATTATAATGCAAGGCAAAAATCTCATCATGTGTTTCCATTGTTCTAAGAATATTTAAGCAGGCTCAATAGTAAATGCTCAGAATATGTTTACTATAATACCTATAACATGATTTTGTTGTGTGTTACTATTATGTTATCATTAAGCAATTTTCTTTGGAATTCACTCCAAACTTTGCTTCTACACTCAATCACAATTTTTGGACCTTGTTTGAATATTCCTTCTTTATCTCATTTTTGAAAAAAATTTCATTTACTTCTTTATTTACCTGTTATCTCAAACAAATACAAATTGTCTACTTTCATACCTAGACTAGACTTTAAGACTCCACCTACTGTCAACCCCAGCTTCAGACAGATAGAATCAAAATCAGAGATTTGCCATATATTAAAGACTTCCAATTTTCCTTTCACTCGAAGAAAATATGCAATTTCCTTCTCTTTGAGTACACAGATACAAATGGAGACCATACATACTATGGAGATATTGAGAAATAAAGACTTTCACATTAACAAAATAAAAGCATTCATTGCTAGAATACCTGGATTAACACAAAGAAATAGAGAGTGCTGGGAATCAATTAAGTGAAGGTAAAATAATTTTTTTTCTTAAAATTATATATATATATTTTTTTGAAGAAGAAGCTTAGCCCTGAGCTAACACCTGCTGCCAATCCTCCTCTTTTTGCTGAGGACTGACCCTGAGCTAACATCCATGCCATCTTCCTGTACTTTATATGTGGGACGCCTGCCACAGCATGGCTTGACAAGTGGTGCGTAGGTCCGCACCTGGGAACCAAACCAGCAAATCCCAGGCCACCAAAGCAGGACATGAGACCAGGCCAGCCCTAAATTATAAATTATATTTTTAATAGCTTTAAAAGGTAACTGACTGTCCAAGGAGAAAATAACTATTTATTTTGTGCGCATAGTATATGCAAAGGCAAAATGCATGACAAAAATAACATGAGGACATGCAAAAGGGATTGGAGATATAGTGTTGCAAGAAGCTTAAACTACATAGGAAGCAGTATAATATTATTTTCAAATAGACTGATGAATAAGTAACAGGTTTGTAGAAGCCCAAGAATAGGACAAGAATAAAGAAAGATTTTTAATTCCATCTTCTCACCCTAAAGTGAATTGAGAAGAATAATTATACAGATATTATTCAGAAAGGAAAGGACAGCATAGTATACATTATAAGTTATTGTAAACATCAAATATAAAAAAGTCCTAAGATATATGTTGAAAGTATATATGATTTCTCAAAGTTCTTACCCTTCCATAATTACGAACTGAGTCAAAATAACAGTAATGCTGCAAATTTCAACTTACTAAAATGGTTTTCTCTGTTTCCCAATTAGTCATATCACTTAACATAATACCTGCCTGCCATATGCATGTGTGTTGAATGAATGTGTAAAGAAATGAAGGAATGCTGTAGTTGGAACCTAACACCTACAACAGTAGTAAATTTGTTCTATCTCCAAAACCAATCTCATTTCGACACTGGAAATAAATGATTTTTTTCATTTTAATTCTGATAATATACATTTGCTTTTCCTTTACTTAAAAATATACAGTATTAAAATAAAAAGTGAATAGCATATGTACTAAAGTGTCTGAAAAGTATTTTATATAAATTTTTCTTATTTTATTATAAAATTTTAGGCTTAAATACCAGATAGATTTTTCTGTCATCATTCATTTTGCAATGCGCAACATTTAAAATATTTATTTATTAATTAATAGTTGATGCTCTCACTTGTTTCCACAAGAGGTTTGGGATAGCTGGCAATAAAAAAACCCAAAAACAAACAAACAAACAAAAACCTTATCCTTAGTACAAACAAGTGTTGCATAAATATATAAAGAGTTTTCATGTTATTGTGGACATAAGGTAGAGGTGTTTGATATGCTCTTTTTAAGATTTACATTAAAAGCCCAGAATTTAGAGAGACATAATAGTGATATGAATTAATAATCACAGTTCACATTAATATTATTTGCATCATACATAAAATCAGTCAGCTTGGTTTGATTTTCCTAATTAATGAGTACACAGAAGAAAAATGGTAACATCTCTGTCCTCAAAGAACTCACTGTCTAAACTGAATTAGATGAGTAATAGATTTTGAACTGTTTGTTCTAACTGTAAAAGTTACTATGGGAGGAAAACTGGAGTGATATCTGACACTGAAGGGGAAAGTAAAAAATATACATATATAAGATTCACAATATATGCTTTAATATTTTCTAGAGTTAATTTCTGTTGGCTCTTTAGTTCTGAACATACAGAAACAACTCCCTGACCTGAATCTGATAAAGCTCACCAACTAAGATAAATTTATACAAACTGTGGAAACTATGTTTATGAATTCTAGTTTTCCTCCCTATTCATGATGTGAAATTTAGCAAGTTACTTAAACTCTTTGAGACTCAATATTTTGCTCTAAAAGGAACAATAACTAATTTTAAAGAATGTTATAAATATCAAATAAGGATGTAAATGTTAAGGAATTGTCAAAAAATTCTCTTAACTAATTAGTAAATAATTTCGGGTTATTGTTATAAATATTTTTATTTTAGTTCATGCAATAGCTTTAGAAAAGGAGAAAATGTACCACAGTACAGAAAAATCTGACTGTTACAAAACGTTTTAAACATGGCATTTTGTTCAAATTATAAAGGAAAAATCATCATAATAAATCAACATCAATCTAATTATAGAACCAAAATGTTAGCACAATATCAGAATATTAAAATTTAAAGCAAAATAGCCATGTGTCCACACAACTGCAAAGAAATAATATTAATAATTTAAAGATACAGGTTTAATTTTCCATGCTATTGAAGATATGAGAAACACAGGGATTTTTAAAATAATTTACATTAAAGTGATGATAAAACTGTAAAACCTAGCAAGACATATTATATCAATACAATGGATTTAGTAAAGAATCAAAAGTTCTTTCCATTATTAAATTTTATTTATGAATTTTAAGTTACATATACCAAAAAATATTTGTGTTTAGGAATTATATAGATATAATTCCTTCATATAATTTTTAAGTTTACTCTTAAAGCATGAACATGACTCCTCCTCGTAGAGGTGACAGGGCACGCTGGTAAAAAGAATAAAGTCAAGGTTCAGATCTCCTAGGTCCGAATTAGGCTCGGCTTCTCACTGGTCTTTTGACTTGGGCAAATGATTTAAACTCTCCGTGCCTCAGTTTCTCCAGCAGTAATGCTGGGAGTGACATGACTCCCTCACAGGGTTGTTGTGGGACTAAACTACTCAAGATGTAAGAAGCCCATGAAGACCATCTGGCACACAGTGGGTTTTCTGTACGTGTGAGCTATTTTCACTTGAGACACTGACTAGCACAGTGGTAGAACATGAGCTCTGAAGCTAGACTTGCCAGGTTAAACCCCAACCTCACCTATTAATGGCAGAGAGAACTGGAGCTTATTATATAACTTCAGTATGCCTCAGGTTTTCCTCTGAAACATGGAAAAGATTAGTACCAGCTTTAGAAGGGAGCTGGGAGGTTTGCCTTAGTTTTTGTTTGTGAAGTAATTTTAAAAAATGCCTGGCACAGGGTAGGCATTCAAGAGAGTCATCATCATCATCATTATTGGAAAGAGACAACACTAAATAAATTAATTAAAGTCTACGCAGTAAAATATCACACAGAAAAATGTGCAATTCAGGGAATTAGATAGGTTACCAAGATGGCGAATGATGGGATGGGCTGATGTGGACTAAGGCTCACAGAAGCCTCTCTCTGGAGGTGACACTGCACTCAGGTCAGCGCCTCAAGCAGTAACCACAGTAAGATAAGGGAGAATAGGTCACAGAGGAAATTTACCATGCACATGGGTTATTCCTACCACGTACAAATACACTTAGAGTGCTGCTTTGAGCAACAGACGACAGAGTCACAATCTAGTGAGTAAGTGGGAGGATATAGTGATAAAAGATATGAAGTAGACAACCCAGTTCTTATGGTCTTAGGAGATCATAAAAAGGAATATGACTCTAGATACGTATTTTTAACACTATAAAATTTAAATAAAACATTATTCTACCATTGTTATTGTGGACAGCTTTGTTGTTTTACACTGGGACTAGCTTAGGTTGGATGACATAAAAGAAAAAATAAAAGCCAGACTAAGATAACGTTTCATTTGGTTTTGTTCTGATTGTTCAGTAACAATGGGTCCCAAGACACAAGAGATTCTTGGGTCAGAAAACTCCTACCAATGAACACTGATACTCCACATAACCTAAAGATTTTCAACCAGACTATCATTTTACCCTGAAACGTTAGGCGGTGGAATTAAGATTAAGGAACCATATTTATGGCAAAAAGACATCTACTTCTGACCATGAAAGCAGATCAGAATTTTCATTTCCTGAAGTGGCTGAATTTGCAGGCAGAGCATTAGCGAGCAGGGAGTTGCACAGAGTGGGGGGTACCAGCAGTCTGCATGGTCATTCACTGTAGTCTGAGCCTGTGAGATAGACCTAAATACTACGAATTCACCTAGGACTAAGAGACCTGGGAATTCAGATCTACCTGCAATGGAGGGAACCTCCTGAAAACCTTGGTTATTCAATTGGGACCCAGAAAAGCCATAAAAAATGAGAAAAGACGTAGACCTAAAAGCCACACCCCAATATTGAGGACAAAAGTGAAATGACATTCTCTACGAGAAAATAATACTAAACCTGGCAGGATAAAATGGATCCACTAGTAACGTACCTGCCTGCCAGAACAAAACTTTGCTCCTTTTAAAAGAAGAAAACATAACTTGGACTCCTACAAACTATGATCCACAACGTCCTGCAGAAGCAAATAAGTAGGAAAACTGACCCTTAAAAAAAAATGTTGCCATAGAATCAGGCATCAAGACAACGCAGATATTAAAATTGGCAAGAATGGAGTTTAAAACAGCCAGATAGATAGATTTAAAGGAAAAAAGTGGGCACAATCTGTAAATAGATAGTCTACCTTGGCATAAATATAAATAAAAACCACAAAAAGTACTAAATGAAAATTCTGTAACTAAAAAGAATAGTATTTAAAATAAAATAAAAATGCCATATAGGTATAACAGCAGATTAAAGAAGTCAAAAAACAAAGTCTGAGGTCTATAAGACACATGAATGGGAAGTATTCACTATGGAACACAACAAGAAACATACACAACAGTATGCATGTGCTTATGTTGGGTTTGAACACAATTTTACAGTTAAATTTATAATAACTTGTACTACCCAGTTTTCCCCCAAGGACAACTTAAGGACTATAGTGACACAAACACAGAACCAACTTCTATATTCACAGAGAATAATACTGTTAAAGGGAAATGAAAAGGGGAAAATGATTTGATCATTTGCCCTTGTTATTTGTTCCCCTTAAGATAGAGATCTCAACTGATAATATGGCAGTATTCAGTAGCCCTCTGGGGCTCATAAGCAAGCATGTTCTTCTCCTGGAATGTTAAAATAAAATTTAAATGAAATCTTTAACTATGTGATATTTTTAATTACTTACTTGGATGTCATCTGAAATAAAACTGATAACCAGAATTTGAGTCCGTAACTCTTAGCTTTCACACTATTATCAGGCACCACATCTTTCTGGGGAAGGGGGTGCTTTTTTATCTGTAGTCTGGGCCTCCAGTCTAAACAAAGCATTTTCACTTGTATTACAGAATATATTTTTCTCTTAGCAAAACTTCTGTCAATATTAATTTGTAGGTTATTATGTCAATGTCATTCTTTTTTTTTCAGCAAAGCTAGTTAGTTTAGGCGAATATATGTTATATATCTATTTTATATATATATACACACATATACTGATATACACATACACATATCCACATATGCTTAAATGTATAAAGAAACTTCTCTAAGATAATTTTAATATCCATATTCATAATAAATATTTCCATGGAACTTTGAACAAATATTTTATAAAGTAGAAAAGGGAGAATTAGAATTTCTCTGCCATGAAAGTAGTAATTTGTTGTTTTCTGACTCCCAAGAATCTTTCGAATACTATTGTAATCTTTAGAGGATGACTTCTCTTATAAGTCCTGATTTACAAGGTGGAAACTAGAAAATTTACTCTCTTAGTTATCATTTCTGCTAAGGTACTAATGGGTGACATAAGTTTCACTTATTTGATACATCCAGGTGAGCTGTCGATACAAAAAATGAACATAAAAAAGAATTTGATTTGAGGAATTTATCTTCCGCCTATTCCAGGCACTGGAAATGTTCATCAAATCAAGAGCTGTAGAGACAAAGTTCCTGGCCTCTGGGTGCAGGAGTCATCAGTGCCCCAGGCTGCCATACTTTATAAGTTGTTAAATTGGTGCTGAGTAGTGGCAGAGGTGAGAATTCAGCAGTGTACTTCCCGGATAAGGGGCTATTTTTGGCTGCGTTGAATCCAAGCCTGGCTGTCTGCTCCCAGAGATCTTGCCCCCTAATATTGCTTAGCAAATTTCTCCTTACATTATTTAGCTTCAATATTTCCTTACACTATCATTTGCCCTTGCGTTATCAACTGTTCCTTGAACAATTCTACAATTATATTATCTACTTATAACTAGTGAAACTGAGCCAAAAGAAAAAACAAAACCTCGTTCTGGTTATCTTGTATGGTTTAGTCTGAAGATAATGGAATAAGCTAATGTTAAAGGATGAGATTCTGGAAGATGAGGACAAGCATTGTTAAGACTGTCAGTTCAGTGGATGAACTATACCAGGCCTGTATCTATATGATTCTCTTTTCCTGTTCTCAATTTTATTATTACGTAGCCTCGATATGAATCCTATATCTCTGCTGCAGTATCTGTATTCCAGTAGAAAGAAAGAAGAAAAGAAAGGGATGTGACTATATCAGGAAGGTTAAAATACATTCCAGGAAAAGTATATCAGAACTTATGTCAGCCAAAATCTTGGTACTTGGGTATCTCTTGCTGGAAGGCAAGAAAAAAGGACTTGAAAACAGGTTAGATTAGGGTCTAACAACAGTGGCTTTTGACACATCTACAAATTATATCCTGTAGAAATTTATTCTTATCCTATTGATCAAGAAAGCACAAATACACTCAAGACTCATTCATATAGATCATATAATTTGTTTTATCTCCATTGTTCTCCATCAGCTTCTCCTTCCTTAGTAATTTGCTTTTTTTGCATGTCAAATTTTAGAATAGATTTTAATATCTTTTGGTTCTGTGCACAGATATGTCTTGTCTATGCAACTATTAATAACACTTAATTTGTCCTAAAGTCCAACATTCTATCATTTGTTGATAAAAAAAAAATTTATCTTCTCTATTTTCCCCCATTTTTGCATTTCTGACATATATAAATTCAATGTGAATGATTACATACAGAAAAATTTTGACATGAAATATAAATGGCAGTTTTTCTTTTAAATTATCTTACTACATCACAAGTACCTGGACTTAATTGAAATACGTTGCATGGACAGAAAGCATTAAGAACATCCACTGACTGAGGCTTCTGCTTACCTTCTGGCTTCTAAAAATGCATCAGCCTCCGTTGCAAAGACTTCTGATTTTCTCCTGTTGTAAGCCACTGTCAAAGAGAAATGAACAATTGATGAAGCATACTATTCATTTATTTTTTCCAGTTCAAATATCAGTGATTTACTATTCATAACCCTGATGTTGCCCTCCTTCAAAGATTATTTGTTTAATTTTGTTTTTACTACACCAGTAATATGTTTTCTGAGAATAAATTGACTTTTCATATTTAGAATGTGTTTCCTGTGACCAGTGGTTCAAAGGAAGCATCTGTCACATTATGTCAGCTTTTCCTCTCTGATCCCCTAGGGGGATGTTCTGAATCATTAGTTTATAATCAGTTTTTGTTTTTAATTAAATATCAGCCATATGACTGAGTCAGAGAGAAATACGATTTTGCTCTTGGTCTCCCAAATAAACAGATGTATGCAAATAATGTTTTGCAGAATATATGATAGACTAATGGAATAAATTTTATAAGAAAAGCATCATTTGGAGCTTTTCATACAGAAAGTACTTTCAGGAAATCAGGAAAAAGTTTGAATTGCATAATATCAAAATCAGCATATTATTGATCAAGTAATTGCTATATATTTAGACTGCAATAAGTATAATACACAAATTGATTTTAATTATTAATGATGCAATATTTTCTTTATTAATTTATTCAACCAATTATTCAATTAGTCCATTAACAGATCTGTGAGACTGTGAGAGTATGATGGTATGTGAGTGCATGTATGTGCGTGTGTGTGTATGTGTGCGCACGTGTGCAAGTAGCACCTATCACACATTTCTACTCTACATTCAAAAGCTGCAGATAGAATCTAAACTAATATAAATTGCACTGCACAAGTGAAGATGATACTACCAATTAGCAAAAGCCCCCCAAAGATATACTTTTATTTGGCTTGGTTTAAACATGAACACAAAAACCTAGTAAGTTTTACATTTAATGAAAAGCAAAACATAGAAATTAATGTGAAATATTTATTTCCAAGTAACCAAATATATATTTTTAAAATAGTTTTGAATGAGACTACCAACATATTTCTTGATCTTTGTATAGAATAATTTTATTGGCATATATGATAAAGAAAAAAGGCAAGTATGAAATTATAAAACAACTCTATGCAGATTCAATAACTAAATTGTTATTAAGCATATATATGCTTATTACATATATTATACATATATCGTTACATATCATATACAGAGAGAGAAATAAAAATAAAGGAAATTGATCTTTAAGTGAAGACAGAAAGAAAATTAGTGAAACAAATCTAAAAAACGTCTGATGGAAAAATTGAAAATCATAATAGAAACATAAATTAGAAAACAGAATTTTTCAAACATCTTATTCTGTATAAAGATCTGAAAAAAATCTGTTTTTTTGAAAAAAAGCAAAATAGAAAACACAACTATTCAAGTATACATTGTTAAGAATGAAATATGTTATATAATTCCAAAGATGAGATTAAATATTTACTCAAATCTATGGTAATTAAATTCAAATCTCAAAGAATTCTATTTTTTGCAGAAAATAAAATGGACAAAGCCAACTCAGTAGGAGGCACAGAATGAAAAGATCAAGGCCCTTAAAAGGAAATTAATTTTTTCCCCACAAACTGTGTCTTTATGTACTTTGGATCTTCTATGTTTATGGTAAAATATTTCGGAAACATTGTTTGCTTACATAATATGGTTTAGTACAAAAAGACCAAGGGTTATTCTACACATGATGGCAACATAGTTACAAAAACTTTCCCTTTCCCCAATTCTCTGTAACATAACAAAATATTATATAAAAACTTACATTTTTGCAATTTAAATATTACATAGGTAAACCTTTACAAATCTTTACATATTCATGCTATGTTCTGGGAGCACTGCTTTGCTCCATCTCCTGCTTCAATGGTTTACTTTTCATTTATATCCATCACAGCTAGGATTTATCATAACAAGCATTGTTTCCATTTCTGTACCGGTTAGGGTACTTTCAGCTTTGAGAAATAGAAATTGGCTCAGTTTTGCCTCCAACTTCCCCTTCGTCGCATTGTTTGTTTTGCTTTTCTGCTTCTTTGTTTTGTTTTGTTTTACTCTTCTCTTAGACGTTTGCATGATTTTCAGCCTGTTTTCCCTCAAGGTTTTAAAATGGCAGCCAGTCGAGTTTGAAACTAAACACTTTCAAGTTCAGGAGGAATGAGAAAGGAAAACAAATCAGTAAGACAAAACAGACGTGAACGAAAAAGTCACCCCAATATCCCTGGGGTATAAACTATAAAGCCTCCCACTAAACCGGATTGCAAAGAATTAAGCCAGTTTACTAGAAATTAGAATGAAATAATCAGCATAGATGAATGACAGGCTCATACTAGAAAAAGGAGTGAGTTTGTCTTCTGCTTAGTCACATGCGGAAATAGCTGAACAAGTACATTTTACTATCAGCAGGTAAAATAGCACAAATGAGTGATGGTTAAATAATCAACACTTAAATTCCTGGTCAGCCCTTTTCAAAAATGTGATTGTTCTTGTTTCTAGAATAATATCACCTTATTTCTCTTGTTATATTAATCACACTCATTTTAATGTCTTGGCATCTCATTTATTAAGACTTTTCTTGTTATTGCTGTTGATGTTGCTTTTTTGTGTCTTATTTTCATCCTTCCTTGGAAGTCTACTGATTTGCTTCATATTGACCTCTGATTGTATGAACACCTGGCACTTGCCCACTGCTGCCAGTGTTTTTAAGAGAGAAAAGTCTAAGACCTACGCACAAGGGGTTGTCGGATTATAGAATCTCTATATAACATCAAAACACCAAAGGATTTATGAAATCGCTTTTACAACAGCTCCTCGGAAGAACAACAAATTCCACTTCTCAGAACAAAAGTAACAACAAAATATTCCTAACTAAAGAAGAGACATGGCTAACCTTGAGGAAATGCTCATTAAAAAATATAGTAATAGCAGAATTTAAAAAGGAAAGAGAAAAGGAGGCAGAAAAGTAGGTATAGGGCCAAAACAGTTTACAATTATAGGAAGAAGGAGGAGATTTCAAAGTAGAGGGAAGAATTGATAATGCCAAGTGCTGTGCGGATTGACGAAGAAGAAAACCTCTAAAAGATATTCACCTTGGTCTTTGGAAATCATTGGTGTTCATTTAAAGCGTTCTTTTGTTCAGTGATGGCCACAGATTCTATTTACAAAGAAGTTAAAGATAAAGTAATTACAAAGAAGTAAGAAGCTGTGTTTACCATCTACATATATGAAAAATCTGGCAATAAAACAAAGAAAGTCTGGATGATAGTCTGATGGGGTGACAGAATTATATAAATATTGTATTTATAACAAGACGAAAGTCTACCGAAACGTGGTAGTCAAGAAGGAAGGAGTGGTGGAGGCAAATGTCTAAAATATATGTCTTAAGACGGAGTAGCATTGAATATTTAAAGCCTCAGGGAAAGCTTTGGAAAGACATTCCCCATGGAGAGTATATACAATACATAAAATGACTGCATCATTTATTATATATACAAGGAGATTTTTGAGAGTGAAGTGGGACTATTAATTATTACAATAAGGCATGAACCCAGATTGTCCAGGCAACCCAGTCCATATGGTCCTCTCTTCTAATATAACACAACAGTTTCCTGCAAAGCTCAGATTTAATGTGTCAGTGAGCAGCTAACCGGCAACCAAAATTTCTATTTTTCCTTAGTACTACTTTTCCAAGTCTCCTTTGGAATTCTGTAGGCTTGAGGTCTAGTACTGATGGACTGAGAAAATAAATGATACGACCATCCAGAACTGGCCCACAAAAATCTCCTATGTGCTATTCTCCGTGTTCTTTCCCGTTTGGTGGCTTGAGTTTTTTTGAAAGTCTAACGTTAATATGGCAGATCCAGTAGACTGAATTAGCATGAGTTATGAATAAATGATGAGAAGTAAAACTCATGTTTGGAGCTGTAGGTTAATTAGAATCTTCTACTTGTTTTAGAGACATGATACATTTGGAAGCTTGTTAAACAGCTATTATTCTAAGCAATACAGAGTTCTTTTCAATACAACACTTCAGACAATTACTACCAGTGGATTGACATGAACATAAAGCAGAATTCCATTAACTATTTTGGTGGTAATGGATGAGACAGAAAACATAGATTAATATTGAGAAAGGAAATGGACACCTTATCTCAGATATAGGAAGAGCAAAGAGCAAAAGGGTACAGAGAAAAGAGAGTCCAAGAACAGGGAATATAACTTAGGCTGGATAATTTTATTTTATTCATCCTGCTGAAGTAGACTGAAATGAAAATTATTACTCAAACAATCACAACTTTAAGGATTTATTCTACAAGTGTAAGTAGCTTTTTAATAAATTTGTTTGCATCTTAAGAATTGTTTAAACTACTAATATATGAAACATCTAGTTTTGTCCCCACTCCTCATATTGTTGACAATTTCGATGTAATCTGGCAGAAAAAAATTAACCCTAAACCTTACACCAACACCTGTATCAGTCTGGAGGTGAACACAACAACAATAACTAAAACACTGCAAATTCATGGTGGTGGTCGGGATTCAGGGGGGAGCTATATGTAAACCATGCTAGGTATACATTAATCAAGTGAAGTGTTGTATCCCATCTTTAATGTAAAAAATGCATGGCCAGTCAATCTTGAAAGGTTACATACTGTATGATTCCAACTATATGATATTCTGGAAAAGGCAAAACTACGGATACAGTAAAAAGATCAGTGGATGCCAGGGGAAGGAGGGATGAATGGGCAGAGCACAGAGGATTTTTATGGCAGTGAAACAATTCTGTACGCATAATGATGGATACATGCCATTATAAATCTGTCAAAACCCACAGAACATCACCAAGAGTGAACTCTAATGCAAACTGTAGGCTTTGCGTGATAATGATGTGTGTATGTGGGCTCATCAGTTGTAACAAATGTACCACTCTGGTGAGGGATGTAGATAATGGGGAAGGCAGTGGGTGAGGGGTGCAGGAGGTGTGTGGGAATTCTGTACTTTCTGCTCAATTTTGTTGTGAACCTAAAACAGCTCTAAAAAATAGTCTATTAAAATATTTTTAAATGCACGGCATATGAAAACAAATCGAAGCACTTCAAAAAGTTGTTAATTGAACAGAATTTTAATAGCTGCTTAAAATATTCAATAGTTTACAAAAACCAGTAGGTGTCTCTCATGCTCTATATATTTTTTTAAAAGATAATAACCTCAAAAACTAATGCACATGTAAAGGGTGAAACAGTATAATGGTAAGCAAAGGAAAAATAATGACACCTTATTCTTCAGTTTATTTTTGGCTATGATGGCAGGTTTGCTTATTATCTTTTAATATGCACAAACAGCATATTACATATTCAATGCTGTGGCAACTTAGACAATCCTTGACTTGTATAATACATTTGGAGATCTCCCATTTCATATTTGTAACCACATTACTTCTGTTAAAATTAATGGAGTTCCATACAAATTTGCAGCATTCTGGAAATCATTAGGGATAACCCATGATCCATACATATATTCTTTAAGATGCCTGTCACATTTAATCAGGGTCATCATATTTTACACATGCATGACCTTGTTAATTTCTATTTTTTCTACGTGCCTCATTGGAATAAAGCATTTATCAAACTAAACAGATACACTTGCATCTGTAAAATTCACAAACGTTCATTAAGCCATGAGAAAGGGTCTGTTTTCAAGCCAAGAGGCAATTTTGTTTATCCGATAGGTGCCTAAATGCATGGACTTGATTCCAAATTCTATCCTAGGCACTAATTACCATGTGCGCTTGGAGATGAATGCAAAGAAGTCACAAGAGAAGATGCAAAGTATTTGGACAAAAAGTAAAATTGAACAAAATATGTGCAATTAATGAAGCAAATGGTGAAAAGCATGTATATGTAATTTTAAATTTAAGGGCGTGAAGTTAGAAAGGAAATTATTCCTTTTACTTGCCAGAGCAGCATTCTTCTCCAAACTTCTGGAGATACCAGTGCTAAAATTTAAATAAATATGATTTTTTAAAGTTGTAATTATAGCTCCATGGATAAAAAGACCTCGCTAAATCTTGGTTTTGAGTGTATCTAAGGAGAATGACAGAAAACTTCATAGTAAATAGGAATTGGCCTTATTTCTCAAGATCTAAACTTAAGAACTATTATTTCTTAGAATATTAAGATAATTACACATCGTGGGCTCAAATTCTACCTGAGTCAATTAAATTTATTTTCATATGGCTAAAGGATGAACAATTAACATTGGTCTTTCATCTTATAGTCTCATATAGAGCAGGCAAAAGAATGAGATAGTTGTGCCCAGCTCAACACCACAAGAGATTCAGTGGAAAACAGGGAGAAACCTTGTGTTTTATTAAGTCTCAGACAATTTGTAGCTGTGTAGTACTGGTAAAGTATATTGGCTGTTCTGAAGCTTAGTTTCTTCACCAGTAAAATGTAGGTGACAGTGACATCAGCAAGATGGCAGAATAAGAAACCGTGAACCCTTTTGTCCCATGGAAACACTGACCCAACAATACATGGACCAATTCCATTTGTGAGAAGACCAGGGACCAGTTGAGAGGCTCCTGTATCCTGAGTGAGTGTAAAACTAGCTATATAGAATCCGGTAGGAAAATTTGTGGCAGGAAATAACTCTACTCCTAAAGTATTTCTATGCCTAATGTAACTCTACTCCTAAAGTACCCAGAAAAAGAACAAACTAAGCCCCAAATTAGCAGAATACAGGAAATGATAAAAATCACTGCAGAAACAAAGGAAATAAAGAATAGACAATCGAAAAAAATCAACAAAACTAAGACTTGGTTTTTTGATAAAATCAATAAATTAGCTGGATAAGAAAAAAGAGACAACTCAAAATCAGAAATGGAGACATTACAACTTAATTATCTTTCACATAATTACTTCAGTATTATAACACAATGCACACCATCATGAACTGTTAATCTTCACATGTCATTTGCAGCTACAAGTATAGTGTTTCAGGGAAATTGTACTAAGTACATTTCCATTGTTAAAAATATCAATGTGTTTTGAAAATGTGAATTTGACATGGGTCTCTGTCTTCGAAGGAGTTGATATGTGTTACTTCAATTTTAAATATTTAAGATTAGACAGCCAAAAGCCCACATATTTGGTTTTTTTCTAGAGGCTAAGAGCAAGAGTTCTTCTCTTGAAAATTTCCTTTAAGATTAAAAGGTTTGTGGCTATAAAATAAGGTAGTTGCAGAATGTATAAATATATACTGCTTTCAATTGTAAGGGATTCTTTTGGATTCTTTTTATCACCACTGTTTAAGGATTCCAATCATACATTATCTTCAGTTTTATAAATGAAAATAAATATATTCAAACTCCTATCTTCTAAATTCATTTAGACACATAGTCATTTCACTGGTCTGATAAATATTTTCTATTATTTTATTTTCCAAATACATCATTTTGAACAGTTATAACTGGGTGAAATTACATACTAAAATTGTGATCTTATGATAATCATTTTAGATTTGACTGCTTATTTTTGACATCATAATTCAGTGCCTCCAATCAAATTTCTATCATTGTTTCTTTGTGTGAGTAAAGATATTTTTATATATTTTTTCTGTAACAGTTTGAAATTTACAATATTTCAACATTAAAATATAGACTATAAAATGTCCATATATTAGAAAAAATAAGAAAAATGTTAGGTAGTGTAAACACCCTAACACATTGCAACAATTTACTTCAAATTATGTACATATATATACAGACATATATATATAAATATGTAAAATATACACATAATCACTTATCCTTAATGCACTATGATCCTGATAATTCTATAGACCTAATTATGGAGACGATGTTGGAGATATTTCTATTACTATTTTACACTCTATTATGTGTGTCATTCACAGTGTGAAAAATTTTCACTATCTGAAATAACACTTGTAATAAGTAAGTTATATGACACTCCTCTTTATTGTAGTAAAAAACATAACATGAGATCTACCCTCTTAAAAAATTTTGTACAGTACAGTATTGTTAACTGTAAGCACAATCTTGTACAGTGGATCTCTGGAACTTTTTCATCTTGCATAATGAAACTTTATGTAACTACGTGCTACTAGGACCAGTCCAACTGACCCCACCTTATCAACAGAGTAATTAACAGTTGTCTTTCAGGAACTGAGAGTCCTCCCTTGTCCAGCTCAGGCCAGTTGAGACCACCAACCCACCAACTGGTCAACTGGGCCTGTGCAAATGCCCCAAAAATGACCTTTTTGACCTCAAAGGGATGAAAACTCTACCCTCAGTCATGCTAACACCACCATTTTGTGAATGTGCATCCCTGAAGAGCCATGAAGCTTGACTATGCTTATGCAGACCATCAGTTACCTCACTTCTCCTTACTCCAATCACCTTTCTTCACACTTTGGACCACCCTGCCCTTCACCCCATAAATTTTGCCCCAAGCCCTGGATCAGGGAGACAGATCTGAGAGCATACGTCTCCTGTCTCTTTGCAGATTGATCTAGCAATAAAGCTGTATTCTTTTCCCAAAAGCTGATACCATAATAATTGGCTGTTTTATGCACATTGGGTAAGAGAACCCAAATTTTGTGCTGTAACATTTATAATCATTTAACAGCTGCTCTCCATTTCCCTCTCCCTCTAGCCCCTGTCAACTACTACTCTATCTTCTGCTCCTAAGACTTTGACTACCTTAGATACCTCATAAAAGTGGAATCATGCAGTATTTGTCCTTTTGTGATTGGCTTGTTTAATTTAAAATAATAATCTCCAGGTTCACCTATGTTGTTGCAAATGACAGGATTTCCTTCTTTTTCTTAAAGCTGAATAATATTCCATTGTATGTGTATAACACATCACTTCATCAATTCATCCCTCAATGCACATTTACCTTTCTTCTGCAACTCGGCTATTACGAATAATGCTTCAATGAATATGGAGGTGCTAATATCTCTTTGAGATCCTGATTTCAATTCTTTTAGACAAATATCCAGAAGTGAGAATGCTAGATCACATGGTATTTCTACTTTTTACTTTTTGAGGAACCTCCATGGTATTCTCCTTACAGGATGAACCATTTTATATTACCACCAGTAGTATATGAGTTCCAATTTTTCCACATCTTTACTGTATTTTGATTTTGTTTTTTTGATTAATAGCCACCCTAACAAATATGAGGTAATATCTTATTGTGGTTTTGATTCTCACTTCCCTGATGATTAGTGATGTTGAGCTCCTTTTCATATATCTGTTGGCCATTCTATGTCTTCTTTGGATAAATATCTATTCAAGACCTTTGCCCATCTTTTAATCATGTTATTTGGGAATTTTTGCTTTTGAGCTGTTGGTGTACCTCATATATTTTAGGCAATAATACCTCATCAGATATGTGGTTTGCAAATACTTTTTTCCAGCTTTTCAGGTTACCTTTTTATTCCGTTGCCTAAATTTAGTAGCATATCCCTCTGTGTAAAGCACTGCGTTGATTTTTCTAGGTCACAATGTGATATTTTAATATATAGATTCAGCTCATTTTTTTTCCTGAATTGTAAGTTAATTACATTTCTCATCTATTATTTTAGTTCTTTTTATATGCAACCACGATTATGTTGAATCTCCTTTGCCAATATTTCTCTAAACTATTAATATATCATGTCATATGAAAGTAAAACAAGCAAATAACAACAACATGACTTTTTTCAAGGAAGAAAATTACTTGAAAACATAGGGACAGAAGATTTTTCTGTATATGTTGTTACATTAATACTTCAGAAGGCAAATTCTTATTTTGATGTAATCCACTGTAAATGTCAAATGGATAGTTTAGTGTTTACTTTCAAAAATGATAATGTTTCTTATATTAACCTAGAAGAAAGGAGAAGATGCTCTTAAAAACAAACTATGATATAAACAATAAAATGCGACAATAAGAAACTACTTTAAAATAAAATAACATTACAACATGCGATCTATAATATTAATCAACATAAAGTATTTGCCTTTAAAAAGACAATTATAATCTTAAATTAGAATAGTTATTCATAGAGAGTGGTATATGTAAAATCTAAGTATTATATAAAGGAAGTGATTGTGCAGAATTGTTTTAAATATTTCACTTGTCAGGGCTGGCCCCGTGGCTGAGTGGTTAAGTTCGTGCGCTCCACTGCAGGGGGCCCAGTGATTCGTTGGTTTGAATCCCAGGCGTGGACATGGCACTGCTCATCAAACCATGCTGAGGCAGCATCCCACATGCCACAACTAGAAGGACCCACAACGAAGAATATACAACTATGTACTGGGGGACTTTGGGGAGAAAAAGGAAAAAAATAAAAAAATCTTTAAAAAAGAATTTCACTTGTCACGTTTTTCATTAAAAATTCAAAAAAATAATATTTCAAATTTTTTCTATATCCATACTGATGTTACCAATATAATAAAATTATATTAAACTAATGTTACCATTTAATTACTTTCAGGGAAGGGAAAAAAGCTCAATTTCAATTATGCTGAAAAAGTAAATAATTGTCTTTGATAGACACCCTTTAATCTTCAGCTTTATATACCTCTATTACATCCAAATCAAAATTAAAGATCAACATCATGTTGAAAAGGTCCATTAACTACAAACTAGAAATTTACTTGTGAAATTCAGTTTGGAGAATGACTCTGGGAAGGAGAAGGAATGAAAGCGAAGAGGCGCTCCATGGATCTTTATCTATAATATTCCATTATACATATATATTCATATCCTGAATAGGTTATGATAAAATAGTACTATCTATTCATTATTGTTTGATGTATAGTTTTTATATTATTATTTGCAATTTTTATTTAAAACTTAAATGATTTTAAATTATTTAAAATTGGATTTGCCCCCAAAAAGTGTTCAAGTCCTAAGCCCCAGAACCTGTTAATATTCTGCTTCACGTGGCAAAAAAAACTCTGCTGATTTGATGAAGCTAAGGAATTGGAGATAGGGCAATAATCCAGAAGTTTCCAGGCGGGCCCGATGTAATTAAAAGGGTCCTTACAGGAGAGAGTCAGGAGGGTCAGAGTTAGAAAAGGTGATGTGATGAGGGAAGCAGGAGAAAAGAAGATAGAATGATGGAAATAGAAGTCAGAAGTCAGTGATGCAGGGCTATGAAGCAAGAAATGTAGCCGGCCTCTAAGAGCCGGAAAAGGCAAGGAGACAGAGTTGATTCTCCCTTAGAACCTCCAGAAGGAAGGCTGTCTGCTGACTCATTTTAGATTTCTAACTTCCAGAACTATACATTTACATTTTACATAAATTTATGTTGATTTAATAAAAAAAAATTGTGGTAAGTTGTTACAGAACGAATAGATAACTAATACAAAAATATATGTAAACCTTTATGCACAATTATAAACCACACAAAGTAAATTTTTCATACACATTCACACATACACAATAACTGGTTGACTTGAGTGACCAGATAGGCTTACGTCATTTTCTTTGAGTCTGTATGTATGTGTGTGTATTTTATAATTAAGATCAACTAAAACTTCATGATTTCCCTCTATCCAGCATCCTAACATCTCATCTCCTAGCATTATTATACTTTCAAGAAGGAGGGGTGAGGAGGTGGAGGAGAAGGGGGAGGAGAAAGAGGGGAGAGGAAGAGGAAGGGAGAGGGAGAAGAGAAGGAAACAAAGCAAGATCCTTTAATCCATTAACTGTTTAATATTTGAAGATCTATTCAATGTGAAGATGTTTAAATAACTGTATAACATAAACCTATAAATAATACTTATCAGTGTCTTCGCCATTTGATAGATAAGTGTAAAATGAGGAAAGCATAGGGCATTCTGTGTGAAATTGAGGTTAGTAATTTCATAGCAGGAAAGAAAAAGGAGACTGCACATGGACAATAAACTTGACAGACTTCATAAGATTTCCTTGGGTTGACTATGTTTGCTTCAGTTGGCCCAGAACAAACAGATGCACCTGATTAGGGCAGGTTTTTCTCAGGCGGCTGCAAACTAGACGGTCTGCTTCACGAGAGTTATGAAGATTTTTTAAAAATTCAGCTGAGTTACTGTGAAAAGACATTTTCTACAGAGAACACACTAATTGAAGCATTACTACATAGTTTCTATTAAAACCTTTCTATATTTCACAAAACTGGATATGTCCATATATATTCGGCAGTTTCTCAATAAATCTCTTTAACCTTAAAGTAAAAGAAGACCAACTGTATAACAGTAAACGTTAAATTTTTGAGGAGTTCACTTTTATTTTATTATTTTCCCTTAATTTGTCTATTTGTTTTATTCACTATTGCTTTCAATAGCTCATCAATAGATAATAGTTGTTTCCCTTGCCTTTGATTGAAATACTTCATAAAAACACTAATGTAAATATTTTTGAGTTAGAGAATGAATAATCATGAAGGCTTTAGTCTATAAAGAAAGAATTAAGCCCATCTAATATCTACAGAATCAAGAGATATTTCTGGATTTCAGCAATGCACACAAGCTTGGGTAAATTTAGAGGAACAAACAAGGCAGTTAAGAGACTTGGCAATAGATCATATGTGGATAATTAAAAACCCCAGACATATTTGTCATGTACAAGAGAAAATTCTGAGATAAGAGACAGAATACCAAAAACATATACTTGAGAATGAAAGAAAATGAAGTCTCTATAGCCACAATTGACAGAAAATATGAATCAGTTGGAGGTAGACTTTCAAAGAGTATAAACTATTCAAAGAGTACATATTTAAACTCAGGGCTCATGAGTTGCAGAGATGTGAAGTAATACAATCATACAGTGAATGTCCCTTCCCAGAAATGTTGTAGACTGGACTGTTGGATTAGTTTCTAATCCACTGGATGGATTAGAAAGTTTCTGGTTACATTGTGCCAACTATTAACTGTAAGGACAATTGTAAATTAAAAGTAAGACACTTAGTTGTCTTTTGAAAATAAGGGAAGATATTCCCCTCCCCTTCTTTTTCTTAGAAAGTTTACATAAGAAAACAACATTGTAAGTAATTTCTCTTCTCTTTGAAAGGCATATAATTTGAAAACAAAATAGACCTTTTGTGACCTTTGTGAACCAAGACCTATAAGTTGTGAACTCTGAGCTTCCTCAAGGACCTAGGAGCTATCTCTTTGAAATGTAAACATGAAAGAAGAAAACACCCCTATTTCCCAGTTTGGCGGGCAGTTAGGAGATTAAAGCTCAACTTCAATGGGCACATTGCTCCAAGTTGCAAAACTACCTCCTATCACAAAGATACAAGAAGTTTAGTTTTTTTCTGGATAGAATCAACAGGGTAACATGGATGGTCACCCCTATTATCATGTAAAATTTGCATGAATTATGTGTGACAGATCATACTGTCAGGTCCTCTTACTTGAGAAATAGCTATTTTTTATCAGGAAAATATGTATGCAATGAGTTGTATCTGCTTGATTTTATAAAGGAGTGAGATTCCTTTCTGTCTTGGCAATTTCTTTGTGGATTGCCTGTGATGTGCATCTCATTATAGTTTAATGCTTACTCAATCATAAAAGTATTTTCTTTCTCTACTACCTTTGTGGAGAAGATTTCTGGGTTGGGAGAAGAATTTGTTTTGAATTATAATTCCCAACATAACCAAATGAAAAGCTTCAACATTATCCTTTATCTGTCTATCCTCTTGGCAGCTGAAGGTGCACATATCAAAGGAACATTGAATCTAGTTCAGGATTACTAACTTATTCGACCAGTAGAATAGGGCAGAAGTGATCTTCTGGGACTTTAGTGGCAAAGGCATAGACACTCTTCCAGGAACTCTGGCATCATAAAAAGGCCAAGATACATGAAAACATTATGGTCAATAGCACTAGCTGAGCATCCAACTGACATCAAATATCAACTGCCACCCACGTTGAGGTCCCTCAGACTTCCAACCCAGGCTAGTATAGCTTTAGATTACTGCAGCCCTTGCTTCTGACTTCAATCACATGTGAATTCTCCATCTGAGTCCACTCAACCACAGAATTCTGGAAAATACTTTTAAATGTTTTTGTTTTATTGTGTTCATTTTGGTGCCTAAATTTTGGAGTAGTTTATTACAGCTAGCTAGAATATTGCCAAAAATACACTATAGCTTTCTACTAAACATTTAAGAAACAAATTATACAAATTCTTCACAAACTCTTTCAGAATACCGAAGTAGAGGAAATACTTCCTAACTCATTCTCTGAGGCCAACTTTGCCCTAATGCAAAAAACAAAGACATTACAAGAAACTAAAACTACATACCAATATCTCTGATGAACATAAATGCAAAAATCCTCAACAAAATATTACCAAATCAAACTGAGCAATGTATGAAAAGAATTATACACAACAACCAAGTGGCATTTATCCTAAGTATACAAGGTTGATACAACATTCAAAAATTAATTCATGAAATCCATCACATCAACATTCTAAGAAAGAAAAATCATACAGATGCAGAAATAGCATATCAATAGATGCAGAAAAAGTATTTGATAAAATCCAATACCCATTCATAACAAAAACTCTCAGCAAACTAGGAATAGAGGGGAAATTCATCAACTTGATAAAGAACATCTTTAAAAAACCTATGGTTAAGATCATAATCAAAGATGAGAAACTTAAAGCTTTCCCACTAAGACTGGGAAAAAGACAAGAATGCCCCCTCATCACTCCTTTTCAACATTGCATTTGAAGTCCTAGCTAATGCAATAAGACAAGAAAAGGAGAAAAACGTTACACTAATTTGAAAGGAAGAAATAAAGCTGTCTTTTTTCACAGATGAAATGATTGTCTATGTAGAAGATCTAAATCAACCAAAAAACTCCTGCAACTAATAGGTGATTATAGCAAGGTTGCAGGATACAAAGTTAACATACAAAAGTCAATCACGTTCCTAAATACCAGCAACAAATAAGTGGAATTTGACATTAAAAACATAGTACCATATACATTAGCACCCACAAAAACGACATACTTAGATATAAATCCAAGAAAATGCATACAAGAGCTATACGAGGAAAACTATAAAACTCTGATGAAAGAAATAAAAGACTGAATAAAAAGATAGATTTCCACATTCATGGAGAGGAAGACTCAATATTTTCAGAAGTCAGTTCTTCTCAACTTGATCTAAAGATTCAATGCAGTCCCAATAAAAATCCCAGCAAGTTATTTTGTGAATATTGATAAACTGGTTCTAAAGTTTACATGGAGAGACAAAAGACCCAGAAAAGCCAATGCAATATTGAAGGAGAAGAACAAAGTTGAAGGACTGACACAACCCAACTTTAAGACTTTCCATAAAGCTACAGTAATTAAGACAGGGTGGCATGGGTAAAAGAACAGACAAATAGATCAATGGAACACAGCAGAGCTCAGAAATAGATGCACATAAATATAGTCTCCTGATCTTTCACAAATGACCAAAGGCAATAAAATGGAGCAAAAGACAGTCTTTTCAACAAATGGTGCTGGAACAACTAGACCTCTACATGGAAAAGACAAACAAAAAAACAAAACAAAACAAAAACCAAAAAACTAGACAAAGGCCCTACACACTTCAGAAAAATTAACTTGAAATGGATTGTAGAACCAAATGTAGCATGCAAAGCTATAAAATAATGGGAGAAAGTACAGATGACCTTGGGTTTGACAATGGCTTTTTAGATACAACACCAAAGGCAGAATCCATGAAAGAAGGAATTGGTAAGCTGGACCTCATTAAATTAAAAAAAATTTCTTCTCTGTGAAAGACATTGTCAAGAGAATGAAAAGACAAGCCACAGAATGAGAGAAAATATTTTCAAAAAACACATCTGATAAATGACTGTTAACTAAAATATACGAAGAACTCTTTAAACTCAACAATAAGGAAAAAAAACAATTAAAAACTGGCCAAACATCTTAAGAGATACCTTACCAAAAAAGACATATGAGATGACAAATAAGCATACAAAAAGATGTTGCATATTCTTTGTCATCTGAGAAATGCAAATTAAAACAACAATGAGATACCATGACACACCTATTAGAATGGCCAATATCTTGAACACTGAAAACACAAAATGCTGTTGAGGTTGCGGAACAAGAGGGGCTCTTATTAATTGCTAGTGGGAATGCAAATTTGTGCAGCCACTTTGGAAGACTGTTTGGGAAGTTCTTAGGAAACTAAACATACTCCTACCACACCATCCAGCAATCACTCTCATTAGTATTTACCCAAAGAAGCTGAAAACTTATGTTCACACAAAAATCTACACACTGATGTTTATAGCAGCATTATTCACAATTGCCAAGGATCTGAAGCAACCAAGACGTCCTTCAGTAGAGAAATGGATACATAAACTGTGGGATATCCAGAAACGAAATTTTATTCAGTGTTGGAAAGAAATGAGCTATCAAGGCATGAAAAGACATGGAGTCTTAAATGCATATTACTTGGTGAAAGAAGCCTACATCTGGAAGGCTACATATTATATGATTCCAACTATATGACATTCTAGAAAAGGTAGAACTATGGAGGCAATAAAATGGTACATGATTGCCAGGAATTGGGGGGAGGGAGGGATAGATACATACAGAGGAGTTTTAGGATAGTGAAAATACACTGCATGATATTACAGTGGTAGGTAAATGTCATTATATCTTTGTTAAAACTCTTTGAATGAGGGGCCAGCCCGGTAGTGCAGTGGATAAGCGAGTACATTCCACTTCAGCGGCCCAGGGTTCTCTGGTTCGGATCCCAGGTGCACACATGGCACCACTTGTCAAGCCATACTGTGGTAGGCGTCCCACACATAAAGTAGAGGAAGATGGGCATGAATGTTAGCTCAGGGCCAGTCCTCCTCAGCAAAAAGAGGAGGATTGGCAGCAGTTAGCTCAGGGTTAATCTTCCTCAAAAAAAAAAAACAAAACTCATAGAATGTACAACAGTAAAAGTGATCTGTAATGTAAACTATGGACTTTGGTTGATTATGACATTTCAATGTAGGTTCATCCATTGTAACAAATATATCACTCTGGTGGGGGATGTTGTTAATGGGGAAGGCCACCTAAGTGTGGGGTGGGTATATGAGATATCTCTGTACCTTCCTCTCAATTTTTCTGTGAATGTAAAAGTTCTCTAAAACATAAAGTCTTAAAATATATAGTGTAACCATAAAAATCAGAATTTAATATTAATAATACTACTACTGTGTACTCGATAACCTCCATTCAAGCTTTACCTCCTATTCAGTTATGAGCTTTATAGTAAAAGGATCCATCCAGCATCACACCTAATATTTATCCGTAGTGTGCCCTTAGTCACCTTCAATCTGGAACAATTCCTCAGTCTTTTCATATCTTTCATAAGCTTAACATTTTGAAGATTACAGCTTGCCATTTTGTTGAGCATTTTAGTTTAGGTTTTTCTGATGTCTCTCTTCCCCCTCCCTCTGCTTAGATCTAGTTATGAATTTGGGGCAAGAACATCACAGAAATATGCTCTTAGCATTATATCTTATCAGAACTGTGGTTTTCATTCTATTTTATCAGGTGGTACAAGATTTGGATTTCTTCTATTACTGGTGATGTTATGGTCACAGGGCCACTATTATTACATATACATATATTTAAATGATCCCATACTTGGTAAACACGTCCCATGCAAGCTTTCTTCTACAGTGTTTTAACACGTCCTCACCATTCCTCAAGCGCCATTACTTTCTGGACACATCCACACAAACATTCAAATATCTTTGTTCATTTATATTTTAGTTGTTTCTTTTTAATTTTTACAGCCAAATACATTAGTTCTTCAAACCCACGGATGTTGCCTCGTAGTACTTTTTGTTTAGCCCAGATAACTTTACTTTGGCTTGCTTGCTATAGACACTTAGGAGCCGAGAGCTGCTTTATTGGCTTTGTTGAAGTGTCTTTCCCAAGGCAGAGGAGAGCACAGCTCTAGTTCTATGGCCAGCCTATTTTTGGCCTCACTTCTGATGCTGAATCCCACTACTAGTAGTGCAGAGAGACCGGTGAACAGAGAAACGTGTAGGTGGTGGTGTTTAAAAATATATACCGCTGTTCGCCTGACTGCCTTCCTTTCTTTTCTTAGCTCTCAGGGAGAAAAAAAGAAAGAAAATGTAAATGTAAAAGTAGAAACTAATGGTTAAGTATATCCTAATTTTTTTTTAAGTTTATTTGAATTTGGAATAATGTAGCCATTTAAAACCTCTGGACTTATTTCCTGTCTGTAGATTTATAAATAAGAAAGTTTAGTTGATCTCTTCCATTTTCAAAATGCAGTGAGCCAAAAGTTGTCCAAAATATTCTGTTTCATCTTTCAGTGAGATTGAGATATCAGGAATCAGAACACAGATTCATCAGGGATTTTGAGATTCAGAAATGGAAGTTGACGTGTCAGTCACAGAGAACAGACAAAGCCAGTGACAGTATCTGAGGACTTATTAAGGGCCAAGTGCCCTCTGTGAGGTTCACATAAAGCTGTCCAAGCTGAATCTTTAATAAAGATCTTTCTCACAGATTATAACCAAATTTCCTCTTCAGCAATTTTTAAATAAAGTTCCTATAATGTTATGTAGGGAAAATCTCATATTTGTATTAATTTTCCAGGAAGTCTTGGTATCATGTACCAGCAAGTAAATAATTAATAAATATTTAATTTTTTTCAAATTTTATTCTTTCATATAAAATCAACCAAAGCATAGTTCAGAGGAATTTTTTTCCAACATAAAACCAACAATTTCACAAGCTGTGAATAACTGGGTGATTTTAAACATTCATAACTTATGACTATGTTGAAGTATGTGTAATAACAAACTCTAATCTGCCATCTTTCGTTGACTTCAAAACAATCATCTTTTCAAATTCAGATAAATTTCTTTAACAGGAACTGCATATAGAAATTTATATTATATCCAAAATTTGCTATGAATGCATATTTTTTTCAACGTTTATTTTGCTTACCAAGTATGTTTAAAAACGCTAGTGTGAATTTTATAATATAAAAAGGTGAAACATTAAAAAATGAAAATATCCTGTGTGTACTATGACTATTGTTTCATTAAAAAAATGCTGATTCAAAGGAAACAAGTGAAAATATTCCACAAAATATCATATTGTCCCAGGAAGAAAATATCTATTAGAAGATTATTGATTTTCTCTTTAAATAAAGAATAACATGATTTTATTCTGCTCTGTCACTCCTCGATCTCACTCCTAGAAAGACGGCTCCCTGTGGTGCACAGATCTCTCGAGTTATTCACCGGTGCAGATGGATTCTGAAACTGCAGCCAGTTGCACGGGGATGTGCAGCTGACCTTTACCACCACAGTAGTATATGCTTCAACAGGATCCTCCACTGACAGACGACAAGTTTGTAATGCTGTTTTCACACAAAATATTTCTTAAAATTTCATTTAAAGTATTCAGAAATCAATAGAGATTAATAAAACAGTTAACATATTAACTGAGTAAGCTTGGTGAACTAGGTCCATATACATGTGCAGCTTTTATGTCACATTTTTTGCTTTTTCATATCTAACTTTTTTTTTAACTAAATGTTGTGATACATCTTCCTAAACTTTGACATTTTGTACATTCTATTTTAATTCCCAAAGATGATCCTCCTTTTCCTATCGCCATAATGCAATTTTTACTATAACATACCTTCTAGTTTCATAAGAATATTTTTTACTGACAGCATATATATTTTTTCCAAAATCATGGCATTCTTTTATCACATAATGGTAAGTAGAATTTTCTCAGAATAAAGGCCTTCATTACAACCCAGCATAAATTCCTCTAATTATTGGAATATCTTCCACTTTTTATATTTATGAATATTTAATAATTCATTATGTGTTTAGTCTGACCATTGTTGGAAGGAAAAGCTTAAAAGAAACATCTACTGTATAATTTATAAGTTCATCAAGTATGTCTAACCCAACACACATCCCCACTCAACCAGCCATAGTATTAGAATTTCTCAACCCAGAAAATTATTTGC
The DNA here is from genome assembly GCF_037783145.1 of Equus przewalskii. Classification (NCBI taxonomy): domain Eukaryota; kingdom Metazoa; phylum Chordata; class Mammalia; order Perissodactyla; family Equidae; genus Equus; species Equus przewalskii. The sequence goes on from NC_091838.1 coordinate 56,790,249, forward strand.
CTAACCAATAGGTTTGGAATAGTTTTATTAAAGTCATATATATTAAATGTAAATATTAAAGGCACACAACATCATCCTATCAAGTTTTGCCCCTCAGCAATCAGATAATAATGAACATCATTCAGATTAATTTATAACTGGTAATCTCTTAAAAGAAAGTAAGAGTATAAAGTACATATCGGAGCTGAGTTGAAATGATAAGAATTCCAGAAACAATCAATGTAAATATAGATGGAAGAGCTAAAGGAAGGAAGATTTTTCCTTTAGCTTGACAACTTTGCCTTGAAATAATCCTCAATTTTATCATTAAATTTGGAATGTTAGGTTTGCAAACTAATGCAATGGATATTGCATCCCCTCTTTGCATTTAATGCTCTAATGGGTTTTCCCTTAGTCTTCTCAGGGTGGCAATATTAACTCTCTGGACAAATCCCCTAGTCTTCTGGATGGAGTGATACGTGATACATCAGTGGAGCTCCTGGTCATGGGTCCTCTCCCAACCCCATAGTGTTTCTCATTGTATTCATTCTAGTTTAACCTTCAATTATGAAATTAAATATATATTTTAAGTTTTCACAGAAAGTTTTATCTGATTTTGTCAACTTCCTTTTCAGCTCACCCTTTTCTCATACCATCTCATTTCTGATATTTTCCTAATTGTTATTTTTTCATAGCTCTTTTTTGTAATTACTTTTTGCTTCTTTTGCGTATATGTTTTTTGTCTACATGTGCCTTCACCATGAATAAGGACATTATTTATTATCTATTACTTGCTCTTTCTCTCTTTTTGTTCTGGCAACAATTTGTGTAAATTCAATCACAATTCTTTTCTATTGCTCATGCTTAGGTGAGATGAGCCCTCAAACAGGGATGATTTGATGACCTAGGGACATCTGAAAATGTCTGGGGACATTTTGGGTTATCATAACTGGTGGGCTGCCATTTACATCTAGTAGGCAAGACCAAGAATATTGCTCAAAATCCTACAGTGCATAGGACAGCCTCTCTCCATAAAGAATTATCTGGACCAAAACGTCAGTAGTGTCTAGGCTGAGAAGCCAGGACTCGTACTTTTAGAAGGGAATAATCTGGGTTGGAGAGAAGACAGTTTTCCTGAGCTTCATGGCTCTCATGTTCCTTCTCCTGATGTAATCACTAATTATTCAGAAGTGTCTTTATAATTTCTGAAATGTGCCTTGTTTCTTTCCCTTATGTGTGTGTGTGTGTGTGCGGTTGAAAAGGAAGCTTGGCCCTGAGCTGACATCTGTTGCCAATCTTCCTCTTTTCACTTGAGGAAGATTGTCCCTGAGCTAAACACATGTGCCAATCTTCCTCTATTTTGTACGTGGGACCCCAGCACAGCATGGCTTGCTGAGCAGCGTGTAGGTCCACGCCCCCAGGATGCAAACCGCAAACCCCAGGCCACCAAAGTGGAGCATGGGAACTTAACCACTACACCACTGGGCCAGCCCCCTCCCTTATGTGCTTTTATCTGTACTTTCTCTTTCAATTGCCCTTAATGTTACTTTCCTTTTCTATTTGAATTTTACTCCAAGGAGTTTGTTCTTAGTATAACTAGTTTTTTAGAGAATTGTAGCCTGCAAAGCCCCTCCAAGTTTGGGCTGCTCTTATCAGATTGGCCTGCTGAGATTTCCATAAGCATTTATGATCCTTCACTTTGGAGGTGAGAATCTATTGGAAATCTGCAGTTCTCCAGATATAAAGCCCCTCGAAGTTTCTGCCTTCCCACTTCTTCTTCCTCCCAGTTGCTGATACATCAATGGGTCACCTTGCTGTCGAGAATCTGACCCCCACCTATTCCTGTTCCAAGATTCTCATGTATACATTGTCACTTAGTTTTGTTTGCATATTATCCATGACAATTTTTAAATAGTGATTCAATTTGTATATGAGCATCAATTTTGCAATTCCATAAAATTTTAAATTCTAAAAATATTTTTTCATTTCTTCTTGAATATGTTTGATAATTTATATTTAAAAAATAGGTTGTGAATTTAAATATTTAAATTTATAGACAAAATTGCGTTTCTATTTTTTCAATGCCACTTAATCTGTTCTTCATTTGTAGTTATGTCCCTCTACCGCTTTCTAATATACCTTACTTTTGTATAAATCAAATTCATCAAAAAAATTAACAAAGAAGCTATATTTGGCTATATAATTCTGGTCTTATTTTTATCTTTTTCTTCCTTCTAATTTCTTTCATTTAGTATCGTGGCCTTTCTTTCTAAAATATTAGGTTGGATCCTTTGATCACTAATTTTTAGCCCTTTGATTCTCATATATATAAATGTAAGTTTAAATTATTTACTTTAAATAGTGCTTTAGCTGAAACCTTCTCATTTAGAAAGGTTCCATTAAATTTTAAATTAATTTCCCAACTAATTTTATTATAGTTATAACATTTTGTGTATCCTTTCAATTTGTGATCAGTTTTTAATCATATACTGTGCTTGAAAACAAGTTTTTAAAATTTATTGTGTAAATATGCATGTGTATGTCTTTAGCTCAACCTCATTAATTATATATTCTTAAAATCCTTTGATTCTTACTAAACTGTTTAATCTATCAATTATTCCAGAGAAAGTTTTTGATCTCCCCATGTGAAGGCAGATTTGTCCATTTTTCCACTCTTTTGCAAAGTTTTGTCTTATATAATTTGAAGTTATTTTTTATGCTTTACAAAAGTTTTAAATTGTTTTTGTAAAGCTTTAAATGTAGTTTCTTACAGCATTAAACTCTTTGTCGTTAAATAAGTACTCTCTGAATCCCTTTTAATGCCTTTAACTACAATATCTATTTTACCCCACACTAATATAGCTATATTAGCTTTCTTATTAATGTTTGCTTTGTATATTTTTTCCACTCTTTTACTTGTATTCTATCATCAGTCTGTGGAAAGTCTACTGTCTAAAGGCCTTGCACATTGGATTCTGTGTTCCTCTTTATATTAACTTGTTTCCTCATGTTTTAAACTGTTTTATTGTGAACCCATATTTGATGTCATTGTCAGGAATCATGAGGGTTTGAATAGCTCTGTGTTCTCCCAAAGAGGATTTGCTTTTGCATTATTTAGGCGCATGTATTTACTACCAACCTGAGACCACTTTAATTTAGTTTCACAGCCAGACTACTCAGGTAACATAACATTAAATCTTACACCAGTGCGAATGCAGCATAAAAATTACAGATTTATAGAGGAAACTTCTATTTTCATTTTTTTTCCTATATAGACCTGAGTTTGACAAGACTGTCTCCCTTTCCCAGGGTACCAAGATTTTCACATCCACTCTTTCATGGATGCTTTGTCCATTCAAGGTTCATGCTTATAAAAGAGTCTCCACCTTTAGTACGAGATGTTGTCTTTTCTGTATGAATATTAAAACACAATGCCAAGGTACTGTTCTGGAAAGAATCTTATATCCTCTAGGGTCTCAAAATTATGTTTCCATTTTGAAATCCTGAGTCTGCTTTGATTTTGATCTCTGATCATTTCACTTACTTTAAGTTTAGTTAAAAGTGATGTGTTTTACTTTGCCTACTATTTTTGTTGTTCTATAGTTGGATGCTTGTCAGTTAACTTAATTCATCCAAATTACTATAAGTGGAATCTCTCACCAGGCTCTTTCATTGCTAATTACTTAGACAATTTTTTGAAATGCCTGAACTACATTTGTATCTTCCTCTCAGTTATACTGAACTGTATTCTGAATAGGACATCACCTACTAGAATTTTCTGAATCAAGTTTGGTTAAGATGCCTCACAGGTTGTTAGGTCATAAAGCCCCTAACATGCTTCCAAAGGAATCCAGAATCAGGTCTTCGCCATTTCCAAACCATCCACAATTCAATCCTATGAGAAATATAGCTATATATTTCTAGGTATTCTTTAGGTATGTAAACCACACTTGTTCACCTTCTGTGTTTTTCTTCCTCATTCCATCAGAACTCACCTTTCTTCATTTCTCTTTATGCCATCATAGATTTGATATATAATCATTTTTAATAACACTCTTGCCCAGAGGCCTTTGTCCCATCTGTTTGGATGAACTCCCATCTCACGTAAATCTAAACATCCTTATATTGTCATATGTATTGGAGCAGTGTGCACTAATGGAAAAGTCACACCACACACAGAAGCCTACTTACACAACTGGTCCTCAAGAATATCTTGAAATCTTATAATATGTAATTTATATTATTTAAAAATTACTACTTCACACATTTCCTATTTTTATCACTGCTTACCACTTATTTTCTTAATCCTTTCCCATCCCTTCTGTATACTTTCAGTAGATAAAAATAACAAACAAGCAAATAAATAAACAAAAGAGACTGTCAGAAACCCCTTGCATTCTCAGTGCCAAACTGCAAAAGTACATGCATCTGCCTGTATATTATTATATTAGTCTCTAGTTTTTTTGTTTGTGTTTATTTTTTATTGAGTTCATAATAGTTTACATCATTGTGAATTTCAGTTGTACATTATTTCTTGTCTGTCACCATATAAATACTCCCCTTCACCCCCTGTGCCCTCTCCCAAGCCCCCTTTCTCTGGTAACCACTGAAGTGTTATCTTTGCCTCTGTGTGTTTATTTTCCACATATGGGTGAAATCATCTGGTGTTTGTCTTTCTCTGTCTGGCTTATTTTGCTTAACATAATACTTTCTAGCTCCATCCATATTGTTGCAAATGGGATGATTTTGTCTTTTTTATGGTTGAGTAGTATTCTATTGTATATATATACCACATCTTCTTTACCCAATCATCAGCTGATGGGCACATAGGTTGCTTCCACATCTTGGCTATTGTGAATAACGCTGCAATAAACATCAGGGTGCATAAGTCACTCTGAATTGTTTATTTCATGTTCCTTGGATAGATACCCAGTAGTGGGATAGCTGGGTCATATGATATTTCTAGTTGTAGTTTTTTGAGAAATCTCCATAATGTTTCCCATAGTGGCTGCACCAGTTTGCATTCTGACTAGCAGTGTATGAGGGTTCCCTTTTCTCCACAATTTCTCCAACGTTTGTTATTTTTAGTCTTAGTGATGACAGCCATTTTAACAGGTGTAAAGTGGTATCTTAGTGTATTTTTGATTTGCATTTCTCTGATGATTAGTGATGTTGAGCATCTTTTCATGTGCCAATTGGCTATCTGTATATCTTCTTTGGAGAAATGTCTGTTAATATCCTTTGCCCATTTTTTGATCGGGTTGTTTTTTTTGTTGTTGTTTAGTTGTGTTACCCTCTAGTTTTAATAAAGGAACTGTCTATCATCCTATTTGAGGACAAGATAACATCCTCTCCTGAGACTTCCATTCTTCCTTCCCAGAAACTGTTAATTTCCCTTTCTTTTTTATGTATACCAAGCCGCTAGCTCTCATTTTGATTCATCCTTTTAACTTTCTTCACATTCTAGTCTTTGTTATTAAACAAATAAAACAATAAAGTACAAAACAAACTCACACATCCCTTCAGTTACACCCTTTTTGGCCCCCTATAAAATTATTTCAGAGTTTTCATTACCAATCCTTATTTCTTAATCTCCCATTCGTTACTCAGATGGATTTCCTCACCCATCACCCATAGGTGTAGCTTGTCATGATCATGGCAACGACATACATATTGCCAAATCCAATGCCGACTTTAATGACTAATTTTACTTGACCTCTCAGCATCATTAGACAATCCTTAGCACTCCTCCTTGAAATAATATATCCCATTCTCTCCTCTAACATGTAACTTTCTCTGTTTTTCTCTTAATTCACTTGACAATCCTCTCTCTCCTTTTTAACCTCATGCTCTGTTATCGACCATTAACTGATCCTGGAGGTGTGGCCCTGGGGCCACTTCACTTTCACTATCTCATGTTAATATACAATTCCAAAATGCCTGTGATTTAAATTAATATCTATACGCAGAAGACCCATACATTGATACCTCTGCCTCTTGGCTAAAATATCTAACTATATACCTAAAGTAACTTCTTGGATGTCATAAATAAATTATAATTCAACATAAGCAAATGGAACTTAATATTTTCCCCTAAAAGTAATCTACTTCCAGTATTCTCTGTATTAGAAAATATCACCATTACTCATCTATGTGTTCTTAATCTTCCCATAGATTGTTATTTTAATTGAGAAAGCAAGATTCACAGGTATCATATAACATGCCCAAAATTTCACAGGCAATATGAACTGGAATTTTAACCCAATTCTGACTTTTAAAACCATGATCTTACCAATTCATGTAAAATCATGTCATTCTACATTTTCATCATCTCATTGTGCTATCACAAAACTTTTTCCTCATATCTATATTTGTAGTTGCCTATTACATATCATCTACTGTATTAGAACCTGTAAATATTACTCTATTTGGAAGAAGGATCTTTATACATATGATTGTGTTAGCATCTTGAGATGAGCAGAGTTTCCTATGTTATCAGACTGTACTCCACATGCCATCTCAAGTGTCCTTATAAGAGACAGGTAGAGGGAGATCAGCCACCCACAGCAAAGGAGATGTAAAGAGGGAGGCAGAGATTGGAGTGATGGAGCCATAAAGCAAGATTGTTGGCATCAACCAGAAGCTGGACGAGGCAAGCAGCAAATATTCTCTTAGAACCTCTAGAGAAAAGTGTGGCCCTGTGGACCCCTTAATTTTAAACTCTGGCCTCCAGATTTGGGAGAAAATAAATTTCTGTTCTTTAAGCCGCCATAAATTTGTCCTTTAACTTTGTGGCAATTTGTTTCAGCAGCTGTACACAACTAATGAATCTGCATCCACACTAACATTTCCATTATTTTTGAGAGTAAACCATCATATGCTATTCAATTTTTAATCCTAATATCCTGGGTTAAAACAGAGTCCACATTTTGTGCTTAATAAGTAAATTTTGAATAACATAATTAAAGCATACATGAATCGGGCTTCTAAAATTATTTAGTGTCATTTGCTTCAAATCTGATTTGGAAACAATTCTCTCTGAGTCAGTGTTTTAATTCACACACTTTGCAAATCATTATTAAAACCTATGGTGTGCTAGTTGTTGATCCTGCAGTGGATTATGCTAAAATATTTAGTATACATTCATTGTTTTCATAACTCTATTAGTCAATACTTCAGAAGGCCACTGTTTGGTTTTTAGCTTTTCATATTAAGCTTCTTTGTAGTTTTTCTTCTTGGAAAATTTAGTATTTAAAATGTTATTATGCTAAGATATACACTGTTCACTTAAGAACTCAAAATATAAACCACAATAACATAGTTTTAAAGATAACCCTCGGGGTAACTTCATGTTATTCTTTCATAAGTTTTTATCAAATTACCCTTAAAAGGAGCCAGCCCTGGTGGTCTAGTGGTTAAGATTCAGCACTCCCCACCCCCTACACTGCCATGGCCCAGGTTTGTATCCTGGTACCACACTACCCGTTTGTCAGTTGTCTTACTGTGGTACCTGCATGCTTCTGTGATCCTGAAAGCTATGCCACTGCTATTTCAAACATGTCCAGCATCGCTACTCATGGTGCACAGGTTTCAGCAGAGCTTCCAGAACAAAGAAGAACCTGTCTACCCACTTTCGTAAAAATTGGCCATGAAAACCCTATAAATAGCAGTGGAGCACTGCCTGTTATAGTGCCAGAAGGTAAGAGGATGGCACAAAAAGAGCAGACAGGGTTCTGTTCTGCTGTACACAGGGATGCTAGAAGTCAGAATCAACTCAATAGCACTAACAACAAACTTTTCAAATGATGTAATATTTTGATGTAATATTTGTATAACTTCAGGTATACATTATACATCCAAATTGCAAACTTTAGCATTATGATTTTTTATATTATCAGAATGTGACATTGGGATCTCATTTTTATTAAATCTTATACATTTTTCTAGATGTGCTTTATCTATGTGTCAAATTACTGCAGAAGATTTCTTCTTCTTTATCCTAACTTACTCTTATTAGTACTATCATATTCTCCCACCTGTAAAGAATATATATATATTCTTCATTATGAACTCTGTAGCTAACAAATATTCCTGAAAAGGTGTTCCAGACTTTAGTGCTAAATATTCATAACAGCCATGGAGCTTTCATTTGATGTGTTATTACCCATTATACTTCTGCCACCTTCAATTCCTCAAAATTACGGGCAATAGAGACCAACAAAGATGTTAATTTTAAAATCTTCAGCCATTTGTTCAGTTTATAAAGTAAAATTATATTCATTATAAAATGGCGGCTACAATAATTTCTAAGTAGCGTAGTGAAGTGATATTTTAAAAAGAAAAAGATGGGACTCAGTAAAGGTTAGATTACTCGGTTAATTTGACACCTTTACAATAAATTCATTTAGGTAAGGCTAAATATTTGTTTTAGGTATGGTATTTATTTTAGAATGTTTTTAAATTTTTGACAGAGCCCTTTAAATCTGTAGATTTCAAGGAAACTGAGAAAATTTTCAAACAAAATGGTCACTGACAGTCTTTCTCTCTATGCCTCTCTCCCATTTTTAATAAGCAAACTATTTCAAGATCATGCAATTATTAATTGCAGAATTCTTGATCAGCTAGTAGTCCAGTGAATCTCCATGGTTGACAATGCAGTCTTTTGGAAATAAGCCAGTTTTAGGAATGTTTTGAATTATTTAATAACTTTCCAAATAAACTGGAATCAGTTATATAAATTGTCTATGTCATGCAAGATTTTTTGACACCTCAGTTGCCTCAATATTATTTAACATTTATTTCAGAAGAGAAGCACCATTTAAAGAGAAAGCAAAAAAGAAATAGAAAGTAGAGGGGATTATGATTTGAGATGATAACAAATTGAGATTATTAAAAAAAGAATTAACATTATTTAATATCGTGGTTCACGAACAATTCCTGTGAATTGTATTCTCTTTGATGAGCTTTTTAATAGTATTTCATTAGATTTTATATATAAAATACTTTAATTTTAAAATAATAAATTTAATTATATAAAAATTAAGATTTTAGAAATTACATGGAGGTCTCATCTTTAAATTCCAAAAGCTTAAGAAATTAATTGCTTGATCACTTACTTAAAAAAAGAGTCTGTAAATATTTCCACTAGTGGAAAAATTACATTTTTCTGACTAAGTTTATTTTCATAACTAGTGCTACAACTCTCTTTTAAATACGTTTTGTGTATATCTTGTTTATTTAATTAGGCCAAATGACTTGCTGGATCAATGGAATACCTTTTTAAAGTCTCTACTAATACATTCTCAGAGCAATGCATTAGAGAGACTGATATATTCACGCTAACACTCTTTATTTCAGTTGATAATTTTTTTTCTTTTTTTTTTGAGGAAGATTAGCCCTGAGCTAATATCTGCTGCCAATCCTCCTCTTTTTGCTGAGGAAAACTGGCCCTGAGCTAACATTCATGCCCCTCTTCCTCTACTTTATATGTGGGACACCTGCCACAGCATGACTTGACAAGCGGTGTGTAGGTCCACACCCAGGATTTGAACCAGCAAACCCTGGGCCGCTGAAGCAGAACACACAAACTTAACTGCTGCACCAGTGGAGCAGCCTCTCAGTCGATAATTTTTTATCTTGTCTGTTGCTCTTCTTTATATTGGGAAAATAATAATAAAGCTTCAAATTAGTTATAATCATTCCTAATTTTGCTGTTTCAAATTTATTCCGTCAATTAAAACTTTAACAGCAAGGCCAAATTTAAATAAAGATAGTATACAGCGTTGTCTTGCCCCTAATTTGAAAGATAAAGCAGCCATTATTTTACAAATAAATTTGACATACAGATGGCAAGGTTTTTTTAATAATAAAAATTGCTGATTGCTCCTTTAAGATTCTACAAATAATATACATATATACATTTATACATGAGATGGTCTTTTTTTTAATGTATATGTCATTTTACCTAGTCTATGGTCCCTACTTATTCAACCAGACACTAATCTAGGTATATTGTAGATGTGATTAAAGTCCATAATCAGTTGACTTTAAGTAAGGGGCATTATCCTAGATAATCTTGGTTGGCCTGATTCAATTAGTTGAGGGGTTTTACTGAAGAAGGCATCTGCCTGTGCACAGCAGCCTTAGCTTCTGCCCAAGAGTCCTTGACATTCTGCACTAGGAATTTCACTCTTGCCTAGCAGGATTCACAATCACATAAATCAATCTATTACAATAAACATCTTAATGCAATCCCTACTTGTTCGAATTCTCTGACTTAACCCTGATTAATAAAAATTTTGGTACTTGAAATCGTTCTCAAGGAACAAAATGTTAAAGTTTTCTGAATTGGTTCTGGGATGGAATTGGTTCTCTTATCCGATTCGATTGAAAACACTAATGACTCTTTCTAGTGGTAAAGAGGGCACTGATAGTCCATGGCAAGATGTGACAATAGAGATATGAAAATATTGCCATTGGATATTCCTAATCAAATACTCATGGAAAGCAAGATTCTGCATGATCATGTATTTACTAGCTCAGAACATTTTATTCAAACTAAGGAGCAGAACAGGATTGCTGGTTGCTCCTAACTGTGCTGGAGAAAGTGGGTAATGAAAAATATGTGCTCAGGACTCCAAAATCCTAGCTCAAACTCTGCATTAATGGCTTAAAATCTTCTCTATTTACCCTGAAAGAAACCCTTATCTCCTGTAACTGTTGGGTCAAAATATCTGAAAACCAAACCCAAAATCTCATCCTGTGAGTGGCTGAACTACAAAAAAAAATGAATTCTCAATCCCATAGAGTATCTTCTGCTAAGGTGAAGTTATTGATTAGGAAAGAATGGGGTGCTGAAAACTGGAATAGGAAATATGGGCAGAGCCTGATGAAGCTGGGGACCTTGAACCCATCAAGTCACCGGAATCCTCTTTGCTAGTAGAAGCAGCCATTCTTCCTCTGCCTGAGTAGGTTAACCCTCTTTTGCTTGAAGAACCTATGACATCTCCTGTGGTAGCTGCCTAGCAAGCAAATGCTGATTCTTAAATCAACGCCTACCACCTCTCTTTGCTTTTAGACTCAAATCTCAGCAGGGCCCAAAGAATGAGGTACAAAGTTTGACCTACTTTGTACTACATATCCAAAGGGTACTACACATCCAAATAACTTTTTTTTAAAACAATTTATACAGAATAAAATCTGCGGAATATGTACGAGACTAAATCATAAATGTTTTGAATCATGGTGGAAAGAATATAAAATTGACTTGGGTCAAATTTATTGATATTGGCCACTAAAGAGAGATTCTGGGTTTGATGTTTTAGCTTCAGGTGTTTGAAAGGGCAAACATGGCCCATACTAACTAAAGTTAAAATGCTAAAACCACCTTGGTATAATAGAGAGGAAGGTACCCAGAGACGAGGGATATTGTAATGTTAGAGAGTACTTACCATGTAGATCCACTCAGCTTCCCCTGGACGGTCCAAAGGACACACCTTTCACCTTGACTATGAGAAATGAATCTATGAGAGAGGCCTCAGCATCCTTCAAAAGCTCTATGGTAGCTCTACTTTGTAGGCCAGAAATTAGAGTGGGAACTGCTACCATTAAACTGTGACCCAAAAATGGGAATACTGGGAGCCTGTATAGAAGTGGCCTAGTGACTACACTTAATTGCCAAAGATAAAGTGGGTATAGTTATTCTAACAGTCTACACAACCAAGGCAGTAATCAGAACACTCTGACTTGCAGAGACTTATGGTGTTGGCTAGTTTACCACAGTGTACCTAGAAAATAAACAGATGGGTACTATTAAATTCTTGCTTGATCTGTGTAAGTGGAAGAGTTCTAGATCTGGTAAACAGAAGTCTAACTTGAATCACCAAAAAAGACAGTCACAGCCCCTCAGCCAATTCCAGGACTTGAGCAAAGTTTCAGACTCAGAATCTCACAAATGAAGGGAAGAGTTAGGGTCCCTTTGCGGAAGACCCCTGTTACATTGACAAAAACTTGTAATGTTTATGTTTCTACCAGCCTTCCCCAGAGATACCTGGGGTCACGTATCCAGGTAACTGTGCAAAGAGAATAGGGATTACCAGATACTGCCATAGAAGGCCCACATTCGTTCTGGGACCTGTAGATCGGGAGCTATTATGGGAGGAAAGGTCAAGTGCAAGCCACTAGAATTCCCTCTGTCTAAAAATATAACATACCGAAGGCAATAACACATTTCTGGAAGGATTGCAGAGATTGGTACCACCATCAAGGACTTGAAAGACGCAGAGGTGGTGATTTCCACACACCCTGATTCAAGTCAATTATTTGGCCTATTCAGAAAACAAATGAATCTTGGAGAGTGACAGTGTATTACTGAAAACTTCATCATATGATGTCTCAAACTGCAGTTGCTGTTGCAGACGTGGTTTTATTACCTGATCCCCTAGGACCTCCTATGCAGCTACTGATTTGGCAAATGCTTTTTGCTCTAAACCTGTCATAAAGACTACCAGAGCACTTTGCTTTCAGCTGGCAAAGAAAGTGAAATATCTTCACTGTTGCCTCAGAGGTATATCAACTCTCCAGACTTACGTCATAATTCAGTCAGCAGTAACCTTGATCCCCGTTCCCTTCCACAAGATATCGCACTGGTCCATTACATGGATATTATGCTGATCAAACCTAATGATTAGGAAGTAGTAACTAGTCTAGCCACACTAATACAACATTTCTTTGTCAAAAGGTGGGAAATAAATCCCACAACAATTCAGCGGTCTTTCGCCTCAGAGAAATTTCTAGAGGTCCAGTGGTGTGAGCATGTGAAGCTCTCCCTTGCAAGGTGATGGATGAGTTGCTGTACCTGGCCCTTCGGACGGACTACAAAAAAAAAAGAGGCACAACGCCTGGCGGGGCTCTTAGAATTTTAGAGGCAATTATTACTCATTTGGGTGTGCGACTCTGGGCTATTTACTGATTGACCCAAAAAGCAGCCAATTTTGAGTGGAGCCAAGAAAAAAAGAAAGCTCTGGAACAGGCAAACATCGCCATGTTGACAGAGATTTCCTTAAATGCTTGGAGCAAAAGAATAAATAAGAAAACACATACCCTTCCTGGCTTTGCAGATTGGCCCTGTGTTGGGTTGCTCTTCTGACCCTTAGCTAGGCAGCTGGCCACTCCACGGCAGCGCTCAAGATCAGCCCAGGCGAAGAGCACTGAGGTGGGCTCAGGTCGTTTCTGAGCATGCGCCCTGCCCTGGGCATGTGCATGGCTTTTAAACTCCCGGCTACACGGTCGCGTTCTCCAGGAGATGCTGGAGCTTTTCGATGTCCTACTTCTCCTGAAGAGTGTCTTTGCTCAGCTTTTCCTCCCCGGCTTCGTCATGTTTACTGTTTGCTTCAGCTGGAATCGTTTACCCCTTGTGGCAGAGACGGTTTTCTTTTTGTCTGTCAGTGTTTTTGAGGACTGCTCTCAGCGTTGTGCCTCTTCCTTCCTGAGAGAGTTCCAATTTAGTCCTTACAAAGCGAAGTACCGTGCATCCTGTCTTCAGGCAGCCTCCAGACAGGTGAAAACAGACAACTTTTTGCGAAGAAAGTCTGCTCCGCTCCCGCCAGAGCCAAGGTCCCCCACACTGGCCTGCCACTTTCAAGACTGCTGGTGAGTCAGGGAGTCGGGTGGTGCGGGACAGGGGAAAATGCTGCAGAGCTTGACCTTTTTTTTTTTTTAGAGGGAAAGCATATCTGAATCACTTGTGGGATTTCTTTTTCTGTTGGCAGTGAGGAAGATTGGCCCTGAGCTAACTTCTGTTGCCCATTCTTCCTCTTTTTTATTTATTTTCTTATTTATTATTTAAAGATTGGCACCTGACCTAATGTCTGTTGTCAATCTTCTTCCTGTTTTTTCTTCTTCCGAAAGCCCCCTAGTACATAGTTGTATTTTCCACTTGCAGGTCCTTCTGGTTGTGCTAAGTGGGACACCGCCTCAGCATGGCTTGGTGAGAGGTGCCACGTCCCTGCTCAGGATCTGAACCGGCAAAACCCTGGGCCACCAAAGCGGAGGGCAGGAACTTAACCACTCTGCCACTGGCCCCTTCCCCCTCTTTTTTTTTTCTCCCCAAAGCCCCAGTACCTTCTTATATATTGTAGTTGTAAGTCCTTCTAGTTCTTCTATGTGGGATGCGACCACAGCAGCCTTGTTGAGCAGTGTGTATGTCCCCAACCAGGATCCGAACTGGTTAACCCTGGGCAACCGGAGCATGTGCACTTAACCACTCAGCCACAGGCCAGCCTCTACCATTTTTAAGCTGCTTTTTCCTTGATTTAGCTTTCACTTGGTTCCTGTTAAACCTCTCACTGTTTTCCAAAGTTCCAACAAGTTGATTCAGACACTTTCTGCTCATTTATTCCATGTGTTTGTGAGAGATGGGCCCTTGAAGCTACTTTGCCTTTCTTGCTAATATCGTTCCACTTTATGCTAACTTTTGAAGTCAGGCAGTATAAGTTCTCCAATTTTTTTTTCCCCAATGTCTTTTGTTTTTCTGTGTATACGTTAGGAATTGCTTGGAACTTTTGAAAAAATCTGCTTAGACTTTGATAGTGCCTGCATTAAATCTATAGACCAGGAATCTTAATAATAATGAGCTTTTGAATACATGGATGTACTATTCTTCCTTAATTAGATCTTTTTAAATTTCCATCAGGAAAATTTTGTAGTTTTGTATGTACCTCTTTTGCACTTCTTTTGTCAAATATATTTATTAATATTTTATTCTTTTTGATGCTGTATGTATATACTTCTTTTCTTAATTTCACTTTGGATTACTTATTGGTAGTATGTGGAAATACATTTGATTTTTGTTTATTGATGTTAATGAAAATAACCCGTAACCAATCTATAAATGAAAATTTGGGAGAGTTTAGTCTGAGCTAAAATCTGAGGACCATGGCCCAGGGCCTTTCTTTGCGAAGGAAGAAAGGGCACCAAAGAAGTGAGGTGTACAGAGTGGTTATATACCCCCATACAGGATGTTTCACATATGATTGAATTGTGCCTCCCACAATAGTCACAAGATTGCCCTGTGGGCACAGCGCTTGATGGACACAGCAGGTAGTGGGTCTGCTATCTTGGTGGGCGTAGCAGGAGGCAAGTCTATTGTCTGGAGCTGGGTGGTCACAAGTGAGTGCAGCAATCAGTTCCTAGCCTAAGGAAAGATGCTTAATCCTTAAAGGAATGCCAGCTTTGGGAGGGGGAGGGAAGTTGCACCTTTATCTCAAGGGCCTTTGTTCTTGCCATAGGGTATATCTAAAGCAGATATACAATGCATGCTCAATAGCTGGCTGCAGTCAGGCCCTTTTGGAAAGACAAGGTCAGGCCAAATTAGGTTTACACAAAATGGCTTCCTCATATACTCCAATATATCCTATTACTTGCCATTTTTATTTGTCATTGATCTTTCTTCTCAGCTCATTAGTTTTCATAGATTTGTGGAATTCTTAAGATTTTTTTAATACATGTTCAGATTGCCTGTGAATAAAACAATTTTAAAACCAGATGTCTTTTTGTATCTTTCTCTTGCCTGGTTGGCTGATTCCACCGGCCAGAACCTCCTGTACCATACTGAATAGAAGTGGTGCGAGAGGACATTTTTCCTGATTCCCAATTTTAGGGAGAAAGCATTCATTCATTCATTCACCATTGCGTCTGATACTAGTTGTAGCTTTTTATAGATACGCTTTTTCAGTTGAGGAAGTTCACTTCTATTCTTAGTTTCTGGTAAAATGGCAAGTTTTTCTTAAGCCATTTCCTTATTAATACACTACAAATGACACATTTTCGTGTGTCTGATGATCATTTAAGAAACAAACAAATGCTTTTTGGTTCTATCACCAGCCAAAAATAATTAACATATTTGCATTTAGGGAATATGGATATTAATAATTTACTTATTAATCTACAAAATGTATAGCATAAGTGTCACCTTAATTGCTAAGAAATATCAGTAATTATTCCCTGATTCTAAACCTCATAATGAATTACTTGAATTATTGGATTTTATTTATTTAATGTCTGAATAATAAACGTCTACTGTGAGCATACATCTTTCACCAAGTCTCTTTTCATATCCTCTTGCATTTAGGTCCACTAAATGTTATTCTCTTTACAGATTGATATATTGATCTTGGCCTCCATAGTGTTAAATATGCAAATAAAAATCATTATAAAGAAATAAGGTGTGATGTTCAATGAGGTAACCTCTGGGAGGATAGACATTCAGTATATATCAAATGACTAGGAAGGAATACACTAAAAATTTAACAGTAGTTATATATGAAACGTTGCATTATGGTTAAGTTTTAGTATCTTTTTACATATGTATTTTCAATTTTACTGTTTAAACATTTTCATATTTTAAATAGATAAAATAAGTCATCTTTATTTGAACAGAGAACAGTAGTGCAACTTTTCCCCCAGGCTATCATCCTCCTATGAATAAGAGATGTCAGAGTTTTTACTCATTTTTTTAAAGCTGTACCTCTCCTTTTACACATCTAAATTGCTTAGGAATATCAAGTGTTAGGAGCCAATGAAAAAGCGATACATATGGAGTGTATCATAAGAGAGACATAAGGCATCATAGTGACTTCTAGGAGAATTTTTGGAGATGTGTAAAGAAGGGAAGCTTAAGAAAAGTTAAACATTTAGCTTTACCTTATTTGCCATTTGTATTGCAACATTAATGATTTCCCCATAGCTCTTGAGTATCTTTTGCTATCTAAATACACTTATATTTTCTAATGGGTTTATAAGAGACACCAAGGGAAAGTTATGTTCCATATTTGAGTTATGCTGGGCAGGGAAACAAGACATGGCAATAATGAGTAAGAGAGAGAATTTAGTAGCAATAGAACTGAAACCAGAGATAAAGCTGAAATTATAAGCCATTGGGTATTTGTCAGCATGTTGGAAAATATATTGATGTTCTACAAGACTAAGGAGGTATTTAAATTAACTGTAATTATTTTAGTGATTCTGGCAGCCATCTGGTTTAAAGTTGGTTTCCTCACATACAAGGCTGTTTGAACTCTGGTGTAAGGGTTCATACCAGCGTGCATCCCCCCATTATATTGTGCTTGTGATGTATTCCTAGTATTTTCAAAGTTTGGAATATTTTAAGTCTCTCTCTGAATTATTCACCATCTGTTTATCTCCTTTGAGTGCAAAAGTCACCATTTGCTCTCTTGTTACTCAGAAGCCAATTTGCTGGTATGATATTCCAAGGCTTACCATGCGGCTGCACTACTGCATGTTGGAGTTCAGAGAAATATGTCTCTGAAGCTCAATTGATGTATTCAATCCAATGCAGTTATTTGGAAAGTACAGAATGATCACTGTTCTACAATGAATCTATCCCAGTTTAAAGAGATTTCATATAAATAGTAATTCCATGCAAAGAGTATAAATTTCACATAGACTAACACTAACAGATTGTAAGGATTCTAATGAAAGAGTTTCTGTGTCTTCCAGGACCTATACAAATATGCAGCTATGATAAATGAGAAGAACTGAAAAAAATATGCACACTCTTCACAAGGTAATCACCCAAGTGGAGATTATATTAAAATAGATACTTGCTCAATTTCTGAAGTAAATTCACACATTTTTACCTTAAAAATGGCAACATATGTGGAATATTGCCTAAGTATAAAATTATTGTACAGGTTTTTTCACCACAGTGAGAAGATGTTGAAGAGAGAATATTCAACTCAGTAATTCAAGTTTCAAAGATGTTACGGTAACCTGGAGATGGCACTTATCATGCATAAATTTCATATACAGTTGCATGAAACTTTCTTATTCTGGGCATCAACTCAAATTCTGAGAACTTATAATTTACTTTCTATTGAAACAAGCACCTCCGTAATAACATATGATATGGCAATATTATCTGAGTAACATTTGTATGTGAGATATCAACATGGCTAAAAATATATTAAAAGGAAACTGAACTTCTTTCCCTTAAAAGGCATAGAAAAAACTATGCTCTTTCAACAGTTTGTCTACTCTTTCTCAAAACTTCCACAAAATAATGCAAAAGTCACCTTGCAAAGAGAAGCAAAGTGCTGTTTTCAGTATCAGTCAGAGAGATGAAGTAACTGAACGTTAAATTCTGCTGCCAGGATTCTTCTCTAAGTTGAACAGTTAACCAAATTATGATTTGCTAAAAAGGATAGCTGTGATTGTTATCTATATGAGCCATATTGCCCCATTTACACAATGTTAAAATTTTAGTAGTATACAGCACATATTCAGTGTCTAATTTGTGTAACTGTCAGCATGAGGGGCCAGGATCTGAGAGTGTACATATTAAGATGTTGCTAATTCTGGGACAGTAAATCCTCCAGAAATATCAGCTCTATTGTTTATATCATTTGTGATATTGAGTGCTCTTGCCTGTTTTCCAGCTTTTTGGGTTTCATCTTTTCAAGGCAAAGTTATGATGTCATTCATTCAGCCCACACTCCTCCCCTAGAACAGGAATAGAATGTATTACAAATCCTGTTATAAACTCCAGTGTTGTCACAGATTTCTAAATGGCAGTTAAATGTTTTTATTTAATCACTAAAAGAAGTGATCTCCTAAAATGGTGCAGACTGACAAAAAGCATTCTAGTTTATACGTTCCCTCACTTTATTTCTAGTAACCATTTCATTTTGGGGTTAGGGGAGAGAAAAAGAGATGGGTAAACCAGCATCTGTTTTATTTTTTGAAATGGAAAAAAGAATAATAAAATAGATTTCAAGCCTGCTTTTTAACAATTCATTTTGGTTTCAAAGCTAAAGAATCTCACACACACACACACACACACACACACACCCCTCTTATACATGTTAGCTAGTTTCCAAAGGTAGTGTGAAATCCATGCACCACTCCCTACAGGTGCACTCACTACCTACCATCAAGAATGGGAATGCTCCTTCCCTTGAATCTGAGTTAGTCCTGTGACTGCTTTGTCAATAGAATGTGACAGAGTGGGTTTTCGGGTTCTTCTGAGCACAAGCATTAAGAAGACCTAGCAGCCTGTGGTCTCTATCCAAGACCAAGAAGTCAAAGTTATCCTGCTGGAGAGAGCGCCACATGAAGAGAACTTGGAAATTGAGACACAGTATAGAGAGGCCACATAGAGAAAGAAGTACAGAGGCAGCAGACATCCAGGCCCAGCCACCATCTGACTGGACCCACATAAGAGACCTCAAGCTAGATCTGTAAAGCAATCTGCCAGTTCTGTTCTGGCCAATACACAGAATCATCAGATAAAGTGAAATGGTGGTTGTGTAAGTCACCAAATTTTGGAGTTATTTGTTATTTGACAACATTGAAGTGAAATGCACTTTATTAGATAGGAGTGGTGTATTGCTGTCACAAAAAACTTAAAGTGTGTGACATTCATTTTGGGACAACATGGTGGGTAGAAGCTGGAAATGCCTTGAGAAGATCGTTAGGCTTAAAGGAAAAGGAGGAAATTATTCTTTGAGCTGAGAAAAAAGGGACCTAAGTTACATAAGAAGAAAATAATTAACAAAATAGTTAACCAAGCCAGAAAGGTTGCAAAGGTACCTAAAGAACTTGTTGATTTGGCTAATGAGATTTCTAGGCAGAATGTTGAAAGTGTGAACTGTTTTGGTTTTTCGTTTTTTTTTTTTTTTTTGCTGAGGAAGCGTCACCTGAGCAACCATCTGTTGCCAATCTTCCTCTTTTTGTATGTGAGCTGCTGCCACAGCATGGCCACTCACAGATGAGTGGTGATGGTCCGCACCCCGGAACGGAACCCAGGCCGAGGTAGAAGAGAGCACTGAACTTAACCACTAGGCCATGGGGGCTGGCCCTGAACTGATTTTTTGTTTTTGTTTGATTAAGAAAAAAAGGCAAAAAACTGTTGATCATAAAGCATAGGAGAAGCCAGATGAACTAAAAAGGGAATTGCTCAATTTGGCAGAATAATTTAGAGGAAACATAAAGAAGCAAGACTGTTCTGGCTGCAACAATAAAATTTTGTCTTATTCTCAGTTTTTTCTAGAGGGCAAAAAAGGAAATAGCCTCAGAGTAAAGGTCAAATCTAGGCCCCTGCCAGTAAAACCTGACCTCAGGGTAAATTTTAGATCGAGGATTAAAGTAAACCTCTTTGTTAAACCTCAGAAAAATCTAATTTGTTATCTCTAGACACTTTCACCTAGACAAAAAGGGCTCTGGGCCAAAATAAGATTTCTAAGACTCTTAATGACACATTACCTCAACAGCCTCACAGAAGGTCCAAGGTAGAGAAGATAATACCTTTAAAAGAAATATGAATGGTATTTTTTTTTAATCTAAAAGATTTTGTTATGATTTGATACATAAAAAGCCATAAATTTTATTAAAGGAATTGTGTCACAATGGACTGAAAGAAACAAATGTAATTCATAATAAAAGGAATCTCCCTGGGTCCTCAAAATCCATAAGAAGGATGCAGGCTGAAAAAGCTACCAAGCTACAATCATGAGTCGTTTCTTATACAAAAGTGAGATTAACTCAGAGGGCTAATTAACATCCGGGAGAGTGGAGCTAACATCTATGGGGAGCCACTTCAATGGATCTGGAAGCTGCAATCCAGAAACTAGATATGTGCACCCAGCTGGATATTAAAATTGCTATGAGCTATTTATTCCTCTCTTCCCCTTATTTGAATGAGAACCAACTACAGATTCTCTGTCCTTGATCACTATTGTATGTTGGGTTAATGGAGTACAGAAAACTTGTCTCTATTTCAAAGGTCCTCAGCTCAAAAGGAGTAATTTCCAAGGAGATGAACCTGAGAAATCACACCAGAGGAGGCTCATCCGCAATGGTCCTGATTTAGAGCAGAGAATGGTACAATTCAAGCTGATAATGTAAAGGGGTGATACTTTTGGGAGTCTAGTAAGGGAATGGGTATTTTTCGGTGCATGAAAGGAAATAAATTATTACAGCCAGAGGGTGGAGAGTCTCAAAACTTCTGCCCCCTGCAGTTTGCCAGTGATACAGGAGGTGGAACATATATCTTTCCAC
This sequence comes from Equus przewalskii, assembly GCF_037783145.1. NCBI lineage: Eukaryota > Metazoa > Chordata > Mammalia > Perissodactyla > Equidae > Equus > Equus przewalskii. Next base: position 56,811,303 of record NC_091838.1, read on the forward strand.
TTTAATCCAGGCTAGAATTGTGACTAACTGGACAAATAGAATGCAGAAGAAGTGGTGTTTTAGAAGTTCTGAGTCCAGGCATTAAGGAAAGCATTAAAGTAGCTTCCTTTTCTTCACTCTTGGAGCTTTGAAACGTCATGCAGGAAATCCAGACTACTCTGTAAATGGAGAGGTCCATGTGGACAGGTCCTGGATGATGAGATACCAACTGGAGAGAAAAGCCACATGGAGAAGTACAAGGTTACACACAACCAGCTTTAGCTGTAAGCCCAGTTACCGTCTCACTGCAAACGTGAGGGAACTGAAGCAAGACCAGTAAAGAAACCGATCAGCTGAGCCCCATCCAAATTGTGATATGTAATAAAATGGTGGTTATTTTAAGCCAGGTGTTGGCAACCATTTTTGGCAAAGGGACGTATATTAAATATTTTAGGATTTGTGGTCCTCATATGATCACTATTCTTACAACCCTTTAAAAGCGTGAAAAACATGCTTAGCTGACAGGTCATACAAAACCAGGCCACAGGCTGTAAGCAATACTTTGTCAACGCCTATTTTAAGCCATTAAATCTTCAGCTGGTTTGTTATGGAGCAGCATGTAACCAAAACAATAAATAATTATATGTAAATCATAAGAGGGAAATTAACAGTATATTTAAGAACGTATAGACAGAGAGAATGATATAATTTCGTTACGTTTTTAAAGCAAAATAAAAGTATCTAGAAGGTAATATTTTTTACCTGATTTCTCAGATAATAATACACAAAAGTGTGTTAAAAAGTGAATAATTACTAATTCTGTGAATAAAAAGTAGCGTTATATGTTTTAGTTTAAATTTATTCTAGTTGATCAAATAGATTATGTCTTTGAATTCCAACCTGCCACACATAAATTATAGAACAATTAGTTCTTAAATTTTACCTTGCTGAAAGCCATCATTTTAGCTCACAAAACCTTCGAGCCCACACACGTGCCAGCGTTTGTACCTAAAACCCTGTGACTCCTCATTTGCTTAGTAGTTATGTGGGGAAAAAACGATAAAATGTTTACAGTACTTACTTTCATAGAGAAAGTGATCTCAAAAAAATAAGGTGCACACAGCTAAGAATAAGGGGTAAAAATGGGAAACAATTTATCCACATAGTCATTTTCATAGAGTAACTAATCAAAATATTTGCCAGTTGACTGGAGATAAGGTGATTAGGTGTCAAGTGAATGTTATGATTTGAGAGTTTAGAAGATACATATTGATTGGTAAACTTTTAAAAAATTGATTTGTCACTGATCTTCTGTATGTGTTTTTGGTGTAGATACAAATAGTCAGAAAAATTGAAATCTATAATTTATTGCATCATTAGGTATCCAAATTTTTCGTTGCATGGCAAAACATTGGAGATATATATGTGTATATATATTTTATATAATCTTAATCAGAGAATATATATATAAATAGAAATAAAAATGTGGATGTTGATTCTAAGAGGAAATGTATAAAATATTTAAAATATCTTTATTGTAAGTGAAGTTCAGAATTATTAGTTCTATTCTGTCTTTATATTGATGTGTGTTAACTCGGTGGACAGCTAAACAAAACTCAGTTCACAAGTCCTCATTTGGAATTTTTGCTTGAATGTCTGTTTCTTAAGTATTCAGTGACAAGGCCATTTCATTCCTTTCTTATAAAGAAACAGGCATATAATATACTCACTATTTTTCTTCAACATTGTTGCTTATTAGTTTGCATTATTAGGTCCCTGTAACATCAATTTCACATTGGCCTTCTCCTGATAAACATGCAAAATTGTACATGATCCTTTTCCTATTTTCCCTTGCACATACAAAAGTGCAAGCTCTCCAAATTACCGTATAGGTTTTAAAAATCCTTCTAAGCAGGATAACCATAAAGACCTTGAGGTTTTCATGAAAATGAACAAAACACTTCAACTCACCTACTCTAGCCACTGTAAAATTTATGCTCACAGTTATGTCTTTAAATAGGCAATTTGAGGGAAATGCCCTTTCCTGTTTCTCACAGTGAAAGAGAAGGACAAAGAATTGAACATTTATTATTCTAACTTACAAAAGGAAAATAACACACACACTTATAACATTGGCCTACATTTAAAATGCTTACCAACCACAAAGTTCTTTCACACTCCACATCTCTGACACAATCCATACCCTGCTCAAAATTTCAGCTTTAGCTATTTTTAGTTTATACATTCTAACTAGTGAAATTTGAAGGTTATAAGCAAGATAGCAAATTAGTTTGTCTCAGTTCTGGGAAGAAAGTAAGGGTCATTGGTTCCATTAACTAACCTTTAGGCTCCAAGATTTCCCACATCACCTTTGACAGACTGCAGTGTGGTATTCCTCAGATATCCATCTGAGGCTGATGAACAATTTCCCATGGAAGACCCAACATCACATACCTGTCTCTTTTAAGTGGGTCATTGTATTTAACACCAGCCCACATCAAGCCAGAGTATGCTATGACAATTGTTTTATAATTTACTACTCAGTACTTCCTCTGAGTAGACTTTTTTCCTTCTGCACAGGAAGCTTGATTATTTTTCCATAGCTCTTTTTTTTTTTTTACTTGTTATTCCTCTCTTTCAGAAACTTCCTTAATATTCCCTTGTTAGGAGTGCTCAGTCATTATATTTGTTGTTTGGAAAAAAGCGTAGCAACATTTCTGGAAAAATAAAAAAAGAAGTCCTCTAAAAACACTGACATTGTTTCACCTAATTACATATTTTATGGTGATAAAACAATACAAATGTTTTCAAATATGTTTTTAAAATTATTGTTTAAGTAATTTTTAAGCTATTATTCATTTACCAATTACAATTGCCTTAAGAAAGATTTCATTCTGATTTGTGAAAGATATGATTTCATTCATATTTGTGAAAGAATTAATCAATGAAGACATGTTTTTATACTTTAACATACTTTATTTACACCTATATTTATATAACAATAAGTTTGCAATACCTACATTATTTTTCTTTACTTATTCTAGCACTGTTTTAGATCTTTGAATTCTAAAACCATAGTTATTGCTTGAACAAATAGCCACTTTTTAAAAACAACTTTAAAAAAACATGAATAACCAAAACTATTGCTCCACCTGGCAGGGGATGTTGTACATGAAAAGTAAAACAATAATCAAAATTATACTAATTATTACCATTATAACCAACACCTGTGCTTATAATTTCTTTTTTTAAAAATAAAAGAATGACTATTTTTAACCAATATGAAAGAGCAGGTAATTTATCTGTTTCTAGCTTACAAAATAAAAGAAGAAATTAAAAATCCAAATAAAATGCTTAAAGGACATAAACAGAAAACTGAAAATATAAAATATGCATGGATAATAAAATATGAACACATAGCAAATAAAATATGAACAAACAAATTAAAAAGCACCAAATACAAGATAGCATTTTAACCCATTAAATTGACATTTTTTAAATGATAATCAGTGCTTTGGAAGGTAAGGGAATATTCAAGACAGATTCAGAGCTCGTCGGAGTTATATAAGTTAGTAAAACATTTATGAAAATATTTAAATAGCCTATGTACATTAGCATGTCCATGGTAGATACTCATGAGAATCTAAGTCATGAGAGAAGGATTAAAAGACATTAACCAAAATTGTATACATATGCCAAAACATTTATGCAAATGCCACACATTTAGGAACAACTTAAATTTTAAACTATAGTGAAATGGTTAATAAATTATACCACCTGTGCCACCATCAAAGATAGTGGCATTTCTCCAAATGCTGGCTAGAATAAGCAGCTACAACTTCCTGTGGCCCACTTTTGAATTAAAGCCTCATGGGGTTCCTTCGAACTGGCAGCATCTGGGAAACATGCATGTACCCCAGAATCAAGGGAGTCTGGGAATGTTTACTGCCTAGCTTTTACCTTAGGAAACCCAGGCTCATGATGTAGAAAATGGCTACATTATGAACAGGATGCCCCACAATGTTGGGCACAAATAATATGCGTTCACTGTAAAATGTCTGTTTTCTGTGTTCTTTTTTAAAAAACATGAAACGACAGTTCTTCCTCTGATGATCAGGATTCTTCTCCCCCTTTCACGATGAATTCAAGCAAATAGATTTTTATTGGCTTGTTATTACAAGTTAAAAATTGCGAAACATTTAGTTTTCTATCTAATTTGATTTTTACTGTTTTAGTTGCAAACTTTCTCAGTCATGTATGTTTTAGAAAAACACCATAATTTTTAGCATAATCACAGCAGGAGATACATAACTGGGTTTTAAATCTTGATTCCATGAGTGGTACTGTAGTGGTTTTACCTACTACATATTTGTTTCAATTTCTTCACCTGTAAGGTGGTAGTAATAATTGTAGTTAAGTAATAATGTTGTTGTGAGGGCTGATTCACTTAATATATATAAAAAATTTAGAACAATGCCTGACAGAGAGTAGGTATCATATAAATGTTAACTAAGTGACTTCTACAAAAATATGTGATTGCAACCTTTTTCAGATGTGGAATTTTAAATCAAACGGGTACAGAGAACTATAATTTTATTAGCTTTATTGACCACTATGTGTCTTATCCAATTGCCTACCCACAACACATTTTTTTCAATACTATTTTGCAGAAGTGGAAGTTACTTCCTTCCTCTAATTATCAACTGTTTATTTCTAAGGACCCCTCCTTTGCTCTTCAGAAATTCAGTGGATGTACTCTTTGAAGGAAAATCACAGTATTCCTAATTTTTAAAGATTTTACAAAGACAAATAGGCATGAAACTTTATTTCAAGTATTATATATATTTAAACAAGAGGATAAATTGGTTTTCTGTAAGATGGACAGGTTAAGAACGTAGTAGGAAGAAGCTATTTCAACTATTTCACCCGAGGATATTAGGGAAGCCTTACTGAAAAGAAAAAGAAGGAAAGCAATGTGGTTATAATATTGTCATTATAGGCCTTGTGCACCCCCCTGCCCCTGGATTGAGGATTCGTTATTAGTAAAGACCCGTGAGGGTAAAATTTGGAGATGCATCCTTCCATATTTTTGCATGCTCAAATACTCCTTATCCTTTCAGATTTGGTCAGCTATCTACCACAATGTTCCAAAATCCTGCCTTGATAGAATGTCCTGATGTTATACAAATTAATATTATGTGGTTCCTGGGAACATCTTTTCCGCCTATGCCTTGATAGTTTCAGGAGTACCTAATCCCAGAGAAATTATGCTAAATCCTGCTCAAATCTGTCTGTGGAAGACAATCTCCTTTAATATCATAAGCCCCTCTGTTGAAATGCTTTGAAATGTAAAATGTCCCAGTCTTATAACCTCCTACAATTAAAGATTCTCTGATATCATTTCTCATTGATCTCTTCACATAAACCAAATTTAAAACTCAAAATTTAAAACTCATTATACTTACAATTTAAAACTCATTATACTTACAATTTGTCCACTAACTCATATTTTACTCACTGTCATAATCACTGTCCATTCATAGTACCTCACACTGACATAATTAATATTTTACCTTACAACCACAAATGCTGCTGGTAACCTGTAATAGTTACTTTCATTAGTAACGTAATATTAACATCATTGTCTTCATATAAAGACAATATATAAAATGACCTGAATCTGATTCTATTTAATATTATCAGCGACCTGTATAATAGAGTTAAGAGGACTAAACTATAGTAGTTGTATAGTTAAATACTAAGCACTTCCTTTAATAAAATTTTCTGTTTCTTCAATAATAGCTATTAGGCTATTACATCATTATCTTGTTTAATGAATTCTTTAAATTTTTCTGATAATCAGATTCTTGTTATATAATTATTTTCTTGATGGCTTGAAATTAAGTTTATTTTTTAAACATATTAAAGAGTTTAGCATGTGGAAAATACTGAGAACATAAAATCTCATTTTGAGCAAATTATTTTTTTGGTTTCAGTATTTATGTTTGGATCTGTCAAGGTCCAGTCAGGAGAGAGAAATAACACAACAAGTTATTTTAACAGAGCACATTTATTATAAAGTTTAACTAGTCAGAAATTAAAAAGGCTTTATCAGTTGTATACTACTACATAACCAACTATTCCATTTGTTAGTGGCTTAAGACAATCATGATTTGTTTTTTCTCATGATTCAGTGGGTTGGTTCAGATCATCTGTGCAATCCTTCTATTCCAAGAGTCCAACTGGGATAACTCATGCAGCTCCATACAACTGGGAGCTCAGCTGGGGCAGGAAAATCCAAACGGCTCATCCACATGTCTGGCACCTCAGTTAGGGTACTGAAATGCCTGGGTCTGGCAGAGTTCTCTCAAAGCAGCATAGCTGGACTTTTTACATGGTGGCACAAAACTCCAAGAGAACAAATATAAAGTTGCCAGGCCTCAGTTCTGCCTCATGCTGTTGGTCAAAGCAAGTTGCAGTGCCAGCTCAGATTCAAGAGGAAGAGAAGTAAACTCCCCTTAAAAGAGGAGTCACAAAAATCTACAAGGATGGGAGAATAGTTGACAATTTTCATTGAAGACAAAGCGTGAAAAAGAATGCTAGGTACACGGAGGTAGCAACTGCAAGAGGCAGTTACCCACCTAGGGCTGGTGGAACCAAGTGAAGAAATTGGGATAATTAAAACCTAAAAGGTTGGAGGAGAAGCCACATGAGGCTGGAACTCAGAATCCTGATAAGAAGGCACTACTCAGCTGGTACTATTTTCTCAAAGCTCAGCAGACGAACCCCATGTAATGGCACCAGACATTTTAAATATTAGCATATTAAACCTTTATTTAATCTTACTCATTCTTTCATGCATGTGGCATCTCTGAAGGTATATGATGAGGATTTTTCTTCCGAAGATTGGCACCTGAGCTAACAACTGTTGCCAATCTTTTTTTTTTTTCCTGTCTGCTTTTTCTCCCCAAATCCCCCCAGTATATAGTTGTATAGTTTTTGTTGTTGTTGTGGGTCCTTCTATTGTGGCATGTGGGACGCTGTCTCAATATGGCCTGATGAGCAGTGCCATGTCCGTGCCCAGGATCCGAACTGGTGAAACTCTAGGCCACCAAAGCAGAGCGCGTGAACTTAACCACTCGGCCACAGGGCCGGCTCTGAGGATGGTTTTAAAAGTACTGGATTTTTTTTTAAGTGGAATCATGCTCTTTCTGGAACACATTTTCCACTGTGTGTCACTGTACTGAGTCATCCACCACTTCGTCACTGTGGTGAATAAATAGGAAGCAAATAGGCAAAAATTAGAAATCAACAGGAAGAAAACAGACGGGAGCAGGTCTCTTCTCCCTCCAGCCTTTTCTTTCCCTGTAGCACCCCTACTGGTGAGCCAAAGAGCCAGCTGGCAGAGCAGGAATGTGGTTTGTAGACTCTGCCTGTGCATTACAAAGCCCAGTGTGGTCTTGGTGGGTTTAGATCTGAGCACAGTATCCACTTCTGTATGTAAAAAATAAAGAATAGAAATGTACATCCCTGTACCTTAGTTGATAATTAAAGGAGAAACGTGCCATAAATTAATTTGCACAATGAAATTTTAAAGGTGATAAAAGACATGTTCCCTGATACTGACTTTCATAATGTTTCCAATGGCTAGTGACCCTTAACTAAATATCATATTATTAAAAAAGTTATATTTTCCCTGTATTAAAAAATGCATTAAGTTCCATGAGTCTTACAAATAGTTTCTCAGGACAGTTTCAAAATTAAGTTCAGTGATCACGTTATTTTAATAAATCCATAGACTCTAAGGATGGCTACCTATGAAGATAACATGTATTTGTGTATTTAAGGTCTAATATTTGTTTTTGTTTCTTTTCTTATTAGTATCATTACTTTCTTTTATGCCACATAGAGTGTGCCAATATAAAAAGTTCAATTCTGCTGCAAAATTATAAGAAATATTTTACTTATACATACTTTATTTAAAAGCAAATTAGATATGCTCAAACACTTAAAACATAAACATACATTTATAGAACTTTTATAATAAATAGCTCCTGGTAGTGGATAGCCCAGCCAACTTCCTATTTACCTTTAGAATTCAACTGAAGCCTCACATTCATTTCAAGACAGCTATCATGGTCAATCCTCTTTTCTTATTTTTACTCTTCAACTTCTACTTAATATTAACAAAAGGAGAGTTCCACAAACACATGAATAGGTTTTAGAAAATGGCTTTTATGTAACAATCTGTAGATGAATAATTAGGATTTCAATGTTTTTAAGAAATTAAACTTTTATACCTAGTTCGAAATTATGGTAAGAAAGAATTTGAGGTGTGACTGACTTTTAAAGGTAAAACGTTTAGCTGAGAAATGGGAATAGGAAAATAAAAGTTCTGACTACAAACCAAAGCCTCCCGTCACGTCACGTCGTATTCTTCATGCAGGCTGAATGACTTGTAGAACAAGATGCTTTCTCTAATGGCATTCTGACTAAGAGGACTGCCGGCTGGCATGGCTGTAATTACATGGTCAGTATTCTATGCACTAGGCAGGGGTTTTCATTTCCTACATCATTCACAAAAGACAGCAGGAATTCCACAGTCATCAGTTCGCATTTCAATTGTTTTAAACTCTAGGAGTTGTTTTGAAGTTAAAAAGAATCAAAGATCAGACAGTCATTATAAGCTGCATCCATATAATTTTAAACCAGGAGTTGTGCCACTGGGGTGAGGCATAGTAAGTTTTCTTGCAAGAACCATCGATAGAGGAAAGAAACTACTGTCACAGTGCCTCAGTCTTTCATGAGGAGACAATAATGATGGTTTCACAAATGTTACCTCTGATCTGCTGAATACAGTAAAGGGGAAAGAGGTGAAACTTACTTTCCATCAAAATGCTTTCACATTGACACATTTACAAAGGAAATCACAGCATAGACTCAGAAAAGAATTCTGTTGGTACTTTGTAGCAACCACTGGGAATGCTACACTCATTTATTTAGGAAATCCTTCTATTAGCTTTCTTTGATTTTGTGTAGCCATGGAGAAATTGTGAAGTAGGCTAAGTTCATATTCCATACACAGAAGTACCCATAGCCCTTAGGCTGCCCCCTAGCTCCATGTGACATTTAATGTACAACATTATTTTCTGGTTCTGATTCTTTGTTCTCCCCATCTGAAAACCTAAAAACTGAAATATGGGAGCATTTTCTAGAAGTTCTCTCTCTTTTTTTTTTATCACTCATAAAATTCAGTATGCTTTTATGCAACATGAATAATGCATGCCCATCTACTTATGTTTGAATTAATCAAGAGGCAGAGAAATAATTTTTATATTTGGGAGGGTGGTGAACAAATTTATGCTGTGTTTGAAACATTCTAAATCTTAGTATGTAAACCCTTTAAGAGTTTTTTAAATTTCTCAATGTTATGCTTATGATAATCTTTATTTGTAAAATGGAGAAAAGATAGAAGCTATAAGGCATGAAAAATGGAATGGAATAGGATTAAAGAGAACATACTCTGAGCCAGAATGCTTGGTTTGAATCTTGGCTCTGTCACTTGTAAGCATTGTGGCCTAAGGGATTTAACCTTCCTGTTTTTCAATTTCTCATCTGAGTGGGAGAGACAATGGTAATACTCACTCCATAGAGTTTTATAAGATTTAATAGATTAGTGAATTTAAAGTACATGGGGATATTTACAGTAACTTTGAGTAAGTGATACATATTGAGTACTACATATTAACCTCCCCAAACCAGGGAATTGGTCAGTTTTCTTGATTACTGAATTCCTATTACCGAAAAGAGTGCCTGGTACATGTTGGCACTTGTGCCAGTTTTTATTATTTGAATTCTAATTAATTCCTTGCTGTTTTCCTGAAAACTGTATTTTCTAGGTCTTTTGCTTGATGGCTCCTAGGTAGGTTCAGCCGTGGGGAAGCACTCTTGGCAAATGAGTGAGGAAGAAGGGGAGAAGCGAGGGTGTTCCTCCTTTTCTAGCTCCCTCTCAGGTTTATTTTTCTCCAATGGGTGCCTCTCTTCTTTGCTGCTAGTTCCTTGTCCAGCTCCTTCCAGGGAGTCCCCATGTAGTTACAGATGGTACTGGCTTCTGAATTCCAGTAATACTACTTCGTTCTTGTGCCCATCCTATCTTGGCTGATAACTGTCCTCTTGATTGCTGTTCTTTTTTTTTCTTTTTTTTTTGCTGAGGAAGAGTTACTCTGAGCTAGCATCTCTTGCCAATCTTCCTCTTTTTACTTGAGGAAGATTCGCCCTGATCTAACATTTGTGCCAGTCTTCCTCTACTTTTTGTTTGGGTCACTGCCACAGCATGGCTGCTGTAGGTGTAGGTCTGCACCTGGGAACAAAACCTGGGTGGCTGAAGTGGAGTGAACTGAACTTAACCACTAGGGCACAGGGCCAGCACCCGATTGCTGTTCTTTATGTCACTTCACCATCTATTTATCATCTCAGCTTTTGTATTATCTCTACAATTCCTTGTATAAAATTATCTCTGAATATAATACCTAGACTATTTCTTGTTTCCTTGCAAGACACTTACTGATACATTGCTCAAGAAATAAATGTTAGGGGCTGGGTTGGTGGCATAGCGGTTAAGTTTGCGTGCTCTGCTTCAGTGGCCTGGGGTTTGCCAGTTCGGATCCCTGGCACAGACCTGCATACCACTTGTCAAACCATGCTGTGGCAGTGTCCCACATATAAAATAGAGGAAGATGGGCACACATTAGCTCAGGGCCAATCTTCCTCAACGAAAAGTGTGGGATTGGCAACAATGTTAGCCTGGGGCTAATCTTCCTCAAAAAAAAAAAGAAAGAAAGAAAAGAAAAGAAGAAATGTTGTTCAAATGAGTTAATAAAGAAAGCAGCAGTTACATATTACCACATGATACATTCTGATTCCTGACGTTGTGACATGTTCAGCCATTGAAGAGGAAGTCATACTTCAATGTGGCAATCTTTAAAGGAAAGCTGTCTTAGAAATGAGGCTTTCTTCATAACATTGTAATTTTGGCAGTAATGAGATGGAGAGAAATCAGCTTCTCTTTCTAGAGACTGAAATTAAAAAAGGGATAAGAAGATCAATCCCTCATTCCAGACCAGAGTTGTTATGGCACAAATCTTGCACGTTTGTATACTTTGAGACTTGCCTAGATCTATTAGCTCTTAAAAAAAAAAAAAAAAAAGAAGGAGAAGGAGGAGGAGGAGGAGGACTATGAACTCAATACAAGTAAAGCCATGTTTCAGGAAGAGTGGCCACCAGCACATCCAGCCAAGTGGAGGATGAATAAACTGTGAGGCTAACGAAGGACATCAGGGATATAGTGAAGTTCCTTTTTGTTTTATTTTTGTTCAGTGTTCCAGTAATAATGAATGCCCTACTTCCTAGAGTGTGCCTTTTTGGCTGAGCCCCTTTGTGTGAGTGAGAGAGCTTGAGAATAAGCTACACTTCCTTACCTCCAGACTTGTTTTTCTCTTCTATTATTCAGGAGCCATCTTGTAAAGATAAATTCCATTTTAACAGCGAATAGTAAGTTAAAAGTAAAGCAGTAATTTATAACAGTGGAATTTCAGATAGAGGAGCATTCTCATGAGAAAAGTAGTTTAGAGATAGGAGCTTTTCTGGCACTCCTGAAGTCACATGAAGTAAGAAACTCTCTACACATTTTACATAGAAGGCTTATTTTGTTTGTGGCCAAATTGCTAACTTTCAACCTTCTATAATATCTTAAATGTATGAACATTAGTCTTACTATCATAGTAGCATCTTATTTCATAAAATAAACTATTCTGTTAGGTCAACAAGCTTGAAATAATTGCAGTAGTTTCCTTTCTCAACACAACACGAACTATACCTGTATTGAAACTAGTGTTGAGTTAATGCTCAGTCTTTGAGTGACTCGGGCTATCACCACTTCCTGAGCAGCGGGACTTAGAGATAACAAGGTTCAGTGCACCCTCTGTAACCGAAAAATAGGATAGAGGTTGCTGCCGGCCAGACTCCTAATACTCCTAAGTACTCAAGGATTGTCCCTAGGCTGATTCTATTTCAGGACATCAGTATGCACAAACGAATCATTTAATGTGAAATTTTCCCAGAGCTCGTTGAAATGATCTTGAATGTGGCAATAGCAGTACAATAATGAGAAGCAATTTGGTATAGATAAAGGGTACTGAAACAGAAATCAAAAGAACTGAGTATCATCTCATTGTTGCCGCACACTTTGCTGTGGGACTTAAGTCATTTGCCAGTCAAGAGGATTGGCGTGGATGATTTCTGAAAGTCCCTTCAGCTCCAATGACCAACCATCTAAATTAGCTTTTCTGCTGTTTAGGCAGACCTAACATGTCTTTTAATTTTAAATTAGACCTTAGTAACAGAATAATCTATTTATTCTACTAACAGAAGTAAGAAGGAAAATGGATTCTTTTGATTTTTCAACTTTTATAAATATCAATATAAAAATCTTTAGATTTTGAAAGACTCATAAGTGACTGAACATTTCTGCCCAAATGGAATTAACTATCATAAAATTATGCTTCTTTTTTCTATTTAAATTATGAGTAGTAATCACTATTTCTCCAAAAAGATCCTCCTTCCATCCCCTAGAAATTAAACTCATCATCCTAGCTATGTTGGGCTCCACATGTAGAACTAAAGATATAAGATTGAATTTTATCTAATACTTGCATTGACTTATAAATGTAATCAATGCAAAATAAATTCTCATGACTTGTTTTAATACATTTTCTTTAAAAATATAGTGCACATTTTTAGTAAGTGTTATATGTTTAATAATTTATGTATTTAGTAATGTAGTACATTATGTATTTAGTAGTTACTTTTACATTAAATATTGTCTAAACTTGAAGTTATAGCACATCCTAAATTCGCTAGTTGATGAGCTTTTCGGAGGAGATGCTCTTCATGACTCTATTCACATATAAGTAACGCACTTATCCTGTACTGCTGCTTCCCTCTTCACTCTCCACCTCACTGTACTCAGTCTACTCAAGAGAAGGTGGGATCATTTGCCTTTGTAAAATGTCAGAAGAATCAACTGGACATCTTCATCTTCAGTTCAGCTACATCTTTGTGGCTATTGGAAGACAGCTCTCCTCTGTCCTCCAGAGGACAGGCTCTCCTCCACCATATAGGGATCCCTGCCACTACAGGGTTTATTGCCTCTGTGTGTCTAGGTGGATAAACCCTTCCCACTCTGGGGTTCAGTTGGCAGGCCCGTTTCGATCTTCTGCAAAGCAACATTGCCAAGTAAACTATTATTAACAACAAGAATAACATTTGAATCACCATATCTTATTCCTTAATTTCTCAACTTTGTTAGAGAACTGAAGGATATTTTGAGAGGTGCTATGAAGTACCCCCAAATTGGACATTGGTCAGAGCTGGAGAGAAACAAAGCAGGGAATAGAATTTCAGCCCAAAATAGCATGACAAAGTCATGTGGAGAGGTAGAGTACAGAGACCTTGGTTAATATGTGGACAAGGCATTTTGAACTTGCTGGTTTGTAGAGACTTCTAGGTGGTTGCCAGGTTGTTGCAGTAATTAATTGACTTTAAACTGCTCTGACCTAAAGAAGAACCACATAGTATTTTGACTCCAGCTTATAGTGGGACTATCCACCGATGAGTCCCTTGGAAGATAGGTAGTACATTTTAGGCCTCTGCAGAAGTGAGAGCTGCATGGCAAGTCTTGGCAAATTTGTAGGTAATTTCAGTATTCTGCTGCAGTGTCCAACAAGCATATACTAACCACACAAACTTCAATAAAGAGCCAGCCTGGAGGGCCAACAGAGGCACACAGCTTCAGAATGCAAGGTTGCTATTTCTCTCTAAACAAGCACACAGTTTTCTAATAGGCAATGATTTTATTTTTGGAATAATGTAGTCTTTCTAGACCTACTGAATTGATGAATTTTGCTTGCCTTAGAGATCACTACTGAGAAATTATTAGTATGGGGTTTAGTTAGGTAACTTTACATCTACTTCTTTAAATTCAAATAGGCATAAATAGACAAGGAAATCTTTAGAGGGACTAACCTTAAGTCCATGGGATCAAGACAAGCTTAAATAGTGTGTCCATGGGATCGAGAGTAGGGGGAAAGTGATTAATTTCAAGCTGCTGACATTTATGTACTTAGGCTGGCAAGTTTGCCTCTAAAAATATGAAAATCTAAAGAGAAGAAAGGCAGTACCTGAAGGAAAACTTTTGCTTCTCCGTAGATTGAATAGGCTTACAATTCAGATTTAAGATATTAGCTTCAATTAGGATTCTCCTAAATACTATTTACCAGCTCAAGATGTATGAACACCAGCTGAAAGCCTTTGCTAGGAGGCAGGTTTCTTGGACCTAAGAGACTTAAGCATATTTCTAGTCCAGATGTAGTAAACACATAGAGCTAACAGAACTCTATCTAGGATATTATTCCTAGGTGAATTCAAGTTCACACATTGTTCATTCTGAACAAAAATCATTAACTGATTGATACTCAGATACAGTTGAAAGCAAAAATCTGCATAGATACTTCTTCAAATATCACGGAATCTTTGCTCTGCTCTTGGGCATCAGTAAGAAATTGATTCTGAAAACATAGTTTTTACCTACACTTTATTCCTCTAGGAGTAGGAATGAGCTTATTAACTTTGGTGATTTTGAGTTCTATAATTTTTTTGGCCTATTAAATAACAATATGAGATATCTCTAGACTTGGCCTAAAGCTAATTCGACTCTTGGGCCTCTAAAAGAACCGCAATAATTCAGTGAAAGAAATCTCATACTCAAGCAGCTGAAAGAAATCTAACACCACCTGAGGTTGAAGAACCACTTTGGCTAAAACAAAGGACAATAGATATTGGGAGAGCTTTTAATTCCTGTGGATTTTTAACATACTGAGGCAGGATATTTTTATTTCAGACTTGAATTCCTTTGAAATTTAACTAGTGAGAGGATTTAATCTTTGAACTTTAATATTTCCTTGGAAAGTTCATACTGCTAAGGGGCTTCTATTAAAATTTATGGCATGTCTATGATGCTGGCATTTATTGTTGAATGCCTTTATGAATTTTATTATGAGATTTCTTAATGAAGTCATTTAAACTCATTGGATAATTCCTGATAGGCTATGTTATAATCTGGCTAAACCTAATTTGGAATGAGAAATGAAATGGAGAATAGATTTTCAGCCTTGGAGCAGAGTAGGTTTGGCATGAAATTTAATTAGTGTGTCATTCAGATCTATTTCAGAGCCCCAGATAGCAAAATATTAACCATTCTCCAGTGATCTCAAAGGAGGAGGGGTTGTTTTGGGAGGGGCAGTATCTGGAAGGTGGAAGCAGGCTTGTGCTGTCCAACTGTTAATCACCTATAACAAGATGAATAACCTCATCTTCATTAGAGCATGGTCTTAATGATTAAGCCCAAAGGGTTAAGGAAAAACAGCTGGGGAATGATCATGGGGGCATTATTTAGTTTCTCTTCCTGATGGTTCTTTCCAACTGTAAGAATTCTCTTTTTATAACTCTTCTCACTCCAACCTCCTCTAGCTAATTTCACCAAAAGAAACTTGGAAATAATTAAAAAGCAATGCTTAATTAACATTGCTATGCCTTTCTTCCCTTTGGGCATGAGATTCCCACAGGGGTAGGCTCTGATCCTGAAGAGGATGAGAGCCACCCTCATTTAGTTAGACTATGACTGAGTGGGTAATCTGCTTGATTCAGAGATTCAGATAGTAGGTCAGTTTGGTTGACAAGCATAATTATAACCTTCACGTTAGACTTAATCATAAATAAAGTTTATATCTTTCTCTGTTTACCTTCTCATATATTTTGCTGATAGGAAGATGGGAATGTCACTGGATGTCACTTTGAGATATGTAACACACACTTTGACATAATTTTTTAAAATTTACTAACCATAGCCACAGTAAGAAATGTTACAATATTCCTTCATCCTGTAAGAATATAAATTTAATCTGTTAGGCTTTGTTATTTTGGGGCAAATATATACAAACATCAAAATACATATCCATCCATACATACACATGTGCGTATATACATAACTTGTGTGTGTTGAAACTCTTGAAAACAGAAGATGTTGAAAAAGGAAAGTCTGCACTCTATAAAGTCAGTAGGTATGTTTCAAATAAATTTGCCGTTTTGTTGGGTCATTTCCTAACTCAATTATTATATCGATAGTGAAGAAGATATGAAAGAATAGGTGCCATAGAAAAAAATCCAGATCAACATTATAAAGTGAGACAGTTTGTAATAGTAACTAAGGAAAAGCGCCCTGCAAACTGACTGCCTGAATTCAAATCTATTTTCTGCTGTTTATTAACTGTGTGAACTTGAGCAATTCATTTAATGACATTTGTCTCTGTTTCCACATCTATAATATTAGTGTTTACCACATAAATTTGAGACTTAAAGTAGTGAATTATGTAAAGTGTCCAGAAGAGTTCTTGGCATATGGTAAATACTATAAATACTATATAATTATTGGTTATTATCACTTGCAGGATAAATGATATGTTGATATGTTGAGGATGTTCTCAGACAGATATTGCGATGAAATAGAGATAGTGGGGCTGGCCCAGTGGCATAACAGTTAAGTTCACACGTTCTGCTTTGGTGGCCCAGGGTTCACCAGTTCAGATCCTGAGCACAGACCTACGTAATGCTCATCAAGCCATGCTGTGGTGGCATCTCATATAGAAGAACTAGAAGGACTTACAACTAAGATATACAACTATGTACTGGGGCTTTGGGTAGAAAAAAAAGGAGGAAGATTGTCAACAGATTTTAGCTCAGGGCCAATCTTCCTCACCAAAAAGCATACCTTAAAAAAGGAAAGAAAGAAAGAGAGATGGTGACCTTCAGAACTTCCAGAGATGATTATAAAGTGAGCATAAAAAGCTAGAGGAAGTCTGAGCAAACTTTTGCTGTATGATGATAGACACAAATCTAGTTGCATAAGACAAAATGAGATACTGTTCAACCTTGGATTTGGGAGATTAAGGAAAATTATACATATAGCAATTTATTTATTATATGATTTAGAGTAGTGGTTCTCAAAGTATGGTTCCTGGACCAGCCAAATCAGTATTACTTGGGAACTTTATTTTAATATTCACGCCACAACCAGAACTACTAAATCACAAACTCAAGGAGTGGGGCAGAAATCTATTTTAAGAATCCCTCAGAGTCATTCTGATATGTGCTAATAAACCATTCATTTAGAGTTTTGAGATTTTCCTATTAAATATGAGAACAGCCATATAGAATATACTTGAGGCAGCTAATTACGCAATTTATAAATTAATATTAATGTTTCAAAAATATGGTTTACAAATATAATATGGCATTTAGACTGAACAATGATAATGTCTACCTCTTAGTGAATACTGTCTCCATATGTCAAACATTGTATCCATTTAATTAACAAAAGCAATCCTGTAGGAGGTAATTTTACTGAGGAATAAACACAGGCTCTTATAGATTAAAATCGTATAGCTAGAAGGTGCTGGACCGAAAATTTGACTCCACATTCTGTGATTCCAGACTACACTCACTCATCATGCTATGGTGCTTTAATAAGAATGAGACTGGGTAATGATGAAAGGACAAAGATGAAGCAGGTTATTCCTTCATTTCCCTCTGAACATTTTCCTTTCTCACTTGGGAATAATGCTTCCCTCATAGAATGACATTTCCTTCTATATGTTAAAAATTCTGCCTACCAATGGATGATTGCATAGTTATTTGAGAATAGATCATTATATTAGGCAAACTTAAACTTATAATTAACAAGTACATAATGGGCACTTCCTATACAGCTCTATGTAGCAGCTGTTGATACGGACTTGACTAAGATAATGCATATTCCAAGGAACAAGCAGTCTTGATGAGATAAGCATGAGAATAATTTTTAACCCACTTCATTGAGGTATGATTGGCATACAAAAAGCTCTGCATACATAATGTATCCAACTTGATGAGTTTGGAGATAAGTATACACTTGTGAAACCATTACCATGATGTTTGCCATAAACATATCCGTCACCTCCAAGCATTTCCTCCTGCTCTCTCTATTTATTGTTTAAAATAATACTACTTTTTTTAATGGATAAATATTCAAAGGCAAAATAATGAGGTGATTGTTTTTGTTGTTGTTTCTGTAAAGATTCATCATATTCCTTGTGTATTCAATTTGACTTTAAATAATTTGTATCCAGGAGGTGACTATTGAACTGGCTAGTTAGTGATCATTCTGTTATTTCTATTGATTTTTTCAATTGATTTTATTTATACTTAAAAAGACTATAGTTATCACTTGTGAAACAATGAAATCAGAAAATGAAGGTTAACTACTGTCATGACCTTGCTCTGTTTCCTGTCCTTTCCATCTTATTGCCATGACATTTCTCATTCTATACTCTCCATCAATTTATTTCATACATTTATACCGTCATTTATATTCAGAAACTTTTTAAACCTATATTTTATTGCTTTCAAATTGATTTATGATATATTTTTTAATAATTAACTAGTTAAATTATTTCTAATAAGTAATCATAGGGAGAGTGATATCAAATCTTTTCAAATTAAAAAATTGCTGTCATATAAATGTAAAATTCCATTAGTATCAAATGAACATTTACATAACAACAGTTTTCCCTTTGGACATACAAGCCAGTAGCCATTTACTAGTTGGAAGATTTGATGTGGCTTCGATTTTAAAATATCACATTTGAATATGACGGTTTAAAACACAGTGAGGTTACACTTCAATTAAAAAAAACAATGGTGAGGATCCGCTTCTGGAATGAGGGCGCAGAGAGCTCCGCCCACACTTTGCATAGAAGCAGCATTAACTGGTACACACACGCACACGCACATTTAAAGTGTCTGAAGTTCGTCCTAAAGGCACACCACAAAAAACACTTCTACATAAACCCGTGAGTCTATGGCACTTGAGCCACAACCTGCTGCCTTTCTCCTCCTTCCTCAGCACAACATGATGGAAGGTTCACTCCAGGTGGATGTGCGCAAGAAGTTGGGACTTCACCTGCCCCAACTTCAATTCTCCCAGCTCTTTATTGCAAAGACTATATTTCAGGTGAGAGGTGGGCGAATATGTTCCTCCACCAACCTCCCTTCCACCACCCAACCCCCACTCTTAGGATGGAGGCTCTACCCCAGGCACAGGAGGCCATCCCATCAAAATCCCAGCTGTCTTCTTTGCAGAAATTG
This sequence comes from Equus przewalskii, assembly GCF_037783145.1. Classification (NCBI taxonomy): domain Eukaryota; kingdom Metazoa; phylum Chordata; class Mammalia; order Perissodactyla; family Equidae; genus Equus; species Equus przewalskii. The sequence goes on from NC_091838.1 coordinate 56,830,578, forward strand.
ACAAGCAGATTCTAAAATTTATATGAAAATCTAATGGACCCAGAATAAACAAAGCAATCTTGAAAAATAGTGACAATCTGGAAAAATAATAACAAAGTTAGAGAACTCACGCTTCCTGGTGTCAAAGTTTACTACAAAGCTAGTATCATTAGCTATCAATTAAGTGTAAATCAAATCCACAGTAGGATACTACTTTGGAGCCACTAGGATGATTATAATCAAAAAGATGGATAATAAAGTGTTTGAAAGGAAACGTGTAAGTTGGAACCCTCATAACACTGTTGTGAGGAATATAAAATGGTGCATTGCTTTGAAAAAAAGTCTGGCATTTCCTCAAAATTTTAAACAATGAATTACCATATGATTCAGCAATTCCACGCGTTGGTGTCTACCCAAGAGAAAAAAAAAAAAATACGTCCACACAAAAACTTGAATATGAAATGTTCACAGCAGCATTATTCATAATAGGCATAAAAGTGGTAACAACTCAAATGCCCATCAATTGATGAATGATGGTGTATCATCATTCAAAAAGTAACTAAGTAAAATGTGGTGTATCCATACAGCGCAATGTTATTCAGCTACTAAAATAAATGAAGTACTGATACATTCTGCCACCTGAATGAATAAAGAGAACATCATGCTAAGGGAAAAAAGCTAGTCACAGAAGACCATATATTGTATGATTACATTTATATGAAACGCCCAAACTTGGCAAATTTGTAGAGACATAAAATAGATTGGCCCTTGCCTAAGGCCAGAGGGGTTGGGGGGAAGTAAGACATTCCTGTTAATGTGCATGGAGTCTCTCTGTGAGACAAGGAAAATATCCTAAAATTTGTTGTGATGATGGTTGCACGTATTTGTGAATATACTAAAAACCATTGAATTATACATTTCAAATGAGTGAATATATGTGAATTATATCTCAATAAGATGTTCTATTAAAAACAACTTTTATATTTGTAGCATGAGGCCTTATTAACATTAAATGTGGAGAGTTATTTGTGTGTGGAAGGTCAAGAAAACATATTTAATTTAAAAAGCACTATGTTCTAGATAAAAGGAAGATAGTAATGAAAATAAACCACTTATAATGCCATTTTGGGGAATAATCTTGCACTGGAGTTAGTCATTTTTCTACAGATAGCGAGTGAATACTGGAATTTGTCTAAGTACAAATTATTGGTCAATCTAGAGAGCCAAGCTGTATATTTCAGGGGAAAAACATGTGCTTAAGAGCATGAACTGTGCAACTAGATTTCTTGGGTTAGGATTCTTGACTGACACTGTATAACTTTGATAATGTTACTTAAACTTTGCATCTTTGTTCTTCATCTGTTAAATGGCAATAGTACTAGTGCTCATGAGAATTAAATGAATTTATCACATAGAGCAGTTCCTAGCATCTGTTTTTTCTTTTACTATTTCCTAAAAGGAGTGCTGCCAGTTCTTCTACTACTGCTGTCATTGGGAGATGTAGTAGGCAAAATATACATGTGTGCATATACGATCTGAATTATTAAAGCACATAAGGCTTATTTAATAGATGCATAAGAAATTTTATATTGATTAACAATGTTCATGAAAGTATATATATGTAAAAACACACACCAAATTGTACACTTAAATATGTCAACTTTATTTGATGTCAATTATACATCAATCAATAAACTGCTGACAAGATAATGTGCATGTATCACCTACAGGATATTTTCCAAACTTGATCATATATGAGGCACAGAGAATATCCCAAGAAATATTACATTTTTAAACAAATGAGTAATAATATCAATTAATAATTATATCTTAAATTTAAAATGCTAATAGTGATAACGAAAACAGGAATAGCTATTTCTAAAATAAATATTAGATCGAAAATGACCAGATAAAGAGGAGATGAGAGTAAATTGTTCACATCTGGGCTAATTTGTTTTTGTTTGTTTATGTGATTTCCCTGGAGATAATAGATGCCTGTTTGTTTTTCTTAGACTTACTTTTATATGTACCTTTTGCTGACTCTTCTCAATTACTTACCGCAGCTCTGAAACTTCAGCATGGGTTGAGCACATCGCATCATCATCAGCCATTGGCCCTCTCCCTACCTCTGTTGCCTCTGCATCCGCTGTGGAACCCTCTGTCCTTCGGAGTTTGGAATGTTTGCCCACTCTGTCTTCTGTACATCAAGCATCTTGGCACACCCCTTAATCCATGGAATTCTCTAAAGCCCCTTCTTTAAATATTTCCTGGCTCTCACAAATTTCCATTGTTTCATGATATTTATGTCCTTTTTTTTTCTTATTTACAGCACATTTGGTATGTAACATTTCCCAGTGGCTTTCCAGTATAAATGGATGGAAGATCAATTTATTAAAATGCTGCATATCTGAATATGGCTTTATTCTACCCTCATTTTAGATTTAGAATTTGACTCAAGATAGAATTCTAGCTAAAAATAATTTTCTTTCACAATTTTGAAGACCTTGTTCACGTTGCTTCTGACTTCTAGCATTACTATCAAGATGCTCAATGGCATTTTTACCCCTTATCCTTTTCGATGATGCTATTTTTATTATTTGTTGATTTTTAGTTGGTTTGTTTCTCTCTGAACCCTTTATATACTTCGGTTTATCTTTGGTGCTCTGAACATTCATTATCACATACATTGGTGTCAATCTTTATTCATCTGGCTGGCTAGGCCCTTCCACTGTGAAAACTATTCATTTTTAATCTTGGACTTTTTTTTTTTTCCGTGAGGAAGATTAGCCCTGAGCTAACATTTGTGCCAGTCTTCCTCCCACTTTATATGTGGGTCACCATCACAGCATGGCTGATGAGTGCTATAGGTCCACACCTGGGATCCAAACCCACGGATCTGGACTTCTGAAGCAGAGCACACTGAACTTAACCACTATGCCATGGGGCTGGCCCTCAATCTTGGGCATTTTTATTGAACTGTTCTCTTAATAATTCTTATTTCTTCCCCTGCTCTGTTTTTCTATCTTGTCTTTCGTGAGCATACATCACTCCTCTGGATTAATTCTGAACCTTTATCATTTTTTCCTCCCATATTTTATCTCTTTGCTTTTTAGTACTACTTTCTTGAAGATTTCATCAACTTCATCTTCGACTGTTCCTGATCACTTTCTATTTCTATTATATATATTAGATAAAATATATATAATATTATTGTAGTAATATGAATAAATATACATTTGTATTTATAGGTATGTTCTTATTCTAGTATTAGCATTTTTATAAGATATCAATTATCGTTTTTTACAATTGTTTTTGGTCACTGTAGTGTCTCTCTTTTTCTTTTAATATTTTTCTCTTTCATTTAGCGGCTTTGTTTCTACTGTTTCCTGACCCTCTGTTTCACCATGTAATTTAAAACAATGTTAAAATGTGTACAGGTGGGTCAGTCACATGCAATGTGATGTACAAAAGGAGACCTAAATATTTAATAGTTCCTCATAAATCTTTCAGACAATCCTTGTTTTGAGCTGCGCTCTGCAACCCTGGCTTCTGAGGTATATCGTACCTCCATGTCCAAGAATTTCTGAATTCTTGCCAAGCAAATCGTTTTGCTTATTAGCTCTTACTTTCTCTTCCCCAACTCTTTGAAGAATTATGTTTCAGATTTTTCTGGTCTCTCAATCAGTTTTTAATTATCCATCATCTTTTAGTTTCCAAAATATTTGTCCACCCATTGTTTTCATTAATTTGATAATTTCTTGTATATTATTTAATATGCTAATTACCAGTTTAATAAAAGATAAAGATTGAAATATATAGATAGATAAAAGATAGGTGATAAGAAAGATAGATATAGAGACAGGTACAAAGAGATCCTCATAAACCTCTGCTGCCATGGAGCTTATATTAAAAATCATCAATAAGTGGCTATTTGGTGATAAGTAATATTAATTTTTTTTACTAAAAGGGGTTAATAGGAATCGTTAAGGTTTGGGACACAGTGAAGTCAAATGTATTTTCTATGTCCAATGCTTATATTTTATAACATTAACATAACAATGCCTAAGACCTGAATAACTTTCGTTTTCTGAGCTTGGTTCGATCTGTTACATCTTCTGTGAGAGTGAGCCATTTTTCCAATCGTCTATAGTTAACCCATCTGCTTGAGACCTCCTGATATCGTTCAGAACAAGCTACCAGTTACATATGTTTTCACAGTGTATGCTTACTAATTTTTCACTTTTTGCTTACTATTTTTAACTTCTTTACCAGCAATTGGATTCCCCAATAAAGTCAACACTTAACTTCCTTTAAACAATATGTGCTATATATATATATATATATATATATATATATATAATCATGTCATTTACTGCTTTAAAATATCACCTCCTAACTCCAAAAACTTACATAGTACAATCTGTTTTTTCAGTGAATATTAGTTTTTTTTTGTTCGTTTGATTGCCAAAAGCATTAATCACAATATACCTCTTCCTTTTTTTTGTTTTTAAAGATTGGCACCTGAGCTAACATCTGTTGTCAATCTTCTTTTTCTTCTTCTTCTTCTCCCCAAAGGCCCCCAGTACCTAGTTGTATATTCTAGCTGTGAGTGCTTCTGGTTGTGCTATGTGGGACGCCACCTCAGCATGGCCTGATAAGCGGTGCCATATCTGTGCCCAGGATCCAAACCAGCAAAACCCTGGGCTGCTGAAGTGGAGTGCAAGAACTTAACCACTCAGCCATCGGGCCTGCCCCACAATATACCTCTTCTGATTCACTTCTCATTACTTTGACCAGTACTATGTACTCTGGTTAAAGAAATTGTCTTGTTCTCAAAATATGCAAGACCTGTCCTTTTTCTTTTTGGTGAAGAAGATTGGCCCTGAGCTAACATCTGTTGTCAGTCTTCCTCTTTTTGTTTGAAGAAGATTGTCGCTGAGCTAACATCTGTGCCAGTCTTCCTCTATTTTGTATGGGGGATGCTGCCACAGCATGGCTTGATGAGCAGTGTGTAGGTCCACACCTGGGATGTGAACCCACGAACCCCAGGCTGCCAAAGCGGAGCATGCAAACTTAACCACTATGCCACCAGATGGGCCCTGCTAGACTCTTCCTTAAACTGTATTTTGGCACATCATTTTCTCCTTGTGCTCCAGAATTGTCTTGTACTCCATTCCCAAATGGCAAAATTATAATTATAAAAAGAAAACAACAATAATTATTCACCTCCACTATTTCTTACTCTGTAAAAGCTTCTTTACCTTTTCCAGGGAAGGTTAGCCTTTAGTTCCTTTGTTACTATGTGATTATATTAATTTATCTCTCTTATATTTTATGACAATGTTTTTGTAGTTATTTGTATAGAAATCTGCTCACTTAATAGTTAGCTGCTGAACACGTAAGCATAGCAATAATTGTTTTTTCTCTAATACTAAGCTATTTCTCATGCACATAAATCTTCAATAAATGATTTAATATGTTGTAATTTTACATTTGAAATAATCATAGTGTTTTTTTATATTTTTCTAGTCAAATTAAATGAAATAACCAGTGTAGCATATTTTGTTTTTCTCAAACATGTTTGGTGGGTATGCATTAAAAAGCCTTAAATATTATATATATTTCACCCCAAAATGACTTCAATAAATGTTTCTATTTCCATATTGTATAAATTACATTTAAATGATTTTGTATACAAAGGAGGGGCAGTAAATATGAAAGAAAATACAAACAAATGCACACAAAAAATATATGCATGGTTAATTCTGAATGCAGTACCTGTGCATGCCTTGCAGTTTAATTAGTTTTCTGTACATACACACACACACACACACAGTGAGTCTTCATTTTAAACAGCAATAAAATGATAAATATAAAAAGTTATCTTCTAATTAAGCAATGACTATAAAATCAGCAATTAGAGTGTACATTTGATAAAACATTGACAAGGGTAATGATCAAACTTCCGTAGGCTGGGGCAAATTATTTCATGTTTGCTTATTTTGAACATACTGACTTTCACTAAATATGCTATACCTTCTGAGAAGATAAACTTTACATTTCCCTCATTAGACTAGAGATATAGACAACTTTACCCATATTCTTTTTCATGCTTTCACCAAAATAAGCTAATTTTAGCTTCAACCCTTATGAAGTTTGAGTCCACAGAATTTAGGGGAATAGGAAGGGATCTTCTTTTACTAAAAAGGCACATATCTTACCTTTTAAGCATTTACTCCTAAGAAAATCAGATATAATATGTTCGGAGTATGTGTGGAGACTGTCAAACTTGAGTTTCTTCTAAAAATCATGCACAAAATAGAGTAGAAAACAATCAATAAAATACATTTCCTCTGTTTTTGTTCTTGTTTTTGGAACAGCATATTGCTAAATGTCTGAGTCTGTGTGTCTCCCTTCAAGCTCCTTCTTCCCCACTGCAAATTCCGAGTAAAAATGCCTTGGCTATTGTGGAATGCCCTGACTGTCATTGCAACCACACTGGTTATTGCAGTGCTCCTGAGAACCGATGTGGCCTGAATACAGCAGTCAATACCACAGTCATTTCTGAACATTTGATGGAAAATTGAGTAACAGACATACTTTTTTTATGGCAACTCTGTTCAGTTCTTCCTGACTCAATAGCCTGCATAGGGTCAGTTACTTTCATTTTCCCATATTTCTCAGCAGAATGTACTTGCCTATGCATTTTTCTTATCCTATATGACTTTCTTTTTCTTTTCTTATTTTATTCTTTTGTTTTTGAATCGCATGTGTCATGGCGTTATACCAAAGTCAGAAAACACACACACAATTAAACACACAAACTAAATTACTTTGGGTTTTAATTTGAATTTTTTTTAAGTTTCTTTTCTCTTTCACTAAAGAGAGTTGATACTATGGTTCTTATTTTTCTCTCAAGAGTATAACATGGCAATGTATAAGATAAAACACATTTTGGTTGAGGTTTTGTAAATGACTTTGACCTTTATAGCTAGATATACTGATAGATTTTGTAACATTTTTATTTTTGTAACATTTTTATCTTCTACCATGAAAAAGGCAGATTTACCTATATATATAAATGTATATATTATATCTATTTTATAATATATATCTTGCTAATTGCAGCCCTGTTTACTTTTGTAGCAAATTCCTAAAAGTAAACTAGAAATCATTAACCCTATTTAAAGAGATTTCACATTTAATGGTCCACAGTGCATTTGAGGATATTTTAAAGACATTAACATCTTTGCCAAAATATTTAAAAACTAAACAAAACTGACAAAATGATTGAGAAACATCGTATGGCATAAACTCTGTCAGGTAGATAACTATTGATATTTTAACCGATATTAGTTTCTTTACATTTTTATTCCCTTTTTCATATTTACTTTATTTGGTTTAGAGACATGGAGTTTTAGATACAGTCCTCTCTAAATTTTTTCACATTAACACCTTTGTTTTCTGACAATATGAAGTAATGTGTGGACCTCAACCACCAATTTGACTTTGCAAACATATGTTTAAAAATATTTTTTTCTAAAGCAGACTTGGCTCTTGGAAATGCTACTGACTCAGATTGTATGGCCTTCTACCATACACAGTAGCCTTGCCTGGATCTTCAATGTCAGTCCTACCAAGGACCTGGATGCTCTTAAAGCATGCACTTTTGAATTTATTTGAGGTGGTAAAATAGCAACCTTTCAGTGATTCTTTCTGGAGCCTGTGACCTCAAACTTAGTGCTACCAAACAGCTGCCAGCATCTAAACAGAGAAACAGATGTTTCTTGGAGTATTACACTATTATTTCCTCCAACCCACCTTTCATTACTATAAAATCACCTCCTAGACTAACTATAGCCACCAGAGGGGCTGGAAACTAGGACAGAATCTTAATGACACTCTCTCTATTATTGCTTTCACTTGCTTATGCTTTTGCAAAGACAATATAAGAAAATGCCCAATGAAAGCATTTTTGTATTTCCTATAAAGATTTTATGGAAAGAGCTGATGTATTCTAACATAATTAGGTAAAAGAAAATAAACTTAGATCTTCAACCAGTTTAAAATGAATATAAGAAAGCAATAGTTTCCTAGCTTTCAAGCTAATTGTTATTTATTTAACGTTTAAAAGAGGTTATTTATAAATAATTATACGAACATGTTATCATTTTATCTAACTTTATTCTTAGTGAAATGTACAATAGTATGTTTATTGAAATGAGAAATTAACTTATAATTATCTAGCGCAATGCTAACAATGCTGTGCTCTCTTGAAATCCTAGCAATCACGAACTAATTATCTTAAAAAAAAAAAATCCTATAGTTAAAAAAAAAAGTTTATTAGAGCTATACCTTATAATCTCCCCTTTAAGATTCATAAAAGATATTAACTTACTTAAAATTCAAAGAAACAGTAAGAAAACTCTTTAGTTTCTTTAACATCATTTCCCAGAGATATTAGATAATGAAAAACTTTTTTTAAGGCACACTGATTATAATCTTAATATTCCAAACTTGCATTTAAGAAAGCATTGTTCCATATCATGGCAAACTTTTTCAGTAAAGGACCATATGGTAAATCTTCTATCACCACAACTGTTGTAGTGTGACAGCCACCCTAAACAATCAGAAACAAATGAGTATGACCATATTCCAATAAAACTTCATTTACAACAACCTAAGGAAGGCTGGATTTGCCTATTTGTTGGCTGATTCCTGGTCTATATCACCCATTCTCAAACTGTGGTTTACAAGGCCTCATTTAAGGGACGTGCTTTACGGAAAATAAGGGAGAATAAGTAGGCCAAGATGGTCTCAATTTCGCTTACACCTGCTTAGTCTAATAGCTGTTACTTTTCACAAACCATTAAACTTAATCTACTTTAAAAATCTACACTAATGTCTACTTTCCTCATCTATAAAATATAATGAGAATTACATCTATTTAAGAAGTTGTTACTATGTATACGTAAAATAAAATTTATCAATTACCTACTATCATATAAGTGCTTAGCCAAATTTATAGTTATTGCCTTTTTGGTATTTTACAAATACATGTAATGCTTCCACACAATAGTCTACTGTTAACACATAATTTAAAATTATAGACTAAGATGTCTTCATTTTTATTTTACAATTATTTTAAAAGTTTCAAAATTATTAAAAAACTAAAGATATCCAGCTAATGATTTTTGTCTGTTTGGAGATTATTTTTTCTTTTTCTTTACGAAGAAGCTGCCTCAGTAGAATCCCTCAGGGCTTAATATCTAGGTTTTTTCCTATTTTTGTGCATTTTATTTTTGTCTAATGAAAAGTGTGACTTTTGAGACTGCTCAAATTCCCATTTTCATATTTGTTGTCACAATGTAGCAATGAGTGTATGCCTGCATAAGGCAATTAATATGACTGTCAAGTAGGCATATAAACTCAAGATCTATGTGTTTTGCTCCTAACCAAACCTTCCTTTATTCTTTCAGTGTGGCATCAAATTTAGAAATTTTAATTTTACTAATTTACATGTATCCATTAATTTAAATGCTTTTTCTAATAAGCCAGTTTATACCTAATCGCACAAGAAAAAAACTAACAAATAAATACCATACACTTAAAGACACTTCTTAACTTTGCTAGTACTCTGAGTGATATTTCATAGAAAAGAAGTGTAATGAGTAAAAGCAAGGTTTCAATTGAAATAGCCTAGTAAGTCTCTTAGTCTCAATGATTCTTTAATGAAGAGAATAGCCCAAGAATTCTCTTTTTAGATGATATCTATATTGGGCTCAGTATACGTACTCTTGAGTTTCTCTCACACCTATGACCATATACTGGAGACAGTATGATTTACAAACAAATGGTGAGTGTAATTTTTTTTAATTTTATTTATTTCTTTGGATGTACATCATAATACATTTCAAATTCTGTGTAGATTACATCATGTTCACCACCCAAAAACTAATTATAGTCCATCCTCTCACATGTGAGCCTAATCACCCCTTTTGCCCTCCCCCCTCCCCCCCCCACCCCTATGGTAACCACCAGTCCAATCTCCAATGCTATGTTTGTTTGTCATTGTTTTTATCTTCTGCTTATGAATGAGATCATATGGTATCTGACTTTCTCCCTCTGACATATTTCACTCAGTGTGATACCCTCAAGGTCCACCCATGTTGTCGCAAATGGCTGGATTTCATCATTTCTTATGGCTGAGTAGTATTCTATCCTATATAAATACCACATCTTCTTTATCCATTCGTCCCTTGATGGGCACCTAGTTTACTTCCAAGTCTTGGCTATTGTGTTTAATGCTGCAATGAACATAGGGGTGCAAGTATCTTTATGCCTTTGCATTTTCAAGTGCTTTGGATAAATATCCAGCAGTGGGATAGCTGGATCGTATGGTAGATCTATCCTTAATTTTCTGAGGATACTCCATACTACTTTCCACAGTGGCTTCACCAGTTTGCACTCCCACCAGCAGTGAACAAGGGTTCCCCTCTCTCCACATCCTCTCCAACATTTGTTGTTTCCTGTCTTGTTAATTATAGCCATTCTGACCGGAGTGAGGTGATACCTCATTGTAGTTTTGATTTGCATTTCCCTGATAGCTAATGATGTTGAGCATCTTTTCATATGCCTATTGGCCATCTGTATATCTTCTTTGGAGAAATCTCTGTTCAGATCCTTTGCCCATTTTTTAATTGGATTGTTGGTTTTTTGTTCTTGAGCTGTATGAGTTCCTTGTGTATTTTGGATATTAACCCCTTATCTGATATATGGGATGCAAATGTCTTCTCCCAGTTTTTAGGTTGTCTTTTTGTTTTGTTGATGGTTCCCTTTGCTGTGCAGAAGCTTTTTAGTTTGATGTAGTCCCATGTGTTCATTTTTTCTTTTGTTTCCCTTGCCCGGTCAGACATGGTACTTGAAAATATGCTGCTGAGACTGATGTCAAAGAGCATACTGCCTATGTTTTCTTCTAGATGTCTCATGGTTTCGGGTCTTAGATTCAAGTCTTTAATCCATTTTGAGTTGATCTTTGTGCATGGTGTAAGGGAATGGTCTACTTTCATTCTTTTGCATGTGGCTGTCCAGTTTTCCCAACACCATTTATTGAAGAGACTCTCCTTTCTCCATCGTATGCTGTTGGCTCACTTGTCGAATATTAGCTGTCCATAAATGTGTGGGTTTACTTCTGGGCTCTCGATTCTGTTCCATTGATCTGTGTGTCTTGTTTTTGTGCCAGTACCATGCTGTTTTGGTTACTGTGGCTTTGTAGTATATTTTGAAATCAGGGAGTGTGATACCTCCAGCTTTGTTCTTTTTTCTCAGGAATCCTTTGGCTATTCAGGGTCTTTTGTTGTTCCATATAAATTTTAGGATTCTTTGTTCTATTTCTGTAAAAAATGTTGTTGGAACTTTGATAGGGATTGCGTTGAATCTATAGATTGCTTTAGAAAGTATGGACATTTTAATGATGTTAATTCTTCCAATCCAAGATCACGGAATATCTTTCCATTTCTTTGTGTCTTCTTCGATTTCTTTCAACAATGTTTTATAGTTTTCGGTGTATAGATCTTTCACTTCTTTGGTTAAGTTTATTCCTAGGTATTTTATTCTTTTTGTTGCAATTGTAAAGGGGATTGTATTCTTAATTTCTCTTTCTCCTACTTCGTTGTTAGTGTATAGAAACGCAACCGATTTTTGTACGTTTATTTTGTATCCCGCGACTTGACTGTATTCCTTTATTGTTTCTAAAAGTTTTTTAGTGGATTCTTTAGGGTTTTCTACATATAAAATCATGTCATCTGCAAAGAGTGACAGTTTCACTTCTTCTTTTCCAATGTGGATCCCTTTTATTTCTTTTTCTTGCATGATTGCTCTGGCTAGAACTTCCAATGCTATGTTAAGTAAGAGTGGTGACAGTGGGCATCCTTGTCTGGTTCCTGTTCTTAGAGGGATAGCTTTCAGTTTTTCTCCTTTGAGAATGATATTCGCTGTGGGTTTGTCATATATGGCCTCTATTATGTTGAGGTATTTTCCTTCTATACCCATTTTATTTGGAGTTTTTGTCATAAATGGGTGCTATATCTTTTCAAATGCTTTCTCTGCATCTATTGAGTTGATCATGTGATTTGTATTCTTCATTTTGTTAATGTGGTGTATCACATTGATAGATTTGCCGGATGTTGAACCATCCCTGCATCCCTGGAATGAAACCCAGTTGATCATGATGTAGGATCTTTTTCATGTATTGTTGTATTCAGTTTGCTAGTATTTTGTTGAGGATTTTTCCATCAATGTTCATCAGTGATATTGGCCTGTGATATTCTTTTTTGTGTTGTCCTTGTCTAGTTTTGGTATCGGGATAATATTGGCTTCAAAGAATGAGGTAGGAAGCCTCCCCTCCTCTTCAACTTTTTGGAAGAGTTTGAGAAGGATAGGTATTAAGTCTTTGAATGGTTGGTAGAATTCACCAGGGAAGCCATCTGGTCCTGGACTTTTATTTTTTGGGAGGTTTTTGATTGCCCTTTAGATCTCCTTACTGGTGATCAGTCTATTCAAATTTTATACTTTTTCTTGGTCCAGTTTTGGAAAGTTGTATGTTTCTAAGAATTTATCCATTTCTTCTAGATTATCCAATTTGTTGGCATATAGCTTTTCATGGTATTCTCTTATTATCTTTTGTATTTCTGAGGTGTCCATTATAATCTCTCCTCTTTCATTTCTGATCTTCTTTATTTGAGCCTTCTCTCTCTTTTTCTTGGTGAGTCTAGCTAATGGTTTGTCAATTTTGTTTATCTTTTCAAAAAACCAGCTCTTGGTTTCATTAATTTTTTCTATTGTGTTTTTAGTCTCTACTTCATTTATTTCTGGTTTGGTTTTTATTATTTCCTTCCTTCTGCTGATTTTGGGCGTTGTTTGTTGTTCTTTTTCCAGTACCTTTACAGGCACTTTTAGATTGTCTATTTGGGATTTTTCTTCTTTGTTGAGGTAGGCCTGAATTGCTATAAACTTCCCTCTTAGAACTGCTTTTGCTGTATCCCACAGATTTTGGCATGTCATGTTGTCATTTTCATTTGTCTCCAGGAATTTTTTGATTTCTTCTTTGATTTCTTCATTGACCCAATCGTTGTTCAGGAGCATTTTGTTCAATCTCCACATTTTTGTGGCTTTTCTGGTTTTCTTCCTGTAGTTGATTTCTAGTTTCACACCTTTGTGGTCAGAAAAGATGCATGGTATTATTTTGATCTTCTTAAATTTATTGAGACTTGTTTTGTGGCCTAATACATGATCAATCCTGGAGAATGTTCCATGTGCATTTGAAAAGAACATGTATTCTGTGGTTTTTGGATGGAATGTTCTGTATATATCTACTAAGTCCATCTGGTCTAAGGTGTCCTTTAAGGCCAGTGTTTCCTTATTGATATTCTGTTTGGATGATCTATCCATTGGTGTAAGTGGAGTGTTAGAGTCCCCTACTATTATTGTGTTACTGTCTGTTTCTCCTTTTATGTCTCTTAATAATTGCTTTATATATTTAGGTGCTCCTATGTTGGGTGCATAGATATTTACAAGTGTTAGGTTTTCTTGTTTGATTATTCCCTTTATCATTATGTAGTGCCCGTCTTTATCTCTTGTTACAGTTTTTGTTTTAAAGTCTATTTTATCTGATATAAGTATTGCTACCCCCGCTTTCTTTTCTTTGCCGTTAGCATGGAATACCTTTTTCCATCCTTTCACTTTGTTTGTGAGTGTCTTTAGGTTTGAAGTGTGTCTCTTGTATGCAGCATATGCATGGGTCTTGTTTTTTTATCCAATTGGCCACCCTATCACATTTGATTGGAGCATTTAGTCCATTGACGTTTAAAGTAGCTATTGATAAATAAGTATTTATTGCCATTTTGTTACCTTTTTTTTTTCTGGGTGTTTTAGTAGTTCTTCTCTGTTCCTTTCTTTTTCTCTTGCTCTCTTCCCTTGTGGTTTGATGGCTCTCTTTAGTCATATGTTTGATTTCTTTTGTCTTACTTTTTTTCTTGCTTATTATAGGTTTCTGGTTTGTGATTACCATGAGGATTCTATTTAATATTCTTTGTATATAACAGTCTATATTGAGTTGATAGACTCTTTAGCTTGACCTCTTTCTAAAAGCTCTACTTTTTCACTCCCCTCCTCCCACATTTTATATTTTTCAAATCATATATGGTCTCTTGTTTAGTGTGTGTCCATCCATTACCCGCTTATCATTGAAATAGGTGATTTTAGTACATTTGTCTTTTAACCTTCATATTATCTTCACAGGTAGTTGATCTGCTACCTTTACTATAATTTTACCTTTACAAGTGATTTTATTGCCTGGTTTTTTGTTGTTGTTGTTTTGGTTTTTTGATGATAAGTTTTTTTTTTTTTTAATCTCTATTTGTGGTCATTGCTTTCCCACTTAAATAAGTCTCTTCAGCATTTCTTGTAGGACTGGTTTCTTGGTGATAAACTCCTTCAGTTTTTGCTTGTCTGGGAAGCTCTTTATCTCTCCTTCCATTCTGAATGACAATCTTGATGGATAGAGTATTCTTGGCTGTAGGTTTTTTCCTTTTAGCACTTTAAATACATTGTGCCATTCTCTTCTTGCCTATAGGGTCTCAGCTAAGAAGTCCACTGATAACCTGATGGGCTTGGCTTCCCTTTTTATGTCACTTGTAGCCTTTATCTTTCTGCTTTTATGATTCTCTCTTTGTCATTAATTTTGGACGTTTTGATTATAATATGTCTTGGTGTTGGCCTCTTTGGGCGTATCTTGTTTGGAGCTCTCTCTGCTTCCTGAACTTGGATGTCTCTTTCCTTCCTCAGGTTAGGAAAATTTTCATCTATTATTTCTTCAGATAAATTTTCTGCCCCTTTGTCTCTCTCTTCTCCTTGTGGGGCACCTATAATCTGAATGTTAGTACACTTGATATTGTCCCAGAGTTCCCTTAGACTGTTCTCATTCTGTCTAATTCTTTTTTCTGTTCTGCTTGGTTGATTTCCTCTAGTCTTTTGTCTAGCTTGCTGATCTGTTCTGCATCCTCTGCTCTGCTATTGAGTCCCTCTAGTGAATTTTTCATTTCCATTATTGTATAGTTCATTTCTGATTTTTTTTTTTATATCTTCCAGTTCTTTGCTGATGAACTCACTGCGTTCATCCAGTCTTCTCCCAATATCTGTGAGCATCCTGATGATATTTTGTTTGATCTTTTGTCAAGTAGGTCACTTGTTTCTGTTTCATTTAATCCTTTTTCTGGGGTTTTGTACTGTTCCCTTGCTTGGAAAGTATTCCTTTGCCTCCTCATTATACCTCTTTCTCTGTGCTTATTTCTATGTATTAGGTGAGTCGGCTATGTCTCCTGATCTTGGAGAAGTGGCCTTATGCATGAGTTGCCTTTTGAGGCCAAGCAGTGTGCTTCCCTCTTGTCCCCAGTCCAGAAGATCCAGGAGACCCCTTTGTGGGCTACTTGTGTCCTTCTGCTGTGGCAGGGCTGCTCCCACCACAGGTACCCAGGGAGTCTAGTCTTTCCTTCCCCGGCCAGCTGTTTGTAAATCTAGTTTGGGGATTCTCAGCACCACTGGCTACAAAGTCTATCAGCACACTCCTATTGCAGTTTTCCTCTTAATTGGGTTGGTACCCAGGGTAGCTGGTTGCTAGGCTCAGGGGCTTAGAGTTGTGATAGGCCTCAGGCCAACAAGGCTGTTGTCAGTTCTCTTAGGAGTGCAGGTGAGTGGGGCTGGCCCTTGGCCTGGGGGCATTCACTTGTTTCAGGCTTTGGAAGGTGGTGCTGATCCTTTTGATGGCTATTTGTGGACCAAAGGTCTTCTGTGGTAATAAGCCTCACCCCCCACAGGACTTCATATAGCATCAACACAGTCCTGGTCCCTGCAAACTTCTCAACCCCGGAGCATACCCCAACACCACACTGCAGAGGCCCCCACCTCTCCACCAATGCCCCCTACAGTTCACCTGGACCTCACACAGACCCTGCCCTGTAGAGGCAGACACTCTTGCCTGCCTGTAGAGGATCAAGGTACCCAGTCAATGCAGGCTGAAAAGTACCTTGAGGGTTTGCTGTTAGGTGGGGCCAGTCCCTAGGGCGGGTTGCCTGCCCTGGCTGAACAGGATTAAATCTGTGCTCTAGTGGGCGTGGCAGACCCCTGGGCTAACAGCCCAAGGGATGAACCGCAGTGGTGCCCACAGGGGTCAGTGTCAGCACGCCTGGACCAGGTCAGAACAACGGCCCCACCAATGTCTCAGTCTCCAGAGAGGTCCCTCCTCTCACCAAGATGCCCCCAGGGCCCACCGGGTGAATCTCGCTTCACCAAAGGACCGTCAGCCCTCTCTGTGGTGATTTCTGGTTGCTGCAATGAGTGAGTTTGTGCGTGGGCCCTTTAAGACCCGGGTCTTTTCGGCTTTCCGCCGATAGCTTTTCTGGGGCTATCCTCGCTGCAGTTAATAGCCCGCAAAGCCAGACAGTAAGACCCCCATGTCAGTTGGGCTGAGACTGAAGTACGCTTACAGCAATATCGCCCCAACTCTGGACCTCACTCCTCTGGTGAGGGCTGTGTACCTTAGGTGACTCCCACCTGGTCAGCTGAGAAGCTCTCAAAGGTGGCTTTTTTCCTCTCCAGCAGGAACCTCGACCTCTTCTGCCTTAGTAAGGACTTTCCCTTGCTGTGGGGGTTCTTTTTATCCAGTTTTCAGTTCTCAATCCAGGGTAATTTTTCCAAAAACTGTTGTATCCTGGTTGTGTTCCTGGGAGGAGATGAGTTCAAAGTCTGCCTACTCGGCCGTCTTGACGAGATCTTCCCTATGTCCATGAAAATAATCCATAACCAATCTATAAATGAAAATTTGGGTGAGTTTTTTCTGAGCTAAAATCTGAGGACCATGGCCCAGGGCCTTTCTTCCTAAAGGAAGAAAGGGCACCAAAGAAGTGAGGTATACAGAGTGGTTATATACCCCCAAACAGGATATTTCACATATGATTGAAATGTCCCTCCCACAATAGTCACAATATTGCCTTGTTGGCACAGCGCTTGATAGACACAGCAGGTAGTGCGTCTGCTATCTCAGAGGGCGTAGCAGGAGGCAAGCCTATTGTCTGGAGCTGGGTGGTCACAGGTGAGTGCAGCAATCAGTTCCTAGCCTAAGGAAAGATGCTTAATCCTTAAGGGAATGCCAATGTTGGGAGGGGGAGGGAAGTTGCACCTTTATCTCAAGAGCCTTTGCTCTTGCCATAAGGAATATCTAAAGCAGATGTACAATGCATGCTCAATGGCCTTGGTCAGGCCCTTTTGGAAAGACAAGGTCAGGCCTAATTAGGTTTACACCAAATGGCTTCCTCATATTCTCCAATATATCCTATTGCTTGCCATTTTTATTTGTCACCCAGAATGGTGAGTGTAATTTAAATACTAGCTCTGCTATATGAAGTCTTCAGTTCTCTGTGCTCTCCCTTTTCATCTGTGAGAAGGAGACAATAATGTCTTGCTTGCAGGATTGTCTTTAGAATTACATGAGATAAAATTATTCTTAAAGAGCCTAAGTAAGTTTTCAAACTTGGCACTACATTGGAATAGCCTGGGGAAACTTTAAAGCCTGAATGTCCAGTGAAACCCTTATTAATTAAATCAGAATAACTAGAGATGGGATCCAGGTATCGGTAGTTTTACTGTCTGCCCAGGTGATTCTAAATACAGCCAACCAACTTCAAGAATTATAGGCCTGCAGCAAGGGTTCTCAAACTTCAATTGGAAATTGATCAACATGGGGTTCAAGGCAAAATCCAGACTCTGGGTAGTTCTGGGGAGGCTTCTCCGAGTCTGCACCTCTGAAAGCACTCACAGATGATGCTGGGCTGCTGCGTCATGGACTAAAAGGAGCAACCCCTTCACAGACGGGAAGCTTTCTCCACTGGCTGCAGAGAAGGTTTGAAAAACAGGCAGAAAATTGAAAACAGGTTTGTTGAGTTTTTAATTCACTGATATGGTGCGACTGCTACACTCAGCAAATTAATTCGCAGCTTAAGGCATAACCTTCATTAGTACAATTATAATAATTATTAATTTAATCATTTGAGTATTTTATTTCTGAAAAATTAATGACCACTGTTTCTGAGGTAAAACTGAAAACTTCACAACAGACATATATTTTTTGTTTTTTAAAATTCATGTAGAAAACCATTCAAACTGGGAGAATGAATAAAATTGTATTTTCACTTATAAATGGAAAGAACCTGAAATTATATAAATTCTAACTCAAATTTTAACTTGTTAAATTAAAAATAGTTTCATATTTCCATGCTACATTATCATAACAGTAATTCTAAGCTACACACACAAAAACACAGACCACAATGTGCTTAAAAACAGAATTATATTAGCATGAATATTAGAGTCTTTCCAGACGGGTGCTTCTGAAGAATTGTAGCCATTACATTTTAGAACCCTTTTGTCTTCTTTCCAAATAAGCTAGTGATATTAATGAGATTTTCTGTTTTTGCCTGAAGAGTTCCTTAAAACAGTTATTGGGCTTCAGAGAGATTACCTCAAGTTGGGCCTGTATTTTATTTCATATAGTATTGCTCTTTCAAAAAGGTATGTTTTTCAGACATTGCAAATTTCTCATTGGAGAAAATATAAGGAAAAAAATAAAACTGATTCCTCAAATATGCTAGATGTTTCTTTCTCTTTTTAAATATATTTTAAAATAATTACTCAAAAAAAAGATTTATTTGTTCCCCAGTCATTTATTTAATCATGATTTATTAGGTCACAAGGGCACATAGATTGTATAAAATATACCTTTTTTGGAGGGGGTGTGTCGAGAAGGGCTTACAAGCAGGGAAGGAGTGGAGCGCACAAGATCCCCAGGCTCCCTCCCATAGTCTCAGAGAGAGCTGTGCCCGTCGGGCCGTGCTGGACTGAACTCAAAATGCCTGTCCTCCAATAAAGGATGTCCTGAGTGATTTATGCATAATAGGGCCAGTGAGTCAGGGAACTTCTAAGTGAAGGTATAAGAATGAGAATTGCTCCTGGTTGAGGAAAATCCCAGACACAAAGTGGGAACCTCCCAAGTTCAGCAGCTCATATGAACTTCTTTTCCTATGGGCTGACTCAGCCCAGAAGGGCCAGCTCTGATGAGTATGTATATTCTCATTCTTCTAATTAATCATTACATGATTTTGTTAAAGAGCACCATGAAAGCAGTTTTGTATATAAAAAGAGTTCCAAAGTATATTAAAGTAAAATGTAAAGCACACAATTAATTAAAAACTATACACCAATTCTTCTACTTTACCTGGAAATCTTTATACTAAACATATAAAATATACATCTAAATACAGTCTTTCAAAATGTTTCTAACGAGTTAAAAGAAAATGATTGAAATTTTGTTTGATGCAAAAGTTTTACAACCATTTGCCAATAATGACTCATGGTCATTATAATGTCCAATGTTGCAACGAAATATGAAATAAATAATAATGGCTCAGGTTTTAGGCTAGATAATCTCTAAAATATGTTGGAAATATACACTTATTAACTTTTATTACTGATGATAAGTAAATATTTAAATGTATATTATCAATAAATAAGATTGTATTTAACAACTTGAAATAAGATTACAAGCATAAAAAATAATTCATGTAGCTATCATAATGAATAAAAATAGGAAATGAAAAAAAACCAAACTATTTAGTGGTAATAGAAAGGAATTAAAAGAAAAACAATAGAAGCGATAATATAAATACAAAGACTGCCTGAGTGCAAATGCCCTTCTTCATCCACTATTTCTGTCATTTTCTATAAGTCACTTAAGGCCCTTGGGACTTGTTTCTTCATTTATAAAATGAGAATGAATCTTCACACACACATGTGCCCATGCACACACACACATACGCGTGCACACACACACATATGAACTCATGAAGGCGATGTACCAAGTTATGTGATAATCTAAATTCCTGTTTTATGGCTGAGCCACAATGTATAAACATTGCTGAAGTCTTTTTGTTCCATCAAATTTCATATGAAATTTGGGGAGAAATAATACACACACATACACACACTTAAAGAGGGAGCAGACTGACGCATTTCCGTAGATTATCTATGCAAATAGTGAAAATATATATTTTCTTATCTTTGTGGATAATATAGGATATGATCACAATCACTGAGGCACATCTATGTTCATTGTAACTCCCAATTTTAAGTTAGGTTGATAATTTAAAACAATTAAAATTGTATTATAATTGCTCAGAGACAGAAATCAATATTTATTAAAAGAAATATTATACCCCAATTAAATGCAAGACAATGTTCAAGAATCCCTGGATTTAAGAAACCAAAGCTAAATGTTCTAAACCCATGAATTTTTACCTGTAGTAAGAAATCTTCCAAAGTGAATGTGAAAACATATAATGTAACAACACAAGAGACATAGTGAGGAAAGAATGAAAAATCCGGTTGAATGATTCAGGTATGATTTCTTAAAAGTTCGTATTCGACATGATCCACGAATGATGGATAAAGTATTTATAGGTGGGAGTTGTGGGAAAAGGACTATTTTTATATGACTTTACTATGCACATTTTGTATTACTTTGTGGGATTCCACTTGTATAGGTCAATATATCTTCCATAAAAAGATAACCTGTGGCCGCCCCTGTGGCATAGAGATTAAGTTCACGAGTTCCGCTTTGGAGACTTGGCATTCACAGGCCCAGATCTTGGGTGGGGGCCTATGCACCTCTTATCAAGCCACGGTGTGGCTGGCGTCCCACATATAAAGTGGAGGAAGATAGGCACAGATATTAGCTCAGGGCCAATCTTCCTCAGCAAAAAGAGGAAGATTGGCGGCGGATGTTCTCAGGGCTAATCTATCTTCCTCAAAAAAAAAAAAGGCGGGGGGGGGGTCTGGCCCCGTGGCTGAGTGGTCCGAGTGGTTAAGTTCAAGCACCCTGCTTTGGCAGCCCAGGGTTTCGCGGGTTCGGATCCTGGGTGCAGACATGGCACAACTCGTCAGGCCACACTGAGGCAGCATCCCATATGCCACAACTAGAAGGATCCACAACTAAAATATACAACTATGTACTGGGGGGGATTTGGGGAGAAAAAGCATGGAAAAAAAAAAAGATTGGCAACAGTTGTTAGCTGAAGTGGCAATCTTTAAAAAAAAAGAGATAACCAACAAAGGCTACCCCCTTACCTGTTTTCTCCATCTGTTAATTTTCTATGAAATATTAAGAAATTGTATTTTCTTATATCTAGTAGTCTGTTTTTGCATTTGTAAAGTTTCCCCCATTTTTGTGATTCTGATAATAACAATATTAATATTTGAAGAACTTACTACCTTGGTGAATGTTGGTTTTTTTCTTTTAAAGTTGTTTTTGGCATCTTAGGATTAAAATAATTTTAAAACAAAATTACTGGTATGATATATATTCAATCTATATGCTCAAAAAATAAATACATATTTAGGATGGATAGAAAGATGTATTAACAATGAAAATATTTAGTTAAAATATAGTGTGATAAATGATAACTTTTCTACCACCACATAGCATATCTTAGAATGGGTTTAGTAGTACTGTGTTTGTAAGCTTTGGAAAAGACATCTTACTCAAATAAAGTCATATATAAAGCATGTTTCTAACCACAGCTCAGGGCAATAACAGTAATAACTAGCTCCTTTTCAAAGATTTAAGGAGTGTTACGCCTAATTGATTTTAGATTAACAATGGCCTGAATCACTTTTTAAGATAAAGTTATTTCTAATTATTGAAACTGTGACTTGATTTTGAATTAAAATTTAAAAGACCAAAATCAAGATACGTTAAAAACAACATACATTCTTCCAAAAAGCTAATGGAACAGCTATGGTAATGTCCATAGTTCTTTTTAGTAGGATATTAGAACACCTCATCAAGTCAGTATTGTTGTTGAAATTCACCTTTAAATAGCTCCAGTATTTTAACCATTTAATTACTCTATTTCTAAAACTACCATCACTGCGTAATGTGACCTGGACTAGCGTAATGTTGGTGAACATCAGGCATATGCTCCTTCACCACTAAATGACTTATTCCTCCAGCTGCTGGGGTGCTGCTGTTCGCTCTGCTGCTGTTCTGTGTTAGAAAGTGCTTCCATCACCCAAGAATATCAATGTAGGAATAGAAAGACTGGGGCCCCTCTCTGTGACGCGGCATAACTATGAAGAGCTATTGATTTATTTATAAAAACAGTACTGTGTCTTGGTAAGAATATGGAGCACAGCAGAACTCTCAGTTGCTAATGGTGGAAGTGAAATTGGTGCAGACGCTTTGGAGAGTTTATCAAAATTGAGTACACACATAGAATATAACCCAGCAATTCTTCTCTTAGGCTAGATAGTAAATTGGGATGCCTATATGCATGCTCCAAAACCCACGTACAAGAATATTCACAGAGGCAGTATTCAGAACACTGAAATGAGTCAAATGTGCATCATCAATAGAATATTAAGTAATCTGTACAAAATGATTGTAAAAAAATGAAAATGAACCAGTTACTGCTACATAAAAGGATAAATTTCACAAACCTAATACATACAAATATATGATTCCATAAATGTAAAATGCAAAGTCAGGCAAAATTAATTTATAGTGTTAAAAGTCAGGCTTGTACTTAACCTTGGGTAGAGGGAGGAACTACTGATTCACAGGTGGCAGGTCAGGGGCATCTAGAGTTCTAGTAATTTTTTTTTAATTGGCCAGTGGTTATAGATTTTTTCGTTTTGTGATAACTTATTGAAATTAACACATGATTTGGTACTCATATCCACGTGTTACACTGCCTTTAAAAAATTACCCAAAAAAGTAAATAAAAAGCTTTAAAGGTCACTTTTTTGTTTGTTTAAGATGTTCTTTGGTTAGAAACAACTGAATTTGAAGGTGACACATTATGTTCAAAGCAGTCATGAACTGTGGCCAGGAGATCAAGATTCTTACTCTTGTAGTTTCATTAAGTATTGATGTGGCTTTGGGAAAGTGATTTAACTTTTATGGGCTTAATTCACCCTGTCTACATAATTGAAAAGCTGAAGACTGAGTTTAATACTTCTACAACTGTTTGGTTTAAAAGTGGGCCATTTCATATTCGGGCTCTCTGGCAGAGATTACAGCATCTATGCTATCCTTTTTCTTTAGAAATACAAACCACTTTTTTAAAAATCTGGGTACAATATTCCCTGGGAGGAAAAAAAAAGGAATATGTTTTCAAATTTCAATTGCAGCACATTTTTTGCTACATTGTTAATTCCTGGCTAGTGAATTATAAATGCCAAGTGTTGGGTGAGATTGCCAGTGCTACCTCAGCGAGCTAATTCATGAGGAAAGGGCATGCCCTTCTCTCTTTCCTTTTCATGCTGGCCCGTATTGTCCTGATTGGCATTCAAGAAGTCAAAGGGAAACGTTAATTGACTCGGGGATAGAAACCACATGTAAGGGTGGTGGAGTATTGTATAGAGAACTGTATAAAAATGCCCAACTCTGGATTTCTTACCTCCAGACCTCTTTTAGGTGAGAGGAAAATAAATAAAGTTTTGATTAATTCAATGCTGTTAAGCATTTTCACTAATATACAAATGAATTTAACCTTCAACAATGTGGGCTGACGCATGTAATTATAATAAGCTATTCTTTGATAAAATAACATTAATTTTAAACATTAATTATTATGCATAAGTATAATGGTGAGCGGTAAACATTCAGCATAAAACTGCATAATCACTGCCCTTTAATTTGTAACCTCAAAAACTAATGTCTGCACACCTTTACTCCTAACTTTGGAATCTATCTGAATTATTGCTAAAATGTGCTTCCTCCTCGCTCAGCTCTGCAGACAGAATTAGTTTAGTCTGCAGTGTCTTTCAGTTGTCATAGGACATCACTGGACTCATTGTTCAGAAGACATATGCAGTATCTATATTGCTTCTGGTACCATTTATTTTCCACACCTGGTCAGTATAGTTATAGTGCTCTGTTATATTTTTCATTTGTACAGCTACTTCATTTGTCCAGTTCATTAAGCTAGTATTGTCATAATATTTACCTCATTTCTAGCAGTGTTTTTAATATGAATTTCTCACTGCCATTTCAGACATTAATTAACTCTGAGATATGTTTATTTACAACTAAAATAATGACTATTTTATTGTGTAATGTCTCAGACCTTTTTTTTTTTTTTACAATGTCACTTAATCCATAAAGGCAATAAACTCAGTAAAGTATGTGTTCACTATGGGAGTTAGAAGATTGAAACTGTTAAGTTTTTAAAATCAATTGCAATGGTAATAATTTCATCTGGAGCGTTTAAAAACACATGGGATACCTTCTTAACTATCACAATTAGTAGATGTCTCTATAAACATTCTCAGTGCATTCAAATCACCAAGTAAAATTCAGTCAGTCAATAAGGTGGTGTTTCCTATGTGGAAGTTTTCTTGATAATGTCCTGAAATTGTTCTTTTGATGTTTTGATTTAATAATATTTTCAATTTTAGTTTTACTTATCTTTATATGGGAAAGTTTTGGCAAAATTAACCATGGATTTGTATTTAGGAAAACCTGGTCCAAATTGTGGTTTGCCATTAACTACAGATATGAGGTAGGAAATCTAATATGTTTTTATTTTATTTCTTTTCATATCTAGGGCATATATTTAATGCTGTATAAAATAAAAACATACATGCATAAGAAAACACTGATTTCATGAACCAAAAATATTTTATCAAAATATAACCATAAATATGAAGAAAAAATATATGCAAAGTGGTAAATTAGCTCCCTTCTTATAACATAAAATGACATGAAGCATATCAAAGAAATATAAAATTGGCCTCTGCTCTCCAAGAGCTTTTGATATAATTGTCTGAACAAAACATTACTACTTTATTGGGATCCTTAATGTGTTCAGCAAGTAAAAATATATTTCAAAACTCATAAATTTTATGTTTAACACAACACTCATACCTGTTTGAACCTTAGCCTCTTTCTAATCATCAACATTATGTATGGCAATATTTTCTAGGAACAGGTCAGATTAATATGCTACAGTTATTCTATGATGATCTTGACATATATATACATTATATATATGTACATTACATATATACAAAATATAATTACATATACAATCTATTGTATAATTACATATACAATAGATTGTATATGTACAATATATGTAATGAATAAAGTAAGTTAGCTCTAGTGATCCCTAGTATCAGGTAGTAATGACTATCAATTCATAACAGTGAATGGCTAGTGTAAAGCAGTGACTCCATTTGACTCCAATCATCCTCTGGTTAGATGTTTAAAAGTTAAAATTACAGCTGTTAGAAATACCTTAATTATTTACTAGATCTTACCCTTTCTTTTGAATTTTTTTCATAAGAAAAAGTTTTTAAATCTTACCCTATTTAATGAACCCATAGGTTGAATTTAAGTTCTCAGTTGGACGGAAGATGAGGAGGGGTGTGTGGTTTCTCCCTGTGTCACTGATAAGACATGCTGAAGATATGTTAATTATCATACAGCAACTCAGTCTGTAGTGGATATTCTGGGTTGAAATGTGTCCCTCAAAAAGTATCTTGAAGTCTCCTGACTCCCAGTACCTCAAAATGTGACTTTATCTGGAAAAGCATCATCGAAGAAAGAATTAGTTAATTTCAGATTTGGTCATACTGGAATAGGCTGGGCCCTTTATCCAATATGACTTAAGTCCTTAAGAAGACAGAGACAGGGAGAAAGTCATGTAAAGACAGAGCCAGAGGTTAGTGTGATGTATCTACAAACCAAGGGACACCAAGGATTTCTGTCTGTCACCGGGTGCTAGCAGAAAAGCAAAGAACAGATTCTCCTTCAGAGTCCTCATAAAGAAGCAACTCTGCCAACACCTTGATATCAGACTTCTAGATTCTAGAACTGTGAGAGAATAGATTTCTGTTATTTTAAACCACTTAGTTTGTGGTATTTTGTTGTGGGCACTGTAAGAAACTAATGCACTGAATATTGACTTTTATTTATGAGGTACGCATTTTGGCTTGCACTCAGTCAGCTGTTGTAGCATTTATTGTTGTCTTTTTCAAAATGAAAAATCACACAATGTTAAGTATGCAGGCTTTAGAAATAAGCTGGGTTCAAATATTCATTTAGTCACTTAGTAGCTGTGTGGTCAAGAACTAATTATTCACTCTTTAAGTCTAAAAGTCCTTATTTATAGTATGTATAAAATAATCCTTCCCTCAGTATGTTTGTGTCTATTTAATTTTAGCTGGTATCGTAACTTAAGGTCTTCTCTCTATATTATTTACTTTACAGAAGTGATGTCAACACCGCTGGCCCTTTGCTTAAACACACACACACATCTTGTTAAAACTATGTGCATGCATTTCAAATGTACAGACTACACAGGAAAGCTATATATAAATTATTCTACCTAACCTTGTTAGTCTTCCCTCTTGCTCAAGAGTTTAAGGATTGACAGAGTGAAATGTCAGGAAATTCTAATAGTGACAATTATACTCAGAGTCACATTTTCTGCAGCTGGTTGTGGTGTTCCTTATAATTGTCAGTGTTACAAATGCAGAATAGCTTTAGTGTTGTTGAGATAGATCATATCTTTCCACTAAATGAGTAACCTGCCAAGCTAATTAAATTGTTGTTAATTTGATTCAGTGGAATTTTCTGTAAATATGTGTACCACTTACAGGCCTTAATAGCATGTAAACCAGTTGGTTCCTTCACGTTGAGCTTTAGTATATGTATTCTCACTATTTCTCAGGAAACAGGACAATGGCAAGCTTCACAGTGAACTGCCAAGGAATTGAGGCAGTCAGAAGACCTGTGATGCTTTGCTTCCCCTCTTAGCATTGAGTTCAAAGCTGAATTATATGAGAAGTCCATTGCAGTTGTTGTCTAAGCCTAAGAATAGGACAGCTGTGTCAGGGCAGCCATATGTGGTTTGTATTTGGAAATGTAGATAACATAAGACCTTCTTAAAGGAATACTACAACTAGAAAGCACAATTATGCTGCATAAAACCAAAATAGTATCTGTTAATATAACTCAACATGGATTCAGTAGTATAGTCTGTGGAATGAAGAGAGATGCCATAGCATAGTGTTTTAGCAAGTGAGTTCTTGGGCCAGATTCCTTGAAGTGGATTTTTTTCTATACCACTCAATAGCTATGTCACCTTAATAAGTGGCTTCAATACTTCCAGCTTCAATTTCCTCATCTGTATAATGGAAATAATATTTAATTGTGTCGCTATCGTACTCACCAAATGTTCCATCAACTCCTTCCTCATTCCCCAGTCCCCTGGAAGAAACTTCAAGGCAAAGTGACTTGTTCTGGCAAATAAAAATATGATGTGATTTATTTCTCTAATTTTATTTTACTGAAACAGTGGAATACTTATGTATGATTCTCCAATCTCTCTTCGCTTGCCATGATGACCAGCAGTGGACCAAAGAGAAAGAACTGAAAACAACTCCATACCCTTCTAGGCTTCCATCCTTGGTCCACAGACAGTATTGTCTTTGTGGTTAAGCATTTGTTGCTTCTGATGGAATTGACTTTTCAGTCGCTGTCATCTGCAATTTAGGCTTCTAATTAAATAGTTTATTCATTTTGGGGAAGCTCTCATGTCCATTTAATTCACAAAATACTATTCAAAGATGAAGTTTGAATATTACAACTGTCTTATCCTATTACCAGGCCTTTAATCATGAGCAATTGTGCTCTTCTCTGGCACTTGTCTCCTAAGGCAACTACTTCAGAAGAGAAGCTTACTCTTTATAGTATCATTACCTCTAAAGAATGCTTATTACAAGTGAAAGGCATCGTTTGACTCATCTGTTCTCTTCCTTACAGAAGGAAGAGTTATGAACCCTTAGAACTTAAAGATTCATCTGACCAGCAATGGTTTAAGTACAAGGTAATATTTTTTCCTTGAGAATTTTAAATATACTTTTCTCGATATATTCTTCTGTCATAAATTGATGCTGTCAAACACTACAACACTTTTTCCTTATACTCCATGTGCTCTTTTTCTCTCTAGATGCCCAAAGGACTTATTCTTTGTCTTAAAGTCTAGTAGTTTTGTTAGAATGTGTGTTGATAATTCTAGGTCATGATGTAGTTTTCATTTATTTTAAATCAATAAAATTTTCCTCAATAATAAATTTCAGTATATGTTCTGCTCTCTTGCTTGTTATCTCCTTCAGGAATTCATATTAATTGGGAGTTTCCTTGTCTATATTTAATATTCATTACTTCCTCTTGAATAATTTATATCACTTTTTTATGTTTGACTTTAAAATTTTTCTTTTTTATCTTTTTGTTTCTTAAAGTATTATCGTTGCTTTAATGCACTCAGGTTCTTATTTGTTTAATCTTACTTTCATAATGATTTTTTTATTTTCTTTCTTTGGTTCTGCTACCTCATTTTAGATAATGCCTCAATTTTCACATGTATTTTCATATCTTGTATAAATGTATTAACGTCTTTTAATTATGTTGAAAAAGTACATTAAGCTTTGGTTTCTAGTGAATTTTTAGTGTGAATATACCATCTTTAGTAGTGTTTCTAATTCTCTGGTTTCTAAAGATAATTTTAGGTCATATTAGACCTTTTCTATGGATTTTGTGTATGTGTGTGTGTGAAATAAGTTTCTTTCATTTTTAGGTAGAGGCTTGGTTGGGTAACTTTTCTAAATTAACAAAATCTATTTTCTGTTGTTTTCATGTAGCGTTAAAAATATAATTGTTCTTCTACCTGTAGCTAAAGTGGAGTAAACTCCCACCTTAAACAGTGGAAACACTGGGCACATACATATGGCAATTATTTTCTGGCATTGAACAATAAACAGCAGAGTGAGAGAAGTTGGAACCATGGTGTGAATTCCACATTTACCCTAATTTCATCCCTTGAACGTATTTCTAATCAAGGAAATGGATCCAAAGCTGATCTGAGATGCAGAAAATGGAAGGTCAGACATACTTAGGTGGCTGGAATTTGTAGGGCAGGCTATTGGAAAAGGTAAAGTTGCATAGAGGAAGGAACACGGAAATCCATGAAGGGCTTCTCCTCGAATCATTGGCCAAGATCTTGGCTGCACTTTCATGAAGGCTTCTGTGAAGCCTAGCAGCAAGTGCTTGCTATGGATAAACACAAATATCAGAGATTATGCATTTCTGGAAATGTTAAAGTTAAACCCCAGCCTGTGTGAAGTGACCTCACTGAGCATTTAGATTATTCAGTGAACCCTACAAAGGTCACACTTGGGAATAAGGACAATTCTCTACTAAGGTACATGAACTAGAACTAAAGGCAAAACTAAAATAAACCTATCCTTAAAAAAGCACATCTGCTTGATAAGTTCAAGAGTATCTATCAGCAGTTTAATTGCCTGCCAGAACAACTACAAAGGCTTCTTTGGAAGCCTACTAATTTACTATTGCATTCTAGGTTTGGCAAATGATACATTGTAAAGAGTCTCAATAATTTTATTTTCCAGCAAAGGTTTTTGATTTTTCAATCAAAAATTGTTCTGGTAGGCAATTAAATGACTGGTGGATGCTCTTGTATCTGTTAGGCAGATTCATATGTAAATGGATATGTATACATATACCTATAGGTACATGTATCTATCTTTCTGTATATGTATATATGTAGGTATGTATCTATCTTCATATACATGTATATCTCTATATACATATATATCTCCATATATATATTCATGTACATCTCTCTGTCTATATATATATATCTATATCCAGTATGAATAGCTCTATATACCTCTCTCCCTGTATATAGATGTACATATATAGATATAAAGTATAAATATGGACCATAAACTAGAGGATAAACTGCAGTAAATAGGAATACATGAGAGTTGACCCAGATGTTGGAATTAGTTGACAAGGACTTTGATGCTGCTATTATAAACTGAATAAGGACATAAAGAACAATATCATCTTATTGATTGAATAATGAAACTGCAGGAAACAGAAACTATTAAAAAATGCAAATTCAAAAAATAAAAATATAATACTTGAACAAACAATTGTATATTAATTATGTAATATAGCACATCAAGAAGCTATAAATCCATGCTAAATTTTATAAACAGAGAGCAGAAGGAAGGAAATACTAAAAATGAAGTAGAAATCAACAAAGTAGGAAAAATAAATTTGACAAGCTTACTGATGGAAATATTAGTTATATTGATAAATCTTCGATAGGACTGATAAAGATAAAAAAATGAAAGAAAATATAAACTACCAATATTAGAAGTGTAGCAGGAGACACCATTAAACATCATATAGACCTTAAATGCCTAGTAAGTCAATATGAAGAAAACACTATGTTCATAAATGTAACAACATGATAAAATGAACATAAATCTCAAAATACAGTTTATCAAAGTTGACACATGAAGAATTAGAAACTCTGAAGAGAGCTACATCTATTTTTTTTTCAAATTGCAATTTAAAAATTTTCTGCCAAGAAGTCAAAAGTCCCAGGTGGCTTAATCGGTAAGTTTTATCAAACATTTAATAATGAAGTCATAACAGTCTTACACTAATTCTTTCAGATAATAGAGGACAATGGAACACTTCCCAATTTATTTTATTTATTCAATTTAAATAATTCATGAACATAAAAACCTAATTTCTTAATAAAATATTAGCAAATCAAATTATGAAACATAAAATGTTTAACAAACTTTGGCATTATTTTATCCCAATTATTGAAGGTTGTTTTAATGTCTTGAACCAAGCAATGTAATATTTCGCATTATCAGGGAAAAGGATATTAAAACTTAATCATCTCAAAATATACAGGAAAAGCATTAATAAAATCCAAAACTATTTTTTTTTTAAGATTGGCACCTGAGCTAATGTCTGTTGCCAGTTTCCCTTTTTGTTTCTGCTTCTCTCCAAAGCCCCCCAGTACATAGTTGTATATTCTAGTTGTGAGTGCCTCTGGTTGTGCTATGTGGGATGCAGCCTCAGCATGACCTGATGAATGGTGCCATGTCCACACCCAGAATCTGAACCAGCAAAATCCCTGGCCACTGAAGCAGAGTGTGCGAACTTAACCACTCTGCCATGGGGCCGGCCCCCGAAAACTAATTTTAATTAAAAGAATCTTTCATAAAATAGGAGTAGAAGTTAACTTTATAAAATTAGTATAGATTGTGTACAAACTATCTACAGTTAATATTCTTGATGTTGAAATATTCAATGGTTTTTTTCTAATTTGGGATCTAAGACTTTTTTTTTTAAAGATTGGCACATGAACTAAGATCTGTTGCCAATGTATTTTTCCTTCTCCTCTCCAACGACCCCTAGTATGTAGCTGTATATTCTAGTTTTAGGTCTTTCTGGCTATGCTGTGTGGGATGCCACCTCAGCATGTCTTGATGAGTGGTGCTAGGTAGGTGCCCAGGATCCGAACAGGAGAAACACCGGACCAACAAAGTGGAGCGTGTGAACTTAACCACTTAGCAATGCGGATGCCCCCAAGAGTGTTTTATCTTAACATTCCTATTCGTTGTTGCACTGGAGGGCATAAATAGTGGAATAATCTAAACAAATGAAATAAAAAGCATAAAGATAGAGAAAGAAGAAGTAAAACTCTTTTACATGCAGATCATATGTCTGTGTTTAGAAAGTCCTAAAGAAATCTAAAAAATGAATTTATCAAAGTCTAAGAATAAAATACCAATTTTGTTTCTATGAGCTAGCAAATTAGAAAAAAATTGAAAAATGATATTTTATTAAAAATCCTGTTTACATTAACATTTTTAAAACATCAACTATTTTGGAATACCTTTTATTGATGAAGTGACAGACCACTACACTGAAAACTATCACACTTTGCTGAGAAAAAAGGCTTTAAAAATGTAGAGACATATTGTAGTCATGGATTAGAAGACTCTCTCATTATGATGCCAATTCTCCATAAATGATGGGTAGTTGCAACTCTATCCTGATCAAAATCCCACCAGGCTTGCAAATTAACAAGCTGATTCCAAAGATTCCAAATTTTATATGTAAGTGCAAAGGTCTTTAAACAACCAAATCATGTTGGAAAAGAATAATAAATTGAAATATTCTTAAACATAAAAACTGTGAAGTCCTAAAACTTTAAAAAATGATGATTATCGTAGCTGTTGGTAGGAAATGTTTCTTAGCGAGGTCAAAAGAACAACCATAAAGCAAAAAAAAAAAAAAAGATAATTTGGGTTTCATCAGAATTTAAAACTTCTGTTCATCACAAGAATTCATTAATGGGCCAGTCCCGTGGCCTAGTGGTTCAGTTCAGTGTGCTCCACTTTGGCAGGCCAGGTTTGTGGGTTTGGATCCCAGGCATGGACCTACACCACTCGTCAGCCATGCTGTGGTGATGACCCACATATAAAATGGAGGAAGATTGCACATGTTAGCTCAGGGCCAATCTTCCTCAACAAAAAAAAAGACATCATTAAGAAAACAAAAAAGGAAATTTTTTGTAAATAGACATACTGTTTGAGGATTTCTTTATGTTAAGCAGTTAAACAGATTCTTAAATTAGTTTTTTTAGCTATAAAAATAAAATTATGCTCAGCTTTGAGAAAAAAGGTGCCTTGATTGGTATTCAATTGATAATGTTAATACAATTATTTCCAAGTAAGATTAATACAAATGTGACTTTAAAGGTTACCTATACAAAATGTCCTTTGAATAACTTTGAGAATGGAAATTCTTGGAAGTGAAGATCTGTCTATTTTTATGATAAACTGTTGGGAATAAAGAGATATAATTTCTTATAACATTAAGTTCATTTCAGGTTAGGCTGATCCTTTTTTATCAGTGTATGTCAATGGCAACTAGAGATTATGAAGCAATATAGAGGCTTTATTCTTTAGTCACTTTTCTCCTCTGATCACAGAACACTAAAGAATAATGACAACTTATATATTGAGAGAATAGCTTTAGGTTACAATAAAAGCATTAGATGTACTTTCACTATTTTCACATTATTTCCTAAAATGTTTTAGTATCTTCTGAGGGAATTGCCTTAACAAACTATAAAATGAAGGAAACATATACCATCTGAAAAATTACTTATTATCCAAGGGCTTCTAATAAAAGCTGATGAATTCTTGTTTCCAAAGGCAATTTTTTTAGTACAACAATTTTTAATTCATATAACAAAATGCATCAAAAATAAATGAGCTATTAAAGATTATTGGGTTAAACATCACTGTTGTTATCATTTACAAATTTATGTATCTTTATATTAATCGAAATGGTTCAATTATAATATACATCTGATATTTAACTGTTATTACAAACTACATTATTCTGTATAAGCATTCAAGGACAAAGCAAATATTTAACTGAATCAATAATTATTTTTTCTTTTAAAACGTTAATGCAAGTAGCATTTGTCTAGGTCAAAAACTAAACAGGTAATGGCAAGAAAGGAATTAATCTCCACAATTTAAGTTTAAAAGAAGAGTCTATTACTTAATGGCTGTAATTCCTTATCTACAGATCCTTTGTTACTGAGAAAATTTTTTCTGATAAATGAATAATTATAAAATAAACCAATAAAATAAATTTTGTGGACACAGTTTTTCACTGTTCAAATTTTTTGGTAAATAGTTCCAGTTCTCTGGGTAGCATATCAGCAAGAAATCAGGAGTTATCAATTAAGCATCTGAATAAATCATTGTACAAGATTTCTCAAGCTTTGGAAACTTCAATGTCTATTGTTTTTATTTTTCTCTGCTTTTCTAAATCTTTTTCCTGTTTTCTAAGATAAATATACCAACAATAAAGGGGAGGGTGCATCACATTAAATAATTATTTTGTAAAATTTGGTTAAAAGATGGTAAGCTATATTAAATATACACTAATTTGATGTGGCTTAAGCTAGAGATTAGTTGCAAGCATGTTGATAAAATAGCATAAAACTTCAATTTCCAGCAAAATGGAAAATGTATGACACCTAGAAATGTTAGATAAAGTGAAATTTCTTTAACATATATAGTGTTGTAACAATAAACTCTTGAAGTTCAGGTAAATAAAAATGTGTCCATCTTGCAATGACTCCTACCATCAGAGAAAATGTATTTGCCTCCGAGACAATTCCCTCCATCCGGTTCAATTTAATTTTCAGATGTATGGTAGGCACCAGGTCTAAGGGTGTCCAATTGCTATAAACACATTTAAAACTGTCGTCATCTGTATGGAAGTAACTATCCCAAGTAAGCTTGAGGTAAAAGAGTTACAAACTCATCCACCATTCCCCCACATACCCTAGCCCTCTCTCTCCATGATATGGAGCATAGTCACATACTTTCAACACAAAGAAGCCTACACTAAAGACACATTTATAATCAAATTGTTAAAAATCAAGCACAAAGAGAGGATTTTGAATGTAGCAAGAGAAAAGTGATTTGTCATATATAAGGGAACTCCCATAAGACTATAATTCTCAGTAAAACCTTGCAGGCGAGGAGAGAATGGAATGATATACTGAAAGTAATGAAAGAAAACAACTACCAAACAAGAAATATATACCTAGGAAAATTACCTCTTACAAAGGAAGGAGACAAGTGATGTCATCATCTTGATGGTGTAAGACAAAACCCCTTGGTCTCTGCCCTTCAGTCTACAGTGAATAAAACGTCCATAACCCAACAAAAGTTACATTCCCAACACACCAGGATGCAAGAGAGATCCACACATTGGTACCTATGAAAGTGGGTGGATTGGAGGAGGTGAACCAGGGAGACAGTGGAGTCAGTACCCAAAATCCTGGCCTCTCAGCTGCAGCAGCTGAGCTAGCCACTTCCAGCCCCCAAGACCTGATGAACAGCAGCTGAGGCAGGTATAGGACTGTGACCTCCCAGCCACAGCAGCACCTATGGCTCAGGGAGCAGAGCAACAGGGGAACTGGAGCCCCATGATCCTGGGACCCTGGCCACAGCTCAGAGCCTGGTAGCAGCAGTGGAGATGCACATGTGACTCCCAATTGCAGCAATGCCTGTGATCACAAGGAAACAGGCAACAGGTGAGGCAGAGTCCCATGATCTCAGGCCTCCTCCCTATGGCTCAGAGCTTGGTAGCAGCAGTGGAGGCGTGCACAGTACTCTGGCATCCCAACCAGAGTGGTGCCTGCAGCCACAAGGAAATGAGAAACAGTGGAGGCAATGCCCAATGAACCAGGTTCCCTTTCCATCTCCCTTGCCACAGCAGTGGATCTTCCAACCCAGATGATCCCAAACATGGCAGAGGCATCAGCTATCCCTGTACCTCTGGTGGCAAAGCCAGTGACCAAAGCAACACCAGCAACAGTGACCCTTGGAGTGCAGGCAGCAATGATAAGAGTACTGGTGATGCCCCTAATAGAAGTGGTGGAGGGTAGAACATTCCAATCCTCAAATATAGCCAGAGCCAGCTCAGGTAAAAGAACCCAAAAACTAGTGCTATAGCACCACCTACTGAAAAACAGAAGAAAGGTCTCTTATGTGCAACCAATTGAATAGTTAGAATCAAACAAACAAAGCTATGCCTAGATAAGAAAATGTTTGCTATGACAAATGCACCAACAGAGGAGTGACTCATCAAATACAACAAAGGCCATGGTAAAATAGCATTATAAAAAAGAAATAACAATTCCCCAGGAACCAAACACAAAGGTAAGGAAGACTGTGATCTAACTAATAAAGAATTCAAAATAGCTGTCGTGAAGAAACTCAATGAGTTACAAGAAAACTCAAAAAGGTAGTTCAGTGAGCTCAGGAATAAAATTAATGAACAGAAGGAATACTTTACCAAAGAGATTGAAGCTCTTAAAAAAAAACACACACAGAAATTTAGAGCTGATGAACTCAATAAATGAGATGAAGAATGCATTAGAAAGCTTTGGAAATAGAGCAGACATTATGCAAGAGAGAATTAGTGAGCTCAAAGATAGAAACCTAGAAATAATGCAGTTAGAATTGGAGAGAGAACTGAGACTTTTTAAAAATGTAGAAATTGTGCAAGAAATATTTGACTCCATAAAAAGAGCAACATTAGGATAATGTGTATCCTAGAAGGAGAAGAGAGAGAGAAGAGAGCAGAGAGCTTATTTAAAGAAATAATAGCTGAGAACTTCCCAAACTTGAGGAGGAAACCGGATATACAAATCCACAAAGCTCATAGAACACCTAATTATCTCAATGCAAAAAGACGTTCTCCAAACACATGACAATGAAACTGTCCAAAGTCAATGACAAAGAAAGATTATTAAAGGCAGTCAGGGTAAAAAACCAATAACCTACAAAGGAATCCCCATTATGTTATCAGCAGATTTCTCACTAGAAGCTCTATAGGCCAAGAGAGAGTGGAATGATATATTCATTGAAGAATAAAAACTGACATCCATGAATATTCTATCCAGTGAAGTTATCCTTCAGATACAAAGGAGAAATAAAGGCTTTCCCAGACAAACAAAAGCTGATGGAGTTTATCAAAAATTGATCTTCCTTAAAAGAAATGTTGAAAGGAGCTCTCCTACCTAAAGTGAAAAGGCAAAGGTGAAACACTTTGAACAAGGTGGTAAATAGACAGATAAAATCAGAAAATTTCAGCTGTCCATCAGAATAGGTTGGTAAAAAATTATAACATAAAGTTTAAAGGGAAAGGAAGCATTAAAAATAACTATAACCACTTCAATTTAGTAATAAACTCACCACATTAAAATGGATTATTTGGACAACAGAAACATAGAAGGCAAAGAGGAAAGGATGGACCCTGTATAGGCAAATGAAGATAAGATGCTATGAGCGGAAAAAGGACTATCTTATCTATGAGACCTTTTATGCAAACCTCATGGTAACCACAAAACAAAAATTCAGAGCAGAGACATGAAACAAAAAAAAAGGAAACTGAGAAAAACATCACGGAAAACCACCAAACTGAAATGGCAGACAGAAAAATAAAGAAAAAGAAACAATGGAAATATATAACAACCAGAAAACAGAAGATAAATTGGAAGTATTAAGCTCTCATATATCAATAATCACCCTAAATGTAAATGGATTGAATCCACCAATCAAAAGACATGGAGTAGCTGGATGGATTAAAAAATAAGACACAACAATGCACTTCCTCCAAGAGACCCATCTCAGCTCTAAAGACAAACATAAGTTCAAAGTGAAGAAATGGAAGATGATACTCTAAGCAAATGGTAACCAAAAGAAAATGGGTGCAGCCATACTTATATCAAACAAAAAAGACTTCATCCAAAAAAGATAACAGGAGATAAAGATAGATATTATATAATGATAAGGGGGAGAATCCATCAAGAAGGCATGACATTTATTAATGTATATGCATCTAACATAGGAGAACCAAAATATATAAAGAAATTATTAATGGACCTAAAAGGAGAAATTGACAGCAACACAATAATAGTAGGGAATTTAATACTCCACTTACATCAATGGCTAGATCATTCAGACAGAGAGTCAACAAGGAAACAGTGACCTTAAATGAAACATTAGATCACACGGACTTAATAGATAAATATAGAAATTCCACCCAAAAGCAGCAGAATACACATTCTTCTCAAGTGCTTATGGAATATTCTCAAGGACAGACCATATATGAGGAAACAAAACAAGTCTAAATAAATTTACAAAGGTTGAAATCCTATCAAGCATCTTCTCCAACCACAATGGTATAGAACTAGAAATTAACTGTAAAAAGAAAGCTGGAAAAGTCACAAATATGTGGAGATTAAATAACATGCTACAGACCAACTATTGGATCAACAGAGAAATCAAAAAATACCTGAAGACAAATGAAAATTAATGCACAACATACCAAAATCTATGGGGTGCAGCAAAACTGGTACTATGAAGGAAGTTTATAGCAGTATAGGCATACATCAAGAAACAAGAAGAATCTCAAACAATCTAACATTACATGTAAAGAAACTAGAAAAAGAGGAAAAAATAGAGTCCAAAGTCAGTAGAAGCAAGGAAAGAATAAAAATCAGTGCAGCAATAAAATGAAGACTAAAATGACAATAGAAAAGATCAATAACACTAAGAGCTGGATTTTTGAAAAGATAACCAAAATTGACAAAGCTTTATCTAGACTCAGTAAGAGAAAAATAAGCCTCAAATAAATAAAATTAGAAGCAGAAGTGGAGAAACTACAATGGATACCACAGAAATACAAAGGATTATAAGAGAATACCATGAAAAGCTATATGCCAAAAAATTGGATAACCTAGAAAAATAGATACTTACAATCGTATAACCTTTCAAAACTGAATCAAGAAGAAATAGAGGATCTGAATAGGCCATTAACAAGACATTGAAACAGTAATCAAAAAGCTTCCTCAAAACAAAAGTCCAGGACCAGATGCCTTCTCTGTTGAATAGTACCAAACATTCAAAGAAACTTAATATCAATCCTTCCTAAATTCTTCCAAAAAATTGAAGAGGAATGGAACACTCTCCAACTCATTTTATGAGGCCAGCATTACCTTGATACCAAAATCAGAAAAGGACAACACAAGAAAGGAAAACTACAGGCCAATATCACTGATGAACATTGATGCAAACATCCTCAACAAATATTAGCAAATCAATACAACAATACATAAATAGGATCATACACCATGATCATGTGGAATTTATGCCATGGATGAAAGGGTGGTTCAACATTTGCAAATCAATCAATGTGATACACCACATTAACAAAATAAAAGATAAAAATCATATGATCATCTCAATAGTTGCAGAGAAAGCATTTGAGAAGATTCAACATCGATTTATGATAAAAAGTCAAAATGAGCATAGAACTACCTCAAAATAATAAAGGCCATATATGATAAACCCCCAGCTAACATCATACTCTATTAAAACCTGAAAGCTATCCTACTAAGAACAGGAACAAGACAAGGATGCCCACTCTCACTACTCCTATTCAACATAGTGTTGGAAGTTTTAGCCAGAGCAATTACACAAGAAGAAGAAAGAAAAGTTATGCAAATTGGAAAGAAAGAAGTAAGCTGTCACTATTGTGGATGACATGATTTTATATATAGGAAACCCTAAAGGACCCACCAAGAAACTATTAGAGATAATAAACAAATACAGTAAAATTGCAAGGAACAAAATCAACGTACAAAAACAGTTGCATTTCTACACATGAATGATGAACTAGTAGAAAGTGAAATCAAGAAAACAATCCCATTTACAATTGCAAGAAATAGAATAAAATACCTATGAATAAATTTAACCAAGGAGGTGAAAGACCTATACACTGATAACTATAAGACATTGTTGAAAGAAATTGAAGAAGACATAAAGGAATGGAAAGATATTCCATGCTCATGGATTGGAAGAATAAACATAGTTAAAATGTACACATTATCTAAAGCAATCTACAGAGCCAATGCAGTCACTATCCAAATCTCAATGACATTTTTTAATAAAAATATAAGAATCCTAAAATTTATATGAAACAACATAAGACTCCAAATAGACAGAGCAATCCTGAGAAAAAAATAACAAAACTGGAGGAATCATACTACCTGATTTCAAATTATCCTACAAAGCTATAGTAATCAAAACAGGATGGTATTGGCACAAAAACAGACACACAAATCGATGGAAAAGAAATTCAGAACCCCAAAATAAACACATCTGTGGAGAGCTAATTTTTGACAAGGTGCCAAGAACATACAATGGAGAAAGGAAAGTCTCTTCAATAAATGGTGTTGGGAAAACTGCACAACCACATGCAAAAGAATGAAAGCTGATCATTATCTTGCACCGAACACAAAAATTAACTCAAAGTGGATTAAAAACTTAAATGTAAGACCTGAAACCATAAAACTGGAAGAAAACATAGGCAGTACACTCTTTGACATCAGTCTTAGCTGTATTGTTTTGAATATCATGTCTCCTAAAGCAAGGGAAACAGAAGAAAAAATAAAGAAATGGGACTACATCAAAAAAGCTTCTGCACGGTGAAGGAAACCATCAACAAAACAAAAAGACAACCTCCTGATTGGGAGAAAATATTTGCATATGGTACATCTGATGAGGGGTTAATATCCAAAATATATAAAGGACACATACAACTCAACAACAAGTAAACAAACAACCTAGTTAAAAAATGAGTAGAGGATCTACTTAGCCATAAAAAAGGATGAAATTTTGCCATTTGTGACAACGTGGATGGACCTTGAGGGTATTATGCTAAGTGAAATAAGTCAGATAGAGAACAACAAATATCATATGATTTCATTCAAATGTGGAACAGAAAACAAACAAACATAGATACAGAGCACAAATTGGTGGTTACCAGAGGGTAAGGGGTTGAAAGGGGTAAAGGGAGACATTTGTATGGTGATGGATGGAAACTAGACTTTTGGTGGTGAACATGATGTAGTGTATACAGAAATCGAAATATGATGATGTACACCTGAAAAAAAATGAAGACATAAAATCTTTCCCAAACAAAAACTCAGGGAGTACACCATCACCATTCCTGCCTTTCAAGAAATACTTAAGAGACTTCTTCAAATTGAAATGAAAACACGTTAACACAAAAGCATATAAAAGCATTAATCTAACAGGTGAAGCTAAATATATAGACATGTACAGAGTAAGATAATATGGTAAAGGTGATGTGTAAATTACTTTAAATCCTAATATAAAAGTTAACAGATAAAAATTTTATAATGGTTACACAACATAAAAAGAAACAGGAAGAAAGCAGGAGAAGAAGAGATGGACAAACGAATGGCAAGACAAACAGAAACAATTGACAAAATGGCAATAGGAAGTTCTAACCTATTGATAATTATCTTAATATGAGTGGATGAAACTCACCAAACAAAAGGAATAGAGTGGCTGGATGGATACAAAAACAAGAGCCACTTCCACCAGTTCCACATGTAAAGAGCTTAGAAATCTCCACTAAGTCTTAACAACAAATAAAAAGCTGAACAGACTGAAAATGAACAACTCTTCTTGGATCCCTTAGAGAGAAGAGGACACAAGGTAAACTGCCCCAAATAATGGAGACACACAGGCAAATATAGGAAGTCTTGGTTTCCAGAGAAGAAACTCCTGAGAGGAAACCACTCTGGGAACCAGTGCTTAGACAGGAAAACCTGAACTGTGACAAATTGCTAGATGTTCACTGTGGACGAGAGTGAACATTAAAATCTCCAGGGAGACAGTCACAAAGGGGAGCCCTTGCTCTTGTGAATTTTAATTCCAGGAGATCAACTAGGTTTTCACAATAAATATCAGAGAAAAAAAAAACATTTCCTCATGCTTCTAGTAGAGGGAGGGGCAAAAGGAATCACTTTTAAATATGCCAGAGCGCTATGTTCTTCTTAACAACCCCTGGCTTGTACTCAGGAGAAACCAGTTAACAAGAGCCTAATGTACTGGGGTATTACCAGGATATGACTGATATAGGGGAGGAAAATACACAATTCCAGTCAGCTCTAGCCTTCCACTTGGGAGAAGGAAAATACTCAACTCTACCTGATTCTAACTACCCAGTCCCACCTAAGGGGGAGAAAAAAACTGAGAAACAACTATGAAGTTCACTTTCCAGAAGCATAGTCTCACTAAAAGACTGAGACATAATCATAGGATTTTAGAATGCTTGCCCTCTCCCCATACCTCTCCACTGCATTAATAAAGGCCTATTTACAGCAGTTCCTTTTACCCAATACATCATGTCTGGTTATCAAGAAAAATTAAAAGGCATAATAAAAGGCAAAAAAGAGAATTTGAAGAGGCAGAGCAAGCGTCAGAACCAGACATGGCAGGGATGTTAGGATTATTAGATCAGGAATTTAAAACCATTATGATTAAAATACTAACAACTATAATTGATAAAGTAGTCAGCATGCAAGAACAGATGGGTAATGTAAGCAGAGAGTTGGAAATACTAAAAATGAACCAAAGAGAAATAATAGAGATAAGAAAAATTGTAACAGAAATGAAAAATGCCTTTGAGGAATTATTAGTAGACTGGACATGGCTGAGGGAAGAAGCTCTGAGCTTGAGGTTATCTTGAAACTTCCCAAACAGGAAAGCAAAGAGAACACAGATGGAAAAAAAAATTACAGAATATCCAAGGACTGTGTAATAACTACAAAAGGTGTAACATACAGATAATGGGAATACCAGAAGGAAAAGAA
The DNA here is from genome assembly GCF_037783145.1 of Equus przewalskii. Lineage (NCBI taxonomy): Eukaryota > Metazoa > Chordata > Mammalia > Perissodactyla > Equidae > Equus > Equus przewalskii. The sequence continues at coordinate 56,872,856 of NC_091838.1, forward strand.
AGAAAGAAACAGAAAAAAATATTTCAAACAATAATGACAGATAATTACCCAAAATTAATGTCAGACACCAAACCACAGATCCAGGAAGCTCAAGCAGGATAAATGCCAAAAATCCTACAACTAGCCACATCATTTTCAAACTACAAAGATCAAAGATAAAGAAAAACTCCTGAAAGAAGCCAAGGAAAAAGGTACCTCACATGTAGGGGAACAAAAATAAGAATTACATCCAACTTCTCCTCAGAAGCAATGCAGCAAGAAGAGAGTGAAGTGAAATATTTAAAATGCTGAGAAAGAAAAAAACCAGCAACCTAAAATTCTGTACCCACTGAAATTATCCTTCAAAAGTGAAGGAGAAATAAAGGCTTTTTCAGACAAATAAAGAGCAAGAGAATCTGCTGCTAGTACCTACCTTGTAAGAAATGTTAAAATAAGTTTTTAGAGAGAAGGAAAATAATATAGGTCAGCAACTCGGATCTAAATAAAAGAAGCTTATTGAAGAATAAATAAATGAAGGTAATATAAAAACTTATTTTTCTTATTCTTAATTGATCTGCCAGATAACAGTTTGTCAAATAATAAGATATTTGGTTTTGTATGCTTATGTATATACCTTATGTGTATATATACATATACACACACATATATATGATTATGTGCACTTATATATAAATGAAATGAATGACAGTAGTGATATAAGAGAAAGGAATGAGTAATTAAGATTATTTTGTTATTATAATGATTTCACACTACCTGTGAAACTGTTACCATCTTACCATTTGTAAGTGGACATGGATTAATTGTAAATATAGCAAACTCTAGAGTAACCACTAAAAAAGTTTAAAAAGTAGTGTTACTGATTTACTAAGAAAGGAAATAAAATACAATTATATGAAATGCTTAAGGAAAGAAAAAGGAATTATATGAAATGTTCAATTAAAACTACAAAAGGCCAAAAAAGAGTGGAAGACAAAAATAGGAACAAACTGTAAGGACAAAAACCAGTAATATGGTATTTATGGAACTATATCAAAAATCATTTTGAATGCCAATATCTAAATGCAGCAATTAAAAGAAGAGGTTGTCATAGTGGATCAAAAAACAACACAACTATATGTTATCTGCAAGAAATCCATTTTAAATATGAAGATATAAATAGATTAAAAGTAAATGTTTGGAGAAAAATATACCATGTTAACTTTAGTCAAAAGCAGGATTAGCTACGTTAATTTCAGACAGAGCAAACGTCAAAGTAAGAAAAGTTATCAGGGATAAAGAAGGGTATTACATAATGATAAAGGTGTCATTTTTCTGGAAAGACATAACAATCGTTTACATAGATATGCCTAACAATACAGCAGCAAACTACATGAGGCAAAAACTGATAGAACTGCAAGGACAAATAGAAGAGTCCACTAGCATAATTTGAGACTTCAGTATCATTCTATCAGAAATGGAAAGATCCAGCAGGCAGGATATCAGTAAAGGCATAATTGAATTCAACAATATCATCAATCAGCTGAATATAATTGACATCTGTAGTTTAGTTCATTCAACAAAAACTGAATACACATTGTTCTCAATTTCACATAGACATTCAACAAGATAGACCATATTCTGAGCCATAAAACACACTTTAACAAATTTAAAAGAATAGAAATCATACAATGTCTGCTCTCAGACCACAATGGAATTAAACTAGAAGTCAATAACAGAAATATAAGTAGAAAATCCCCAAATCAATGAAGATTAAATAGCACACTTCTAAATAACACATGAGTAAAAAGGAAATCTCAAGAGATATTAAAAAATATTTTCAAGTATATGAAAATAACTAAAAGGTGTTTTTTTAAACAGATCAATAAAATTGATAAACTTCTACCAGGCTAACCAAGAAAAAAGGGAGGACAGAAATTACTCATATCAGAAATGAAAAAGGGGACATCACTACAGATCCCATAAAAATTTAAAAGATAATAGAGGAATACTATGAACAAATCTATGCCCACAAATTTGATAACCTAGATAAAATAGACCAATTCCTTGAAAGACACGAACTGCCAAAACTCACACATGAAGAAATAGACAATACGAATAGGTCTATATTGATTAAAGAAATTGAAGCAATAATTAATGATCTTCCAAAGCAATTTACACAGATGATTCACTTGTGAATTCCACCAAACATTTAAAGAAGAAACTATACCAATTCTCTACAACCTCTTTCAGAGGATAGAAGCAGAGGTTATACTTTATTACTCATTTAATGGGCTGTTTATCCAACAAATTAAAAGCCTGGAAATAGGCTCATTCCAATAATGACAAAGACCCAGGTTGTCAGTTTCTAAGTGTTTTTATCCATCACCTAAGAATCCACCATTCAAAGTTTCTAATTAGTCACAAGTTTATGCAATATATCTGGCTTTGTTTGGGGGTTTGTTTCCAACTCTCTAGCCCATCTAATGTTTTCAATTGTTATATTTTGCCAGAATAAGATTGATCAATTTAATTTAATCTAGAATAAGATAATTTACAAGTGAGGTAGATTTCAGTTTACTCCAGTCTATTTTGTCCCTGACCATTGTACAAATGCTGTAAACTTCTTCTGGTCAGCAATTTTGTCCTTCAGTCAACATGGAAGAGTATGAATTAAGGTCCCCATAGCATTTTTGGCTTTAACTCTCACAGAAGCGTGAAGAGTAACCTTAGTGAGTTTAATTAACAGAAATATAATCTCCAAATTAATTTTAGGACGTCTATTTTTTTTTTCACTTTCTGGGGAGATTCAATAGATCAAAGGTATTTTACAGATACAATACTAATGGAATTCCTAGTCTTTATAGGTTGATTCAGTAAAATACATCCTCCGTGGAAAAAGTTGTAAACATTGATCATTCAAACAAATATGTCAATTAAAATATATGATTTGTTTGAACAAGAGAAAGAGACCTAAGAGATTATGGTGGGACACTATATAAGACACACCCTGCTTGGAAGACAATAATAACATTATGATATCAGGCAGCTGCTGGATTTGTCATAGTTTGAGTTACAGTATTCATCGGGTACAATCTTATACTTCAGATTCAAAATATGTGGCTATTCATTGAATGAAAGATACAACCATCAAAAGGATAAACTTTCAGGAAAATGAAATGATAAGGGAGTTAAGTACATTTGCTTTTTAAAAGAACCATTAAAAATAATTTGATTTTCTTTATGCTTGAAACAAAACTTAAACATATAACAATAAAAATATATGCATAAAATTAATCTGATAGAGAGGAAGAACAATATTTTGATCAAAATATTTTATACTTTATTAGAAAACATCAAAACATTTAAAACTTTATTAAAAAATGTAATATATCTTAATTTCAAATGATTATATGGTTTTTATATTTCCCATGTTCACCTTCATAAAAATATTCATTACTTCCCTAGGCCTTTGAGCATTGCTTCTCCCCTTTGTAATTTAGCTTTTGAGTTGTTTTATCCACACACAGTCTTCTACTTGGTCAAAGGGGATTTTCATTTGAACTTTAATATTCTTGGTATACTATCATGTATCAATCAAATTGCTTTTGTAAATTGTTATCAAGATGTATGTGGATGTTTAGTTTGAATGCCATATGTGTGATTATAATTAACATCATGATTTTAATATTTATCTAGGCAACTATAGTGAATACTCTAGTATATTGTTTAGATATCATCTCTACCTCTTTCAGAAATAAAATACTCCTCTCCCCACCCTCATGTTGGGAGTATTGGTGGCTGAGAGTGGTCAGCTGACTCCTTCCCTAAGAATAATCACTCTGTGAAGATAGATCTTGCACAGGGTCATATACCTTCCCTGGGCATCCTATATCTAATGACTGGTCAATACAAGAGTGTAAATGCCTGTATCCTTCTCTCAATGTAGGGCAACTCTGCAGGACAATTAGCTTTAGACTTAAAAGCATCAAGTAAAGCCTTTGCTGTCACTGGATCTCAGTTCAGCCTCACTCTGCCTAACTCTTGCCACCAACTCATCCAAATGACAAGCCTTTGCATCTGCTTTTCCAGGATATTTTGAAAGTTGGTGGTGTTGGTACTGTTTCTGTGGGTCCAGTGGAGATTGGTATTCTTAACCCTGGCCTGATGGTCACCTTTGCTCTAGCCAATGATACAGCTGAAGTAAAGTCTGTTGAAATGCACCATAAAGCTCTGATGAAGCTCTTCCTGGGGACAATATGGGCTTCACTGTTAACAATGCGTCTAAGATATTCATCATGGCAACATGGCTAGTGACAGCGAAAATGACCCACCGATGGAAGCAGCTGGCTTCACTGCTTAGATGATTATCCTCAGTCATCTAGGCCAAATCAGTGCTCTCTATCCACCTGTGCTGATTGTCACACAGCTCACATTGCTTGCAAGTTTGCTGAAGTGAAGGAGAAGATTGTTCACTATTCTGGTAAGAACGTGGATGATAGGTCCAAGTTCTTGAAACTCTGGTGATGCTGCCATTACTGATATGGTTACTGGAAAGCCTGTGTATGTTCAGAGCTTCTCTATCCTGCTTTGGGTTGTTTTGCTATTTGTGATATAAGGTAGACAGTTGTTGTGGGTATCATCAAAACAGTGGGCAAGAAGGCTGCTGGAGCTGGCAAGTCACCAGATCTGCCCAGAAAACTCAGAAGGTGAAATGAATATTATCCATAACACCTGCCACCCCAGTCTTAATCAGTGGTAGAAAAAATGGTCTCAGAAGGATCTCTCTCAATTGGCCATTTGGGTTAATAGTAACAGACTGATTAATTTCCAGTACTTAGTAAAACCTTCGAAAAGAAAGGACAATATTTTGTAGACTATTTGTTTTGTGTGTGTGTCAATTTTAAGCCATTAGTTTTTAAAATCAGTGCTTTTTAAATAACAACTTAACCAAAAGTCTTTCACAGAATTTTGAAGCCCATTAAAACAAACTTAGTGCGGGACAAAAATCCCTTTCCTGAAACAGACCAATGCCATTCCTACCCCAGTTTATAAACCTAGTTGCTCCTGCCTCCTCCCTTCCCTGGCTCAGGGAGGAAGATCCCCACCGCCAGCTCCACTTTCTAGCTATTTACCTACTCAGACTTAAGTGGGACACCGAATATTTAGAGAAACCAGATGTCTGTCAGGGGATTTGTTGCTAAGTGTAATAGTGACACTTTTTACTTGCATAGCTATTACTTTCCAATCAAGAAAGAAATCTAAAGCTCTGTCCTACAAAGAGATCACAACATAAAGACATTGCTTAAAATTTCTTTTCCCAACATTTTGTCAGTCTCTCTAAACTATCTCTGATGCCAGCTTTGACTCAAATTTACATAAGAGCCAGAAACCGTCTAGCTGTTTCCCAGCCTCTTCACCTTCTAATCTAATTCACTTTCTTTTAAAAAGGATTTAAAAGTGTGGCTGAGGTGGCAGGTGGTGGTTGTGATGGAGACTTAAGAAAAGGTGGTTTTGTCCTTGTGAAGGGGAAATACAGTGCCCTCAACATCGTCTCCCCGTATGCCTATTGCCTGTTTCCTTCCTGCCTCTCTGCCCTAGGGAAAGTGGTCTGGCTGTGACCACTGCACTCTTCTCTTCTCCCTCCTCCCCCACCAAGTGAGCAGCTGAATGAACTGAACGGCCTATGATGGTATAGTCACAATCCCATTACCACATCATGCTGTGAGGGAGGGCAGAGAGGGAGCAGAAGGAGTGAACAGCCCAGGGTTCTCAGTTTTACAGAGTGTCCTGGGTAAGGACTAATTGCAGAACCAAATGGAAGAGACCTTGCAACCATTATAAATCCTACATTTATAAGGTTTGAGCTAACCTGGCAGCTGGAAGAGGACTCAGAGGAGGCCCATTAGGGCCTTGGACTAAACTTCCCAGCAGCCTTTCCACCAGGGACAGGTCCTCTGGTGGGGGAAGAGGGATTTCTTCAGAGAGGGGAGCCATAGAGAATGGGGCAGGAGAGCAGGTGAAAAGAAGCTAGGTTAATTCTGTTACGTGGTCTGAAAAACAAACAAAAAAACATAGAGGTAGATCCTGAGAGTAGCCCCCCCTCAAAAAAAAAATCCTCTATGTAAATTTCTGTCTCAGAGTCAGCTTCCCAGAGAACCTGACCATAGACAGTCCAAGCTAGGACTCATCCAAAGTAGCTGAATCAAAAATGAGAGTTTGGAGTTGGGCTGCTTGTTGGCTGGTTGGCAGTGAAGACCCCATTATTAATGGTAGTTGGATCACTAATAGCTCATGTCTTGTGGGAGTGGTATAATTATTAAAATTCCATTGCTGTTGAACTGAGATAAAAGACTAGTGGAAAGGAATATACTGGAAAGTTCAATGGCTCAGGATTTTAAGTGTTACACAGGAATTAGTAAGAATAGCTTTATGAAATCCAGTAGATGCTACTGAGTTTAAGTGATGCCTTAGAAAGGCTGAGGATGATTAATCTCCAAATAAAACCTAAGTGTGAAAGCCAGATGGCCTCCTTGGCAGCATGTAGGACTCTAATTTCCTGCAGCTGGAACATAGAAAATACATAGGATCAGGGCTAAGACTCAATTATGACAGAAGCAGAGCTGCAGAGAAGGTTGTATTCTCAATCCCAGCAATATGTTACACTAAGGTCAGGGCTATGATAGGAAGGTTTGGGACTTTGAGACTTCTGTGGCGTTATCTCTGTGTGTGCACCCAGAAGTCTTCAAATCTCAGATTCTCATGGAACCTTTGCATTTGCAAAATTGTCCCTCTGTGTCTCTGTCAAAGCAAAAGAACTCCTGGTTGCAGAAAAAACAGAAGTCTCTTCCTTGTAGGAAACGTGCTCCCCTCATCATTAACTCCATATCCTCTTCTGGCCACAATTTTAATCATTATTATTTTACTGCTTTCCTATGGCTGCTGTAACTAATTACCACAACGATGGTCCTTGTAAAAACACACATTTGTTCTTCAAAGTCCAAAATCAGTATTATCTGGTCAAAGTCAAGTGTTGTCAGAGATGTGCTCTCTCAGGGGACTCTAGAGAAGAATCCAATCCAAGCTTCTTCCAGCCTCTGAGGGCTAACAGCATTCCTTGGTTTGTGGTCTTAACACTCCAATCTCTGCCTCCGTCTTCACCTTGCTCTCTCTCCTGCGTATGTCGTCTCCCTCCTCCTCACTCATGTAAGGATGCATGTGATTGTATGTAGTGCCCACCCTGATAATCCAGAATAATCTTCCCATCTCGATCCTTACATTAATCTCATCTCAAAGACCTTTTTCCTCATAAGGTAACATTTACAAGTTTCAGGAATTACTTGATATCTTTGCAGGGCCATTATTTAGCCCACCACAAGTATTAATTCATAACACTATCTGATGTGGAAAAAGCGAAGTGTAGTTGAAGGGAAAATATGGAGGCACTTTGGATAATTACACCGGAGCAGCTTCTGGGCAGTTGTGACTCAGCATGTCCACAGCAGGCAGCGCATGTGCTGACCATGTATGTAAACATCTTATGTAAACTGAATAATGTAAACATTGTCTGGCTGTTTGCCACTTTTGTCTAGTGGTCATATAAAAACAGCCACAAGGGGAGCTGTTTCACTCCTCTCCCATGGTCTGTCGGCCAAAGTGATTAAAGAGTATGTCTGCCTTTCCATTGGCTCCATGCACCCTTCAGCTCCCGGAGCCTGTGGCCCAGCCCTCAGCTGGCCATTCCCCTCTTGCTTACGCTTGGCATAGTCGGCAGGATTCCGAGATGGGTGGACCTACAGCTCCTGAGGCTGATGCAACGGACGTGTGTCCACCCACTTGTATGTGGTTCCCAGTGGCAGAGGTCCTGTTGAACTGGGCCCCTGTGGAAGGGTGGGAGTCCGTGGATGGTACCCCGGTCAGCACTGAGACAGCTCTGCTTAACCTAGGAGAACAGGTGCCTGAGAAGGCCCAGCTCCCCGTGGGCCAGGCAGGCTGGCTGTGTTTGATAGCCTTACCGTTGCAACATGGATTCTGTCCTGCGGGGATACAGCTCGCATACGGAAACTCCAAGCCAAGGAGAATGCCCTGGAGGCGCGAGTGAGGCAGTTAAAACAGGAGATGGAAATGGCGCCTTGCCGCGAGCCCGAGGATGCTGAGGACGGGGACGTGGAGGACTCACGCCCTCTCCATGCTCAGCCAGTAATCCACTCAAAGGTAAAGCGTAAGCAGCCCTAGGTCCAGGCAATGTTGCCCAAGGAGCCCCAAATGTGACAGAGTTCACGACGTACAGTCTCTAAACGCGCCGGAACTGCAGGACTTGTGTCAACAATACAGGCAGCGGCCGGGTGAGCCCATACCGGCCTGGCTCCTGAGGCTGTGGAATAAGGGGGCAGATAGTATAATAGTATAATCTGTGTCCCTGACGAGATGGATAAACTGGCCGCAATCACACTGCACCCCGCCCTTCGGCAGCAGCTGCAGAATAGCCGCCGGCTGGGTCAAGGGCAGGGGAAATCACTTCTTTACAGTGTGGGTGACGGCTGCCACCCGGACTGTGTGGCATAACGCCGGGGAGCTCCTGGAGGCTCTAAGCCAATGGCAGATATGCGGAACTGGTGCAAGTTATCCGCGAGTTGGGAATGCGGCAGGCCATTTTTAACCTTCATACCCAGGGCCGATGACGAGCACTTTACGTCTGGGATGGAGGACTCAGTTCTTAACTTGGCCAGGTCTAATGCTTTTGGGTCCTTGGTGGCCGTTTTGGCACCCTATGTGAGGCGCCAGATACCTGAAGTGACCACTGTGATGGCCACTTTGGGCGATGTAGAAGGCTGACGGAAGGAGAAAAACATGCGTGTCGCACGGCTGGTGGCGCCCAAGCCGAGAGCACGCTTGGCGGAGAAGGGGCCCAAGCGAGTCCCCTGCATCCAGATGTAAGTAAATCTGCTAGCTGCAGGCCTGGATCAGGCGAAAATAGGCCGGCAGCTGAACACTGTCCTGGTGGTGCCAGTTGAAGTCTGAGTAGCAGTTCCAAAAGACAGTTAAGAAATTCTGGCAAGACAGGGAAAAATCCTGGCAAGAGTTGCCAGGTAAGTCTTCAGGACTTTATGCAGCCCTCAGGTGAGGAGCCCGTGTGTGTAGCTCTTTGACTAGGGGGAAGGCCAAGGAGTCCGGCTTGGGGGATCCCAGGAGGGCCGCAGGCCACATGTGGAACTTGTGATTTAGTGGTCCCCCACCAATGTACACCGTGTACTGGCATTGGTAGATACTGGAGCTGATTGCAGTTTGATTTACGGCAACGTGGATAAGTTTCCGGGGAAGCCAGCATATGTTGACAGCTATGGAGGTCATACTGTGAAAGTGAAACTAGCATGTCTGTCCTTTGGCATTGGCCATTTGCCGCCCAGAGTGTACACAGTGTATGTGTCTCCCATCCCGAGTATGTTCTGGGGGTGGACATCTTGCAATGACTGCGCCTGCAGACGACCATGGGGGAGTGCTGCCTGCGGATGCGTGTGGTTAAGGCTGTTGTCTGGGGAAATACACATCACCTGCCACAGTGTTGCCAGTGCCATGGCGTGTGGTGACCACCCAATATTATCACCTCCTGGGTGTATGGGTGGACATGAGGAGATCACACAGACTGTTGCAAAGTTGGAAGTCGTTGGGGTCGTGCGATCCACCCACTGCCCTTATAATTCCCCTGTTTGGCCCGCAAGGAAGCCTGATGGCTTGGGGCTATGACTGTAGACTACTGGGAATTAAAATAAAGTGACTCCTCCATTGCATGCTGCTGTGTCCTCAGTGCGTGATATGATATATCAACTGACAGTCTGGCTGGGACGATACCACTATGTTGTGGACCTTGCTAATGCCTTTTTTTCCATTGGCATTCCTGCTGAGAGTCAAGATCAGTTAGCCTTCACTTGGGATGGCAGACAATGGACTTTTTGTATTTTGTCCCAAGGATACCCACGCAGCCCCACTATTTGTCATGGGTTTATCACCCAGGACTTGGCTGCTTGGGCTCATAGTGATACAGTGCTTGTATTTCACTACATTAATGATGTTATGTTAACCTCTGACTCTCTTGCAGATCTAGAGCAGGCTGCTAATTCCCTGCAGAAGCGTCTGACATCATGTGGTTGGGCAGCCAACGATGCCAAAGTCCAGGGACCTGGCTTATCTGTCAAATTCTTGAGGGTTGTCTGGTCGGGTAAGACAAGAGTGATACCTGAGGCAGTCATTGACAAAATACAGGCATACCCCCTGCCAACAACTGTAGCTCAACTGCAAACATTTCTGGGCCTGTTGGGGTACTGGCGAGTGTTTATCCCTCATTTAGCCCAGGTGGTGAGACCCCTATATGGCTTGGTAAAGAAGGGAGCCCTGTGGAACTGGACAGACACTGCAGACCAAGTGTTCAAAGCCGCCAAGCGTGCTGTGCAGCAGGCACAAGCTTTACAGGTGGCTGATCCAGGACAGCCATAGGAATTGGACATCCATGTTACCCAAGAGGGTTTTGGTTGGGGCTTGTGGCAGTGGCACAGTGGGGTATGAACCCTTGTGGGGTTCTGGTCCCAACTGTGGAAAGGAGTGGAGATACGCTATTCACTAGTGGAGAAACAGTTGGCAGCCGCCTATGCCGCCCTGATAGCATGTGAGGCTATCACTTGAATGGCCCTTGTCCAGCTGAGAACCACATACCCTATTCAGGGATGGCTCCAGTCATGGGTTACCCATCCACGGTCTGGCACGGCCCAGACCCCAACCTCGTCAAAGTTGGGAGCCTATGCGGAACAAAGGAGCTCAGTGAGCTGCAGCCCCCTGAGTTTGAAGTTACGGCAGGTGTTAGGGCCATTTGAGTTCCTCACTGTGAGGGTAACAGATTCCAACAGTTCCTCTAGAGATAGAGCCTACGCCCTATGCTGAGGGGAAGCCCCCTATCCTGGAGGATGCTTAGTATACTGATGTCCCTAATAGAGCTCAAGCTGCCACGTAGACAGCCATAGCTGTGCAGCCAACCACTGACACTATTTGGTTTGATATTGGTACCGGCCGAAGCAGCCAGTGGGCAGAGCTGTGGGCTGTTTGGATGGTTGTTGCCTGTGAACCAGGGCCCTTAGCTATTTCTACAGACAGCTGGGCCGTGTACTGGGGATTAACCCTGTGGTTATCCATGTGGCAGACTCAGCAGTGGTTGGCCGAAAACCACCCCATGTTGGGAGGGGCCATGTGGCAGGAACTGTGGGCCTTGGGCCATGAAAAAGAGGTGACAATGTATCATGTTCCCAGCCGCATGCCTCTGACTGCTCCTGGGAATTATGAGGCTGATGCTCTGGCCCATGTGAGGTGGCTAGAAAGGGCCCCGTCTGCAGACGTGGCACACTGGCTGCATTGATGCCTAAATCATGCAGGGAGCAAGACCATGGGAATGGTGGGTAAGCGCTGGGGGCTACCCCTCACATGGGGCGAAATAATGACAGCATGTCAAGAATGCACAGTATGTGCCCAGGCCTTTCCTAATAGAAGGAAACTAGTGTCCACACAGCAGCAAGTAGCTAGAGGGCGTGTGCCCTTGGTCCAGTGGCAGATGGACTACATTGGACCATTACCAAAGACTAAAGGCGCTGTGCATGCTTTTACGGTTGTTGATACAGCCACTGGTTTACTCTTTGCATGGCCCTGTGCTGCTGCAGATCAGACGTGGACAATTCAGGCTCTGCAGGTACTCTGTGCCCTTTATGATGGGCCTTGGTCATGGAGAGCAACAGGGGGACACACTTCACAGGACAAGAAGTCCAACAGGGGTCAGTCCCATGGACATTCAATGGCTTTTCCATATTCCTTACAACCTGGCTGCTGCCGGGGTAATATAAAGGTATAATGGGCTTTTAAAGCAGGGTGTATGTACAACCGTACAGCCTCCCTGGTTGCGAGGCTGGGCAACTCACTTGTGGCAGGTACTGATGGCATTAAATGAAAAGCCTCAGAAGGGAGGACCAGCCCCAGTGGAGGCTTTGCTGCATGGCACTGCAGCCCCCTTACAGCTGCAAGTAGTAACTACTGATGAGTTACTAAAGCCTGACTGTGGCCGAAATGGAAACATTCTTTTGCCAGCCCCAACATGCCTCAATGTGGGGGAGGTACAAGAATGGGAATGGCCTTGGAAGATAAAAGCTCCTCACTGCAGGTGGTTGGCACTTTTAGTGCCCTGGGGCCTTGGAGTACAACAAGACTTACATGTCACCCCGTCGGTGACTAGTACTTGGATCCCTTGGGTGACTGTCAGGCTGCTACAGACTAATGCCAGTTCTATCCTAAAGGGGACATATGTGATCTCTATGTGGCCAATAATGAGATCCCCTGTACTGCTCCACGTGGAGCCAGCGCTTGCAGCACCTCTGCAGGCAGAAAAGGTGTGGTATCAATGGCTGGGAAGGCCCCCGTTGGCAGTCACCCTCTTGTCTCAAGATAAGCGGCTAGCCTGCATTCTGCCTGAAGGATGTGATTTCCTCACCTAGTTTCTATCACTGCTTTGTCCCTTCGCCCATAGATGGAGTGTGGCGAATAATGTTGTGGACTGGGCTCACACCTATGCTGAGGTGGCCAATGTGTCTAACTGCTGGGTGTGCACAGAACTGCCTAGCAGTGCAGCAGAAGGCTTGCCATGGCACATCCACCCTGCTTCAGAAGGGAACTGGAACTGGCTGCGTTCCTGGGGACCCGCCAATGCTCAGTGGGACCAAAGAAGGCGCCAGGTGGACCAGCAGTTTCATCGACAACGTGGACATACATGGCCTTGGGTGACCCCGAGCCTCTGGGATGGCTATGGGTGGTTACCTGGGGAGGCTGTTGTGCTTCGCACATCTGTGCCCCTGTGCATAGAGCAACAGAAGGGGAATGCGATAGCAGGGTGGGTACCCGAGGAACTGTGTCAGAAGATCCAGCGAGTGACCCGGCCCAAATATTGGTGGAATGCCCGTCCGTATGTGGGGACAGTCCCCATTGACAGAGTGCCCGCGGGCAGTCTCTGGGTCTGTGGTCATTATGGATGGCCTTATCTCCCGGCCAACTGGACAGGGCGCTGTACCTGGGGGTGGCCCTACCTCCCGGCTACTGTTCGGAGCACCTTGGATGTGCTCCCTAGCAATTGGGAGAGGGTCAAAGGCTGCTATCATCGGGAGAAACAAACGCCCTGGTGGTTTTACCCCCTGACTGTTCTTAGTCCATCCGTGGAGACTATTGCTGTGGAGTGGCAGGTTACTGCCTTAGCAGAGTATACCACCCGAGCCCTCAATCATACTACCCGAGCCCTGTCTCTCTTAACTGATGCGGTAGACCAGACCCGGAAGGTTGTGTTGCAGAACCGCATGGCCTTAGACATTCTTACTGCAGCACAGGAGGGGACCTGTGCAGTTATTGAGGTGCAATGTTGCACGTTTATACCAGATAATGCAAGGAACATATCACATGCCTTGCAACAGGCCAAGGAAATCTCATGGATCCAGACAGTGACAAGAGATCCCCTGAAAAAATGGTGGTCTAAGTTGTCTTTCTCGTGCCGGTCGACTCTCGCCACATTAGGAGGTATAACCTGTCTCTTAGCGGTTCTTTGCTGTTCTCTGTACTGTTGTTGTAAAATGTGGGTCCAAGGTACTGGGCTGTATGGCTTTAGCTCCTTCAGGCTCCGCTCACTGCAGAAGTCTAATGGGGGTAGAGTGAAGGGGGATGGAGGTACTGTGGACAATCAGACCAGAGCAGCTTCCAGGCAGTTGTGACTCAGCATGTCCACTGCAGGCAGCGCATGTGCTGACCATGTATATAAACATCTTATGTAACCTGAATAATGTAAACATTGTCTGGCTGTTTGCCACTTTTGTCTAGTGGTCATATAAAAGCAGCCACAAGGGGAGCTGTTGCACTTCACTCCCAGGGTCTGTTGGCCAAAGTGATTAAAGAGTATGTCTGCCTTGCCATTGGCTCTGTGAACCCTTTCTTCAGCTCCCTGAGCCCTGGGGTCCAGCCCTCCGCCATTCCCCTCCTGCTTACAGTAGTAAAAAAAGGAACAGAATATACCATGAATGAATTGCAGAATTTAATCAACGAGTACTGCCAGGAGATAGGAGAATAGGTATATAATTGGATCCTGAAGATGCTGAATCAAGGGTGGTGACATACAAGACTGGATTAAGGAGAATTATCTGTGTAGGGGAGGAAGAAATATTCCTCTACCCTCTGGGTTCTTCTGGCTTGTCTAAGAATTAAATTGATACAACACAGAATAACAGGAGAAAATCAAACAAATTTAATAACATATATACATGGGAGAAACCAAGGAAAACTGAGTAACTCACCACAATGGCTGAAGCCACCACCTTACATACTATCTTCAGCTAAAGACAAAAAGAGGATGTTGGAGGTAGCACTTTGGGACTTCAAAGGGGCGGAAGGCAATTCACATGGAGATGGCAATGTAAATGTTTGGTAAACAAATGTTTGCCATACCTTGCAAAGACAATGGGATGTTGGGAGGACTTTGATCAAATGGGCCTTGCTATGTTCCTCCCTGTCTACCACACCTAGTTTATCACACTACAGTTATCTATGGTATTAGCTCCTTCCTGAAACAGGCCTTCTATCTTAGGTTCTTTTAGGCGGTTGGGGAGAAGGTCAAAGTTTCTTTCTGAGTCTTTTGTTCTTAGAAATAATCAAGCCAAAGAGACACATTTTTGGGTGGCAAATCCTGCTCCCCCACATCTACTATATAAGAGCACTCTCCCATGATGTAGCAAGCATCCCACTGAACTACAAGTTTTGGGCTGCTCCCTGAGTATTTAGATTTTTTGTATCCAGAGACATTGAGAAAAGAAGTCATTGTTGCAGCAAGAGTGATTACTTCTGACCAGCAGAAAGAGGTAGGGATGCTTTTATATGGTGGGGACAGGAAGGAATAAATATGTAACCCTGGTGCTCCACTTCAGCATCCTTTAGTATTTTTGTTGCCTAATTGTAATTGTGAATGTACATGAACAGCGTTCCTAGCCTAAGAAGAGAATGGTTACAATGAGCTCAGATCACTCAGGAATGAGGGTTTGAGTACCATCACTATACAAATCACCAAAACCCACAGAGGTGATAACTAAGAGTGAGAATTTAGAATAAATAACAAGAAGGAAGATGATGGAAACCAGTTGTGGCTCCGAAAACGACTGCAGAGCTGGGCTTGCATATCCCTAACCTCCTTCTTCTAAATTTCAACTGAGAAAGTGAGGCCCATGAGAGCCGTAGAGGATCTGTTTCCCATATATATGTGGAGAAGTGTATTTGTGCAGCACATGGAACTATGCAATTGTAGAGAAGATATTTTCATGCTTCTGAATGTTCAGGGCTTTCAGAACAAAAAAATACAGGCAATCTAGGCTAAAGGATGGTTCAGTAGTAACCCTAAGAGTAAAATACTTCTGAGAGATTTATAGGTTTATCTCTTCTGAGCTATGTGTTTACATTTCAAAGAAGGATAAAACCCCAAGCCATTAGTTTATATTCCAAAGGGTTGTAAAAACCTGGGGACCTCTCTCAGAGATTTGCTTACATTAGGGAAATGAGGTTTCTCCCTGTCTCAGCAGAGGAGGCTGGCAGCTGTGCAGCAATTCCTCTGTAAGCTCCCAGATTTGTCACATCAGGGCTCCTCATCAGTAGTACAGTGCCCTATATGTGCAGCTGACAACTGCCCTCATTGCATTGCCCCAGGGAGATTGGGGTAAGGGGAAATATAGTGCTATTGCTGTAAATAATTCTGATCTCTCATCCAGAAACTGCATGTTTTTTAGGAAGGAAATCAATAAATATATATTAAAAACTTATCAAGGGTAGACTTTGTCAACCATAGAGTTGTGCCACTCAGATGTACTTACTGTTATAAAAAGAAAAGCTTTATTGAGGTATAATTCATGTGCTAAGAACTGCACATATTTAAGGTGTACAGTTAGATGAATTTGGACACAGGCAAACACACATGACCATCATCACAATCAAGGGAATAGACATATCCAACACCTCCCAAAGCTTCCTTGTGTCCCTTTATTTTGGGGTATTGTGTATCTTGTTGTTTGTGTTTACTTTGAAGAGAACCTATTGTGAGCAGCATGGTTGGTAGATACTCTCTAGCTGCCACACGGTTGGACCCCGGGCAATGCTCATGACAAGGCTGAACTCTCCCAGGTCTGCTCACAGACAAGGAGTGAGTGTGACAGGGGACTGGAGTTGTGTCATTCCAGCCCAATGTGGTACTCTACTAATGGGCATTCTTTCATCTGGGAGTTTCCATCTAACTGGCCAAGAATTTCTCAGAACTTCATTGCAGTACAGACTCTTCCTACCCAATCCTCCTTTCTTCCTCTTTTGCTTTTGCAGTTATAATAATACCTGTATCATGATATGAAGGCTCTGCCCACATTTTCCTGCCCAATAAATCTATTCATTGTATAATTATGTTGTGGTATCTGCTTCTCAGCAGAACTGAACTGACACAGAAACAGTTTGCATATAGATGGGATCCTAGGCGATCTACGTTTCTGGTCTTGCCCCACTCTCCTTCCCTCTGCTATAAAACGCTATGAAGAGATATGGCCATTTCACGGACATTGATCTCCTATATTCATGACATTGTGTTAATTCTTCCAAAGAACAAGTGACCAGAAGGTTGAAAGTGTTGGTAAGACACATGCACTTCAGAGGGTGGGGAGTAAAGCTTAAAAAGATTCAGGAGCATTCCACATCAGTAAGAATATGAGGCTTCCAGTGGTTTTGGATATGGATGTATCCAGATGACTCCCCCAAAGTAATAGATGAATTATTACATCTTACACCTTCTATAACAAGAAAAGTAAGCAAAGAACTTTGGTAGACCTCTTTAGGTTCTAGAATTACCGTGGTGCACAATTGATAATACTGTTTTAACCCAAATACCAGATGACCCAAAATCCCTCCAGCTCTGAGTGGTGACCTGAACAGAAAAGAGTGCTGCAGAAGGTCAGTGTGCAATGCAAGTCCATGCTATTTTTTGCTATACAGTCCAGCAGATCCTGTGTGTTAGAAGTATTAGAATTACAGGAAGACATGGTGTCAAGTCTATAGCAAGTCCCAATAGGAGAATCACAAGGTGGTTCCCTAGTCTACTGATAAAAAACATGCCATCTGCAAAGGAAAATTATACACCTGGTAGAGATGAAGTAGACGTGGTAGAGATGAAATGCCTGACCAAGGAACATCAAATAACCATGTGGCCACAACTGCCAATCATGAACTAAACTCTGTTACACCCTTTAAGTAATAATATTGGGTGGGCCAGGCAGCATTTCATGGTAAGGTAAATGTGGCAAATCCAGTTCACAAACAAGATTGGAGGATGCGAGTAAACAATGCGAGTAGGTAGCCAGACCCTATGTCTTCTACCGTGATATACCAGTGCCTCCATCAGCTCACACTTGTGTCCTTTTGGGGGTTCCAGTATGACCAGAAGATGAAGAAGGAAAAAGACCTTACTTGTTTCACACATTGGTTGGCTTAGTATGGCATGTAGATTGGCTTGGTATGTCAGTGCAAGCTGAAAATATATTTTGGGTATACTACAGCCTTGCTTGAGGTGACCTTGAAAGGCAGTGAAGAGGGGAAATCTTCCTGATGGGCAATATTTTAATTGCGTCTGGACCTCTATTCTGCAAAGAAACAGAAGCCCAAGGAAAGTATGTAATATATGTACATATATACACGCACACACACGCATATGTGCATGCAAACGAGATGAATTGTTTGACTTGACTGGTTGGTCCAGGCCTAAAATGAGATGTATTAGAAGATCAAGACAAGGAGTCATGTGAATGGAATTATAATGGAGAACATGAAGTGTCAAGAGTGATTTAGCTACTGTAAATGCCATCTATCCAACCCGCCACCAACAAGGAACAATGATGAACTCTCGATGTGTCACTGGCCTTTAAACGTATTAACCAGCCACTTCATTGTGGCAAAGAGATTACATTGGACTTCTTCAACCCCAAAAGGGGTAACAATTCACACTGACCACAATCAGCACCTATGTGATTCCCTTTTGTCTTAGTCTGTCAGGCTGCTGTAACAATACCACAGATTGGGTGGCCTTACAAAAACAGAAGTTTATTTCTTACATTTCTGGAGGCTGGGAAGTCCAAGATCATGGTGCCAACAGATTCTTTGTGGTGGCTGGCAGGGTCCCACTTCCTGGTTCTTAGATGGCACCTTCTTGCTGTGTCTTCACAAGGTGGAAGGGACAAGGGATCTTTTGGGGATCTCTTTTATAAAAACACTAATTGCATTCATGAGGGCTCCACCCTCATGACCTAAGTACCTGCCCAAATCCTTATCTCCTAATACCATCACATTACCTATTAGGATTTCAACATATGAATTTTGGGAGGACATAAACATTCAGACCATAGCATCTTTTCTTCACTCAGGTTCTTGGCTGAACCAGTAAGAGTTACAGAGTATTTGCTTCACCAACAGTCTAAATAATACTGAATTGGATTAAGGGACCCATTTTATACTAAAAAAATTGCCACGCATGACTTACGATCTAAGAGTTCTATCACCTGTTGTACCAATTGGCACTCAGAAGATACTGGGCTTAGGCAAAAGGATGGGCTTTTGAAGGTACAGCTGAAGTGCCATTTGGATATGATATCCTGTGAGCCTGGGAAACATCTGCCAGGATACTGTGTACATTAAATCAGTGACAATTAGGAGGTTCTGTGCCTCTAATAAGTAGAAAACATGAGTGTGCAATCCCAAGATACATAAGTATGAATGGCCTCATTTATCAGCATTTCTTGACACATTTGGGGAATTTGGCCCTCCCAGCCATACAACTGTGGGCTCTGTTTAGAAGCCTTAGCTCCCAGGAGGAAAATGCTTCCTTTAGGGAACAAGAGTCCAACTGAACTTTAAAATTGTACTTACCACTTGGTCATTTCAGACTCCCCATTCCAAGAGAACAATAGGCAAGAAAAGGAGTCACTTTCCCCCAGGGGTAATTAACATTGATCATCAGGACATGATAGGACTAATATTACACAGTGAGACTCTCCAGTGACCCACATGTGCATCTCTCCCTTGACCAATTTTGTCAGTAAGTGGAAAAGTTGGTAACCAGGATCTAAGAAGTGCTTGATGACCAGGAACTCAGATCACTCAGGGATGAGTTTATTAGTCAGGCCATCAGGTAAATCCCTGAAAGAGTAGAAGTTTGAGCCAAACATGAGAGGAATCTAGACTTTACAGTAGACTAAAGATACCATCAATAGCATTTACAGGAATACAACTGTAGGAGTGTGATACTGACCAGGCATAGCAGTGAGAACTAGTTCATCCCACTAAACATCAACTTGCAAATACTCCAGAAACAGCAGCTGACCATAATTATGGAGGGTATACTTCCCTAACATATTATACAAGTGGTTCCAAGAGACATGAGGAGAGGGTCTGTTTTGGATGCTGTTGGGGCTTCCTAGAGTTACCTTGCTACTAGAAAAAATATTTATTCCTCAGGTGTTCGGAGTGTTGGCAGCTGACAGTTATCAACTAAGCCCCCTCTGGAATCATTCTCATTTGAAGAAAGTATTCTTGCCCAAAGTTATCCCTCTTAACCAAGAAGTCATCATCCAGTGACTGGTCAATTCAATGGATTTAAATGCCAACTTCCCTTCCTTCAATATGGGGCAAATCTGCAGGGTCATCCCCATCCCAGAGCTCTCAGTTTGATTAGCTGAGACAGTTGTTGTAACTGAATCTCGGTTCAAATTCTTGTTCTGCCAACTCTGCTTTTTTCACCCTCCACAATGTTCATCCAAAAAGCACTTGTCAATTAATCTCCTGGACATACATGTCTGTCTCAGATTCTATTTCCTAGAGAACCCAACTTCAAAATCTGCTTGTTTATATTCTGATTTTTAAGATTATGCAACTGTTGATAGATTTAGACATTCTGGTAACAAAACAGGAAATATGAATTTTTTGCCTTTTCAAAACAATGTGAAACAATTGTTGGTAGTCAACATATACTTGTTTTGAAGTTAATGCATTTCTCAGATCAAAGAAATTGAAATGTAGAGATATTTTTCAAAATAAATGTTGTAGTAAATATCCTGCTATCGATAGATATGTGAGATAAAAGAAAATAGATATATATTGATCTTTGTCCCCAGTTCCTGGCACAGAGCTTCTGAAACCCTTGTAATTTCCTAAATCATGAGAATACTAGGAGATGCTAATGCTCTGATATTTGTGTTTGATCCTGTCCCTGACACAGGCCTTCCTAAAACCCTTGTATCTTCCTCAGTGGTAATAGCACTAGGAGCATCTTTTGTTCTATTGAGGTGACTCTGGGTGGGCTCCTGGATGACTCTTGGATGAGGACTGGTCACCAGAAAGACCAAGCCATGATTAGAAGCGTAGCATTTTCAGTTCGACCTCCCCATCCTCCTGAGAGGGGAGAGGAGCTGGAAATGGAGTTAAAAATTGATCATACCTACGTGATGAAGCCTCCAGAAAATAGCAAAAGTACAGAGTTGGGAGAACTTCCAGGTTGGTGAACACACACACATGGGGAGAGTGATGCACCCAAACTACACAGGGACAGAAGCTCCTGCACTCAGGACCCTCCCATAACTTGCCCTATGAATCTCTTCAAATGGCTGTTCATCTGTATCCTTTATCATATCCTTTCATGAACTAGTAAACATAAGTAAGTGCTTCTCTGAGTTCTGTGAGCCACTCTAGCAGATTAGTCAAACCCTAAGAGGGAATGGTTGGAACCTGCAATTTATAGCCAGTTGATAAGAAGCACAGGTGATGAACTGGGCTTGCAACTAACGTTTCAAATGGCAATGGAGGCAGTCTTGTGCTGAGCCCTTAAACTGTGAGATCTGATGCTATCTCTGAGTAGGCAGTATCATAACTGAGTTGAATTCTTGGATACCCATTTTGTGTCTTGGAGAATTGCTGGTGTGGGGAAACCCCCCACTACGTTGGAAATATGGGTACCAGAACCCATACAGATGGCTTGTCTTCATTTAGTTTTTTAATACCCGGAGGTTATTTCCTGGTGCCATCTAGACAAGTAAATCATAAGTAGTGGTTTAGGTCACTCCTTGTTCCTCCAAATTCTGGATTATAATTGTAATTTTACTCACTAACACTAGCATTCAGTCTCGCTTTCTTTTTTACTATTCTGGTGAGAATTAGTCTCTGAAAGGTCCCATTTAGGATACTCAGTTATCAGTGTCCTGTACTGTATGTACTGTAGTCAAGAATGGTCTTTTTGCAACAGCTGCATAAATTAATTCCAAAACACAGCCAGGGAAACATGAAAACATTCTCATTTGCCTCAAGCTAGCAAATTCAGATTTATGCTCCTATTCCCTCTAAAAATGAGTTTCTTTTTTAGTGTAATCCCACCATTTCTTTTTTAAACTTATGCAGAATACCTGGACTCTGGCCTACAGTTTAGGGTCCTTGCAGACAGTTCTGATATTTTAGTGAATCTAGAGAGAAAGATTAAGGCTTGTTGCCCTTACCTTTGAGAAGTCCCTACCATCCACCTCAGAGTTTATAATATTCTTAAATATTCTTAAACTTAAAAAGAAAAGGATAAGTGGTCCTTTAGAGCAGAGAGAACTTCATTCTTAAGATTTACAGTTCTTTCTATTGGTGCTATCTGTCTTGGCTCCTTTCCCAGAACTTTTTACTGTCCAAATTGATAGTCTGGCAAGGTTTTTGACCTGGATATGATGGATTCTGAGAATTTAACTCTTTCTACCATTGACTCAATCTTTTTAAATTTTATTAATTCTCTACTTGAGTTTTTATGGATTTTAACTGGTTTTCTAAAGAAAAATACTATGATCAGGCAATTTGTCCAAACTACATAATGTATCATAAACAGAGCAAGAAATTAGCTACTCAAAGTTTTTCTCAGTCACTCCTCTAGGAATTTCTCCCACATTAACTCTGTCTCTGTTAAAAACTGTTTTAATTGAGAATATGAATCTCAGGAAGCAAATTTAAGATACCAACTTCTGTGCAATTCAAGAAGGAAATTATTCAAGCAGTTCAAAACAGCAGCCTCTGGATGATGTGAGGGGTACATTAAGGTATGGTATCCTCCTTTCTACATTTTCAATCCCATACTTTGACATTTTCAATGGATAAGGTTAGTTTATACCCCAAATTGCGGCCACCACAATGTCCATGGAAGGAAGGAGAAAGGAAGGAAAAGAAAAGAGAAGAGAAAAGATTTCCAGCTACATGTGAACATGTTATTTTAAGCTATTATTAGGAGGATGTTGTCACTGAGGTTCCTAATAGCTCCAGCTGTAACTGAAAGGAAAAAAAGCCATAATGATCCCAATTCATTGCTGGTGGGGAACAAAACAGTACTGGAAGACAGTTTGGCAATTCCTTCGAAAATTAAACATACTCTTACCATACAATCCAGGAATCACACTCTGGTATTTACCCAAATGAGTTGAAAACTTATGTCCACACAAAATCCTGAAAAAAATGTTCATAACAGCTTTATTCTTCATTGCCAAACTTGGAAGCAACCAATAGGCCCTTCAGTAGTGAATGGATAAATAAACTGTGGTACATCCAGACAGCGGAATATCATACAGTGCTAAAAAGAAATGAGCTATGAAGGCATGAGAAGACGTGGGGGAATTCTCTGTATTTTCCACTCAATTTTTCTGTGAACCTAAAACTGCTCTAAAAAACAGTTTATTTAAAAATAATAAAATTTTAAAAATTTGAATGCTATAATGAAAATTTCCAAATGTATATCAATCATTGCTAGACACACACACACACATTCTCTCTCTCTCTCTCTACACACACACACACACATTTCCAGAAGAAATCTCCCAATTAAAAAGAAAGAAAAAGAAGAATGCATTGCCCTTTTTAAGTGTCTAAAAAATATTGCCATTAACTAGCATTTACTGCAAGGACAACTTTTGAAATTAACTTTTTTTTGTTGAAATTTGAAATTCCTTCATATCAATGTTAATTCAGTTGATAATGCATAAATCATTGGAGGTTTAATTCACAGATCTTTACTAGGCAATTTCCAAACTGGCCAAAAAAAAGGATCAGTATGTACACACATATTCAAACAAAGTATCTCATTTAATTTATGTCCAATACGAATATTCAGTCACTTAATATTAAAAAGAAAACAAACATTTACCCAGTTATTTGGAGAAATAGAGTTGATTTGCAGTTGGACTGGAAAAGCTCTGTCTTCAGCCCTGGATCAAAATAAGGACAGGGGATTTCTGATGTTCTCTTAAAGTCTGAAACTCCTTGGAGGACCCTCAGGGTAAGTGCATTTAACAATGGTGGGCAACTGGCTTAGCCAATTTAATAAGCCTGACTTGTTTACATGATTTTTTGCACAGATCTTGATGGTTCAAACCAGAGACACAGAGCAGTACATGAGTACAAATAAAACCCCATGAGGAGTGTGCACCTGGGCTGTCTCACAGACCTACAATGCTCACCTGCATTCCCTTTCTTTTGCTGCCCATATCCTTTGCCTTAAATAGCAGCCATAATGAGTGTGCTCTGTAAAGTCTGGTGAGTCCTTTCAACTCTGACCTGGCAAAATCTTTGCACTATTCAATTCCTCTTGCTCAGCTAAATAAGTTCAGGACACTCTCTATGAATTTGTACCATTTTAAAAAACTGTCCTTTCCTTCCTTCCTCCATTTCTTCCTCCCTTTCTTCCTTTCCTCCTTCCTTCCCTCCTTCTTTCCTCCTTTCCCTCCTTCCTTCCTCCCCTCCCTCCTTTCTTTTCTTCTTGGGGTACAATTTCTTACTCCTATACAACTCTCCAGTATCTGCTATGCTTCATTTTGTTGTTGTTTTGTGTGTCTACATTTGTGCTGATCCGCCTGGAGACAGGCATGTCCCAATTCAGATACCTCGTCTCACTCAGAAAAGCCTGGATACTATCGATTTAACAGAGAGCTTCCTTTTCTAGAGGTTATTTTGGGTTTTTCTCTGGTTTGCAGGCAATTTGTCTTCACTGTCTGGTCTCTGAACCCTCTCCAATTATACAACTGAATAAACGCAAGGTAGAGTAGGGGTACATGCTTTGGGGAACGTTAATTCCCTACAATTTACCAAGAGTTTTCAGAGACTTATAAAAAGGGAAAAAGTCGTTGAAAGTCTCTAGCCTTCTATTCTCACTTCACCTGCTCTCCCACCTCAAAATTTCAAGGGAATCAGAGAAACTTTGAATTTTTACTCCCAGGTTTTCTCCTTCAGTGATTAGGTGAACACTGGTGACATTTATAAATATGGGAAACCTTAGTTTATTTGACTAAGTGAAGTTGGAAAACAGAATGAAGAGTTTTAATTGAGACATGCAGTGTTTGAGTTTCCTATAAGATATTCAAGTGAAAATGATGAATATGCAGAGAAACATTTGAATATTCCCATGAGTAGATATTACTTAACAGGAGATTACCAAGAACTCTATATTTATTTTGAGTTTATCAGTATTGTAATGTTATAATTTGAAAGCAAGTATACATATGTATTGTTTTTGCTGAGGAAGACTGGCCCTGAGCTAGCATCTGTTGCCAATCTTCCTCTTTTCTTTTCGCTTGAGGAAGATTGTCCCTGAGCTAACATCTGTGCCAGTCTTCCTCTATTTTGTATGTGGGATGCTGCCACAACATGGCTTGATGAGCAGTGTGTAGGTCCACACCAAGGATCTGAGCCTGCAAACCCCAGGCTGCAGAAGTGGAGTGTGCGAACTTAACCACTATGCCACCAGGCTGGCTGCCTCAAGTATATATTTTATCAAAGAAAAATTTTAATGTAATCCAAAATTAAGCAATGCAATTATTTTTTCCTCTATTATTATTATTATCATCATCATTTTGGAACATTTTCTTAAAGAGGACAAACCAAAGCTGTTCAACAGGGATTGCCCCCTTTAAATAATTATTCTCTGTGGCTTGTTCTCTTGTACTGAAGTATTTTATTTGGATTGCTTCTCCCATGCAACTGGTATAGAAAGATAGACCTGGCTCTACTTCTTTAGTCTTGCAAAGAGGTATTATTAGAAGCTGAAGCAAAGACAGGGTTTGAGTGCAAATTTGAAAGTGAACAAAAACTGAATGGGGCAAATCATACAGTCTATCTTACTAGTTTATAAGATAAAATAGAAATTTGGGATTATAATACAGACTACAGTAATTCTATCAGAAATCTCTCTCTTTGTCTTTGCACGTGTGTGTGTGTATATATACTCACATAGATATACTTATCATATATATTTGTGTTTATATTTGGGGGACCTGTAATAATGGTAAGCTCTGGTTAAGTGTCGTCTCTACAATGGTTAACTAGCTCAAGGCCTTAGCAGCATCGGCATCTCTTAGTAGAGAATGGATCATCAGTGCCCTCACATAACCTCTTCTCTCTCAGTAACAGATAACCTTCCAGGGTGTATTTATCTTGATGAAAAATTTCATCAGAGCCTTAGAGCCATTGTAATATAAATTATAAAATTAAGTTTTATATAATGAATTCAAGTGAGAATAATTATTTTGCACTTAAAAATGGTATATTTATTTAATTTCTACTCAATTGGGTATGAATCACCACTAACCAATAATTAGGAGTTACACATGTTTTGTCAGAAACTATTTCCTGGCTTCCAATCACTTTGCATTATATTGATAATGGCATTTATATCACAGAGCTGACCAATTATTATGGAGAGCTTTCATAAAATCTACAATAAAATATCAAAAGTAATATTCTGGGTGAGGATTTATAGTTAGAAAGAATGAGGTACGGAGGAGAATAAGAACAAATATAATGTCTCATGGTTGAGACTGCTCACAATCTTTTCTTAAACTGTTTGATAAACTTTTATTGAGATGACCAAAAAATTGAGAACAGAATTTATTCTCCATAGAGAAACTTCAAATTACTTACCATATTTTCTTATATATTTTATAGTGAAAATAACCTATACTTTTAAAAGTTGCTATGCCAACTATAAACTTAAAATTGGATAAACTGGCTCAGAGAAAAGATAACTGTGCACTTTATCCACCAAAGATTGATATGCTTACATTATCAGCAACTAATTCAAAAGAGACATTCATGGGAGCAAAAAAAAAAGGCATAGAAATATAGTGAATCTAAAAAGTGTTCTCAGAATGAACTGTGGATATAACTCTTGGCAAAGGATATGAGAAAACTGCTCAGCCCCCAAAACTGACATATTCTCCAATGCCCACTTCAAATTTAGCCAAGTAAAATGGAGAAGAGAAAAAAGAATCTTAGAAGGCAGAGATGAGGGCCATGGAGGAAAATCATGTGGGCCCCTCATCCACCAGGAGCCATGCAGGGGGCCTTCATAATAACTGCCCAGCAGGATATCAGTTTGCTGTAAACCAGTGACTTCCTGTCTTCCACTCTTCCTTTTCTTTTCAAATGGGAGTGTTTACTGTGGTATATTGGGTGTTTAGAGGGGAGGTAACTTGTCTTTTTATTTTATAAATGTCTGGATCAACTCTCCCTGAAATAGAGGTTCCTGCACATCGTGCAGAGATCTTGGACTTGAGGTACCTCTCAGTGAAAACAGAAAACAGTTAGTTTATTTCATTTTGGGTTCAAACTCTAACCAAATGATTTGTCACCAGAGGGTGGACTACAGTATTTATTACTCTGATTTTATAAGTAGTTCTGCTTCTCTGTTTCAGGACGATGATGATATTATACTTTCTGGCTTCCTTTCAGCAATGGGGATACATAACTAGTTATATTCAATGAATTGTTAGTGAACATAACAAGTCCCACTTCTGAATTTTGGCATTTAAGCAGGCAGATAATATTGTCCAGAGATTTCTCTTTTTCTGCCAAGGAGAATGCCAATATTTAGTCTGGTGACTGCTCTTTCAGCCTAAGTCCCTAGAGTAAGAAGTGAGAGAGTTGCCTGATAATAGACGTGTAGTATGAACAATAACTAAACCTTTGTTTTCTTAAGACATCATCATTTTAGAGTTGGTTGTTACTGTAGACGAGTTGTCATAATAAATGAATAATAAATTATTGAGCATTTTTACATTAATTATTTCATTGACTCTTCCCAAGATAATTAGTAAGTTTTTACTACTCCTAATTGTGGGTGAAAAAATAAGGGAAGATTTCAGAATACACATTTCTTATTTTAAGCTTGTGTCTTATTTCTTACTTTTTCTTAAATACTATGATTAATCACATTTAACTATTAATTCTTCCTTATGCAATTGTTAGTTTGCCTGTCTTCACTTTCATTGGTCGAAGAGTGCTGAAAGGACCAAGTTTATAATAAAATAGCATGTTTTTCGATAGTATATTTGTATGAGTTCCTGAATGGGGAATAGATGTTAGTACATTATCCAGCATCCAAACTTTAAGGATCTTCTAAAGCTAAGTGAAGATATAATATATTCATATCACAAAATATCTATCTAAATACTGTAAATTTATCTTTTCCTTTGTTTAAGCCATAAAATATATTTTATTTGGAACATACCAGTACTCTTGCATTAATACTTTTGTAATATATTGTGATAGTGTTTGTTCTTTTGTCTTATTTATAGTAATTAGCAATGTAATTTTTACAATAATTTGTCCTTTCTTTATAGTATAGATAACACAAATGGGTGGATTGTAAAATCAAATTCACAAAAATCAGTTATCTTACTCAGAATCAAACTCAACCAATAGATAAAAAATTATGGGTAATTGCAAAACACAGGCAGACCATGGAAGAGTCTGAGACCACCAATCTGTCTCCTCAGATCCTGGTCATGTTAAGATACACACTGGTCCAAATTTAACATGTAAGCTTCTACACGACGTAATCAGAGTATCACTTTCACAAAGGGAGCTTTTTAGATCATTGTATTATTCTGGGTCCAATTAGGAGACGAAGCCATGTGGTTGTTTGAACAAGGTAAGTTTAATATTAAGAATCATGAACCATAAGAAGTGATTAGATTATGGAGGTATTGGCTAGTAAAAAAGTAAAGCGAAAGCAAGATGTAGAAATAACAGATTTAAGGAGCAATCACTAACCCTGTGGCTGAGATAGATTACCCAAGGAAGAACCTGCATCTCGCAGAGATGAGATCCCAACTCTATTGGAGAAGGCATAGCCATGGCTCACTGGATGACAGAAGTTCTGTGATGCCATGCCAGCAGAACTTGCTGGAAATATGCCCTCTGGAACCTGCCAGAGACCCACCTTGGTACTTGGTACTGGGCAAAGCTTGACTGTGGGGTTCTGCTTGCCACTGTTCACTGCAGCAACCAAGTATTATGCAAAAGCCGATGGTCCAGAAATGCTGGAGGAATCGGTTGTCTGCTGAATGCTGCTGGCTGCCATGCATCGCATGAGCTGGGCACTGGGAAAGAGTCACTCTTCTACGAAACTTTCAGATGCTGGAAGGTGTCAAAGGAAGCTGCTGGCTGCCAGATATTGCTGCCTGCCACGTGCTGGGAGAGTTATGCTGTAGAGAAGCTGAGAACACTACAGGAACAGGTAAAGCTAGAACATCAGAAATAGGAAACAAAACTCTCTTTTCTCTGGCAGTGTGCTCTTCTGACAAAACTTTACGCCCACTGGCATAGGAAACATAAATGTTTAAGGGGACCCAGATCCATTTTCACAGAGCAGTCTAATAAAGGTGAATTTGTAGCTGAGAGGCAGTAAATTTATAACCGGCAAAATCAAGAAATACTAAGTTTTTACACTGATAATTACATATCTAACATTTTCCAGAGTACCATATCCCACAAATCCATAAATTCCAGGTGTGTTTGCCATAAGTAACCTCGACAGATCAGGTATATCTTGCTAAAAGCATTCCATAGCAGTAAACGTCTGTTAATAAATGCCATCAAGGGATCCAATTAGCATGTTTAGAAAGAGATTTGACCAGACCATTTCTCCCCAGGTGAGTTAAGGGAAGGAAATGTGGATTTCACACCGCTGCAAATCCTTTTATTCCCAATTGGTCATCGGGTAATAGTATTGGCCATAGCATTTGAGTAATGCAGAGATAGTTTGGTTTCGAAAATAAGCAAAGCTTTTATTGTCAGAAAGGCAGAATAAATCTATTATTTCCAAAGATGTGGAAATGTTGATGCTAAGAAGGTTTCCAAAAAATTCACTAAACATATTTCAGATTTTCATAATCAATCCTTTACATATTTGTTATATTATTACTTAAAAATATCATTTTCTACTAATTTTCCAAATTATAACCTCTCCATTGTCTTAACATGCATTTGTCAGTTGACAAAAATGTTTATTGAAATTTAAATCATTTTCAATCTTACAAATTTATATATTATATTGTGAACATATTTTACTCTATCACTATATTTTCATAACAAATAATTATTTGCAATCAATCAAAATGTCCATTGTTTGTACTGTAGTGCTTAAGAACCTATGTTCATTAATTTCAACATTCAGAAATACTGTATTGAGGGCTGGCCCCCGGTGGCCTAGTGGTTAAGTTCAGTGTGCTCCACTTTGGCAGACTGAATTTGATTCCTGGGCATGGAGCTGCACCGCTCTGTTAGTAACCATGCTGTGCTGGTGGCCCACATACTAAAAAGTAGAGGAAGATTGGCACAGACGTGAACTCAGAGTGAATCTTCCTCAGCAAAAAGAAAAAGAAAAAGAAAATATGCTTTTGTACTTAGAAGTTTCTCCTGTATTAATTTTGTCACTGGCATAGTTCTGAATATTTCTTTGAATGTGTCATTAGAAGCCACCCAATGGAGCCTGTGCTCAGCACCCAGAAGTGAATGGTGCATAGTCTTGGTCACAATAGTATGATAATAGGTATAACAATCCAAAGAAATGTATTTTCCTTAAATATTTTAAGAGTATTTCTCTGGAGAAGGGGCGGAGCAAAATGGCAGGGTGAGCTGACCCGGGACTCTCTCCCCTCCAAACTACCACAAAGGATTAGAAAAACTGAATTTCAGATAATGAATCTAAGGCCAACACGTGAGAGACATACAGTACCAAGAAGATAGAGGACGGAGACCTTGCTACTGGCCTCGGAGGAGCTGGGATGGGGAAGGAGAGAACTTTACTCCCTCCCGTAGAGACCGGGATCGCTGTCGGGGGTACGGGAAGAAGCAGGGGAGGGGCCGTGCGACTGGGGGATTATCCAGGACTCTCGCCACTGGTACAGTGGAAACCTGCTGATGGGGGAAAGCTTCCGTGTGCAGGGACCCCATAAACCCAGGGTCCCGGGAGACCAGAGAACAGAACTGATCCGAATCCAGATTGGTGCACGAGAAAAGCAGCCCCTCCCTCCTGGCAAAGCGCACTGGGGGCTGCCATCTTTCCCGAAGGCGGAGAGCTCAGAACACATGGCTCTCGACCACCATCTAGTGGCGACAGGCTGTAACTGCAACCAAAGTCTACCACCTTGCAAAAAATAACACTCCTCTGCTATCCAGCAATTTATAAAAGCCCCAGACCAGAGGGAAAACAATAAAAACATAGAATTAAGTCCTGAGGACTTGGAATTAGGTGAACTAAGTGAAAATGAGTTCAGAGCAGCTATAATCAAAAAACTCAATGAGGTAGAGAGAAAGATAGAGAAACAAGCCAATGAGTTCTGGAGTTACTTCACAAACGAGAGTGAAATTATAAAGAAGAATCAAACAGAATTACTAGAGATAAAAAACACAATGGACCAGATAAAACAGAATATGGATTCCCGGAATGCCCATGTAGACACCGTAGAAGAGCAAATTAACATAATTGAAGATAGACAGGCTGAATGGCTCCAGACAGAGGAAGAAAGAGAACTAAGAATTTAAAAAAATCAGGAAAATCTCTGAGCGATAGTGGATTCAATGAGGAGAAAGAATTTAAGGATCATGGGAATTCCCAAGAACGTGGAAAAGGAAAATGGAGCAGAAAGTGTGCTTAATGAAATTATAGAAGAGAACTTCCCAAATCTAGGGATTGATGGAGAAATGTGTGTAGAGGAAGTTTTCAGATCTCCTAGATTTGTCAATGTGAAAAGACCTACTGCAAGGCACATAGTAGGACAAATGACAAAAATGAAAGACAGACAAAGAATACTCAGGGTAGCAAGACAGAAGAGAATAATCTACAAAGGTACTCCTATCAGACTTTCAGCAGATTTCTCTACAGAAACCTTACAAGCTAGGAGAGAATGGAGTAACATATTCAAAGCTTTAAAAGATAAAACTCTTCAGCCAAGAATACTCTATCCAGCAAGAATATCCTTCAGATATGAGGGAGAAATTAAATCTTTTGCAGACAAACAAAAGTTAAGGGAATTAGTAACTAAAAGTCCTCCACTACAAGAAATCCTCAAGAAGGCTCTCATACCTGAAAAAAGAAAAAAGGGAGAAAGGGGTCACAAACCACAGAGTAGGGAGACAGATGGATAGAACCAGAACAGGATAGCAAAATTCAACTATAGCATTAGGGTAAGGGTAAGGAAACTACCAAAGCAAAGATGATCTTATCACTCTAACTACAAATTCATAACACGAGTTGGAATAAGAAATGAAAATAATTATTTAGGAGGGGAAGAGCAAAGCGTCTAAATCAGTCTAGGAAAAGTAAGTAAGAGACCACCAGAGAATAGACTATATTATACACGAGATTCTAAATACAAACTTCAGGGTAGCCACTACACTAAAAAACAGAACAGAGCAGCAAAACATAAATAAGGAAAAATCTAAGAAACCCAGCATAAGAAATTGCAGTATTAAATGGGTAGGCTAAAGCACACAGGAAAAGAAATGCAGGAAAACAAGATAATGAGCGACAGATTGACAGCATTAAGTCCACGTGCATCAATAATCACTCTCAATGTAAATGGATTGAACTCTCCAATAAAAAGACACAGAGTGGCAAAATGGATTAAAGAACAAGATCCAACAATTTGTTGCCTCCAGGAAACACACCTCAGCCCCAAAGACAAACACAGGCTCAGAGTGAGGGGTGGAGGACAATACTTCAAGCTAATAGCAAGCAGAAGAAGGCAGGTGTTGAAATTCTTATATCAGACAAAGCGGATTTCAAAATAAGACAGGTCAAGAGAGACACAGAGGGACAATATATAATGATCAAAGGGACATTTCATCAAGAAGAAATAATGCTTATAAATATCTATGCACCCAACATAGGAGCATCAAGATTCATAAAACAACTATTAACAGACCTAAAGGAAGATGTTAAAGACAACACAATAATAGTAGGGGACCTCAACACCCCACTCACATCAATGGACAGATCATCCAGACAGAAAATCAACAAGGAAATAGTGGAGCTAAATGAAAAACTAAAACAATTAGACTTAATAGACATATATAGATCACTTCACCCTAAAACAGCAGAATACACATTCTTCTCGAGTGCACATGGAACATTCCCAAGGATAGACCATATGTTGGGAAACAAGGCAAGCCTCTACAAATTAAAAAAAATTGAAATAATAACAAGCATCTTCTCCGTTCATAATGCTATAAGGCTAGAAATTAATTACAAGAAAAAAGCTGAGAAAGGCACAAAGATGTGGAGACTAAACAATACACTAGTGAACAAGCAATGGATCATTGAATAAATTAAAAAAGAAATCAAAAAATACCTGGAAACAAATGAAAATGATAACATGACATACCAACTCATATGGGATACAGCAAAAGCTGTATTAAGAGGAAAATTCATCGCAATGCAGGCACATCTTAACAAACAAGAAAAATCCCAAGTAAGCAATCTTAAACTACACCTAACTGAACTAGAGAAAAAAGAGCAAATAAAGCCCAAAGTCAGCAGAAGGAGAGAAATAATAAAAATCAGAGCAGAAATAAATACTATTGAAATGAAAAAGGCAGTAGAAAGGATCAACGAAACAAAGAGCTAATTCTTTGAGAAGATAAATAAAATTGACAAACCCCTAGCCAGACTTACAAAGAAAAAAAGGGAGAAAGCTCAAATAAACAAAATCAGAAATGAAAGAGGAGAAATAACAGACTCTGCAGAAATACAACGGATTATAAGAGAATACTATGAAAAACTATATGCCAACAGAATGGATAACCTAGAGGAAATGGATAAATTCTTGGACTCCTACAATCTCCCAAAGCTCACTCAAAAAGAGGCAGACAATTTGAACAGACCAATCACAAGGAAAGAGATTGAAACAGCAATCAAAAACATCCCAAAGAATAAAACCCCAGGACCAGATGGCTTTCCTGGGGAATTGTACCAAACTTACAGAGAGGATTTAATATCTATCCTTTTCAAGCTATTCCAAAAAATTAGGGAGGATGGAACACTTCGTAACACATTCTATGAGGCCAACATCACGCTGATACCAAAGCCTGACAAGGACACCATGAAAAAAGAGAACTACAGGCCAATATCACTGATGAACATAGATGCAAACATTCTAAACAAAATTTTGGCCACCAGAATTCAACAATTCATCAAAAGGATCATACATAATGATCAAGTGGGATTCATACCAGGGACACAGGGATGGTTCAACATCCGTAAATCAATCAATGTGATACACCACATCAACAAACTGAGGAATAAAAACCACATGATTATCTCAATAGATGCAGAGAAAGCATTTGACAAGATTCAACAGCCATTTATGATAAAAACTCTGAACAAAATGGGCATAGAAGGGAACTACCTCAACAAAATAAAGGCCATATATGACAAACCCACAGCCAACATCATACTCAATGGGCAAAAACTGAGCGCCATCCCCATGAAAACAGGAATGAGACAAAGATGCCCTCTATCACCACTCTTATTTAACATAGTACTGGAGGTCCTGGCCAGAGTAATCAGGCAAGAAAAAGGAATAAAAGGAATCCAAATAGGGAGGGAAGAAGTGAAACTCTCGCTGTTTGCAGAGGACATGATCTTACATATAGAAAACCCTAAAGAATCCATTGGAAAACTCTTAGAAGTAATCAATAACTACAGCAAAGTTGCAGGGTACAAAATCAATTTGCATGAATCAGTAGCATTTCTATATTCTAATAACGATCTAACAGAAAAAGAACTCAAGAACTCAATACCATTCACAATTGCAACAAAAAGAATAAAGTACCTCAGGGTAAATTTAACTAAGGAAGTGAAGGACCTATATAATGAAAATTACAAGTCCTTTCTGAGAGAATTGGATGACGACATAAGGAGATAGAAAGACATTCTATGTACATGGATTGGAAGAATAAACATAGTTAAAATGTCCATTCTACCTAAAGCAATCTACAGATTCAAAGCTATCCCAATCAGAATCCCAATGACATTCTTTACAGAATGAGAACAAAGAATCCTAAAATTCATATGGGACAACAAAAGACCCCGAATTGCTAAAGCAGTCCTGAGAAAAAAGAACAAAACGGGAGGCATCACAATCCCTGACTTCAAAACATACTACAAAGCTACAGTAATCAAAACAGCATGGTACTGGTACAAAAACAGGTGTACAGATCAATGGAACAGAATTGAAAGCCCAGAAATAAAACCACACATCTATGGACAGCTTATCTTCGACAAAGGAGCTGAGGGCATACAATGGAGAAAAGAAAGTCTTTTCAACAAATGGTGCTGGGAAAACTGGAAAGCCATATGTAAATGAATGAAAATTGACCATTCTTTTTCACCATTCACCAAAATAACTCAAAATGGATTAAAGACCTAAAGGTGAGACCTGAAACCATAAGGCTTCTAGAAGAAAACGTAGGCAGTACACTCTTTGACATCAGTATTAAAAGGATCTTTTCAGACACCATGTCTTCTCAGAGAAGGGAAACAATAGAAAGAATAAACAAATGGGACTTCATCAGACTAAAGAGCTTCTTCAAGGCAAATGAAAACAGGATAGAAACAAAAAAACAACCCACTAACTGGGAAAAAATATTTGCAAGTCATATATCTGACAAAGGCTTAATATCTATAATATATAAAGAACTCTCACAACTCAACCACAAAAAATCAAACAACCAGATCAAAAAATGGGCTGGAGACATGAACAGACGTTTCTCCAAAGAAGATATACGGATGGCCAATAGGCACATGAAAAGATGCTCATCATCGCTGATCATCAGGGAAATGCAAATCAAAACTACACTAAGATATCACCTTACACCCGTTAGAATGACAAAAATATCTAAAACTAATAGCAACAAATGTTGGAGAGGTTGCGGAGAAAAAGGAACCCTCATACACTGCTGGTGGGAATGCAAACTGGTGCAGCCACTATGGAAAACAGTATGGAGATTCCTCAAAAAACTAAAAATAGAACTACCATATGATCCAGCCATCCCACTACTGGGTATCTATCCAAAGAGCTTGAAGTCAGCAATCCCAAAAGTCCTATGCACCCCAATGTTCATTGCAGCAATATTTACAATAGCCAAGACGTGGAAGCAACCTAAGTGCCCATCAACAGATGAATGGATAAAGAAGATGTGGTACATATATACAATGGAATACTACTCAGCAGCAAAACAGAACAAAATCATTTCATTTGCAATGACATGGATGGACCTTGAGGGAATTATGTTAAGTGAAATAAGCCAGCGAGAGAAAGATAATCTGTGTATGACTCCACTCATATGAGGAATTTAAAAATGTGGACTAAGAGAACAGATTAGTGGCTACCAGGGGAAAGGTGGGGTGGGGGGTGGGCACAAAGGGTGAAGTGGTGCACCTACAACACAAATGACAAACATTAATGTACAACTGAAATTTCACAAGATTGTACCCTATCATTAACTCAATAAAAAAAAAAAAAAGAGTATTTCTCTGGTGAGTTTCAGAGGCCACAAAATCTTAATAATTTTGAATTGCAGAGCTGAATATGTCTCATTTAGGTCACTTCTGCCACCTAGTAAATTGCAACTTCAGTATGATAAATGGCAGTTAGTAGCCTGACAAAATTAATAGCTTCCAAAGTATTTAACTTATTTTTACTGAGTGACTTATTGAAAGAATTTTGCTGATTGTGGAGTATAATATGAATATATTACTATTATTAATAAAACTAATTATGTGATAATTATTTCATGATTTGACATTAGCTTGTGTGTTCTAAAGACATAACACACTAAATTAATTCTTCCTGAGCAGGAGGCTGCCATTTAGTGTCTAGAAAGAAGTAATTTACTGACTAATACAGGACTAATACCTGATGCCTTAAGACTTCCGTATCCCGTGAGGATAAACACTATATCCCTAGAAGATTTTTTCATCATCATTTATCATAGAATTATGCCTAGTATTAAAAAAGTGAAACATAATTATCGCTTTATGCTTCAGTGTACCATTGTCATTATTTCTTTCTTACATTTTCTTTTTATATTTCAGGTGAAAAACTCACCTCCCTCTTATATTGTTCTGCATTTCATATTGTTTTCGATAGTTGATTTTAACCCAAGTTATTAAAGACATTTTAATCCTCTAGTTATCTCTATTGGCACCAAGTATAGGAAAAGTGAAAATCATCTAAAGACTTGCCAATTGTTTTTGTCCTACCTATTATTTGATTTTATTTGTATTTAAAAAGCACACATTTTAAAAACTGAGCTATTCTATCTATATCAGTGCTTCCTACTAGTCTATGATTTCCTTGTTTTATATTTAAAACACATTTATACCTGATACTATGTCTTTTTTTTAAGATTTTATTTTTATTTTTGTTTTTCCTTCTTCTCCCCAAAGGCCCCCAGTACATAGTTGTGTATTTTAGTTGTGGGTCCTTCTGGTTGTGCTATGTGGGATGCCGCCTCAGAATGGCTTGATGAGCGGTGCCATGTCCATGTCCATGCCCGGGATCTGAACCAGCAAAACCCTGGGTGGCCAATGCAGAGCATGCAAACTTAACCACTGGCCCATGGGGCTGGCCCCAAGATTGTGTCTTAAACAGTTTAGAAAACACAATTTAGCTATTCTATCATCACAATATATAATCTGGTTTTCTTATAGTGCAGGAAATTCATATTTGCTAGTACAAATAGGAAATAGTTTCAGCTCTTGTATATCTGCTATCTGTCAGCTTTGAAGTTGCACCCTCTTGACTTTCACCTAAATGCTTAAGCATGCTTTAGGCCCTGAATCACACTTGACCTTAGTTGTGGTCAGTAGTTCAATGACTCAGTATTGAGCGGATCTGAACTTGTTCTCTGTAAGCAATGCTTCCAATAAGCGTTTTCCTTCTTTGCCTTTCTCTGTAAATTTCTCTTGTCTAGGACCTAAAAACCTTTAGATAGATTGTGTTCCCTGTTTTCAAATTCCATTCTTTTCACAATGATGAATCCTGAATGTCTGATAATAAATCTCTGTTTTGGTTTATTTCTTTTTTTATTAAAAAAATAAATTTTTACACAATGCATATTATATTAGGCATTTGAGAGAATACAAAGGATATAGACATAAACTAAAAAAGTGTCGCTAATTTCAAAAAGCTCACTGTCAAGCAGCTGAGGCAAATATGTAAGCAAAATAACTTCAGCATGATGTGATGAGTGAAATGACATAAACAATGTTCAGAATAGTAGAGAAAGATGTGATCAATCTGTTGGGACGTCAAGTTATTAAAATTGTGTATGATCTTTCTGTGCTTAGATCTTCATCAATGGAAGCTTCTAAACTGTATTTGATCAATATTTTGCAACTTAAAATTATTTATGACTTATAATGGAATGACTAATGAGCCTGGCTCATAATTATATTATTATTCTGCCCTTCTTTACAACAAAATACTCAACTAAACATTTTTACAAATTGCTGTTGAGTACAAACTTTCTCGATTAAACCATCCCTGAACTTGCTCTCATAATTAACAGTTAATTTTCACTATATTTTCCCAATCTAGTTTATCCTACTGATCCTACAGGTCATGATCTAACATCTATATATTGCATCAAAAACTCTGGAATAATGACATAAATTTCAGAATATAGCAGGCGATATTTTCTCTGCTTTTTTTCTTTTTTGTTTACAAATAGCCTCTTCCTTTTTTCTTGGAATAGTCCTTTCTACTGGGTACTACTCCTATCTTTACTTTAACTGTGTGGTTCTAGAAAAACCTTTCGTATTTTGCTATAGTACCTTTAGCTGCAAGTTCTTGGTCCAGGAGAGGAGCCTAATAGAAGATAAAAAAATCAGAGCACATTTCCCCAGCTGTTCAAACTTAATTATTCATGTTCAACATCATTAACTATCAGGGAAATGCAAATCAAAACTACAATGAGCCATCACCTCACTCCTGTCAGAATGGGTATAATTAATTAGACAGGAAACAACAAGCGCTGGAAAGGATGTGGAGAGAAGGAAACCCTTGTACACTGCTGGTGGGAGTGCAAACTGGTGCAGCCACTATGGAAAACAGTATGGAGTATCCTCAGAAAATTAAGAACAGATCTACCATATGATCCCGCTGTTCCACTGCTGGGCATTTCTCCAAAGAACTTGAAAACACCAATGCGTAAAGATATATGCACCACTATGTTCATTGCAGCATTATACACAATAGCCAAGACTTGGAAGCAACCTAGGTGCCCATCAAGGGACAAATGGATAAAGAAGATGTGGTATATACACAGGATGGACTACTACTCAGCCATAAGAAATGACGAAATCCAGCCATTTGTGACAACATAGATCGTCCTTGAGGGTATCATGCTGAGTGAAATTAGTCAGAGGGAGAAAGTCAAATACCATATGATCTCACTCATAAGTAGAAGATAAAAACAATGACTGACAAACACATAGCAACAGAGATTGGATTGGTGGTTACCCGGGGCGGGGGATGGGAGGGAGGGAGGAGGGCAAAAGGGGTGATTAGGCACATGTGTGTTGAGATGGACTGTAATTAGTCTTTGGGTGGTAAATATGTTATGATGTACACCTGAAAGTTGTATAATGTTATAAAGCAATGTTACAGCAATAAAAAAGTAAATTAATAAAAAAATACTGTAAGTAATTATTGCTTTTAAGAGCTACAAAAAAAATAATGTGGGCAATCAATCAAATCTACATAATGAAGCCCCAACTCTGAACACTGAGGCTGAAGAGAACTTTCTTGGTTGGCAATACTCTGTATGTACTGTGACATGTTGGGACCAGGAGAATAAAGCATCCTGACTCCATGGGGAGAGAAACTCAACGTTTTGAACTTCTTCTGGGCTTTTCCTTATGCACTTTTCCCCTTGGCTGATGTTAATCTGCATCCTTTCACTACAAGAAATCACAACTGTGAGTATAAAAAAAAAAAAAGACCTCAATTCTTCAAAACTCTTAAGTGGTAGAAATATTAAAATATACATCTCAAGATTTTGGCAGTATAAGATTAAAGACAATATTAAGTGAGGAAAAAAATGCACCAACTATTCAGAGAATTAAAGAGAAGGGAGACAGAAATATCTAGAAGCATCTAAGCCCATGATTACAAATATTAATGAGTCCAATTGCATTGCTAAACTTTTTGATTTGACAGCTTTTGTCTTTTATTCTGTCAATTTTATTTAAGCCAATTCAAGTAACAAAAATATTACCTTCAATCCAAAGAGTGTTGAATAATGCATAGACATAAAACACCGAGAGAATATATTTTAAGATGCCATATTTTGGAGAATAATGCTAAAATCTGGTACACACTCATCCACACGCAACACACCATTTTGTTTTCTCATCTTCTGGGGTAATAATACTTTTCTCTGATAATATTTGGATTATGTCAAACAAATTGTGTTGATTTAAATATAATAGGCTTGTGACCTTGAGGTTAATACAAGCACGTGATATTTAATTCAATACTTTAAAGTTTAAATGATGATAGTCAATGGCATTCAGATCAAGTAAACAGCAACTCAATATACTAAAAGCAATTTCAGAAATACAACCAAGAAACAAATTGTTTTCTACCATCATACACCCGTTCTTAACAAAACAGCAGTTTACATTAAGGCAAAGAAGAAAGCAGAAAAAAGTCACAATGCAATATTCCCTATTTGATAAATTAAAGTACTTCCCCCAATGACTAGCACTCTATAGGAGAACAGGATGGAAATTATGACAATAATTGTGATATCTTTAGAGCAAGACTTTCATCTGTGTAGTTTGGGTTCTTGGGGAAGCAGATGCCAAGACAGGGTTAGACAAGGGGAAAATTTATTTGGAGAAATACTTGTAGGGACTGTTGGGGTGAGCAGGGGAGGCTGGAAGAGATTCAGACTGCAATGCAGCTTTGGCCCACTGTGTAGGAGAGACAAGACTGGAAGATTGGTAGGAAGAGTGTCAGACTGCAGTGTGGTTATAAGAAAGTTTCTGTCAGGTCACTGGGGAGTCTTTGAGCCAAAACAACCCATCAGAAAAGTCCCGCATCTTGCAGAAATGGACCTGCACCCGTATCTTTGCTGCATTCAGTCACTGGCTGGGGCCAGCCCCTGGGATATTTGGCCTAGTGCAAATGCATGGTTAGATTCAGAGAGCAGCAGCAGCTGGGACCAGCAGTCAATGACATTTCATGAGCAGATGTGAAGAATGTATTTTATTCCTACCATTGTCCATAACTTGTGCACTGGTCTGTTTCTGCACATGGATTTGGAGAGCAGCTCCTCCATGATTCTTGTGGGCCTCTCTCCCTGAGAGAAAACTCCGCAGAGAAAAGTGAGTGGGAAGAACTATATACCCTGTCACTGCACTTGATTTCAGAGTTGACAGTAGTACTCATTCTCTCTTCCGTTTTTAAGTTCCTCTCACTTTTAATTATTAACTTGCAAATATTGGTGGCTTAACTGATGGTGTGACTCGAGCCTCATTCTTAGATCATTAAACCATTGTTTATTATGACCTTCTTAGTCTAGAATTGGTGCACATGTCCATTCATAGTTTTAACAGGACAAAGAAGTATGTTTGTTTAGTTAACCTGGGTCTCACATATATTTCTGCCCTAGTATTTAAAAAGGTCTCTCATATCCTGCTGATCAGTCAGTTATACCTGTTAGGATGGAGACTCCTCTTCTCTTTCATATACATGAGAATTCCAAAGGGGGCCCAGCAGCAGCTACACCTTGAAGTTCAGTAGAAACCTTGCTAAATATTCAGGTGACTGAATGCCTTCTTTAAGGGCTAGGACTTCCAAATCCACAGAGCCCTGAGGGGACAGAAACCCCACAAATCCCAGCGGGTCATTTGGAGCGATGGTAAGAAAGACCCTTTTTTTCCCAGGCTCAGCTATTCTTTCTATTAGGATCACAGAATCATATGCAAGTCTCTAGTTTAATGCATATATTGCATCTGGAAGAATAGTACCTTATGCTTTCAGAGTGTTGCCTCTGAGATGGAATTCCAGGTGTACTTTTAGAAAGAAACTCCAGCATTCTGTGAAGCTATTTCTGGATATATGGGTATGTGATACAGCTGGTATATCCCAAGTTCATAGGCCCATTCCCTTACTGTCTCTGCTGTGAATTTGGACATTCAGAGGCAGCAGTACCAAAACTGGCTTTGGAAAGTGAGAATCTATGCTATTGGACATATACATAGCCTCTGTCACTGCCACTGTGGCCTCTCACTTTATATGTTCATCATGCCCGTTCGAGAGTGGCTAATAATGAAGTGAATAATATCAACTGACTAACTCATTTCCATATGGACTGGATTGTTCAGTGCTTCTTCATTGGTAATTGCTGCCTGGTGAGTATTAATGTGTGATACAATAATCCTAACACTTCATTGTCATTGTTGTTGTTGTCATCCCTCCATCCCTGTGGTTCTTTCTACCAAGGCCTCCTTTTGTCTGATCTTCAAGACTTTTTCTTTACGAACTCCTGACCAAAACCCCAGGGCACTAGTCAATACCTAAGAATCTCTATATTCTTGCTTTGGGCCAACTTCTTTTCAAATAACATGAATGACCAAATGAACTATTCATAGCTCTTCTCATTCAGATTTTTCCTCTCCATTCTCTTTTAAGAAAAGTTCTGAATGTAGCTATAATGAAATTACTGGTGATTTTTCAGCTTCTACAGAAGTACTGTGTGAACCAAGCATAATCCAAGCTCAGGCAATTTCTTCCTCCTTCAGCCTCCATACACACCCCAACAGCTGTAGATGTGAACTGGGGGAGGGACACTGCTGCAATTGTGAGGGATGACAGAGTTTTCTGGGCTATATACTCATGAAGCTAATTTGTGCCTTCTGGTTCTGCTTGGGCTCAATGTACCATTTTCATGACATGATAGACTGTTTCTGAGCTCATTCTACTTTGATTTAGCAGATTAGCAGAACCCAACTCAAAACAAGTAGTTTCAGAAACAATAACACTTGATCTCCCATGGTCAAAGGTTTAATCTCTTCCGGAAGAGCTCAGTATCTTGACAAGAGCTATTTTACAAATAGTGTAATATTCTTTTGTGGGTGGAATGGCCTTGTTCCAGAATCCAAGGGGTCTGCATTTGAATTCCACATCTAGGACTTGCCATAAGCTCCATATTGCATCTTTTCCTACCACTGAAACCTCCAAACCATGGGATCGGCCGGAATATATGTCCCAGGTGGCAAGGTTACTTGAGTCACTGTCTGAATCTTCTGTAGAGTTTAATCCTAAACCTGGCCCTGCACAAAGCTAAATATTGTGTCACCTAGGCATGGACCAGAGCAGTGTTCCTATACTGAAAAGGTTTAGATTCGTGAATCTTCCATGGTCCATAGGTCTTCACAGGCTATATGTGCCGCCATCCAAAGAGCATGTGTTTAAACATCTTTAGTGTACAGTCACCTCTTGTTCATGCTGTCCAATCAGCTTGATGTCATTGATGTAATGGATCAGTATGATGTTCTGGAGGATGTCCAGGTGGTCCAGATCTCTTTGGAGTATAT
Organism: Equus przewalskii; assembly: GCF_037783145.1. Taxonomy (NCBI): domain Eukaryota; kingdom Metazoa; phylum Chordata; class Mammalia; order Perissodactyla; family Equidae; genus Equus; species Equus przewalskii. The sequence goes on from NC_091838.1 coordinate 56,915,862, forward strand.
AACGCAGAGAGTGGGAACATTAACATAGCCCTGATGCAAAATGTAAATGAATATTGTCGACTATCTCACATGCAAGCTGTTTCTTATACTCTTTTTCTCACTGAGATGGAGAAGAATACATTTGCCAAACTAATGGCTGCATATCATGTATATATGAGGTCTTACTAATCTGCTCTAACAAAGATAACATACTCAGCCGTGTAGCTGTGACTGAGATACAATTTGCAAGGTTGCAGTAGTCTATAATCATTATACAGGTTCCATTCAGTTTCTAGAAGGGTCAGACTAGTTAATTAAATCAAGATACAGTCGAAATCAAGACCGCTACGTGTTTTAGGTGTTTATATCTCTGATGATGACACTAATCTATCATCCTGCTGGGGAGGGAATACTACTTTTTATATGTTACCTTGGCTTGAGTGAGGGGCAGTTTCAGAGGTTGCCACTGGGCTTATTCCACAAGCCAGACAACCTCATACCAGGCCATTCCAAATGCCAAGTGAATCTATTCTAATTATACACACATGGACCAGGGGAATGACCACTGGGCAGGTCTTTAGAACCGTTGTGCCTACTTTAAACTGTATTTTAGCCAGGTTTCTACTTATTACTGGAACGCTGTAAGGTCCCACCCTAAGAAGGAGAGTTATTATGATGCTTCATGTTTCCAGGTATCAATGTCAACACAGTCTCTACAACTAAGAGTCTTCAAAATGTCTGGGCTTTTCCCACTCTCCAGTTCACAGTCACTCAGGTAAATGGCCATAGGTCCCCTTTGGGGAAGAATCATCATGGTATATACTTGCCATATCGTTGCAGGTTCTTTCTTCTAGAGATCTGGGCACCTCTTTAGTCAACGGGCTCTAGGTCTGAAAATTGGTTTAGGTCTAACTAAATAAGGGATTGTGACTTTTTATTGGAGAAATTTCCCTCTTCATCCTGCTCTTCTATTCTTTCACATTTTTCTTCTTTTTTGTTTGCATATATTAAGCAGTTTTTTGTTGCTGCTGTCAATTTTACCCCTCCTTAACCTATGCTCAGCATGAGAAGCCACCTAGGCTTTGTTATGGTAATTGCTTTCTCCTGGCTTATGCTAGGTGAGCACTATCCTCTGGCGTGTCTTTGGAGGGACAACACTCCCTTGGGTATTAATGAGGCCAGACTCTTCTGCTGTCAGTGATGCTGGTGTCCCTCTCACTTACACTTTTCCTGAGAGCCTTGGTGACTGAAGTGTCCTCTGGACCCTCAGTGGAACTGAGATAGTAATCCTCTGGTAAGTCTTCTAGTCTTTCCTAAAATATGCATTTCTGCTTGCCCGCTTCTCTTGGCCTTTTTATTCCTTCTTAACTGGCTGTTGGAGTAACCCAGTCATCCTCACTTTACTAAGCAGTGGTCATTTATTTTTCCAATCTTTAATAAGCCATGCTAGCAGTGAATTTGCTCTACTGCCTGGCTGGGATCCTTGCAAGGCTGTTAAATTCAGTAGCCCAAGAGAACGCCAAATCAACACATTCTTGCTTAGCCAGTCTTACATTCTGGCCTCCTTGATCAAGCATCCTCAAAATTTAACCCCAGGGCATTTCTCTGGTCCTTTCAGTATTTGCTATCTAATTCTTGCAACATCTTCAGTGTCTAGCCTTTTTCCTCCCTTGGCAGGTCTTTTATATGCTGAAATTTGACCCTACTTATTGTTCTGGCAGCCAGAAGAGGTGGGGAAAATTCCTCGATATGGCACTTGTTGCCTACAGGGGAAGGATGGCTTCTGCATCTTCCACCACAGCAGGCGTTTTGTGTCCTATTAGGGAAGGGTAGGCCACATCTACAAGCTCGGAGTCAACATCCTCCGGAGTATCTATCCAAATGTTCTCTATCCCATGCTTAGAAGATCTCGGGTTGTCCAAACCCAGGTCATGATCTTACTGTAACAGACTTGCCTTGGCCAAACATTTAAATGTTTCTGAAATGTTAACTCTATCAGATCTTCAGCCTGTTGATTAGTTGCATTTGCTTTTCAACTGCAGGAGAAAAATAGCCTCTTGGTAAACTACAAAAGAGCCCCTGTGGGGCTCGCACTAAATCTTTAACTGCTATTTAGGTTTCTTATTGTCCCTCAGCAGGGTATTGGTGCAGTTTAACAGAAACAAGCTAACTCCACTGCCTGCATTGATGTAGTCCCCCACACATCTTTCAAATGCCTGAAGCATTGCACTTCTTTGGCACTCCCCTCCACCAGGACATTTTTGGCATCACTTGCATTAGTTAGGATCTTCTGAGAAGCAGACGACCAAGCTGGATTAGAAGGACAAAAGATTTATTGAGTAAAATTTCTCTGACTAAAGAAATGGAGGAAGCCAAAGGAGGTGAGAGGAGCCTTCAGACCATAGTGCATATATTACCTCTGTGGAGAAGAGTGGGAGAGAAGAAGGGCTGCTTAGGAAGGCAGGCAAACTGCAGACCTAAAAAAGATTCAACCAGGCTAACGAAGAGTCCGGGAGCCAAAGTCTCCCATCAAAGGGAACTTCTATTTTGTATGTATGGGTCTGCATTAATGTATCCTGCTGCTCTCAGTGGTTAGCTTCCAGCAGCCTGTGTGGAGTGTGGCTTTAGCACTAACATGATGGTAAATTCAGAACACAGTAACTGGGGCCTTTTCTCAACATCCTTTCCCACAGCAGGTGATCTGAGTGGCACATTTTCATTGCTGCCATATTATTTCATTGTCATCACAGAATGCATGCTCCCCAAATATGTGGATAAATGAGCAAATAATAATTGTCTAAAGTATTTCAAGTTCTCGTTTGAGCATTGCATTTTCCTCTTGCCCTCTCTTCCTTATTTTGAAATGATAGATAACCTTAAGGTAAGGAACAATCTGATTTCCTGAGAAGGGGAAGTCCAGTAGCTCTCCAGGTGAATATAAATTTGATTCATAATAGATCCACCCAGTAAGTTCTGCCTCAAGACACAATCAAAACAATAGAAATCTGAGTTGCCTCACTTCGTGATACTTATAGTTCTATTATGTACCTAACACCACTAAGCACAGCACTCTATAGTTCCCAGGATGTACGTTTGGGGTTAGATGTGCCCAAATACAAATCATACTTTTGCCATTTTCTGTCTACAGAACCTGGAGTGAAATTTATTTCTCCAAATCCCAATTTAATATAAAATACCTAACACAAGGATTTTTGGGGGGAGAGAGGGATTTTCTGGGATCAAATAAAGAAGCTGACAGATGTTCAGTTTATATTACTTTATCGATTGGTAGACAAACATTGTTTTGCTACAAACTTAGGCATTATATTGAAGATAACTGACTACACTTTTTATATTCTTTGTTTTATATGAAAAGCTATATTAACAAACCATCATATATTGCATTTCACTTTATAGTAGTTATGTTCCAGTGAGTATATTATAATGTTTTCATGTGTTATGTGCATTACAATAATATAAAACGTTAATTTAGCATTGTATTTTAAACCTGGCTCTACACCATAATCATTGTAAAATATTTTATAGTATCTAGATTTTTGGAAACTACCTCAGATGAACTTAATCAGAACCTGATAAGATTGAGTTTTTCTGGCGTCTTTTTTGAGGAAGATTAGCCCTGAGCTAACATCTGCCGCCAATCCTCCTCTTTTTGCTGAGGAAGACTGGCCCTGAGCTAACATCCATGCCCAACTTCCTCTATTTTATGTGAGACCCCTGCCACAGCATGGCTTGACAAGCAGTGTGTAGGTTTGCACCCAGGATCCAAACTAGGGAACCCTGGGCCATGGAAGCAGAATGTGCAAACTTAACCGCTGCACCACCAGGCCAACCCCAAGACTGAGTTTTTAAGTGATGCTTAGTTATTTAATAGAGCAAAGTTTTGTACTATACTTTGATAGCAATCCTTCTAACATATTTATATAAATGAAGAAAATTATACTTTTATAATATTCACAATAATGGATAAAGTGATAACTTTAAATGTCTGTGAGGTCCAGGCTTTCACGTCCTGGTCATCAGGCCCTCAAAAACATGGAGTTACCTCTGGATAAAAATGAGGAAGTTATTTATAGTAGTTAACTAATGCTGTGGAACAAATTACAAGAAGATTTAGAGGCTTAATACAACAAACATTTATCATTTTACATTTTCTAAAGGTCAAGAACCCAGATATCATTGGCTCAGGATCTCTCACAAGGCTTCAGTCAAGATGTTGGCCATATCAAAGCCCAACTTTGGGAATATCTCCTCCCAAACTCACATGTATGGATGTTGTCAGGCCTCAGGTCCCCATTGATTGTTGACTGGAGACATCAATTCCTTGCCAGATGGGCCTCTCCATAGTTCAGCTCACATGCTGACTGACTCTCTGCAGAGTAAGCAAGTAAGAAAACAAGAGAGAGGCCCAAGTCATAAGCTACAATTTTTCTGTAACCTAATTTCAGAAATGACATCTCATAACTTTACTTTATTGGAGTGAGTTGATATGCCCAGCCTACATTCAAGAGGAGTGGATTACACAAGGATGTGAATACCAAAATGCAGGGATCATTGGGGCCCATTTTTGAGGCTGCCTACCACAGCACTAACCATTGATTTCAAGATCACTACCTTCCTCTCCAATCCTATTTATGTAAATGTTAGTGATTCATTCACTCATTTGTTCATTCCTTTTATTGATTTATTGAGGTCTATTTTTCAAGACACAAGCTTATTATGGTGTCATGCATGTCTTAGTCTATAGTGGCAGCTATAACAAAAAAAAAAATCATAGATTTGGTAGCTTATAAACAACAAAATTTATTTCTCACGGTTCCAGAGTCTGAGAGGTCCAAGATCAAGGCATCAGCAAGGTAGTGTTTTGGTGAGGACGCTCTTCCTTGATCATAGCTGGTGCCTTCCTACTGTGTCAGCACATGGTAGAAGGGGCTAAGGGTCTCTCTGGAGCCTCTACTTTCTTTTTGGCTGAGGAAGATTCACCCTGAGCTAAAATCAATGCCAATATTCCTCCATATTTTAGTATGTGGGCTGCCAGCACAGCCTGGCTGCTAACAGAGAAGTGTAGGTCCATGTCTGGGAATTGAACTCTGGCTGCCCAAGCCAAGCACATTGAACTTAACCACTAGACTGCTGGGGCTGGCCCCTGCAGCTTCTTTTTTAAAAGCACTGATCTCATTCATGAAGGCTCCACCCTCATGTCCTAATCATCTCCCAAAGGCCCCACCTCCTAATACAGTTACATGGTGCACTAGGATTTCAGTATACGACTTTTAGGGGGACATGAATATTCCAACTGTTAACTTAAAAATAAACAGCCACAATGAGAGGCAGAGAAATATTTATTTTGGGATCAAAGAATTGCAATTCTGAGCACACAGATTTGGGTAGCAACCCAAATATTGTCCTGCTAGAGAGTAAGAGGCCAGGGCTTTGAAAGACAGAAGAGGGAGATTTGCATTACAAAGAATGTTAATTGAAGTCGGGGCAGAAAGCTAATCTTGTCTAAATATAAAAATATAAACATAAGATACAAACATAAAAGCATAAACATAAAATATTGTTAAAACTGTAGTTAAATGGAAGTAAAAGTTTGTTACAGTGATGAGTTGCAGGTTTTGTGCAGCAGTCTCAGAATATTTGTGTCTTGACTCAGTTTCAAAATTTATGTTCTGGGGCCTGCCCAGTGGCATATTGGTTAAGCTCGCATGCTCCGCTTCAGTGGCCTGGGGTCCGCCAGTTCAGATCCCTAGCATGGACCTAGCACTGCTCATTGAGCCATGCTGTGGTGGCATCCCACATAAAATAGAGGAAGTGTGGCACAGATGTTAGTTCAGCAAGTCTTCCTCAAGCAAAAAGAGGAAGATTGGGAACAGATGTTAGCTCAGGGCCAATCTTCCTCACACACACACAAAAGTTTATGCTCTGCCTAATGAGGGAGGACATACATAAAATCCATTTCCTTAATGGCTTCCTGGCTCCATTTCAAAGACATTTCTTAGACATAAATGACTGTTTTGTTTCACTTTTCACAAAACCATAGAAATGCTCCTGAGAGAAAGAGCCTATATTTCCTATTTATCTTACTGCCAGAGTAATAATGAATTTATGTATCTTAAAAAATATGACATGACTAATCAGTTGATTTCTCCAAATTTGTCAACATGATTCTGTTTATCACATTATCTGAACACATGCTGAGATCTTACCATTTCGGATCTGTTTTCAAGAAGCCAGTACTGCTAAACTCAACTACTATTGCATTCTCTGGTAATCTCCACTAAAATATGCCTGGCAAAAGTTTTAGTTTGAGTATTAGCTTTCAGATGCAATTTGGCACATCAATAGGTTGGCATTTAACTAGATATACTGAATAGTATAGTTTTCTCTAGTTTGTTTTCATTCAGACAGATACTTTGTAACTAACTTGTCTGTCACTTTAGTCAAAAGTAGAAATTCAAGACATATTTTTATACACAGTAGAATAGTCCTCTTGTAAGTCACAAATAATGTGCAGTCTGAATCTTTATCGCTGCCTTGTCCTTTTCTAACTTTTCACCTCTTTTGGAACACAAGCCCTATCTCAGTGCAACCTAATATGAAAAACTTCCCCCAAAACACCATTTTGCTTAACTAAATATAAAATATTTTATCTGTGTTATCCCTTATATTGTCCAATATGGACCCTTTTCAACTGTCACATATTTGAAGTAATAGTCCATTCCCAGTTGAAGTAAATGAAGTATATCCAATAAGATGCTATCCATTGCTGTAACAAAAAACAATAATTAAAATGTACAATGGTTGAAACAGACATGAGAAATTTTTATCCCACTTACATAAAATCCACCACTGTTACTCCTATTTGGTGGGCAACTTACCTTAAGCGATGATTTAGGAACACGAGATTCTTCAAATGTCTGGCTCTGCCATTTTCCAGACTTGAATTCCAAGGTCACTGTTATCATGTACAACAAACCAGTAGAAGGAGAAAAAACGTAGAGGATTGTACCTGGCAAGTGTTTATGAATCAGTATTAAAAATGGCTCACACAGACAGACAAAGACAAACACTGTATGATTTCACTCATGGGTGGGAGATACAAAAACACATGGACAAACACATGGTTACCAGGGGGAAGGGGGTTAGGGGGGCACAAGGGGTGAAGGGGCTCACCTATATGGTGACTGACAAATAAAAATGTACAACTGAAATTTCACATTGTTGTAAACTATCATAACCTCAAAAAAAAAATGGCTCACATAACTTCGATTCACATGTTATTGACTAGAACTCTTGAAGGCAGGAGTATCAAAGAATTTGCATATATTTTGAAACCACTATTATTACCTACTATAAATTATATCAGATATTTGCTTAAGGAAAGAAAAATGTGTTCAGGTCAAGATCATAATCCAACATGTGAAAATTTAAAATGCTTAGGCAATTAAGTCCAATTAATATGACCTGTGCTGAAGTTGTAAATTAAAATTATGATTGCATAAATAAAAAGAATTAATATCATCCATGTGGGACAGAGGAAAGATTTATATATGTAGCCATACGTTGCCAGACGTTGCAGAGTAAAATCGATCTCCGTAGTTAGACTAGATGAAGAAGCATACTTGATCACCATGGGTGATCATCACAGTAATAATTGTTTCAGGCAAAAGTCATTGATGAATGGTAAACCTGGTGGGTGAGAGCTGATAGGAAAGAGAATATGTGCATTTCACATTTACTCCACACAAGATGCTTATTAATTTTAAAGAGAAAATAATAACATTATATTTGAAAAACCTGGCAGACACCATCTTAACCGAGTAGTCAAATTAATGTCACAAATAATTAGAGGGGTAGATATCATGTGCTTCCTGATGGGGCATTCTGAGAAGGAAACCTCACCTCTATGCAATTCCTGCTCAAAATGCATAATCTGAATCTATTTATAAGGAAGCTGTCTCATTTGTGCCCGAGGGGTTTTAATTTATGGAGGTGACTGACTGATGACACAGGAAGGACAATGCCATTGAAAGATTTTTATTATTGACTTTCTGAGAGGAGGAGCATGCCTCACCATGCAGGGCCACAGGGAGAGCATATTGGTTAGCAGACAGAAGCAGGAGCGAGAGGAACACCCAGGCCAGAGCCTTTAATGTGGTTTCCCAAGAAAAATACAGCAGAGTAGAGTAAAGAATTTAGGAGTGGCTAGTCTGAGTAATTCCAGCAAGCTTTGGGCCATGGGACTGGTCTCTAGTTGCCTAGCACCCGGCCCTGGATGATTTAGGGCATGGGCAATGTTGGCTGGGTGTGTGAGTTTGAGAAGAAGATTGTTGGTGCTGTGGGCTCAGGATTGGTTAGTTTGCATGTGATAGGGGTGCTCCCAGGCAAGCCCTTTGATATCTAACAATTGGGTAGCCCTGTGAGGGGCAGTCTCTCCCTAGTCAGTGAGGCCACAAATGCCAGAGCATCAAGAATACAAAAATTAAGAAAATGCAGTTAATATAATTTGGTCTGTGATGAATGGATGCCAAATAAACAAATATATAATTTAAGAAAACATGATTAGAACAGAAGCATCAGATAATCCCAAATAGAGGTGCTTCTACAAAATGAATAGCCTGTATTCTCCAAAAATGTCAGGTCACTGGAGACAAAAGAAGATAGAGAAATGATCCAATTTGAAGAAGACTAGTGATTTTTGTCTGAAATACAGCAGAGATTCACCTTTATGGGCATGCAGGCCAAGTTTAGCAGACTTTCAGCTCTTTCATTCTCTTACTGCTCAGCTTAGACATGCTGTTCTTCTAGAGGAGAGGCATGGGTATGTCAGGGAGTGGGAACAAACAGGTAAATTGATTTAATGAGGTCCTAGGCAACATACTGTCTTATGAGGAATGAAACAAAGTGTGCTTTATTTTGTTTTTGAAATACATACCAAAGTAAAGTCTTTCTGATCCAGCTAAGGCAGATGTGAAGCAAGGACAGTAATTTTTACGTCCACTGGTTTAAGGATTGACATGATAGAGGAGGAAGGCCTTTCATGGTAGACACCTATTGAAGATTACTTGGTCTGTCAATTCTTTGTTTAGCAGGCATTGTTTGTGAAGCTCAAAGCTCCTAAAAGAGCTAGAATTGATTACAGCGATGGGAAAGCTTGGTATGTCTTAACTCCTGAGGCATCAGGAGTGCAGAGGCTATCATCTCTTGCTGTAATTCAAGGTGGGACAATGGAAAATGTGACAAGAGTTGGAATGTAGAAGAGAAAGCCAGACATCATTTACTTGTCAGGATTGACCTTATTTGTGCTCCACAGCATGAATATCTATGTCTATTAATGGTAAAGCTTCTCTCATCATCAGGTTGTCTTTTAATTCCTTCTCAAAGTGTATCTTGTATTATCTGAGAAGATCCTCATATTTATTTTAACAAATGAATTAAGACAAATTTTCCACATAGCATTAATTTTCTTTTTTGGAAATTTTGTATTAAATTAACAGAAAACTTTCAGTTAGAATGTTTTAAGAAAGATTAATCTAAGTCTAAATGACCCAGAAAAATCGAAGAATGTACAAGGATATAATAATGAGATAATAAGAAAATTAAAAAGCCAGGATAATCATTATAACAATAATTAAATGAAAAATTATAAAAGTAACAATGTAAATTTTATATGAATCATAGGTAAAAATCTATGATTAATATTTCCGTATCAAGTAATATAAGATTTTAGTATAAAAACAAAAATGTTTTTGTCTACAAATCATGGAAAAAGTAAAAATATACATATAATGAAACTTAAATACCTTCCTCAGTGTAAGTATAAATAAGCTTATATGAATTTAAAGATAATTAACATATTTGAATATATGTGTCATATTTATTCATGAAGGGAATCTTACAAATATAAAATGAACATTCGTTGCCAGTTGTTATGGCAACTTTTCAAAACTGTTCATATGTTTGTCCACAAAGAAAACCATCATGAAGTCAAAACGCAGAATTGTTCAGGCCAAGTTTCTGTACATAAAAACAATATAAGTAAAAATTAACAGCAAAATGCCAAATTAAAAAGAACAAATAGGATGTTAGCTCAGGGCTAATCATCCTCAAGTGAAAAAAAGAGGAAGATTGGCAACAGATGTCAACTCAGAGAGAATTTTCCTCAGAAAAAAAAAAGAACAAATAAATATTTTACCTTAAATATTTGGGAAAAATAACTCATTCATATCTGTATTTGTCTATCTGTAGAAAAAGAATAGTATTATATGTATATTCATATATATATATATATACACACTATTCATATATATATAAAGAACAGTGATAAAACTCTATTGAGAGTAATATACATACATTTAAATGCTTGGTTCAAAGAAACCTACACTGATTCTTTTTTTTAACAATCATCGGTTGACAGTATCTCATTTATCTATTTAAAAAAATACGTTCTTTTAGGAAGAATATTCTACACAGTCTTCAAAGGATATCCGCACATCATATCCCAGGAATATAATCCCACAATTAAAAATCGACATCAAAAATATTTCAAGGATGAAAGTTTTAACTGAAAGGTAACATTTTTCTTGAAGCTTTAGCCAAAGCATTGTGTTGTAAACACATAGGTGTTAAATGACTACTAGGTACCAATCACAGTGGAGCTCAGTGGAAAAACAGTAGACATACCTCTACATCATGAAATAAAGAAAGAAAAATATATTGCAGCCCTAAAAATATGTGGTGGATGTGACACATTTCATCATTGAATGTTGCATGAGTAGCACTAGTAGTAGGAGTAATAGTAAGTAGTAGTTGACAGTGGTGATGGTAGTGGTATTAGTAGTAAAACTAGAATATTAAAAAAAATCTGGACTTGCTGAAATTGATAGTTCTGAATTCTTACCATGTGATATCTAGGAACAAAATATGCTTATATCTTTAAAGAACCTGCAGTGCAATTATATGTGCAAAACATGGGCATGTGTGAATTATGGGACATCTCCAAAATTAGTTAGTATTTAACACATATAGGTCAACATTGAAGCAATATTTTCATGGTAAAGAATCATATATTTGGCAGGAATTTGTAGCCTGACTTTGGAAACTGTTGGATTATGTTAAAATGTATTAGAGCGGATCTACATTAGCAAATATTGTCAGTCAGTTATGTTAGTTGAATAATGTTAAGTAGATTCAAATGTTTGCCTATTTTCCCTTCACATAAATTTGATGCATATTTTCCAATTATGAGGGCATTTGAGATAGGCTAAGTCACATAAGATTATTTGTAATTAAAGCCAATAATATTACTGAATGACTTTTAGAGGTGAAACACACTTCATTAAAGAAAAACTACGTGAAATTGTATATGAAATTCAATAAGAATTTGTTTTATAACCTTGAATACGTTAGAGTGAAGTCCGAGTATATAGTATACAATTTATCCAATATTTAAAAAATCTTAACAGGAATTTTTCTCCTTCCTCAACGAACTAGCCAAAAAATCAGAAGATAAACTTTCAGTTTTCCACTCCTTGTTTTAGAGTCATTTGCTCTCTGCCCACCTCCCTGGTGTTTCCTGCAGACTCAGGATTGTCAGAGGCTGATAAATGGCTGCTTTCACTTAGAGCATCTCCCTTGCCCTCTAAATCCCCAATCCATCTACCACTGTCTGTGATTCCTAACTATGAGGCTTTGTGGGATATTCTGTCAGCACTATTCGGCTAAGCTGAAGAAGAAGACAGGTTTGCTCCTGCAAAATATGTGAGCATGTGAAAAAATCCATATTTTTTAGCACTTTCTTTTCCTTTCTATTTTTTTTTCTGGTAGCACCTTTCAATTCTTCTAGCTATATTTGATTATATGGCTTTTTAAATTTTAATTAATATTTTCATTCTATGGCTTAATGATAGATTTGATTTTCTCAGTAATAAAGCTCAGCAGTGTATCTTAATAGTATTATATGGGTAATGACATTTTGTAAGGGGTGAACGAGTAAACAAGAAAATATAAAGGAATTTTAATTAGCTGATTTGTTTATTTAATTGAAGAATGCATGGAGTGACTATTGTGCTATTAGAAAAAGAAAAAAAAATTCCACAAATATGACAGTTTAGAAAGTTAAAAATTTCAATGCATAAGTATATTAATCCTTTATTTTTGGTAACAGTTTAGTACAATTTTGATGGATGCTTGCATTTATGAACTAAACATATTTACTTTAGTCAAACAAAACTGAAGTTTAACAAGAAAATAGTTCCAAGATAGTGTTTAAAATGTTTTATTCTGTTTTATACACAATATTAACTTATACTATAATATAAAGCATTATAACACTAAGAAATATGGATTGTGGCTAGGAAAAGCCTGGACAATGAATTAGCGGTAATGTACAGCCATAACTGATTTTTGAGTTAAGATATACTGACTTGAATCCCAGCTGTCTCTAAAAGATAAAACCTTCAATGCTTTCTTGATGAGAAAAAAAAAGAAAGGTGCCAGCTATAAAATTGTATTTTCTTTAGGCACATGATGCCTTTGATTGAATTGTCTATTCCTAAAACTACTGTTTTCCTGCCTTTGTATCCTACTATAGGAAGATCCTTTTGGATATTTATGGTCGGTTTACATGATTAATATCTGTTTGTGGACTCTGCAACTGCTATTTTCTATTATATAAACACACAATCTGCTTTGCAGTCAACCTCCAAGGAAATTTTAAATTGTTAGTTTACAGCCACTAACTAACCAATGAATAAATATTGTTTAGTTTAGGAAGGAATAATGCTCAAACCAACTTTCCTCTGAAAATGTGGCCATATCATCTGTTTTCTGTAAAAAAGGTTTGGTACCCTTATCCACAATTATCTTTATGATTTTTGTTTGTTTCTTTTTTTAAATCAGAAACGGCTTCCACAAAATTGTCAAATATCTGAGTTGTCTGGTCTGTTTATTTGAATAGTCAAATACATGAACTTATGTTTTAAGCTACACTGAAAAGGTTTGAATGGATATACCGTCTGATTTAGCCAATAATAGTCAGTCCCAACTCAATTAAAACTTGTAGTTATTTCCTATGAAACACAATTGCTACTCAGGATTTGAATCTATGTTACTTAGCTAGCAAATACACACTTTGAGAACAAAAATGCAAGGGAAAATGATTCACATGAGTTTAAAAATTTAGGACAATTTTAGTGTAATTTAAGATTTCTAAAATGCCACTCTATATGTCTAAGATATCTATTACTGTCATGTTATATGTATATAGTTTCCATTAGATATTAAGGTTCATTTACAACTATGTAATAAAGATTGTTTTTTTAAAAATTAATTTGAATATACTTCAGAACTACTCAAAGCTTTTTGGAAGAAAATAGAATGAGAATCTACTTTTGAAATTGACTCATCTTTTTAAAACACTACTAATTGGATTTCAAATTTAGCTTATGAAAAATCTTGAACAGAATGGTCTTATTTTATTTTCTTTAAAATTTAAAATGAATACTTTTAAAAGACAGCACTCTTGATGAAGCTTGCTGACCAGTGATTTTTTTTTTAATTTCTAACAAATATATTTGTGATTAGCTTTTCAAATAAGTGATTTTTTTCTCTGACTGGTGTAAGAAATATAATTCAAAACAAATGACTACTCTGGGCCTACTATCTAGAGAGTCTTCTGAATCATTGTTGGTCCTCAAAGCATCATTTTTGTTCTTTCATGTCTCCACTGGGTATTTTGCCGTTATCAATTGTAGCTTACACACCAAGATTCCTCTAACATTCAAACCTCTGTGGTAGCATAGTGAGATCACTGCCATTTGCTGCCCCCAAAACACTCAGTAATTTCTATTTTATTATGCTATAAACTTCAACTGGTTTAGTTGCCCTTGTGAAAATATGTCTTGTGATTCCTTTACCCTGGGTCTAAAAAATCAATCTCCAATCTGTTCTATGTATAAATGAGCTTTGAAGGCACAACAGGGAATTGAATTAGTTTTTCTTTCTTTACTTCAATACTCTAACATTATGTATTTTGAAGGGGTTTTTAAACTTGTTCAAGTCACATGTTATGTCTTGTAATTGGTAAATATAGACAGAAATATACATCTAAAACCACCAACACAGTCAAGTACTAAACTCTTACATGTCTGAATGCACGTATGCACACAGACCCCTTACCAAAAAATTGTCAGTGTTTGAACTTTTTTCCCTCTTCCCACATTGTTGCTTTGAAGGTAAGAAAAGAAAATCTTTGGGGCTAGCCCAGTGGCTCAGTGGTTAAGTTCACATGTTCCACTTCGGCGGCCCAGGGTTTGCCAGTTCGGATCCCAGGTGAGGACATGTGCACTGCTTATCAAACCATGCTGTGGCAGGCGTCCTACATATAAAGTAGAGGAAGATGAGCACAGATGTTAGCTCAGGGCCACTTTTCCTCAGCAAAAAGAGGAGAATTGGTGGCAGATGTTAGCTCAGGGCTAATCTTCCTCAAAAAAAAAGAAAAATTTTAGATTAAAAAGGGAAAAAACGGGAAAAGAAGGACATTTTTTAAAAAAGGATATATATATTAGGAAAGTGGCATCCAGTTATAGAAATCTAGGTCACCTTGGTAATCCTTGTATTATAAAGATATTTTTAAGACATTCATCCTAGAAATATGTAAGTGGTATTTCTAATCAACCTATATTTTAAATGTTAAACTCATCAAATAATTGTTTTCCTTGACAACATATATAGTTAGTTCTATGTCAAGAACATTTAACTTTGCTGAGGTGCCAATTTAAATAGCATAATTAAGGTATAGTCTAACAAAAAAATCTTTGAATTAGATACTATTATTTTCTCTATCTGACGGCTGAAGAAACTGAACCTCAGGGATGTGAAGTGATCAGCCTCCTCTCACACAGCGAGTCCATAAATGAACCAAGCGCTCTTTAGCACAGGCGTTGCCCAGAATCCTCTGGTAATCTCTAAGATCCTCAGCTTCGGTAGGAGCTGGAACAAATTGGAGTCTCTAATAGCTCCCTCAGTTCAGCTTTCCTCCTCAGAAGTTGTGGGTGTCAGCCTTGTGGCCCTTAGGTATCACCTCTGGAATTTCATATGAGTTAGCGTTCTTTGAGCAATGAAGGAAAAGAGTGCCTCTGAGGTTGCTGAGAAAATGATGAAAAACCTGAAGCCATAAAAAGAAAGCCCAAAGGCTCGATTGGCCTTACTTGTCCCCTGTAGTGTTGATTAAGCAGACTCTATCTGGAGCATGTTCAGTCATCAAGGCAGGGGCAAAAGAGATTATAGGAAATACTACTCACTGGGTCTTGATGCTCTTATTCAGGAGTGAATCTTCTCTTCTCATATCATTCCATTGGTCAAAGTAAGTCATGCAGCCAGAGTATGGAAGAATAATTACTCAAGAGATAAGATATAAATATCAGGGTACATTTATAAAATCTAATACTACCTCTTACCTCCTGTCTTCCTTCTTTAACCTTTTAAACCCAACACCCACTCATCCAGCCAAAGCTTCTGTCACAGAGTTATTAACATTGACTATCCATATATTCTCTTTTATAGCACAGAATTTTTTCAGTTGGGTTGGATTGAGGTGATATGTATCCAGCTGAGGCAATTAAAAGCCATTTCACCTCTTCTTTCATCTCCACCTTCTGAGTTTCACATGTTGACATGGTGGCATCATAGGAAGGGTAGAGTGTGGAGACCTAACTCACTTTATTTGAGTCACTCCTCTCACCTATAACAGATTTTCTGTGAATAAGAAATCAACCTTTCTTGCCCTACAACACTGTGATTTCGAGATTTATTGGTTACCGCCACACAGCCTGGCTTAAATTGAATGACTAATTCAACTGCCCTCTACTGTGAACTTTCATCACTGAAGCTTATCTCAAAAATCAGCAATGAATACGTATTTTACTTTGGTGTTAATTGCACTGTGCTACAAGGACACATAGAGCTCTATCTCTCATTTGGATTTATTCTTCTTTTCCTAATCAAGCTTACCTAAGTTGCACAAAGGGTACAAGAGACTTCACAGCCTAAGTAAACAACATAAACAACAGTAAAATGTCTGAAACTTTCTGCTCCTTCAATGGCTTAATAGTAAAACTTCCCTTGAATTATCAACTAAAGTCCTTGTGTCCACAGAGAAATTAAAACATAATAAAAAATATCCTCTCCTTTTTCGTAATAGAAAATTAAAACAAAATATGTGTCTAAGTGTATGTAATTCATGTTCTCATTTATAGTTGTTTTTAATGAGTAGCATCTTATATTTTATTCAGATTTCTATTTTGCCTATTTTGCTTGCATATTTGTTTTCAGCGAATGCACACACTCAACTAACAAACAAATGTTCTCACATCTTTTTTTTCCGAATACATATCTCAATCTCTTTAGCCATTTTCTCACTCCAGAAGACAAATGTCGCAGACACTGTTAGTGGTTTACTTAAAATATAAATTCCTTGGTTCTTTCTTCCTAACAGAATCTCTGCACCATTTAGGTGACTCAGTAGGCTGACTCTGCTCACAGTTCCACTTATAAATTCTGATTAGTTCAAGCGTATCAGGGTGCTCACAAGCCTATGCTGGTGAGTGGTTGGAGAATGTGCTTCTAATCTCAGTTTGCTAATCAGACATGAGGCACTATCACCTGGGAGTAATCTGGTGAAATTTCTTCACTCCACTGAATAACTTGGACATTTTTTCCCCATTTTTGCACATTGTATCGGTTGTCTGGCATACCTCCAATCATCTTGATACCAAACTAATGATAAAGTCAACATTTAGAAAGGGTAAAAACAAGACAATCAGAGAAAAACAAAAAGAGAGCAAGAATAAATCGTACCTATATCCTGCCTTAGCCAAGGATTCGTCACTCAAACTAGGCTAAATCTGAGTTTCTTCATCTTAAGTGAAGATGATTATAAAGACTAAATAACCGAATTTCTTTACAAATTTAATTTTGTATAATCTGAGAGATGAACATACTATCATGCCTGGCACATATATGAAACTAAATAAATTATTGTTTAAGGTGAAAATATCTTTTTATTATATTTATTATAGTGATAATAAAATAAGTTTCTTAATTATGTCAAATTGTTTCTTTTGGAATAAAATGCACTGTGTGTTTTAATGTGACACAATAAATACTAAAAAAAAATTTGAAAAGCAAATGATTTGTTAATTTTTTTATTAAAAGTGTCCCTTTCAGTTATTAAGAGATAATGGTTAAGCGAGCAAATGCAAACAGTTTATTAGCTTGAATACAAATATAACAAGAAATACCCTGATAACTTTGAACTGTAGAAGAGAAATTACTGTTACTGGATATGTAACACTGAGCTGTGTTATCACAATGGTATTTCCATTCCTTTTGTAAGATGCAATTGCATACGTTAAATTCATAGCAGAAATCTATATTTAAATATAAGCTACCAGATAATCTAAAATAAGAGCAATTACCAGAAGGAATGTTCAATATATTGTCTACCTTTTTGTCCACGAACTTTTAATGAGATTTCCCCTGGGGGCATGACAGACACATTTTCTAAGTTTGTGAAGAATGCCTGAATAGGTGAATATGCACTTACCCTCACTGGGAAGAAACTAAAATCATAACCATTTATATCCTCTGGAATTAAGGAAAATCATATTAGGATCCTGACACCATCTTAATCTAGAAAGAATAGTTGTAGTTTAACGTAACATCCATGCCTCAGTTTCTTTCTTTATAAATTAGCTTAATATTTGCCTTATAAAACTGCCAAGATTCAAAATCTTAGCAAGAATTGAGCAGAGTTACTGGAATAATTTAGCTCTTCATTTAATATTTAACTGGCATTTCTTTCTTGTTGTTTCTGTTATTTGTTTGTTGTCTTCCTCACCTCATGGTAAGGAGCAAGCTCCATCTTCTCAAGATTATGCTTGCCATACCTATTCTCCATAATAACACACCTGGCTTCATGTCATGTTCTCCTTTTGCCCTTTCTAGGGGTACTTTGCACAGCTCAGTTCAGTGACCCTCACAGTTGGGGCACATACGAATTACATGAGTAACTAAATAGTCTGAGACGTGGGGCCTATCTCCAAGTGTTATGATTCAGTAGCTGTGAATTTGTATCTTTAATAAATAGCCTAGACAACACCAAAGCAGGAAACAATGCATCTGGTCTTTAGAAAGAAGTCCTGGCACCTCTTCACTATGATTCAAGCAGTAGTGTATTGCGAAGGAGAAAAACATTAAGAACCCAACTTGATAATATCGGGGAAGTCAGTGAGTATCTCCCTCTGTACAGGTTATGACAGTAATGATCCAACAGTAGGGGGAAGAGGGCGAGTCTGAGAATCATGGAAATAGTAGAGTAAAAGTTTATGTTGTGCAAGGACGCTCTGTCGTCACTTGTTCCTTTCTCCTGCACAACCAGCTATTTTTCTGCCAAACATTTTGCAACAAAGGATCCTGTGCTTCAGTTATGTTTGCGGAACATCATTGACTTTTACTTTTACTTTCCCATGCTATTCAGGACCCTGTCCCTTCATCCATGAATGGTGTTTCCGTCTTCCCTGTCTTGAAAGTGTGCTCATTCTTCATTATCTAGACAAAACTTCACATCTTCTGTAACTCTCGCAAAAATATATCCAGGTAGGGGCCAGCCCGGCTGAGTGGTTAAGTTCATGTGCTCCGCTTCCGCAGCCCAGGGTTTAGCCAGTTTTGATCCTGGGTGCAGACCTAGCACCTCTCATCAAGCCATGCTTAGGCCTGTCCCACACAGCACAAGCAGAGGCATTCACACTAGAATATACAAGTATGTACTAGGCGGCTTTGGGGAGGAGAAGAAGAAAAAAAATGAAAATTGGCAACAGATGTTAGCTCAGGTGCCAATCTTAAAAAAAAAAAAAATCCCCAAAATTCCTACAAATGCTACTGCACTTTTTTGTTATATTATATACTTTGGTCATTGACTTTGGCCTATGAGTTTTTATTATGTATGCACCAACTAAAGATTAAGGGCAAGAAATGATTGTTTAATGCATCTATATATATACATAGATATATATGCATATATCTATGTATATACACATATATATCACTCAAAATGTAATATTTATAGAAGAATGTCATCAGTACTATAGAAAGTTAATCATCTGTGAAAATGGAATTTAAGAGTATTAGCAAAAGCTTAACATCTATAATAACAAATAATTTAATAATGGTGGTTTATTAACAAACATCTTTAGATTTGAAATCCCCCAATGTATATTTTATGAGTTCCAGAATGTTTGAAATTTTTAATTATTATTGCATTGTCTTTATGGTATCGTAATTTACCTTTATACCCCTAGAAGATGCCCCTGTACTCTCTTTAAAATGTTAATAATTATTTACAAAATTATATGTTGATTTAAAGTTTTAAGAAGTGTGCAATATACAAATCTTCTGTTAAAATTATAATTAATTAAATAATTAACATTAATTATAATTGTAATAAAATGTGCTATTCAAAGCAAAACATATGGATATTATCTGTTTGTATTAATAATATGTTTTTATCCAAAATAATGAACGTGCATTACATTAAGTCTACTTGAAATACAAACATGAAATTAATCCATGAACTTAATCTTACCTGAAATTCACTTTAAAGTATAAAATATATCCAAATTATAAAATTTCAAGTATAATATTTATAAAACTATAGATATAAGCCTTTATATATGTTATATTATTAAAGTTTCTCATTGAATTTAAAAAGTATTTAAAGATTATTTTATGGTCTTAGGCATTTTAATAGAAACAATATTTTGAATTATTTTAGATTTATGACCAGAGTAAATAATATCACTTATAATTTGTTTTCTAATTTGAGGGGATATCATTGTACATTAGCCAAACATAATTTGGAATTCTAATCACTTGCAATTTGCAAGAAGAAAAGTAAGCTTCCTGAAATCTACGTGTAACATATTTTACTAGAAATAAGAATCCATTTACTTAGTTATTTAATTTATTCAATTAATAATTATGTCATTCCACTTCCAGGTATTTATCCAAAGAACATAAAAACACTAATTCTAAAGGATATATGTACCTCTATGTTCATTGCAGCATTATTCACAATAGCCAAGACTTAGAAACAACCTATGTGCCCATCAAAGGATGAATTGACAAAGATGTGGTGTGTATACACAATGCAATGCTATTCAGCCATAAAAAAGATGAAGTCTTGCCATTTGCAACAACATGGATGAAACTTGAGGGCATTATGTAAGCTAAATAAGTCAGATGGAGAAAGCCACATACCATATGATTTCACTCGTATGTGGAAGATTAAAAAAACAACAAGCAAGCACATAGAAACAGAGAATAGACTGGTGGTGACCAGAGAGGAAGGGGGGAGGAGGCAGGATGAAAGGGGTAATAGGGCACATGTGTATGATGACAGATGGTAGGTAGATTTTGGGTGGTAAACATGATATAGTCTACACAGAAGCTGAAATTTAACGATGTACATCTGAAATTTATATAATGTTATAAACCAATGTTACCTCAATAAAAAGTTAATGTAAACAAATTATGTCATTCAACATACATTTAAAGTCAATAATGCAAAGTTAAGGTATAAATAATAAAGCCAGTGCAAAATAATGAAAAGTTCAAGATTGTTAGAATGTTCTTTTCATTAAAAAAAAGAATACATATATTCATTTCAAAATTTTATATCATTTGGTTATAGATTATCATTTAGGAAGTACATTGCACAAAAGACACACAAATTAGTTTGTGAATGAATGTGTTAATTTGGGTTTCCTAACAAATGAATATTTGCCTTGTTTTAAATTTGGTCTGTAATTTGAAACAGCATTTTCAGATTTCAAGCGCCACTAAGATTCCTTATTAAAGAAGTAAATCATGTTCTTTAAAATAATTCATTAACATCTGCTTAGATAAGATAGAGGTCAATGTGTTTCTGATTTCCCACAGAGGTGAAACTCGAAACAAATAAGATGGAAGGGATTTTTGATTAACCTTTTACACTGCAATTTTGCTTATACTGAACGACTCGTAGTTAACAGTACTATATTATTTTATAACAACATGTAGTAGAAGCAATATGAACTCTTCTAACTTCCTTAATAAATCAGAAAAAATAATTGCATATGAAGTAATAACGCAAAACTAATATAAAGGATATATTTACCACAAACAAAGAAATTGCAGGAAAATAATTTGTAAAAACAAATACAGAGTGAATATTTATGCAGTTTAAAAGCGAAACAATCATGCTGTTCTTAGAATATGGCATTCTATATTAATATGTAGAATATTACTTAGCACAAATTTTTCGGAGATTGAATATTCATAATACATAATTGTATGTGCACAAGTTCATTAGTGACAGTTTCCCTACATTAATTCTGTGAAATAACCATAGAATAAAGCACTGCAAATTCAAGGTTTCAGGGCCAATGCAGAAAATAATCACAGGAAAGCTTGAAGAGATATCTTGATTCATTCAGACATAGGGGTACTTACATGAGTGCCCATCGGAAAACAATTAGAATAGAATTCTCTCTAAGAATAAACACTTTAAAATCATTATGATGGCAAGCTTTACCAATACATCTTATTTGGCTCTTTAGCTTATATTGTTTTTATATAGACCACATGTTGGTGAGCACTGAATTTCTAAAGGCTACTTAACTATTGATTTCTCCTGATTTTTTAATGATGTTACTTGAAGCATCACTCTGTACGAGGGTATTGATTTCAGCTTAGCCCTCCCCTCACTTTGAATAGTGACCCTTTGTAGCAAAGAAAGCAAATGTAATCTAGTTCAGAGGCACAGTCTAGATGGAAACACTGATCTTTGCAGCAAACACAAATGCAGAATTCTAGGGAATTGTTACAGAATAAATTAAAGTTTCAAAACCAAAGATTTCACACTTAATACTGAAAGAAGTCTACTAACTTACCAAACAGGCCTTCATATAAATCAACTGATAAAGCAACTGTGCTATTAAAGACTGAGCATTATCTATAAATGGCAATATGTATCCATTCGGGTAAGAAACATCTTGAATTTAAACCACTAAAATAGAAAATACAAAAACAGTAGCATGGTAAGAAATCAAACCAGAGATTGCTTGCCACAGTTCTGAGTTTTCGAAAATCCTAAGGGAGGATGAACTTATAAAAGGATTATTAGTATTTATATATTGTCATATTAATATGTTTTGCTAGCTCTTAGTTTCATCCTCTTTATAATGCACCATGTTGAAGTACCTCCTACATAGGTATTTTATTTAGTTCATTACATATGTTGTTAAATATTAAGCTAAAAATTAAAATGATGTAATATGGACAGATGAAGTGACAGAGAGGACAAGGAAATAGAACACCAAATCTAGCAAGAAAAGTGTCACCTGTATTGTGTGAATATAATTTAAAGGAAGCATCATAAATCAATGGGAAGGGTTGAAGCATGTAAAAATTGGTATAAAAATTGTTTGTTTAGAGAAAAACATCTCACATCAAATAATTTTCAAACCTATTAAATATTTTGATATAAAATAAATCAGTAGATAAAAGATTCAGAAGGAAATTGAGGTGAATATTTATTTGATTTCTGATATAGAAAAGATTTTGAAGCATGATTTACCTGATAACAGATATGTATTTTATTTTATTTTACTTTATTTTTTGTCTTACATCCTAGAACCAATCAAATTAAACGTGTTGTAGATGTTCAATGAGGTTTTACTGGAGAGACAAATGAATGAATGAATGAATCAATCAATTCATTAATTTATAGCTTGGTTAACTTAATTAAACTTAATGTCTTACTTTGTTCTTCTATTTGTTCTTTAGATTTTCATTTTCTCCAGATGTAAATGATCAAGGAAGCAAATAAAATCCAATTTTTTTGTTTTAACTTCATCATCATGACATGAATATCTGAAAGATGATTAAAGAGCATTTCTTGAAATAAAACAGTGTCAATTCTTAAATGACATAAAAGAAACTGCCATCATTACCATAGAATATCTCCAGGAAATGCAGATACACTACCTCTACTACTGCTGTTTTTCAGCTTTTTTTTTTTTTGAGGAAGATTAGCCCTGAGCTAATATCTTTTTTGTTTTTAAGTCTTAAAACAAATATTTAGAGGCAACATAACCTTAACATGAAAGGTTGCATTCTATAGGAGATTGCATATTTTCTTTTCTTTTTTCTTTTTTTTCTAATTGAGGAAGATTAGCCCTGAGCTAACTACTGCCAATCCTCCTCTTTTTTTTTAATTAAGATTATGATAGTTAACAACCTTGTGAAATTACAGTTGTACATTATTATTAGTCATGTTGTAGGTACACCACTTCACCCTTAGTGCCCTCCCCCCACCCCCCTTTCCCCTGTTAACCACCGATCACTTCTCTTTGTCTATATGTTAACTACCACCTACAAGCAGAGTCATACAGAGTTTGTCTTTCTCTGTCTGGCTTATTTCACTCAACATAATACCCTCAAGGTCTATCCATGTTGTTGTGATTGGGACGACCTTGTCCTTTTTTATATCTGAGTAGTATTCCATGGTATATATATACCAAATCTTCTTTATCCAATCATCAGTTGCTGGGCACTTAGGTTGGTTCCATGTCTTGGCTATTGTGAATAAGGCTGCAATGAACATAGGAGTGCATGGGACTTTTGGAATTGCTGATTTCAGGTTCTTAGGATAGATACCCAGTAGTGGGATGGCTGGGTCATAAGGTATTTCTATTTTTAACTTTTTGAGAAATCTCCATATTGTTTTCCATAGTGGCTGCAACAGTTTGCATTCCCACCAACAGTGTATGAGGGTTCCTTTTTCTCCACAGCCTCTCCAACATTTGTCACTCTTGGTTTTGGATATTTTAGCCATTCTAACGGGTGTAAGGTAATATCTTAGTGTAGTTTTGATTTGCATTTCCCTGATGATTAGTGATGATGAGCTTCTTTTCATGTGTCTATTGGCCATCCGTATATCTTCTTTGGAGAAATGTCTGTTCATGTCCCCCCTGAGCTAATATCTGCTGCTGCCAATCTTCCTCTTCTTTGCTGAGGAAGACTGGCCCTGAGCTAACATCTGTGCCCAGCTTCCTCTACTTTATATGTGGGACATTTACCACAACATGGCTTGCGAAGAGGTGCTTAGGTCCGCCCCTGGGATCTGAATTGGCAAACCCTTGGCCACCAAAGCAGAATGTGTGAACTCAACTGCTGGGCCACTGGGCTGACCCCAATGTTTTTTGGCTTGTTGATGTATAATTGATGGAAAATTGGCACCTAATTAAATTGTATGATTTGGTGCATTTGACGTATATTTTACACCAGCAAAAATATCACCAAAGTCAGTTATTACATCACTCTCCAAAATACTCTCTTATCCATTTGTGATCCATCCCTCTTTGTTTGCCCTTCATTAACCCCCATCCCTTATACAATCAACAACCCGTCAAATTTCAATCACTGAAGGTGAGTTTGCATTTTCTATAATTTTATATAAATAAAATTATACAATATACATTCTAATTTGTCTGTTTTCACTCAGCAAAATTATTTTTGAGATTCAGGGTCAATGCTTTATCCCTTTATATTGATGAGCAGTATTCCATTTTACAGATATACAAGAATTTGTTTATCCATTCACCTGCTGATGGACACGTAAACTGTTCCCAGTTTGAGCGCTTAGCAATAGAACTACTATGATCATTTGTGAACAAGTCTCTGCATGTACATGTAGTCTCATTTCTCCTGGGTAAATAACTAGGAGTGGAATGGCTGGGTCACATGGTCGGGGGATATACCAGTCTTTAGGAAATGACCAAATGATTTCTCAGAGTGGTAGTTCCACTTTAAATTCCCACCAGCATGGTATGGGAGGTCCAGTTGCTCCACATCCTAGCCAACACTTAGCATGAACAGCTATTTTTAATTTTAACTGTCCTCCTGGGTTACTAAACATGGAATGATATCTCATAGAGGGCTTAATTTGCATTTATTTAATGACTAATGGTGATAAGCATGAATGTGCCATATGTGTGTGTGTGCGTGTACACACACAGACACATACACGTACATATATATATATATGTACATATAACATCTCCTTTTCCTTGTGAGTATATCCTTTGGTGAAGCGTCTATGCAGGTTATTTTGCCCATTTTTGATTGGCCCATTTTTTATTAGAAAGTTCTAAAATCCTTTCCAAAATTATATTTTATGAATATATTCTCCCTCTTTATGGTTTTCTCTTTTTCTTTTTTTCATAATGACTTTAAAAAAGAAAAAGCTTTAATTTTCATGCATCTAATTTATCAATATTTTTATTTATAAATAATACATCGTTGTCCTATTTAGGAAATCTTCTACTACTTCAAGACTGCTAAGAGTATATCCTAAGTTTTCTTTTAAAAGTTTGATAATTGTATCTTTTTAATGTAAGAATATAATCAGTTTAAAATTATTTTTATGTAGTGTGAGGTAAATATCAAGAATTGTTATTTTGTATATGACTATCCAATTTTTCTAGTACCCTATGTGTTGAAACAATTATCTTTGCCATTGAATTACCTTGGCGACATTGTTGGAAATCAATTGACCGTATATGTATGTGGAGGTCTATTTGTGGACTCTAGCTTGTTCCATGAAGCACTATGTCTTTATGTATTCCCAAACCACATGAACTCAGTTACTGTAACTTTAAAATACACCTTGGAATAGGTTGCCTAAGTCCCCTAACTTTGTTCTTCCTTTTCATTTTGATTGTTCTAGGTGCTTTGAATTTCCAGGTAAATCTAAAACCAGCTTGTAACAACAAAAATGCCTGCTGGAGATTTCACTATCAGTTGAATTTATAGATCAATTTGAGGAGAATTGGCATGTTAACAATATTGTTTCCCAATGCATAAGTGTGGTACATCTCCCCATTTACTTAGATCCCCTTTAGTTTCTTTCATTAAGACTTTGCATTTTTCAGCACATCGAACTTGAAAATACTTTGATTTATCCCCCAAATTATTCATTTGTTTTTGAAATTTCTGCATTTGTTAATTTATATACAGTGAAATTAATTTTTCTGGTGTACAGTTCTATCCATTTTGAGAAATGTATATAGTAGCCACCAACACGATCAATACACAAAGCAATTCCATCGACCGTCAAATTTCCCTCAGGCTGCCCTTTTGACATCAGCCATCCCCCCCGACACAACACACACATAAGCAAATAGTATTTATTTCCTGTCCCTGTAATTTTGTCTGTTCTAGGATCTCATATAATTGTATTATACAATATGTAAGTTTTTGAGTCTAGCTTCTTACACTTAGCAGAATTCTTTTGATATTTATTTATTTATTTGCATATTGCAGTTGTTCATTCATTTTCCCTGTTGGATAGTTTTCTACCATTTCCATCTCCCATATATTGGCTATCAGTTCATCAGTTGATGGACATCTAGATGAGTTCAAAGTTGGGGAAACTGCGAATAAAGACGTTAGTAACTTTCGTTATAGACTTTTATGTGACTTTATAAGCTTTCATTAATCCTTTATAAAGAATAAATCAGTTCTTACTCATCCTTTATAAATATCTATGAATGAGATTCTTGGTCATATACTACATATGATTTTAAAATCATGAGAGACTGACAAACTCTTTTCCACACTGGGAAGTAGCATTTTTCGTTCTTACCAACAATGTGTAAAAATTTCAACTGACCCACCTCCTTGTCAGCATTTGTTCTTGTCTGTTGTATTGGTTTTAGCGCTTCTAATAGGTACATGGTAGCATCTCATTTCTTTAAAATTTAGTTAAGTTTTAATAGAATTTCTTAGTGTTGGTTATTCTGTGTAGTCTTTCCTGAGAACCAGCTACTGTTTTTTAATATATAATTTTAAGTTGTACTTTATTTAATCAAAATTATCTTGAATTACGATTTTTTTTCTGTTCCATTGTTAAGCTTTTCTTTTTAGAGGTACCTATTATTTATGTAATGCTCTTTGATAATTTTGGGTAGCTTTTAATTCTGTTGATTGTTTTGATTCTTTTTATTATTTCCTCTTTCATTTTATTTTTATTTTGAGGAATTATTTGTTTTGTTTGTTCCATTTCATACTCCTCCTATTTTTAGTTATTGTTTCTGAAATAATCTTTTCTTTTGCATCTCATTCTTTGTCTAAGTTCTGTTACCTCACTACTGAGTTTTTTGGTCCTTATTTATATTTTTTCATTTCTTCTAATCTTGCCTTTATTTATAGTCTTTCACTTTTTAACATTAGAAGATGTAATTTATATTTTTAAGGAACATGTCTTTCCAACATGTGCTCATTATATTTTTTTCATTAATTCTCTGCTTACTCTTTTTTCCTTGTAACATTGTATGTGATTTGACAATAATTATCTTATTTTGATAACTTCAGGTAAAAATATTTTCTTTCTGAACTATTAAGAGAATTTACGGTATCGAAGTACATTTTAAAGAAATAGCCTCATATTTTCTGAGATCTCCTGGAATACTTCCCCATTTTTATTTTGATTTTTTCTTTCTCCCTGTTGTACTTGCTTTATTCATTTTAGTTTCTACTGCCAGAGTTTTCCCTTAGCATGGGCTTTCTCTTGTTATTTTCCACGAGCCCTGCTGCTTATATGGTTCTAGTCCCTCTAGATCCTCCCTTGACTGTCCAACAGCTCTTCCCAGTGTTAGCTTGTTTGCATATGTGCCTGCTGCAATTCCTAGGAAGTATCTAGTCGTTTTGTGAGTTTTCCTGTTCTTTCTCAGTCACTTCATTACTTTTCTCTGATTTCTCCCGTTGCTGATGGAGGCCTTGTATCAGTGACTTTTCCCACATGCCCTCTCTTGGATTTTGTTGGGATGTCTTGTTACCTATATTCTTTTTTTTTTTTTTTTGTCCTAGGACTTTGGTTTTGCTGTCCTTATTGCTTTTTCTGATATTATGGTGATCTTAAATAAATTCAAATATTTTGCTACTGCTGCCAAATTCTTCCATCATATAAAGAACACTTTACAGTGCAATAAGCAGTTGGGTACTTTGCAGAGATCATGAATTGCAAATAAGTATTTGGCAAAGGGTTACAGTTCCAGCTATATTTTGATAGTTAAATTTTATTATACATCAAACAACTTAAACAAATGTGAAGATAAAATGACAAATTCTGACAAGTTGGCTTTAATGATAATGAAGAAGAAATTTTGAAGATGCATGTGAAAAGCTTGAATACACTGGCTTTATGAAATGAAAACAGTACTGTTATAACATTATGTCAGTTTGTATATGATATACATCTAAATGTGTACTTTCTAGGAAATCAATGATTTATGCATTATTGTAGAAGTTTTTCTATTTCCTTAACACTCATAAGAGCTAATATAGCCAAGAATTCCAAAGAAAGATATAAACAACCAAAAATAAATGTGCAAGATTTTCTCTTTGTGGGTGGAAACGTTGCCTTATATTTGAAATGGCTTGATATGCAATAAACCCATTTTAATTAAGTATTCAACTTTTTTCTATCAGGTATTATTTTATTTAAATAAATATATTTTATTTTTTTTAATTAATTACCTCTAGAAGAAAACAACAGTGCTAACAAAATGATAAATGGTGACTCACCCAGAACCCCACGGTAGGGAGATGACAGGGCCTAGCTGGTACTGGAGTGGAGGAAGGAACAATGACTCTCAGCTTTCTCTGATTGTTACTATGCAAGTATACAGGCTCCGTGTTGCCAGATTCTCTTTTGCGCAAGTCAAGCTACAAAACCAGAGTTTTA
Organism: Equus przewalskii; assembly: GCF_037783145.1. Lineage (NCBI taxonomy): Eukaryota > Metazoa > Chordata > Mammalia > Perissodactyla > Equidae > Equus > Equus przewalskii. Next base: position 56,944,708 of record NC_091838.1, read on the forward strand.
AATTTAAAATAAATAAATATTGTCATTAATTAGTATTTAAAAATTGCCGAAAAGAACAATGAAGGCTGACAGTGAGCGCCTCAAAAAGCGTGTCTTTTAACCTCTACTTAACAAATTTATAAGCATCTGTGCAAACATTTTTGTTCTTATCTCCTCACACTCAGAACTTTATCACTATTTACCATTTTAAGGATTACATATGAATCTTTGTTTCAGTTTTTGAATTTGGTATTGAATCTTAATGATGTGGATAACATCCATAGGCAAAAAGAGATGTTTTAAATAAGTGAAAAAAAAACCCCTCCCCCCTCACAAAAAAGAAGAAAACTTGGGACTGCTGAGAGTAGGTTACATGTGTCTTATCTTCCGAGGGCTTGTTAAGCTTCTGTCTGAGAGTCTGGCCAAAAATATCTCAAACTTATACCATGGATAAAAATAAACAAATACATATATGCAATTATTAATACAATTTTGTTAGTTAATTCACTATAGTCTAAAAGTGATATAATGTAAATTGTCTTCTTTGGGGAAATCAAATTATTAATGTTTCTAAAAAGACAACTGTTAGAGACATTTATAATTTTGGATTATATTATTGTAGATATTAGAACATATATACATCAAAATAGTTAAAACATATATCATTGTGTTGATGACCTTAATCTAAAATAAATAACATAACATTTATTAAAATAATTTAAATTTCAATAGTTCAAGAAAAACTTATGTATAAAAAGCCAATGATACACAAAAGTAATGTCAAATTTCCTAGTTTTCCAAGAAAAATATAATGCAAGTAATATATTATTACATTTGGTCTTCAATGTGTGAGGACTAGAATTTTCCAATTACAAAAGGGTAAAATCTCTTATAGAAACAAATTCTTATCAGAACTTTGCAGAAGAGAATGTTTTTCCCCCTCTACTCATTAAAATTTGTCATACTTTTTATTACAATGTCTGATGAAATTTTATTGCAATGACAGAAATATTCATTTATTAAATAGAGGTCAAAGTTGTATAAATTCGTTCTTCTAAATTGCTGTTATAAGTTTGGATATTTCTTTGACTACACAAAGAAAGCATAATGAGAATGAGAACAAAAAGAATGTTAAAAATAACCATCGAAGAACCACCTAGTCATTGCAATATATTTGAAAGTTGTTCTCACATTGATGCTGTGGTTTGAAAGGAAACTCCCCGTTCTGAATACAGAAATAAAAAGTAAAGTTCTGAAATTGAATTTATTCTAAGAGAATTAGAATACATAAAATTGAGTAGTAAACGTAAAGGTAGCGTAGTCTCTACCTTATTTTTAAGTAACCAAGGGGAAAATGTATACATATATATATACAATATGCTTTCTTTTACAAATTGGAATTTCTCATATTAAACCACCAAAACATTTATGGCACTGTAAAGTAACTAGCATAGCCTCTCATGTTTTCTCGTCTTTATTTAGGAATGTTTTGTGAATGTGATAACAGAGTATAAACAAGAATAATATAATTAAGAAGCTATAGAAAATAGGAAAATAAAAAAGCAAGCTGTAACTCATTGCCCTGTTCCCTGGGATTACTTGCTGCTGTGGCTGCAAATGAAGCATTTTCATTTAAGCAGATTTCAGGTAAAGATTTTCTTCTTCTCTTCTGTTGCATAGAAGCATAAGGAAAAATGATCATGGAAAATGTATAGGGGATAGTAGCATATGATTGTGGGAGGAGACTCCACCGGTTGGTCAACCAGAATAAAGAGGAAAGGTGACAGGTGATCTAACCAAAGTGCTCCACATAGTCCCTTGCTGCCGCACTCGTTAGAGCGCCACCACCGAGGACTGTGCTATTCATGGGGCCTGTTCTCCAGCCGAGAGTTGGAAGTGTCAGTGAGGTTAAAATACAAATGTGAACCAAAGACAGAATGTAGATTACATTATAGAGTCAGGAAATACACTGCGATGGGAATGATTGATATCCTTGAGCATTTATTGGAGGGAAGTATGAGTAAGGATGAGTTGTCAGAGAACGTATCAAAGTGGAGATTGTCCTTCAACTGGTCTTTGAATGAATATGAGATTTGTATTACTAATCAATATGAAAAATATTTTTTAAAAACCCACAATGATATACAAAAATCAGTTATTTCTATAACACTAGCAATGAACAATCAAAAACTGAAGTTAAGGAAACAATTCCATTTGCAATAGCAGAACAAAAGAACAAAACAAAATAAAAAGAACAAAACGATTAGGATAAATTTTAGTTTTCTCTATCCTCCACAACTTTCTCTCTCTCTCTTTCTCCTTTCTCTCTTTTTAACAAATTTGGATTCATAATGCATATATTCTTAACCTGCACTTTAATTTACAGCATATATTATAAATATTTTTTCTGGACATGTGATTTAGTAGAAAAAGGATGCATAATACATATCTTTTGCATAATTTATTTATGTAGCCTCCTTAAATTTTTGCTTTGTATATATTTCCCTTGGTTCATCAATATAAATAGCACCACAAGGAACATCTATGAACAGAAATCCTTAACCACATAACTCATTTTCTAAATTTATTTCTAGAGGTAGAGTTACTTGGTTAATCTGTTGTAAAGTTTTAATAATTTTGATGCATACTACAAAGTATTACTTTAATTCACAAGTTGCTTTCAGTTCAAATTCCAAAATTAAAGTTAAAAATGAAAGTAAATTCTATTTCCACATCAATGAATATATGAGTAGCTTGAGATTAAATAACCTTATATCTCCAGGGTAAGGCAGTTGCTTGAGAATTATATATTAAAAATCATGGGATATATTCTTGTAGCACCGTCACTTCCTAAAGGAAGTGAAGTAGAATGAACTGGAAAGGCTTAGATGAAATCTACTCTAAGTAATGATCTTTCCAACTACAATTACCTAGGAAATTCATATAAATAGAGTGCAATTTTCTACTTTGCCAATCATGAGAGTCTCATGTCTTTTAGTAAAATTCTATCACATTAAGTATGATAACTTTTATGAAGTTCTAAACACATAAAAATTAGACGTATGCAAGTTGTTCAAAAATGCTAGAAAATAAACAATAAAAAGCTACCGGAGGGGCTGGCCCCGCGGCCGAGTGGTTAAGTTCGCGCGCTCCGCTGCAGGCAGCCCAGTGTTTCGTTAGTTCGAATCCTGGGCGCGGACATGGCACTGCTCATCAGACCACGCTGAGGCAGCGTCCCACATGCCACAACTAGAAGAACCCACAACGAAGAATACACAACTATGTACCAGGGGGCTTTGGGGAGAAAAAGGAAAAAATAAAATCTTTAAAAAAAAAAAAAAAGCTACCAGAAAAAAAATCAACAAGTACAACTACAACAGACTAAAAGGCATCTACACAGCAAAAGAAACAATCAACAAAATGAAAAGGTAACATACAGAACAGGAGAAAATATTTGCAAACCATATATCTGATAAGAGATTAATGTCCAAAATATATAAGGAACTCATGCAACTCAATAGCAAAATAAAATCTGATTAAAAAATGGGCAGAGGACCTGAATAGACAGTTTTCCAAAGAGGACAAACAAATGACCAACAAGTGCATGAAAAGGGGCTCAACAACACTAATTATTAGGGAAATTCAATCAAATCTGTAGTAAATAAGATATCTTCTCAAACATTTTAGAATGGCTATTGTCGAAAAGACAAGAGATAACAAATGTGGGCAGGGATGTGGAGAAAAGGGAACCCTGGTATACTGTTGGCAGCAAGATAGATTGGTGCAGCCATTCTGGAAAACAGTATGGAGTTTCCTCAAAAAATTATAAATAGAAATACTAAATATGATCCAGCAAATGTGTACATCAATGGATGAACAGATAAAGAAACTGTAAGATATATATATATATATAATTCAGCCACTAAATAAAGAAGTAAATCCTGCCATTTGCAAGAACATGGACAGACCTTGAGGGCATTATGCTAAGTGAAATAAGTCAGACAGAGAAAGACAAGAATTGTATGATCAAACTTATATGTAGAATCTAAAAACATCAAACTCATAGAAACAGAGAGTAGAATGGTGGTTGTCAGGGGCAGAAAGGTAGGGGAAATGAGGAGCTGTTGATCAAAGGGTACAAATTTTTAGCTATAAGATGAGTAAGTTCTGGGGATCTAATGTATAGCATGGTGACGATAGTTAACAACACTGTATTATATACTTGAAAGTTTCTATGGGAGTAGAGATTTAATGTACCCAGTATAACAACAGCAACAAAATGGCGATTATGTGAGGTAGAAGGTATATTAACTAACCTCATTGTGTTAAACATTGCGTAATATATACGTGACTCGAATCATCACATTGTACAACTTAAACTTACCACAAAATTATATGTCAATTATATCTCAATAAAGCCAGGGAAAAATCTGGTCAAGGATGGGAACAGACACCTCACCAGATAAGAAATACAGATGGTAAATAAGCACATGAAAAGATGCTCCACATCATATGTCATTAGGGAAATGTAAATTAAAATAGCAATGAGATACCACTGCACACCTATTAAAATGGACCAAATCCAGAACACTGACAACAGCAAATGATGGTGCAGGTGTGGAGCAACAGGAACTCTTTCATTGCTGGTGGGAATGCAAAATGATACAACTACTTTAGAAGACAGTTTGATAGCTCCTTACAAAACTGAGCATACTCCTCCATACAATCCTGCAATTGTGTTCCTTGGTATTTGACCAAATGAGTTGGAAACTTACACCCACACAAAAAACTGTAAATGGATATTTATAACAACTTTATTCATAATGGCTAAAATTTGGAAGCAACCAAGAAGTCTTTCAGTAGGTGAATGGATAAATAAACTGTGGTACGTCCAAACAATGGAATAGTATTCAGTACTAAAAAGAAATGAGCTATCAAAATGTGAAGTGACATGGAGGAAACTTAAATGCATATTACCAAGGGAGAGAAACAAATACAAAAGGCCATAATACTGTATGATTCCAGTTATATGACATTCTAGAAAAGACAAACTATATAGAGAGTGAAAATATCATTGGATGCCAGGGGTTGGGGGATGTAGAAGAATGAATAGTCAAAGAATGAGTGAACAAGAAGAAAGCACAGATAATTTTTAGGGCAATGGAATTTCTTTGTATGATACTCTAGTAGTAGATGAATATCATTATACATTTATCAAAACCCATAGAACACACAATACCCAGAGTGAGCCCTAATGTAGACGTGTCAGTGTAGGTTCATGAATTGTAACAAATGCACCACTCCAGTGAGGGATGTTGATAGTAGACGAGGCTATGCCTGTGTAGGGACAGGAGGTGTACGGGAAATCTCCTGTTTCTCAATTTTTCTATGAACAGAAAACTGCTCTAAAAAATAAAGTCTACTTAAGAAGAAAAATAAGTGTATGTCCAATGCAATATTTGGTATGACTATATTATTATATTTTTTCTTATTTCTTCTAAATGCATGCTTTAAAAAAATCCATTTCATATTTTTTAACTGGATATCTTTTTTGTGTATATTTGAAAATAGCATGTGTTTCTTGTAAAGACTAGAATTTATTCAACTTTGTAGCTGATTTCTATTGTATTTTACTTTATACTCTGATGTCTTCGTGGATATATACATGCCTCAGATATGTAAGTTACAGAAATTTCCCACTCCTTAAAACTATCTTCCATATCAGTTCATGGAAGTTTTCACAGTGAATATTTTATAACTATGATGTAAATTTGTTGCGAGGAGGTGTTTCCAGTCATTGGGACAGAGGGAGGTCAAGGAAACTTTAGTTTTTCTTTTACCTTGGTTTCCAAAACCGTCGCTCACAGAAGCCACAAGGAAAGAACCTTATTTTAGTCCCAAATTTAAGAATCCGTCTAAATCTGAAGACATTTGAGGAGGATATTTACATTGGAGCACATTTTGAAATAGATGAAGTCATCTATTATAAGGATGCTGCTGTAGGGGGAAATGCATGATGTCAATTTTCAGATTCTTCTTCAGTATCATGGGATTTTGAGCTATAGGCTTGAAATGTACAACTATTGTCAGAAGGTCCTAAGCTCATAGAAAAAACAGACATTTGATGGATGTTTTTTCAGCTCTTTTCATTTCCAAGGCAGATAATTCTATGAAATTGTGACAATCACTGTGATGCTTGAGGGACGAAATGCCTGAGCACAGCTGTAACAGTTTGAGCAGCATGTTACTATCATCCAGGAACTTGGCACTGCTTTCAGGTTAAAAATCTTCTCATTAAAGTATTAACATTATGAAAGCAAACCAGCAAAGGTTGGACTTTAAACAAAGTAAATTTATTTTATTTGCTGTTCTTATGTCTCGTAGATGCAATTAAGCAAAATAATTAAGAATGTGAGCTTTAGGTCCCATTTGCCTATGTTCAAACCATGGCTCCTTTCTCACCCTTTCTACCTTGGAATCAGAGAGCTGTTACTTCTCTGCAACTCACTTTCCTCATCCATTTAATAGAGTTGTTAACAGTGTCTTCCTCAAAGGAACATTGTAGAATCAAATTGAAGTCCTATGAAGTTCTTGGAATAGTGTTGAGCATAGTAAGTGCTGAAAAATTAACTGTTGTTAATAATACTATTTTACTGCTTATTGTTATGTAATTATTAGTAATTTCATCCTTTTTGCCACTTATTTTGAAAGATATCCATCCATTCTTGAAAAAGTGAAAGATATCAAGACGTTTAATAGCTCCCATTCTCTTTCTAAATAGCTGGCCATTCCCAGAAATTATCTCCAACATGAGCGGAAAGAGGTTAATGTAATTATAAACAAAACTATTTAGAACTTTTTTGCATACGAATTTCATCTTTACTTTGGTGTTTTATACTTATCTAATAACATTAAAAATAATATATTGCTTATTAGAAATGCATAGCATGTTTAGTAAATTGTTAATATTTTTATTACTAATGATATTTATACTACAAAAATTATACATTCAAGATTCATAAAAGCATTCTTAGTAATTACTAATTCATCTAGCACTGTTAAAATCCCCCCAAACATTTACCAAGAACAGCTTAGAATATTTTGCTAATTGAAAGCACAATGGAAAACAGAAATGCTAGATACACGTTTGTATGCCTTAAATGCCTTTTAAAGAGGCCAGGCTTCTAAAAGTGAAGAAATTACATCATTTGCACAAGCTTTTAAGCATATCCTATAGCAAAATATTTCATTCTTGTCCAAATGACTGTAGAGTAATGTATTTAAATCATATTAACATATTACCTAAAATGAATATTCCAAATTATTGCACTCCCCTCCAGTCTTGTATTCTTTTGATACCCTAAATCTTAAAAAAAAATATCACCTTGTGCATCTCATTCCTTACAGAGAATTGAGGTTTATAGTTAAGAATTCTAGCAAATCGTAGTAATAGAAATATGGAGATTCAAAATAAAAGAAAGCACACAAGAAATTATAAACATGTAGGAAAATATAAATATTTTTCAAGAATATTAAAAGACAATTGAAAATTTAAATTAAACAATGTATTTTGTGGTTTACAGCAAATGGGGGATAAAATGTACAATAATAATAGCACAGAGGAAGGAAGAGGGGAAATGGGCATGTATGGTTGTAAAGATCTTAAAAGTATAAAGCGGTGTGAAAAATATATGAAGATAAATTGTAATAAGTTGAAATATATAATATGCATTTTATTTAGATTTTGAGAAGTATATTGAAGTATAATTTGCATACAACAGGCTGTTCGTATTTAACATATACAAACTGATGGGTTATGAAACCACAATCAATATATTGAACATATCCATAATCTCATCAATTTTCACATGTCCATTTGTAATCCCACCTACCCGACATGAAACTGTCCCCAGTAAACCATAGATCTGCTGCCATTACACATTACTTTCGATTTTCTAGGATTTTATAAAAGCTGAATAATACATTGTGTACTCTTTGATGTTGTTGCTGTTGGTGGCAGTGATCTGGCTTCTCACACTCAGCATAATTATTTTGAGATTCATAAATTTGTTGTGAGTGCAAATGATCCCACAATAGTCCCTGAATAATATTGCTAAATAGTATTCCATGTTACAGATATACTATAATTTCTTTATTCACGAATTGACAGACATTTGGTTAGTTTCCAGTTTTTAGATACTACAATAAGGCAATTATAAACATCATGTACAAGTTTTTGTAGGAACATATGTCATTATTTCTCTTGAATAAATACGTAGGAAGAGAATGGCTATGTCATATAGAAGGTGTGTGTTGAACTTTTTAAGAAACTATCAGATTTCTTAAATGTTGGTACCATTTTACATCCCCAAAAAAAGTGAATGGGAAAAATGCCTCATATCCTTGCCTAGGTTTGATATGGTCAGGCTTTGTAATTTTAGCCATTCTAATAGGTGTACAGTAATCTCATTATAGTTTTATTTGCAGTGCCCTAGTGACTAGTGATGTTGAATACATGATGATGTATTTACCATCCATATATCTTTTGTGGTAAAACGTTCAAAACTTTTTAATCCATTTTTAAAAATTGTTTTTATTTACTTATTAATCTGTTTTGAGAGTTCTTTCTGTATTGTGTGGTAGGCAGGCAATCAATCTTGAAATAACGAGATGATTGTGAATTGTCCAAGTGGGTCTCAACTAAACACAGTCACTCTTAAAAGCAGAAAAATTCTCCAGCTGGTGGCACAAGACATCAGAGAGATTTGAGGCATGAGAAGGACTGTTGATTTATAAATGGAAAGAACTGCGTGAGAAGGAATGTGGATGACCTTAAGGAGGTGAGAGAGGCCCCTGTCTGAAAGTCAGCAAGGAAACTGGCACCTCAGTCTTACAGTTACAAGGAAGTAAATTTGGCGAATTTGCCCTGATGTGAATCCTGAGCCTGGAAGTGAATTCTTTCTCCCAGAACCTCTACATAAAAAAAACCCCAGCCCAGGCATCACCATGATTTGAGCCTTATAATTGTTTGGGCAGCAAACTCATCTCAGTTCCCCTAAACTTCTGACCTACAGAACTGTGAGCTGATGAATGGGAATTGTTTGAAAGTGAGAAATTTGTGGTAATTTGTTAGGCAACAATAGAAAACTAATATATTCTGGATAAAAGCCCTTAATTAAAAATTTATTTTGAAAATATTTTCTGCAAGTCTGTGTCTATTCATTTCAATTTTTTAATGGTGCATTTCAGAAAGGTTTTAATTTTGAAGAAGTCCAAATGATCATGTTTATATGGATCATAATTTGAGAGTTAATATCTAAAAGATTATTTACAAACTCAAGATTACAAAGATTTTTCTCCTTTGTTTTATATACATTAGTTTTAGAATCTATATTTATATATGTTATCAATTTTAAATTAATTTTGGCATATGGTTAGGGGTATGAATCAAGCTTTTTTTCATGCAGATATTCAATTATTTTATCCCCATTTGCTGAAGAGTATCCTTGGTGGAGTGGAGACTGCATGCATTTCCTTTGATCCTTTCATATATCAGTTGCCCATATATGTGTGGATCCATCTCTGGGCTCTCTATTCTATTCCACCGAGATAAATGAACGAAGATATATACCCTGCTCACTTGTTGGAAGACTGTTTTTTTTTTGTTACATACACACAAACAGAGTCTTCTAACAAATAAGCAAGGGATGTATCTTCATTTACTTATGTATTTTTAATTACTCTCAGTAATATTTGTAGTTTTTAATTATACAGTATTCAACTTCATAGTTATCCCTAAGTAATTCATATTTTTGATGCTCTAGTAAATGACAATTTAAAATTTCAATTTCAAACATTCATTGTTCTTATATTGGTGAATGTATATGATAAAGTATCCTACAAACCTTCCTGAACTCACTTAAAAATTTTAATAGCTTTTTCGTAGATCCCATTATATTTTGTAAGAACAGAGTTCCTCAACAGCAGCACTATTGGCATTTTGAGCTGTATAGTTATTTGTTGTGTGAGGCTGTCCTGCATTGTACCATGTTTAATAGCATCCTTGGCCTCTACACACTAGATGCCAGTAGTACCCCACTAGTTGTGATAATTAAAAATGTCTCTGGGTATTGCCAAATGTCTCCTGGAGGGCCACATCACCCCTGGTGGAAAACCACTGATATAGTTAATCATGTTATCTGTGAATAAGGAAAGATTTTTGATTCCTTTCCAATCTGGATGTCTTTTTGTTTTTCATTTGCTTGCCATATTTCACCAACAAGAACTTCTAGTACAATGTTAAATACAAGCAGTGAGAATGTATATCCTTGTCTTGTTCTTGATCTTAGAGTAAAGTAAATATAATCATTCTTTTGCTATTTGGAATGATATTAGCTACAGATTTTTCATAAAGGCCCTTCTTCAGGCTGAGAAAATTACCTTCTATACCTAGAATGTTGCAGGTTTTATCAAGAATAGATGTGGAAATTGATCAAATTTTTTATTGTGGTTTCATCACTTGAGAGTATCATTACCCTTTTTCTCTTAATGTTTGCTATTATCGTAGATTACATTGGTTGATTTTTTAAAAAATGTTAAACCAACCTTACAGTTGGATAAATCCCACTTGGTCATGGTGCATTATCCATTTTTAATAGCTGGAATGGATTTGTAAAAATTTTTCTTTAAAATTTTTATATTTATGTTCGTGGGGGATAATAATTTCTAGTTTTCTTATACAGTCTTAGTTTGATTTTGGTGTTAAGGTAATACTGACTTCATAGATTAAGTTGGAGTGTATTCCTTGCTTTTCAATTTTTGGAATAACTTTCTGCTGGATTGTTTGATGTCTGGTAGAATTCACCAGTGAAGCTATGTAGGCCTAGAATTTTCTTTGTAGGAAAGTTTATAAGTAAAAATTTAATTTTTTTAATAGATATGAGGTTACTCAGATTATCTATTTCTTCTTTAATGATGGGTAATTTTGTCTGGGAATTTGTCTATTTCACATGTTGCAGGATTATTGACATATGGTTGTTCATAATATTTCCTTTTTATCTCCTATAGGTTGAATATTTATGTCCCCCAAAAATCCATGTGTTGAAACCTAATCCCCAATGTGGCGGTATGTGGAGGTAGGATCTTTAGGAAGTGATTAGGTCATGAGGCCAGATACCTCATGAATGGGATTAGTGCCCTTATAAAACAGATCCCAGAAAGCTCCCTTGCCCCTTCTGCCATGTGAGGACACAGAGAAAAGATGGTCATCTATGAACCAAGTAGTTCCTCACCAGACATCGAATCTGCCAGCACTTTGATCTTGGACTTCCCAGCCTCTAGAACCAGTAGAAATAAATCTGTTGTTTATAGGCCATCCAGTCCATTATATTTTGTTGTAGCAATCTGAACTAAGATATTATCCTTTTAACAACTATAGAATCTGTAGTGATGTCACCTCTTTCATTCCTTCTATTGGTATTTTTTTTTTTTTTAAAGATTTTATTTTTCCTTTTTCTCCCCAAAGCCCCCCAGTACATAGTTGTATATGCTTCGTTGTGGGTCCTTCTAGTTGTGGCATGTGGGACGCTGCCTCAGCGTGGTTTGATGAGCAGTGCCATGTCTGCGCCCAGGATTCAAACCAACGAAACACTGGGCCGCCTGCAGCGGAGCACGCGAACCTAACCACTCGGCCACGGGGCCAGCCCCCCTTCTATTGGTAATTTTTGCCTTCTGACGTTTTTCCTCCCCAACCTGGCCATGGGTTTTTAATTTTATTGATTTTTTGAAAGAATCAGCTTTTGTTATAATTGATTTCTCTAGTATCTTTCTGTTTCTGTTTCATTGATTTATGATCTTTATCATTTACATTCTTCTATTTACATTGCATTACATTTACTCTTCTTCTTTTATTATGTTATAAGTTGAATTCATTGATATGAAACTATTTTTCTACTCTAGTATTGGCATTTACTGATATAAATTTCCCGTTGCATCGTTCTTTAGTGGAATTCCAGTTTTTTTATATTCATGGTTTCATTTTCATTCAATTCAAAATGCCTTCTAATTTTTTTATGTCATGTTTAATTTCATTCAATTAAAATTATTTTTTAATTTCTTTTTTAATATCTTCTTTGGTCCATGCATTATTTAAAAGTTGTTAATTTCACATTGCTTGGGAATTTTCCAGAGATCTTTCTCTTATGACTTTTAATAAAACTTCATTGTAGTCAGAGAACATAGTTTGTATGACTTAAAATATCTTTTAAATTTATTCAGGCTTATTTTATGGCTGAGAATATGGTCTATTTTGGTAAATCTTGGTACACTTGGAAAAAATACATATTCTTTTGTTGTTAGGTAGAGTGTTCTATACATGCCAATTAGATCAAGTTGATTGATAATATTACTTAATTCTTCTATATCCTTATTTATTTATTTATTTTTTGCTTACTGATCTATCAATTATTAATAAAGGAGTACTGAAATCCCTAACTCAGTTTCTAAGTTTAATTCTAACCTATTTATGACTTTATGTTTAATTTGGGCTCTTTTTTGATCTTGCTGTTTAATCAAATCTGACAATGTCTATATTTTAATTACAGAGTTATACCATTTACATTTACTGTGATTAACCATTTTAGATAAGTCTCTCTCTTATTATTTCTTTTCTACTCATTTCAACTGAGGATAAGAGAGATTAGTAAGCAGCATAGGAATGATTCAAATTTATGCTGACTATATTTTAAAGCCTATGTTTTAATTACCTCTTAACAAATGTACAGGACTATGAAGGACATAAGTATCATCCATTCCTTCATTCTGCAGATACCTATTGATTGTCATCCATTATCTTTTTACCTCAAGGTAATTGCACATAGTAGATAGTAGTGACATAGAATGAAACAGTAGCAAATTATGTGACTGCAGTTTCCATCCTTGAACAAGTCAATGAATTTGGCTTTAACCTACTACACCATCAATGACACACTCTTTGTAAAGGCTGCTTGCCCCCTCTATCAAAGGATTTACACACAGGATAGTTGGAATGGCACTTAACAAAGTTTTGGCCCAAGGGGAATGTCGTTCAGTTGGATGCATCACAGGTTGTGTGCGCAAAACTGTGTCCCTAAGGCCCACACCCAAAATTAAGGAGCAAATATTCATTAATTCCTGTTTCCTTCGATGGAGACAAACTTTCTGCAGACTTTAGTTAGTTTTTCTCTCTCTCTCTTTCTCTCTCTCTCCCTCCCTCTCTCTCTCCATTTCATTTGTTAGATTTCTAACTTCTTATAACAATTCCCTCAGACCTTCCCTTTTCATTCCCAAATGCCTTAGTTGTGTGTCAAACGACTGCACATTAATAAACACTTGTGCCTTCAATTTCCATATAAAACGTCTTCTTTTTCTCCCATCAGTGTGGATGCCTTTGATTACCTAGGAGAGAAGTCACTTATAAGGAAGGAGAGGAAGCACTAAGATTAATATTCAAACTACAGCAAATAGTTTTGGGATCCAGTGAATGGATGTTCAGTTGGTGATACATTCAGTTTGGATTACTAATATTTTTATATATATATATATGATATATATATAGATGTATATACATAGCACACACACACACACATAAATATATATATCACAGTCTCTTCAGCATACTATTAAATTATTGCTAACTATTTTACATCAGAATGGCTTCTAGGAACACTTCCCTCATCCATTTTGTGGATATACCTACAACCTTCAAAAGAATGTGGGGTTTGGTACCTAATGCTGGGAGGATGAGTGCAGTGGAAGAGAAACAAAATTTGAAATGAACACAGGCAGGAGGCAGTTGGCAGAAAATTTACAAATTGTAAGATTATAAGTGAAGATTTAGTTCTCACTGGTGCCTAGTTAAAATGAAATTTCTCACCCATCGGCAGTTGATACTGCAGTACATAAAATTATAAACACAGAATTTATTTATTTTTCTGGTTTGATTGGCATAAGCTGAAATTAAAATGATCAGAATCTGTGTGTTTGTTAGGCACAAACCAGTGTACGTCTGTTTGTAAATTTTCACAGCTTATGCATCAAGTAATGCATAATAACAAATACCAATTATGCTGTGAGACTGAATTATCTTTATAGTCTCTCTTTAGAAAAATACATTATAAAATTATTGTGTTATGAAGATACAATTAGAGCATCCAACACTCAAACACAGGGCAGAAGATTATAGATTAACTCAAGCAGTTAATTAATAATAATATTGTGTCATTTTTCTGTTTTCTGTGTTGTTCTTAGAATTTGTAAGTCTTCAAAAATATGTGATTTGTTATGATTTCTTTGCTCATTCTAAATTTTTCACTTTCATATGTAATTTGTTTTTGATATTTGTATGTTCTACATTCTCTAAAAGAGTCTCATAATACTTGAGTCCACTCTGTGTGGCAAAAGCTTCCACAGAAAAGAAAGAGTGTTAGGAAATGATATTTGAAAGCTAGTGCAAAGCCAGACTCTGTTGGTTAAAGGAATGAATTGAAATTGTATCTTTATAGCACTGAGCTTGTGTTAAAAAAAAAAAAAAAAAAAAAAAAAAAGTCATTCTGGTTCCTGTGTGAAGAATAGATTAGGGGAGAGAACAAGCATAAAATCAGATACCAGTTGGAAATTTATTTTATTGTTCAGGCTTAAGATGATGGTGACCTGGTCCAGAATTTCATAATGAGGCTGAGAAAATGCTGAAAGCCTAGAGAAGATGGAGAAATAAAGTGCTATAAACAAACAAGGAGAGTTTTTGGTTTTTGTTTTAAAATACATTAATTGTTGGGGATACATAGAGAGACTGAGCTATGTAGATCTCATGATTATTTTTCTTGAGCCTCTGGGAGAGAACACTATCAAAAGGCTAACTGGTGAATGTTTTAAACAACCCTAAAATAAGAGTTCAAATACAGGTAGTTTATTTTGGAGGTGTAGAAACACTAGTAAGGCAGTGGGAAATTGAAATTGGAACAAAAAGAAGCCGATAAAATTGTATCATCAAGCCAGCTAGCACCGTGAGCAATAGTATAGAACACACGTTTGTTATTCCATCCAAGAAGACAGGAAGTTGGTATAAACTTACTTGAGAGCTTCTCCTAGTTGTGAATTCCCACTTTGATGGCATCCAGTAGCTTTCCCTGGAGAAAGCCCTCAGGCAGAGAGAGAGATAATGGCAGCTGGAAGTTGTCCAGCATGCCAGAATTGTTTAAGGCCTACCCACTATAGGTGGAACGCCGACAGCATCACCTGAGTCAAAAATAGATACGAGTGATAAAACTGAATATTATACACCCTATGTTAAAGTACACATTTCTACTCAAGAAGGTAAAATGTCACAATTTTTATCCAGCAAGTTATCTCATTTGAACATTTTTTAAGTAATTGTGGTGATCAAAACAAATGAAAAGTGTCATATTTAAATTTTCCTTCATTTGAATGTTTGGACAGAACAGATTGCCAAATAAAAGCAACAGTTATTCATATAAACTGAGAAATAATTTGCCATTCATTTTAGATTTAGTTATGGGATGACATGTGCAGTTTATTAAATGTTTTGAAATTTTACCTAATACCATTACCTGATATTGAGGCTACAGATAACAAAATTGGAAGAGATAGGAAACCTTCCTTTGTTACCACTTAAATTAATTTAAAAAACTTTTAGATAGAAGACTTTAATTGTTCGTTAGTCACAAATACTTAAATTGAAGAAATATTTAAGCAGAAACTATTTTATAAAGGCTAGCATTTGGGAAAGGAATACAGTGATTAAATTCACAGTAAGCTTGTAAATGGTTTTGCCCAGAGTAAAACATTCTACTAACTCAATTCAGTGAAATATGAAAGAGGGTGAAGACTACTGTTTTAAATATTAATTCCTTCCACCGGAAAGATAACTGTGCTGCTCTAAACTCATATCACAGTCCCAGTTGGTTGATGATTCTGACAAGGTATGATGCTGTCTACTTAAATGCCCAGAGCTTTCAAGCTGTTATACAACAGTGATTTTCTGATATGCTTAATATAAGGTTTTAATTCTAATAATGCTATCTCAAAACTCTGACATCCCTGTAGTCTTAGAAAAGAATATGACAGCCCCTAGGCCCACTGAGAATCACATTGTTTAAAATGCTAAATAATCAATGACTGTTGGAGAAAAACGAGACTATTCAGGAGAGTATAGATTTCTAGGAATCACTTTTGTACATTTTACAAAAAAAAAAAATTTGTAAACTACAGGAAGTGACTGCTTTACATTGAAAATAATGTATTTTTACATAAACCATACCCTACTTTTCTGATTTCCTATTATGACAGGTAAACAACTAACATTTGACGCTACAAATGTAAGCCTTCCACAAACCTCTGAAATTTTGCAAATTCATTTTTACTGGTAGGCCTTCTTTTTGATTAGTTAATATTTTGGTTAAATATTATTTAATATTTTGATTAAAAAATAAATTTTGTCCCTCTCCACCAAGCTAGCAGTTATAAAGAAACAAGAAAAAGTAGTGGACTGGCCAGAAAAGTGCAAGAATATAGAGATTGTTTCTGTGATGCACATGTGAAGGGATGGCTGAAAGCTGAGAGTGGATGTGCTAAGTTTGAAGATTTTGGTGCTGATCAAGGAAGAGAAATGACCAGGAGAGGGCAGTGTAGCACAGTAAGCTTAATTGGGTGGCTACTTGGACAGAGTTGCCTGGGGAATTTGTTCACAGCAAGAGACCTTTCAGAGACAGCAGCACAGGCCCATAGCCCAGAAATGGAAATGACAAGGGAACTCCCAGGGGAGAGGGGATTTGGAGAGTGGACTTATATGTCTAGATGATGTTGCTTAGCAGCAAAGTGGGGGATCTGAATCCTAGAGCTCTGAAGGACAGAAGCAGTTTGGGGTCTTTTATGGTTCTGGAGTTATTTTTTCCCATGGGGGGCAGATGTTGGATGGAGTTTCACATGATGTGGAAAGCAGGCAGGCTCCAAGTGGATAAAACTTTGCTGATTTGGGCCATATTTCAAGTAATTGTATGTTTAAGAATTTGAGTTTTGTGTCAATGGCCTTTAAGCTAATGATCCTAGCCTGCCATGAAGACATAAACAATGCAGGGGCCAATAAACAGGTTCCATCTTTGGCCCTTTTCTATAACAATCCATCCCTTGTCTCCATGTTATTTTATGTACAACTGTGCATGGATAATTCCTTGGACATGGCTATCTGTGTTTCCTTTAATTGTTGTGTGGTGTCCTACACGTATGCTGTTCCTATCACCTCAAAAACCCTTGATTCTAGGGTGATTAGTACCAGGAAGACTATTAGAAAGCTTGTTTGTGGCATTGGAGAATTGCAGCTACTGTGGTTCCTAGGGGCAAGTGCTTGGAGGGTTTCCTTCCTCAATAAAAATCTGTTGGAATTTTGAGCCAAACCCAAGTACAGGAAATATTATTCAAGATCAGATGAGGAAAGCTTGTGATACGGGAAGTAATTTGACTTCCTGAGTTTCACCAGGTTCCCTCTGCTGCCTGTGATCTCTGTGTTCCTATGAAGGTAAGTTTGTGTGGCTTAGTGCAAGTATAAGTGGTGCTAAAGGGGTCTGGATATTGTTGTTGGATGTCAATGGTTAAGGGCATAGGCTCATTTTGTAAGTGAGGTTTATGTGGGAGAATGGTCAGGGGAGAGGTATAATGCTAAGTGTACTAAAAGGTTGGAAATATCCTATGTCTGTGCTATGCAGTATAGTAGCCACTAGCCACATGTGGCTATTGAGTAAGTGAAATGAGACTAGTGTCACTGAGAAACTGGATTTTTAACTTTTATTCAATTTTTAATGAGTTTGGTGTGTCGTGACAGCTTGTGGTTTTATTTTGCATGTCCCTAAGGGCTAATGATGTTGAACGTTCTTTTGTGTGCTTATCTGTCATCTATACATTCTGTCCAATGAGATGTCTGTTCATGTCTTTTTTTTGCTTTATTGAAGTATATTGGTATGCAAAAAATATACATGATTAATGCCTACAATTTGATGAGTTTGGAGATATATATATATACACTCATATTATCATTACTACAATCCAAGTAATAAACATATCCATCACCACCAAAAGTTTTCTTGTGCCCTTTTGTTGATTTTTTTTCTTTTCTTTTTTTTTGGTTAGAACACTTAACATGAGATCTATGCTCTTAATACTTTTTTTTTCCCACAATACCTTGTTGTTAACTATAGGCACTCTGTGCAGCAGATCTCTGGAACTTACTTGTCTTATGTAACTGTAACTGTGTGCCTATCAAACAACAGCTCTCCATAGCCTACTCCCTTCAGCCCATGGTAACCACCAAATAAAATTATTTGTCTTGTGACTGACTTATTTCACTTAACATAATGTCTTCCAGGTCCATTCATGTTGTCACAAACAGCAGACTTTCCTTCTTTTTAAAGGCTGAGTAATATTCCATTTTATTTATAAACCACGTTTTCTTTATCCACTCATCTGTTGATGAACATTTATTTGCTTTCCATATCTTGTCTATTGTGAATTATGGTGCAGTGAACATGGGAGTGCAGATATCTCTTTGAGATCCTAATTTCAATTCTTTTGGATACGTACCCATAAGTGAGAGCTCTGGATCCTACAGTAGTTCTACTTTTAATTTTTTGAAGAATCTTGATACTGTTTTCCATAGCAGCTACACCACTTTCCATTCCTATCAATAGTGTAGAAGGCTTTCAGTTTCTCTACAAAGTTGCCAACACTTGTTATCTTTTGGTTTTTTGATAATAGCTATCCTAACAGGTATGAGATGATATCTCATTGTGGTTTTGTTTTGCATTTACCTGATATGATTAGCAATGTTGAGCATTTTTCATATACCTGTTGGCCATTTGTATGTCTTCTTTGGAGAAATTCAGGGTCCTTTGTCCGCTTTTTGATCAGTGTGTTTTCTTACCATTGAGTTGTATGAGTTCCTTATATATTTTGGAAATTAACCCCATGCAAGATATATGGTTTGCAAATATTTTTTCCTATTTAGTAGGTTGCCATTTTGCTCTGTTGATTGTTTTTTGCTGTGCAGAAGGCTTTTAGCGTGATGCAATCCAACTTGTTTATTTTTTCTTTTGTTGTTTGTTCTTTTGGCATCATATCCAAAATATTGTTGCCAAAACTAACATCAGGAAGCTTTTTTCATCTGTTTTCTTCCAGTGGGTTTATGATTTATGCTTAAGTCTTTAATTCTTTGAGTTGATTTTTGTATATGGTGTGAGACAAGGGTCCAATTTCATTCTCCTGCATATGGATATCCAGTTTCCCCAGCATTATTTGTTGAAGAGATTATCCTTTCCCATTGTATATTATTGACACCTTTGTCAAAGATCAGCTGACTGTAAATATGTGGATTTATTTCTTGAGATGGAGAACTGAAAGCTTTTCCTCTATGATCTGGTACCCACTCTTGCTACTGCTGTTTAACATAGTGTTAGAAATCCCAGTCAGAGCAATTAGATAAGAAATAGAAATAAAAGTCAACGAACTTGCAAAGGAAGAAGTAAAATTATCTGTTTTCAGATGACATGATAATATATGTAGAAAACCCTAAAGATTCACCAAAAAAGCTATTAGAACTAATGAACAAATTCAGTAAAGTTGGGGGATATAGAATCAATATACAAAAATTGATTGTGTTTCTATATAGTAACAACACACTACTGTCATACACCACATAACGACTTTTCAGTCAATGATGGACTGTGTATATGACAGTGGTCCCATAAGCTTATTACCGTATAGCTTAGGTGTGTAGTAAGCTGTACCATCTAGGTTTGTGTAATTACATTCCATGATGTTCGCACAATGATGAAATCGCCTAATGACACATTTCTCAGAACATGTCCCCATCGTTAAGTGATGCATGACTGTATCTGATAAGGAAATTAAGAAAACAATCTCATTTGCAATAGCAACAAGTAGAATAAAATACTTAGGAATAAACATAACCAAAGAATTGAAAGACTTGTATATTTAAAATTATAAAACAATAATAAAGGAAATTATAGACACAGATAGATGAGAAGACATCCTATGTATACGGATTGGAAGAATTGAAAGAAATTTGAACAAGAAGAACAAAGCTAGAAGCATCACACTTCCTAACCTAAAAATGTATTACAAAGCTATGTAATCAAAATATGATACTGGCATAAAAACAGACATATAGACCAATGAAACAGAACAGATAGCCCAAAAATAATTTCACACATTTATGGTCAAGTGATCTTCAGCAAGTATCATACTATTTCGTTTAAGCCTTGATTGACTGATTTTTTCTCATGAATATTGAGTTGCCCCAGCACCATTTGTTGTAAAGTCTGAGTATCATTTTTTCATTTAATTGCTTTCGCCCCTTTGTCAAACTTAGTCGGGAAAAATTTTACAGGCCTACTTCTAAATTTTCTATTCTATTCTATTGGTCTAAGTGTCTATGTCTTCATTTTTTTAGTCAAAATTGTTTTAGCTACTCTGATTTTTGAGTCTTTCTATACAAATTTTAGTATAAGTTTATGTCTATAAAAATATCTTTCTTGGATTTTGATAGAAATTGCAATAAACAAATAAATTTGAAAATTTACATCTTTACTATGTTGATCCTTCTAAATCGTGAAAATAGGATGTGTCCTTATTTATTTAGGTCTTTTTTTTATTTCTTTCATAATATTTTGTAATTTTTAGGGTAAATTTCCCATTCATATTTTTTGTTTGCTTTTTTATATCAGAGCATTTCATTATCCTTCATGTAAGTGTAAATGATATTGCGTTTTGAATTTTGCTTTCCACGTGTTCATTATTAGTAGCATTTAGAAATTGTACTGATATTTTTGCATGTTGTTCTTGTATCTTGCATCATTGTTGAACTCACTTATCAGGCTAGGAGACACTTTTTTGTAGATTTCTTGGGATTTTCAATGTCGAATATCATGTTGTTTGTGAATAAATATAGTCATATTCTTCATTTTAGTATGCATGTCTTTTATTTATTATTCTTGTTTTATTCTTAGTAACTAGAACTTCCGATAACATGTAGTATAAGAGAAAATATCCTTGTTTTGTTCTGGACGTTAGGGAGATCTTAGGAGAAAGCATTAAATCTCTCACCACTTAGCAACATTTTTGTAGATGGTCTATATCAAATTGATAAGGTTCCCCTTTATTTTTAGTTTTTTGAGAGTTTCATTTGTTTGCTGGATTTTGTTAAATGCTGTTTTTAAGTCAATTGATATAATCATATAGTTTGTCTTCTTTAGGCTACTGTGGTGGATTACATTGATTAATTTTCTAATGTAGAACCAGCCTTGCATGCCTGGACTAAATCCCACTTGTTGTCGCATATAAATTATATTTATACATTGCTGGATTTGATGTGCTAATATTTGTTAATGAATTTTGTGTGGAAGTTCATGAATTATTTTGGTCTAGAGTTTTATTTTGTTTTTGTACTGGCTTGTTTAGTTTTAGTATTAGAGTAATAATAGCCTCAGAAAATGCCAAGTACAGTATTCCTTTTCCTTTTATTTTTGGGAAAATCTTGTGTAAACTTAATGTTAATCCTTTACATGTTTGGTAGAATTCTGCAATTAAAACTTCTGCACCTGGAAGTTTCTTTTGGGGGATCTTTATTTCTGAAGGATAATTTTGATGAATATGATATGTATATTTTCTTCAAGATATCCAAAATAGCAATCCACATTTTTCTAATTTGTATCCTATTTTTTCTTTTTTGAGAAGTCAATTGTCAAGGTATATTTTTCCTTTGAATAGAAATTGGCAAATATTTTCATCATTGTATTTTTCTAAATGTTTTCTACTTGCTAAAACACAGTCATATGTTCTTATTGTCTTGATTAATGTTCAATACACTTATTAGTTATAATATATTTAGTTTTCCTACTAATTAATTACAATATAATTAGTATTTCTAAGTTGATGACCATGTTTTGGAAGGAAAGATTCCAAATCAAGTTAACATGTTTCCTTTGATTGTATTTTCTCTTCACTATACCTTTTCTAAAATTGTGAACTCATATGCTAAGTATATAAAGCAATTTTGTGATTTTTATGTTCAAAAATCACACTTAGATCATTGAGAATTCTCTACATAAACGAATATTCATATATAATTATGACATCTGACATTTGTCACTGCACTTTTATGAATTTTACTTTTACATGAGAATTTTTTAGCGAGATCAAAAAGAGAATATTCAATGAAACACCGTTTGTGGGTGGTAAATAATTGAATGGCAAAAACCTGTGATGGAAATTTAACACCATATGGATTTAATTTTGTAATTTGAAGATACTCATGGAGAGGAATATTTGCGGAGTCTATGCAGGAAAACATTATTGCAAGCATTTATATGTGTGTGTCTGTGTGCATATATGTACATGTGCATGCAAGCCTGCTTGTAACATGAACTCAAATTAGCTCAAAATGATCAAATTAGAGCTCAGAAATTACATAGTTTCACATCAAAGGTAAGGAGTCATAGAATAATTCAGGCAGAAAATTGCACGCAAACTTGTTTTAGAATGGTATATTCCAAGTAGGAAATGTGATGGCTAACAAAGCTGTTCTTATGTATTTACTATTTTTGATATATCAGTATCATTTGGACCGGTGGTAACATACCTTTTTACAAGAAGAGTTGGTGATCATACTGGTATTGTGTGAAATTTATACATTATAATATACATTATACATTATATATAATATAGAGAGTGAAATGGGGAGCTACTGGACAAGGTGAATAAAGTTTCAGTCATGCAAGATGAGTAGATTCTGGATATTTTCTGTACAACATTGTACCTGTAGTTAACAATATTGCATTGTACATTTAAAAATTTGTTAAAAAGGTTGATTTCACATCATGCATTCTTACCACAATAAACCTATTCATATATTTTAAGATCTCCTACCTGACAAACCCAAGAACACCATTTTAGAAAGCATTACAAATAATAAATGAATTTTATTTAGGGTGCATGCCACAATCACATGTACGTTTATCAATGGTTCCCATGTAGCCCAAGCAAGGTGATACCATGAACAATAGTACAAAAAGAAAGGTAATTGCCAGAAACAAAAATAATATACCTACATAGGAAAACCTAAAATATTTTACTTAGAATTAAAAAACATAATCTGGAAATAAAAGGAGAAACACACTACTTTCTAACATGGAAAACTCATCTTCTACATACTATCTTCTTACATGGAAGATTATGTTTTAAAATAACCCATGAAATTATTATAATTCAAATAAAAATTCCAATGATATATTTTAGAAATTTATAAAATGATTATAAACTTTATCTGAATGAACAAGTACACCAAAAGAGCCAAAAATTTTTTTTAAAAAAGAAGAATGAAAAGAAACACACCCCATCATTAAACTATATTAACAATTATATGCAAAATAATGTTTAATTTATGCCAGAGTAGACAAATAAATGTGAATAATAAAATGCCAAGAACTTTAAGCGTTCGTATGAACTTTGAACATGATAAAGAAGGTCAGGGAAACAGTGAAGGAGTGAGTGAGACCGCTTGAGGTGAAGCATGTGTGTTGATGTTTTCCTCATCTGAAACTTTGCCTTTTCGAGACAAAACAATAGTTTCTCTATGGCAACACAGGTATATCGATTGAAATATTTACCGAATTCTGTGTTTCAGTTATAAAAAAATATGCTGAGTAAGTTCAAATGGGAAGTTACTAGAATAAAGAAAGAATTACTCAAAGCCATTCAATAGTGATGGAACAGGGTAATTTCCTGTCAGAAGAATGAGTTAGGTTCGATTTTAGTTGCTATTAGTCATATATTTTACTCATGTTTTCTTATTTAAAACATTTTCTTCCTATTTTTAATTACTTATGAGTTCCAGAATTTCATTAGTTACTAGAGTTGAAATAATAGAAAATTTGTCATCTTTTAACATATATAGCGTCATACATCTTTTAACATATATAACTTTAAACATATTTCCTAAATTCCTAAAGATAAAAAAATGAAACTGTGATATATGTTAAAAATGAAGGACTTGAGTAATGTGTTGTAAACATGGGGAATAATAACAATCACAGGCTGGAAAACAATAGTGATAGGTACATTTTAACAGGTCATATGTCAAATGGCTGAGTTTTTGTAATTCTGATACCCTTCAAAATAGAATCTATACAGAGACAAAAAAAAAAGGAAAGAAAAAAAATTGCCTAAGCATGCCATACTAGACTAAAGATATTTTGGGAAATGCTTCTGATCCTTCAGCATGTTTGATGAAAGACTAAACAAATTAGTAAACCTCTCTGATTTCATTTTCTCATTTAAAAATCAGTGCATTACACACAGTATTTCTTATAATTATATTTAAAAATATAAATGCTATTAATATGCATTTTTGTTATTCTTCACCACTTCTTGTGGATGTACTGTATGTAATCTATGATGTCTTTTACCTAATGAGTCTTTTTACTTCTTTATAACAATGCATTTTACTTTCACTTTTCTTCAAAACTTTAAAATTTTTGCTATATTATTATATTTAGTTAACTTCCTGGGTAACATATATTAAATAAATTTAATTTTCTCTTCTTGAAGATTAGTATTAATGTCTATTATTATCCTTAAACACATCACTTTTCTTTCTAGGTTTTATTCAACTTTTCTACAAGTACTGTTCTAATTAAAATTTTTTGACTTCTTCAATATTTTAAATTTTTTTTGTTTGAGGAGGATCAGCCCTGACCTAACATCTGCCACCAATCCTCCTCTTTTTGCTGAGGAAGACTGGCCCTGAGCTAACATCCATGCCCATCTTCCTCTACTTTATATGTGGGACGCCTGCCAGAGCATGGCTTGCCAAGCGGTGCCATGTCTGCACCCAGGATCCGAACGGGCGAACCCCGGGCCGCTGAAGGAGAACGTGCGCACTTAACCACTGCGCCACTGGGTCAGCTCCTGACTTCTTTATGCGTGTCTTTCTTCCCGTCCTACCTGTCCCTCCTTCCTAACCTCATTCTTCCTTTCTCTCCCTGTCTCTCTTTCTCTCTCATCTATCTTTCTTTTCTCTTTTCTCTTTCTTTCTTTCTTTCCTTCTTTCATCAAACGCTTTGAAGTAGTTATTCACGTGCCTGTATTTTCTTCTTATTTTAATTACTTAATATTTTCCATTGGGACCATTTTAACTATATCTACTTTTAATATTTAGTTTCTTTTTTTATTTCTTTTGCGTATCATTTTCTAATGTTCTTTATTTCTACTAATGTATTTTTTGCAGAAACTTCTTGTCTCCATACAGATTGATATATTTTGTAATCTCAAATTCTGATGGATTTTTAGATGACATTGTTTCTAAATCCTAGAGGTTATTAGACATGGAGACTTTGCATCTAAAAGTCTTTACACCAAAGGCAGATTAATGTTTCTTGTTGCTAAATATTTGATTTGAAGCATTGCAAAATAAAACTCAGTTACTATTTAAATCTGATATTTATTGCCAGTCCTTATAAACACCCATCACAAAGAGTCAAAGAACATAAACTTCATTAATAATATAGTAGTCCAAAAAGTCGATTGATAATAGTAAGAAAGTATATACAGTTGAGGGCATTTATTGAGTCTACGAGTTGCCGCACTCATTTTTTTTTTCTGAAGGTAAAAATTGATATTTTACATGTGTTTGGGAAAACTGAAAGCAATAAACTTTTCTAAAATCAATGAAAATGTTTGTTATTTTCTATACCTTGAAAGATAAGAATTAAGATGGTTTATTTGGAGACCTCACATTTGCAAGGATTTAAGAAGCCTTCAGAATACGAATCTTTGGGTGGTTTTTATTTCCTATGCACTTAATTTTGTTTATCTAAACATTCAGTTCACGGTTTATTCATATTGTCCTGCATTAGTCTGAAGAAACCTAGGAGAGTGATTTATTTTCATAGATAAATTGACTGTGAGGAAGATTATTAAGTATTCTTATTCATTTTGGTAATATGTTGAGGAAATAATCTTGCCAACAAAAGACCTCCCCCTCTAGACCAATATAGCAAAGAGATGACAAAATTTAATATTCATTTAAGGTGACATGAAGTAACTACAAAGTCTGGACTGAATTGCAAACAAATGTATGCAGTAAAGTAAAAGAAAGAACAATGCAAACTTCTCTTGTCTCCTTGAGAGACAAGTGGATCCACTTTGTGACTGTCTCCTGTATACTCCCTGAGAGAACCCTGAGTTCATTTGGGAGGTATGTGTTTACAGTTCCAAGTGTCTGAAGGCCTGTGATCTTGCACTGTAAAATCAAAAGCTTAGTCCTTCATTGGGTCCGTTATGTTTTAAAGGAGACACACTAGGAAGAGAAGGTGAGGAGGTAGTCCCTCCCTCTTCACAGGAAATTCTGTCATTTTATCCTGACACATGGCATTATCCTGATTCTTCACAGATAGCCAAGGATGGCTTCTGATCAAGCATATTCTCAAATAGACAGTCAGAACAATGACATTGAACAGAAATCACAATGAGCTTTGCCAGGAGTGAACATTTTAAGGGGAGGAGATGGTGGACAGAGCTGGAGAGGAAGAACACTGTGGTAATGCTGCATGATGCCTATATCTGACAACACGGCTGGCGACTCCAAAGCAAATTTGAATGACCCTGTCTGGGAGATGGGATCCTATGTGAACTAAAGCCAAAAAGAATTAAGAAATTTAGGATTATAAGTACATTCATAGTTATTCAGACATTTAACAAGGCTAAAGATAAACAGATCATTCCATCAACACATGAAACACACACATACGCATGCACATGCTCACACACACACAAATACACATGCAGACATTATCAAGCTCCTTTGGAATGGGAGACATAGAAAGCAGAAATGAATTTGAATTTTGGTTTTATGTGGCATGCTATCTGTTTCCCATCTGTATACGCCTTATAGGGAAATGTCATGTTACAAAATTATGAGAAAAATTAAGAATTTACTTATATTATTTTGAAGCTCTAACTGTATATACATCCATGTGTAAGTCAAATGTTATACATTAATGACAATTAGTGAACGACTAGGAATTTCGTTAACTTCAACCAAGTTTAGAGAAAAATGTAATCATTGCAAAAGATTGTATATTTTGTACTTCATTTTTCAATTCCAATAATACAGCTGACAAGACGTGTTAATTATATTTCCTCCTGCTGGTATTTCCTAGGTAACCAATATCTTAGAAAAGATAATTAAAGCTATATTCTTTTGTGATTATTTTTCTACATTTCGTATATCATTGCTTCATTACTATTGCTAGGATGATTAAAAATTTGTAAACATAACTATATTTGGTTAGTAAATAGTTGATTAAAGAAGTGATTGATGATAATGTACACATATATGTACAATTTTATTATTTTAACGTCTTATACTATAAATTCTCTGCATGGAGATGAATTTGTTTCTATTCTAAAAGCGAGTGGAATGCAGCAAAGAAAGTAGAATGGAGAACATAAGTTGGGAATCAAGAAGGTTGATAATGTTACTTGAGGAAGGTTAAATTATTTGGCATTTCTTAACCTTAGTTTCCTCCATGTAATGATGGATAAATGTCATTATTCATCTATCCAAATCCACAGACTGTACAACACACAGAGTGATCTGTAATGTAAGCTGTGGACTTTGGTTGATTACTACATGTCAATGTAGTTCGTCAATTGTAACAAATGAACACTCTGGTGGGGCATGTTGAGAATGGGGGAGGCTATGCATGTGGGGGCGGGTGATATATGGGAAATCGCTGTATCTTCCCCTCAATTTTGCTATGAAACATGAACTGCTTTAAAAAATTGTCTTAATTAAAATACTATTTTGAAGGTGGTATATATTATCCTATTGAATCATTTGTCTATGTTTTTTTTTGGTCCACTTTGAATTTTACATTACTTTTTAAAATTTGTAATATTTTTTACTCCTAGTCACCTTACATCAAAATTCAAGTGTTCTATTTGATTCTATACCACTGCATTTAATATTCCTTTCCCAATTGGTCTCCTTGCAAACCCTTTTTCATAAAGAAGATCGATTAAAGAGAAAAATTTTCTCAAAATACTCTTTTACTTATATTACACTTTGTTCAACATCTTTTGGGTTTATTGTAATCATGTTTATATTTAAAATTTTACTTTGTATTTTTCCTTTAATATTCTGTCTTTAAATCTGTATTTCCAACTCATCATTATATTTTATTCAAAATAAATTTTCTTTCATTAAAATTGAATTTGTTATTTCCAAACATACCTTCTATCAATTCTTCTTACCTAAAATACAATAGTCACTAACCAGCGACTGAAAAATTCTATGCTCTTCCTATTCCTCCCTTCCTTCAGCCAAGCCTTGGCAACCACTGGTCTTTTTACTCTCTCCATAGTTTCACCTTTTCCAAAATGTCGTATAATTGGAATCCTACACAATATAGCCTTTTCAGATTGTTTTCTGTCACTTAGCAATATTGCATTTAAATTCTCTTTGTATCTTTTCATGCCTTGATAACTCATTTCTTTAGCACAGGATAATATTCCATTGTCCGGGTGTCCCACGGTTTACCTATCCACTCACCTGCTGAAGGACATCTTGGTTGTCTCCAAGTTTCAGCGTTTATGAATAAGGCTGCTATACACATCTATGTGCAGTTTTTTGTGTGGACATAAGTTTTTAACTCCTTTGGGTAAATACTAAGGAGTGCAATTGCTGGATCACGGTAAGAGTGTGTTTAGTTTTGTAAGAAACTGCCAAACTGTCTTCCAAAGTGGCTGTACCATTTTGCATTCCCATCAATGATGAATGAGAGTTCCTGTTGCTCCACACCCTCACCAGTATTTGATGTTGTCAGTGTCCTGGATGTGGGCCATTCTAATGGGTATGTAGTGGTTGGTATTTTACTGTTGTTGTAATCTGCATTTCCCTGGAGACATATGATGAGGAGCATTTTTTCCCATGCTTAATTACCTTTTGCATATCTTTTATGAGTTCTGTTAAGGTCTTCTGCTTATTTTTTAATTGGATTTTTTCTTATTATTAAGTTTTAAGAGATCTTTGTATGTTGTGTAACAGACCCAGAATAGTCAACACACTACTGCAGGAGAAGAACAAAGTTGGAGGATTGATGCTACCTGATAAGACTCACTACAAACTTGCAGTAATCAAGATAGCATGGTAACTGTGAAAGAACAAACAAATAGATCAGTGAAACAGAGTAGGGAGCCCAGAAATAGACCCATGTAAATATAGTCAACTTATCTTTGACAAAGAAGCAAAAGCAATAAAGTGGAGCAAAGCTTGTCTTTTCAGCAAATGGTGCTGGCGTAACTGGACATCCACGTTCAAAAAACATATCTAGACACAGACCTCACACCCTTCACAAAATTAGCTTACAATGTACCACAGACCTAAATGTAAATTGCAAAACTGTAAAAATTCTAGAAGATAATATGGGAGAAAACCAAGTGACCTTGGGGATGGCAATAAATTTTAGAAATGAGACCAAATGCCAAATCCATGGGAGAAACAGTTGATACACTAGACTTCAGTAAAATTAAAAACTTGTGCTCTGGGAAAGACAACGTCAAGAGAACAAGAAGACAAGCTACAGACTGGGAGAAAAGATTTGCAAAAGATATCTGATACAGGACTATTATCATTCAATATATTTTGAATGGTACCAAAATGGCTTGTTAATTCATATGATGATCTTTGTTCTTTAAAAAATCCTATTTGAAGTGTTTGGTTTGACCAATGTTTCAATTTTTCTTCTCTGTGGTCAGCTCTAATGCCTGCTATTTGACAAAGTACTGAGTAGAATTACTCTACAGGCATGTCAAATCAAACTGAAGAAGCCATTTGTAGAAGCAAGAAACACTATCAACAAGTAAGACTGACCTATAACATCCCAGATAGTTCCCTGAAGCTATAGAATAGACTTAGAATACAAGAAAATGGAACAACTGCCTGAAAAATGTTTAGCTTAAGGATAGGGATACCTTTAAACAAACACATACACACACACACACCCCAATCTTACATTTGCTGCAATTAGTCTTCATGTATTTGGCCAAAATATTTGATCCAATAACTTAATATCTTTAAAACCTCGAGTTGTTACAAAAAGAGGATGAAAATTAATCAATTTCCATTTCTAGAGTAATGAGAGATTAAAATCAGTAATGAGATTAAAAAGCAAGATATTTTAATTTTTGTTTCCTTAGATCATAAATTTATAGAATGCAAATACTATGTGTCTTTGTGTCCTCCTTCACTTTTTACATGAAATAAATGCAAGTAGATTTTATAAATATATTAGAAATGAGTTAGACAAATTACGACACAAAGGATTTACTTTAGCACAATGTTTATAAAATTTGTTGTTAAATATAACAGAACTGAAATGAAGTCATAAGAGTAAACAGAAACTACAGTAGAGAAAAATTAGAGTAAGATAGAAACAAAATATACATATTGAATGGAAAATGTTTGTGAGGCTGCAAAACTCGTTTAGGTGAAGATCTTGCAGTGCTGAGTTCCAAGTTTCATGTATGGGTGGCTATCGATGAAGAAAACATTATGAATTCCATATGTACACGTAATAGTGTGCTAGGATACCACAATGTGAGGATACTACAGTGTGAGTATTTCTTGAGTTTGAGGCATTATCGGTTTTCTGTGATCTGTTTTCTCTTTCTGTAGTTTTTGCAGCAAGATTGGGTTGGCAAGAAGGGAGAACAATTTTTTAAAAAACCACCACATTTGATATGGAAGTAGTGCTAATTTTCACATGAACTTTGAGTTTGCAGAGTCTGATATTATCACATAGGGATTTGCAACAAAGCTACACTTTGACTTGAATTTTGTCCTATATACTGAATAACATGATAGATATTATTTTCTATGAAGTCAGAAAGGTGTTCAGCTTCAGTTCACTTCCAGAATGAAACAAATAACTAACAACAGAGGTCTCTGATGCCCCTCCTTTTTTTTCTATCACTACTCAATCCATAGTCCAAGCTTTTCCCTACAGCCACCATTTTTTGTGGAGCTGGTAAATATATTAGAGAAGAAAATATATATTATGAATTGACTTCTTTTGTCAAGGTTGGATTGATTCTCATGGAGTAATTTTAATGTGTTTTCTTTCTTTTTTAATTCTAAGATATTGCAAGGATTGAGAAGAACAGAGAGAAGAGGAGAAAGGTAACCCAACCTTATCTCAATGATGGGAAGGTGGGGGAATCAAGAGTGGTAAAAAGGACAGGGAACCCCATCTTATGATGAATATATATGCCCTGATACTATGCAAACTTGATGGTATAAAGTTAAAGAGTCAAGCAGTGGATATAGGAGGTTCAATAAAAGAGGCTCAGTTAATACCAGATAATAACAAGAGGTCATGTGTATTGAAGCTGTTCAAGAAAGATGACAAGCTTGTATTAAGACCTAGGGAGTACTGACCTGTAAGTTCTACACCTTGCATATCTGTACCAAAATGTTTTGAGCCCCCTAATGGAGTACTACTTTGTTGATCTATCCAATATATTATATTAAAGTCATTAGACTCAAATGCTGTTTTTGCTTGTCTATTACACTTAATCCCACATCAAGAAATTTGCATGTCTTTATTTACAAAGTAGTCTATAAAATTGGCAGGATATTTGCACATTGAAATATAGCATCTGCCTACCTCTTACTAATTAAAATTTAAATGTTACGCTCCCACTGTAATGTTCTTTGAATTAACATAATCATCATGTATTCTATTTTATTCTATTTTATTTGAACCTTTATTCTTCTAGAAAATCCAAAAAACATAATTTCTTATCACCTCCCTCTCTTCCTCTATTTAAACTACCCTACTTCACCCTATAGTTCCTTAGGAGAATGGTGAAGAATTAACATATATGTGTGAATGTTTACATATGCTGATTTACATTATGTATTATGTATTTGTCAAATGGATGGTTAGAAATCAGGTACAATAAAAGTAATTTCTTGAGAATGATTTCCTGACGTTAGATGTTTTGGTATGTATCATTAGAATATTTTCTATTCTCAATAAAATTTAGTAATAGTTTGTTATTCTTTCTTCACAATTGAAATTGAAATTTATTTTTTAAGAAATGATGTCACCACATATTTGTAAATATGTATATATACATATATATATATGGTTTTGAAAATAAAGTCATTACCTGACTAAATGTGTTATAGGAACCAAAAAATAAATTCCTCCATTCTAGTTTTCAGAATTATTTTATAGTCAATATATCTTAAAGAGATCTTCTAATTTACAATTTTTGTTAAGAATTCTGTCTTGTCAGTTTCTGATTATCATGTTTTTCTCCCTATGATTTGGTTGTGTCATTTATTCTAACAGGAAATGCAGTGGGATATAATGGAATGAGTACGAGATTTGTATTAAGATGCAGACTTTACTAGCTCTGGCACATATGGCTTTATGATCATAAGCAAAGCATACATTTTTCTGAGATTTATTTGAAGTAAATAAAAATACTAAAATATCAATTTTTAAGAAAACTGCATTAGTGAATTGTATATTTGTGTAGTTCCATGCATATGCTATGTGTTAGGCATGTTGCTAGATATCATCTCTCTTTCTTTCTCTTTCTCTCTCTCTCTCTGTATACACATATATGTATACACATACACTCACACACATATGTATTTATCATTTTTCACAACATATTTGATATTATTACGGCCTTCTTTGTGCATGTGAATGTTTAAACACAAAATAATTGAGAAAGGTATCCAAGATTTCACCTCGGAAAAAGACACTAAGACGAAGATGCAGACAGGCACGCAAGAGGCTGATTTAGGTGCCCTCTGAAGATCACCACCTTTGGAGGGGTAAGGAAGGGAACAGGTGTGGGCAAAGGGAGTAGTTAGGCTGTGAAGCAGTCCAGCAAGGTCTTCCTCTGACGCCACAGAAAACTTTGAAGCCAGAATGGTCCTTTGTTGTCATTCCAAATTGGGTCAAAAGGGTTAGTTCTTTCCTTGCTGCATTAACCAGTCATTAGATGTAAGCTTTCCTGGGAAAACGGTGTGATATTGAGCGAGACAAATCTTTTTAGCTGAAACACTTCCCAGAAAGTTCCGACAGTGAGGGTTATGTGCCAGCAGCACTTTCGATAGGCAGAATAATTCCTTTGGTCCTGAAGGGGTATCTGGGTGGCATATCACAGCATAAGGCATTACATATCACTCTTAAAAATAAATGTGAAATTTAATTTCCTACCCAACAGCCATTCTCCACCTTTTTCTTTGCTAATAGAAGCTCAGTTTAGTTAAAATTACTCTAACACTTATTTATGACGGGGAAGATGTTTGTATCCTCAAATCCTAGACTCAGAGAAAAAAAGATATGGATAATAGAAACAGCCGTTTTCCACTAGTGTTCTGGGAGAGAATTAAATCCTAATGCCCTAAGACATTCATTTTAGGTAATAAACTAACTTCTCTCCTATGTATCTGAAATGGTGCTAACTATGTATCATCCTTGGGAGAATTGAGAACATGGTGTCTCGAGTCATTTCTCTAGAGTTTCATTCTGTCCTGTAACCCTAGTGGGATGGGGCTGAACCAATCTGTATGGGCTCCTTAGCTTTTCCATGGAAGGCATTTTGAAATAATTCTGGCCAATAAAAAGTGAGGAGGGATTCTGAGAGAGCTTTCTGGAAGATTTTTCTTGCATTTAAAAGGTGGTTCAAGAAAGGGATATTTTCATACTTACATCTAGACACTAGTATATGAAGATAAATTGCCTAAAGATTGTATGGCCATCTAAAGACCAAGTATGGAGCTGAAAAAATGATGAAAATGGCAGAGTGAAAAGGTGGGGGAAAACAGATCCTTGAAGACTTCACTTAGCTTAGGAATTAACCAATCGTGGATCCTCCCTCTTAATACCATCAACATGTGCGAGGCAAAAAAATTCTCTATTACTTGAACACTTTTAGTATTTATTTCTGTATTTGCAATTAAAAGAATCTTAATTGTCACAATTGTAATAACAAGTATTTATGACTAACCACAAAGCCTTTTATATGTGCTGTGTCCCAAATGCACCTGAGACCAAAACACATCTGATAGTATTTTACAAAACAAAACGTATTTTAAAAAGCAAACAAATATGTATTGTTCGTTCCATGAGTTCTCTTGCCATGAATCTACAGAAGCTGGATAAAATTTTTCAGACCCTTGGATATGTTCCTCCTCAGTGCCTGGGTCTTGGCACTTTGCTCAGTAGAGGCTTAAGCTTAGAGTACTTTAGCCACTACCCCTAAGACTATAGCTGTCCTTTGCTACTTGGGCCCCACACCACACCCTCTCTGCTTTTTTAAGCAGTGAATGTCATGTGTGCTGTTCTTTTCAAGGGTAGTATTAAAAGCAGGCATTTAGAGCGTAAATGACAGAGAAATGTGGTATTTCAGATTTAACCATGTGTTAAATCGAGAACTCTGTTCAATAGACATGCTTCTCACATACTACTATCGTTCTGAAGATAAGAAAATAAATTAATTTTAGATTGAAGATAAATAGTGATAAAATTTCATGGATATTGAAGTACTAATTCACCATCCTGGTCCAAGCCCTGAGTGCCTTTGAGGCTCAGTGTCCTAATTCACCAAATGAAAGCTGTGGATTGCATGATTTCTAATGCCTCTCTAAATCCAAATGCTGTCAATTCTCTTTCTACTGAATGAAAATACTACTGACATAGCAGTCTGATTTTTCTTGTATGTTAAACCTCTTTAAAATACTAACTAGACTTTGTTTTTTGAAAAGAAAAAAACAACAGGCTTATCTGCGAACCTCTCACACAGTATTAACAGTAAGACATTCCAAAATAATTTTAAGAATCACAGTTGTTGAGGAAAAAGATTCCTAGTAACTGCATCTTAATTAAAATATTTTTGTGTTTTAACAGAAACACTTTTATAGATAGAATCATAAAGTCATGATTTTAAGAAAAAGATGAATTCAATTAAAATAGCTCATGTATATAAACCTCATTTAAATTACAATGTAAGACAGAGAAGAAAAAATCTTAGATGGAATCTCAACTAAGTATTTATTTCATTTCCTGAGAAATGAGTAGTTAAAGTGTGAATGAATTAGAGAGAATTCTAAGAGCAATTGTAAATGTAGAATCATTGATTATATTTGATAAGCTATGCTATCTCTTAACATTTTAGGATTACCATTATTGAACATTGCATTGATTCAGGAGATTGTCATATTTTCTATTACTAACCTAAGGCTATCTTTATACTTACTATATAATTTATAATTATTTTCCTTTCTTTTGAAAATAATGAAATAAACAAATAGAAGTTGTTAAATAAAACTCCCTATTAGAAATTTTTTTCTAAGATTTGTGTGTCCACAAATAAAGGTAAATTATATATAGCTTCAAAACACAAAGCAAACAATTCTAGTCAATTCTTTATTATGCTAGATTGTATTTAATATTTCTAGTCACAGAACAGAAGATTGAAACTTAGACCTACCTTAAACATGTAATGAATTTATGATTGTTTGCAATCACTGTTAATCAATCATCCTCTAAGAATTGGGTCAAATTTGATTACTTACACAAAAGGTATGCCTGCCCCTTTGAAGCAAATGCACTTACGGCCAACACCTTCTGTATCTACTCCCTAAAAGATGGAATAGGGGCCAATTGTTGGGAAAGGCAGTCTCATGTAGACAGTCTTTAGATTCCCCCAGTGCTGGACCAAATAAGAAAGGACATTGGGCCTGGAACACTTTTGTAAAGAGCCCATGTAGCCTTGACCAGGTTTACCACCTTGTGTGGGAGTCTCTTTCCTTGTTTCATGGTCAGTGACAGTTCCCTTGCTCTGTCTAAGCGTCTGTGTCAGTTGCTCTTAGGCCCCAGCTTTCAGCATTTCAGACTTCATGGGGGAGTTGGAGGGGTCCTTCTGCTGCAACAGGAGATGAGTGAGCATAGGCCAGTTGCCCTGGGTTTGCTGACAGCGGCACCCACTAGCCATGAGATACCAACACAAACTATAGGAGCTGATCTTGCTCTGTCCCTTCTCTATGCAAGTGAAAGCATTGTCTGTTCAGTGCTTAACTAAGTTGTGTTTTCCTTGGCAATTCTGGTCCTAAGATGTGGTGGGCAGAGTGTTTGGACTCCTATTCCTGGTGGTCGGCATTATGATGATCTTTGCTATCCTCTGTGTAGTTCACCATTGGTGACCAGTCCATAGTGTTCTGCTCAACAGCATTTACACTCAGATATGGCAAAAAGAAAAGAAATAAAAATAAATATAATAATATGAGAGTATAAAACAGGGTGGAAATACATTATGTAATATTGTTTTGAGTACAAGCTCAGCAGTGGGGCCAAATTAGCCCTCGACAAAAGACTGCTATAAACTTGATAAAATAATGTTAAAAGCAAGCCTCAAAATAATCAAATACTTCCAAGTAATGTGACTACATCCTGAACAGAACACAATAATATTTAAAATTATGCAAGAAAATCCAGCACCCCAAACTTAAAATTCTCAATGTGTGGAACTTTTAAAAATTATAAGACATTTAAAGAAGCAGGAAAATATGACCTATACCAAAGACCAATGCAATCAATAGAAACAGGTAGAAGAATCCAGAGAATGATGAGTATGAAATGGAAGATACATTTAAAATCTCACAAATGAAGTCAAATTTCTAGAGATGAAAAATAGCATTAAGATGAAAAACTCACTGTATGAGATAAACAGCAAGTTAGAATCTGTAAAGGAAAAGACTATTGTCCTTGAGAACACAGCAGTAGAAACTATCAAAATAAAACACAAAGAGAAGAAAAAAGAATATAGAATAATGCATACAGCAGCAGTGAATTGTGGGGCAATTTCCACATAATCTAAAATACATGTAATTGGAGTTCAAGAAGAAAGGTACTGAAATAATGGCCAAGAATTTTCAAATTTGATTAAAATCTTAATTCCAAATACTCAAAAATTTCAACAAACCCAAGAAAAAGAAATATGAAGGAAACCACATCTGGATAATTCAATTGCTGAAATGCAATAAGAAAGAAACAGTATTAAAAGCAGCCAGAGAAAAAAGATAAATTATGCACAAGAGGACCAAACATCTTGCAAGAAATAATGCAAACCAAAAAAAAATGGAGTAAAATATTTAAAATACTGACAAGTGTGGTTGCCGTGAAGTAAAATCATCAACCAAAAAATATACCTAGCAAAAATATCTATCAAAATTAAAGTTAAATTAATATGTTTTCAGACACAAAATGATGACAGAATACACCACCAATAGATGAATACAAGAAATGTTAAAGGAAGCCCTTCAGACAGAAGGAAAACAATACTAAATAGAAAAATAGTTTCTACATGAAAGAATGAAGAGTACCAGAAGTGGTAATTGGGTAGACAAATATAAAATAAATCTTATTTCTCCTTAAAAGATGAGAAAAATAAATTTAAGAAAATATAATAGCAATATAATGTGCAATTTATAACATTTGTGAAAGTAACATATATGACAAAACAACACAACACAAAGACCGGAGTGGGAAAAATAGAAACATACAGGCGTATCTCAGAGATATTGTGGGCTTGGTTCCAGACCACCACAACAAAGCAAACGTCAAAATAAAGCGAGTCACATGAACCTTTTGGTTTCCCATAAATAAAAGTTATGTTTACACTACACTATAGTCTATTAAGTGTGCAATAGCCTTGTATCTAAAAGAAGATGCATATACCTTAATTGAGAAATACTTTATTGCTAAAAAATGCTAACCATTATTTGAGCCTTGAGTGAGTCATAATCTTTTTGCTGGTCTTGTAAAAAAAAAAAAGTGGTATCTGTAAAGCACAACAGAGTAATGCTCAATAAAACGAAGTATGCCTCTGTTATAATGTTCTTATATCATATGTGAAGTATGATCACAGTATTTGAGAGTAGACTGTAACATATTAAAGATGTGTATATTAAATTAAAACGTCAATATGTCTATAAACAAAATAAGTTAACAATAAAGCCTACTGACAGCACAATTAAAAACCAGCTTACATTGCATGTAGGAGTTCACCATTTGAAATTAACCTGTGATTTCAAGAAAAAAAGGGAAAAATTCCTAGTATATATCTTTGGCAAATCCATAATAAGTTCAAGCCATCCACACATATGTCTACAGTTTTATATTTTTATTGGACTTTACTTTTTGGAGAACTTTTAAGTACATAGCAAAGTTGAGTGGAAGGTACAGAAGTTTCACATATGCCTTCTGTCCCCACACATGCATGCTCTCCCCATATCACCATCTTCCACCAGAGTGGTACATTTGTTACAGTTGATGACCTACAAAGATACATCATTATCACCTGGAGTGGATACTATACATTAGGGTTTCCCTTTGTTTTGTACATTCTCTGGGTTTGGACAATTATATAATGGCATACATCCACCATTATATCATAGTATCATACAGAGTAGTTTCACTGCCCTAAAAATTCTCTGTGCTTAGCCTATTCATCTCCACACCCCAACCCCTGGCAACCACTGCTTTTTTTACTGTCTTCATAGTTTGCCTTTTCAAGCAGGTCATATAGTTGGAATTGTATAGTATGTACCCTTTTCAGATTGGCTTGTTTCACTAAGCAATATGCCCTTAAGGTGCCTCCATATCGTTTCATGGCTTGATAGCTCTTTTGTTTTCAGCGCTGAATAATATTCCATTGTTTGGATGTACCACAGTTTATCTGTTCACCTACTGAAAGACATCTTGGTTGCTTCCAAGCTTTGGTATTTGTGAATAAAGATGCTATAAACATCCAAGTGTGGGTTTTTATGTAGACGTAAGTTTTTAACTCTTTGAGGTAAAGGCTAAGGAGTGCAATTGCTAAACCATATGCTAAGAGTGTGAGTTTTGTAAGAAATTGCAAAACTGTCTTTCAAAGTGGCTGTACCATTTTGCGTTCCTGACAGCAATGAATGAGAGTTTCTCTTTCTCCACACCCTCATCAGCACTTGCTGTTGTCAGTGTTCTGGATTTTGGCCATTCCAATAGGTGTGTAGTGGTATCTCGTTGTTTTAGTTTGCATTTCCCTAATGACATACCATGTGGAGCATCTTTTCATATTTTCCATCTGCATATCTTCTTTGATTAGGTATCTTTATCATTATGTAATACCCTTCTTTATCCCTGATAACTTTCCTTGCTCTAAAGTCTGCTCTGTCAGAAATTAATATAGCTACTCCCACTTTCTTTTGATTAGTGTTAGCATGCTATATCTTTCTCCACCCAACGTACTTTTAATCTATGAGTGTCTATAAAGACACATATCATGAGTTTCTTGTAAACAACATGTAGTTAAGAATTTTTTTTGGATAAATTGTGAAAACATTTGTCTTTTAATAGGTGCATTTAGAACTATATCATTTATTACTGATATATTTGGGTTAATGTCTACAATATTTTTTACTGTTTTTTGTTTTTGTCCTTTGTTCCTACCTTTATTGTCCATTCTTTTTCTCCCTTTAGTAGTTTTAATGGGGCATTTTGTATGGTTCCATTTTCTCTCTTTTCTCAGCGTATCAATTATAGTTCTCTTTTTTTACTTTTTGTACTGGTTGCTCAACAGTTTTCAATATATGTTTGCAACAAGTTCAAGTCCACTTTTATAACACAAATACCTTCTTGGGTAGTGCCAAGTACCTTATAATAGGAGAAGAATTCTAATTCCTTCCTCCTGTCCTTTCTATCACTGCTGTCATTATTTCACTTATCATAAGCATATATAAACACACACACATACACAATCATAGGCGAATACATAATTGCTATTATTATTTTGAACAAACTGTTATCTGCTAAATCAGTTAAAAGTAACAAAAATAAAAGTTTTTGTTTTACTTTCACTTATTCCTTCTCTAGTGCTCTTCTATTCTTTGTATAGATTTGATTTTCTAACCTATATCATTTTCCTTCTCTCTAAATAACTTCTTTTAACATTTCTTGCAAGGCAGTTCTACTGGCAACAAATTTTCTCAGTTTTTGTTTGTCTGAAAATCTTTATTTCTCCTTGACTTTTGAAGGATAATTTTGCATTTGGGTGGGTTTTTTCTCCCGAAACTTTTGATATTTCGCTCCTCTTTCTTCTTGCTTGTGTGCTTTCTGAGGAGAAGTCAGATATAATTCTTATCTTTACTCCTCTACAGATAATGTGTTTTTTCCTCTGGCTTCTTTCCGGATTTTCTTTATCTTTCATTTTCTGTAGTTTGAAAATGATATGCCTAAATGTCGGTGGAGGAGGAGGGTTGGCATTGATCTTGCTTGGTGTTCTCTGAGCCCCTGGATCTATGGGTTGTTGTCTGACATTAATATGGGGAAATTCTTCACCACCAGAAACAAAGAAAATTATGTGACATGACAGAGGTGTTACCTAACTGCAATGGCAATCATATTGCAATATAAATGTGTCAAATCAATATGTCGTACCCCTTAAACTTATACAATGTTGTATGTCAGTTACGTCTCAATTTTAAAAATGTGAAAAAAAATTAGGACATTCTCAGTCATTATTGTTTCAAATATTTCTTGTGTTCTTTTCTCTTTTTCTGCCATTATGCATATGTTTTACCTTATGTACTTGTCTCATGGTTCTTAGATATTCTGTCCTTGTTTTTTTTCAGTCTTTGTTCTCTTTGCTTTTCAGTTTTAGAGGTTCCTAATGAGATATCCTCAGGCTTAGAGAGTCTTTCCTTGGGCATGTCCAGTATACTGATAAGCCCATCAAAGGCATTCTTCATTTCTGTTTGTGTTTTTGATCTCTAGCCTTTCTTTTGGTTCTTTCTTAAAGTTTCCAGCTCTCTGCTTACATTGCCCATCTGTTCTTGCATGCTGCTTATTTTCCATTAGAGCCCTTAGAATGTTAACCACAGTTGTTTTAAATTCCTGGTCTGATTATTCCAACATCCCTGCCGTATCTGAATCTGGTTCTGATGCTTATTCTGTTTCATCCACCTGTGTTTTCTGCCTTTTAGTATGTTTCGTAATTTTTTTCTTGATAGCCAGGCACGATGTACTGGGTAAAAGGAACTGCGTGAGTAGGCCTTTTGTAATGTGGTGGTAAGGCCTTGGGGGAGAGGAAACATTCTCTAGTTCTATGATTAGATTTTAGCCTGTTGAGCCTGTGCCGCTGGACTGTGAACTTCACGTGTGCTCCTCCGTCTCCCCTCCCTTAGGTGGGACAAGATGGCTGAAGTTGAGTATTTCCCTTCCCCCAGGTCTCCTAGGTCCTGCTAAGATCCTAGCAGTTTACACTCTGCTTAGTTTCTCCTGAGGGTAGACCTTGTTAAGAAGAACAGAATGCTCTGGACTATTTAAAAAGGATTTCTTTTACCCTCCCCCTGCCAGAAGCATGAGGGGATTTTTCTCAGATATTCACTGTGAGAGCTGGTAGACCTCCTGGAGGTAAAACTCACAGAAGCACAGGGTCTCTGTGTGACTAGTTCCCTCTGGAGTTTTTAAGTCTCAGATTTGTCCATACTGAGTCTCCAGCAATTCAACAACTACGTTTCAGATTTCCCTACCCCGGCACTGATTCCCACATAGGTTTTAGCTCATGGTAAGTTGAGAATCTGTATTTACCTGTCTGGCTCTCCAATTTGGGGGGCAGTGGTTTGTCCTGTAGCCTCAATTCTCTTATGGATCTAAGAAGAGTAGTTGAATTTTCAGTTTGTTCAGCTTTTTACTTGTTGTTAGGACAGAGTGGTGACTTTCAAGCTTCTTACACGCCAGATCAAAAACCACAAAATTTCATTTTGTTAAATGAATAAATATGCATTGTGAGCCCTCACCTTGTTCTATAAAGGCCTATGATTGAAGGTGGTCAGATTTCCAACTACTACCCCTCACTTCCAGTCTTCCCAATAATAAGAGTAAATAGCTTTTAACTATTTGATGTTGCGTAAATAAATCTAATTATTATGTTTAAACATTAATTTCCTAACATATAGACAATTCAAAAAGATCTGCTGGCAGCCAATCTTGAAAGTTGAGACTCTGGGTCCTTTACATAACTCCCCTAACATGTAGCTCCTCTCATAAACACAGACGTCTCATTAAGGTTGATTGTAGTGAGTGGCCATTGACCTTTCCAGGATCTGTTACATTTTATTCATCTTCACCCTTCATCCCAATAGAAATTTACTTAACATGATAAACATCAGAAATGTTGAGAGACTGTGTGAAAGCTAGCAAATATGGGTTTAAACTCAGTATTTGCTACCTAAATGGCAAGTGGATAAAATAATGAATTAAACACTATTTGACCACATTTTAATATGAAGTAGATGAAAGAAACTCAAAGTCCATGAAGGAGGGGTAGCACAAGAATATCCCTGGCCTAGGAAATTGTTGAGTAGGGAAGAATGAATTAAGGGGACACTGGATCTGGCATGAAAACATATTTGCTTGAAACTTCTGCCCAGAATTTTCAAAACATTGTAGAAAATGGAGTAAAGGATCTTTCTTAATTTGTAATGGAGTAGAGTTTAATGTAAATATATTGCTAAGCAACCAAAAAATTCTCAGTGACAAATATTTCCAGGCTGTGACAACTAATAAGTGCAACAAAATGAACAGGTCTTCACTGGCAAACAGAAGATAACAGGCATCTCAACTTTGACGATGTATACCGTCAATTACTCAGGTTAACCAAAGGTACGGCAATGCCTCCTGGGTTGTTTTTCTGAGACATCTAATGATAAAACAACCTGACTGACCATGTTTCAATCTTTCCTGCATATATTAGAAGAGAAGTGTTTCTGAACAAAAATATCTCCACAGAATTCCTTAGAGCTCCATAGATTCAAATGTGAAGCTGAGGTTGAGAAGCACTAAGGAGGGTAAAGATTTTTATCTCATGATCCATGACATTCTCATCACGGTTCTGTTTTGTTTCTTTTTGTTTTTGCTTCCTACTTGGATTTTGTTAAGATGAAACCTAATATTGCTTCCTGCCTGGGGTATGAATTTCTCCTGAAGAGGTACTGTGATGAGTTGGTTAAAAATACAAATTTTAGATTTATACGGTGCTGTATTTAATTCATGAAGTTTTTGTGTACTGGTTTTGTTTGGATAAGTAACCCTCCTGGAACAATGTTTACTTTATGGGATGTATGAGGGAATTAAATAATACATATAAAGGTGGAAAGTAATAGAGTGCTTGAGTTATCTTAGCTATTTATTATGAAGTAGTTATCGAGATTTAGTTTGCTATGTTGGTAGCAGAGGTTGAGGTTGTAGCGATTGTGAGAGCGTGGGAAGACATGCCTGTGGTGACATTTGTGACAGGTGGTGTTTTGGTGATGATAGTTGTTACCAAGCTGAACTTAGAGTGGGTTTCGAGAGACAGGAAACATAATGTGAACCAGTCTTTCTGAAAGCGACTTCCTTGACCTCTGCAGATCCCTGAGATGTATTCAGGAGTCTGCAAGGGTAAAACTGTTTCATCATAGTATTTAGATAGTAATACTAAGGCATTCTTTTCCTTTTTTAGTGTGTTAGTTTTTGCATTCCTAGTACAAAAGCAATGATGCATAAAATTGGCAACTACTTAGCACGAAGCAAAATACTGTCACCATCAGTAGGCATTGTATTTTAAACTGTCACCCACTCACAGGAAACGAACAAATAAGTTTCTTTAAGAATGTTTTGATGAAGCAGTAAAATAATTAACTTTCTCATATCTTGAACCTTAAGTTAATATCTTTTTTAATATACTCTGTGACACACCGGAAATATAGAGAAAGCTCTTCTGCTGGTATTCAAGTGAAATAATAGCCTTGAGGAAAAAACACTTATGATTGTTTGATTTGCCAGCGGAACTAGCTGATTTATTTAACGGAATGCCACTTTAATTTAAGAGAACAGCTGACAGACAAACTATGGTATTCAGATTTGGGCATTTGGCAGAGGTATTCTCAAAAATGCTTGAAGGGAGTCTGTCACTGCAAGGGGGAAAAAGTCTCTAATACTTTGGTCAGTGATAAAGTTTGAACTTTAAACAAAATAAGAATTTTGGAAAACATATCCAGGACCACAGTTGAATAAGTGACTACTTAAAAAGTTTTGCAGTGAGATGGGTGGTGATATTACTAAATGTGATTGTTTTTGATATTGCATCACATAATGTGCCAATAAATGAAAGATCTGCAATATCAGGAATTCAGTATTTTCCAAATGACCAATTCACAGTGTTGTAAAATCAAGCATGGGT
The DNA here is from genome assembly GCF_037783145.1 of Equus przewalskii. NCBI lineage: Eukaryota > Metazoa > Chordata > Mammalia > Perissodactyla > Equidae > Equus > Equus przewalskii. Next base: position 56,989,096 of record NC_091838.1, read on the forward strand.
AAAATATGGATTCAAAGTGTAAGATAGAACAATGGATATTATTGTACCTGAGTATGAAAACCTTACGGGTATGATTTTAGAATTTAACTTGCAACTATCCTTGAAGAAACTACTATTTTTTTGTTTTGATGTAGCATCAAAGTAGAATAATTACAATCACTTTAAATGGAGAATAAAAATATTCCTCCTTTTTCAAACGATATTATCTGTGTGAAGCCGTGTTTTCTTCATATGTTTCAATCCAAACAAAATATAAGGTTATATTAAAAGCAAAGGCTCATGTGAGAATCTATCTAAATTTTATCAAATGATAAATTAAAGAGATTTTCAGAAAATGTAAATGAATACTCTTCTTACAATTAATATATTGCTTTAGAAAATGTTATTTTTCTTACAAATTTTAATTTTGTTTACATGTAATGTGTTTTATTCACGTTGCTTTTAATTTAGCTAGCATCCTAACTTTTGAGATCCTAAAAACCTTTCTGACTAGGAAGACAGTGTCCCTTCAGAGGTTAGCCAGTTATAAGAGATAGCAAAGGTCTCAGCCAGAAGCACGTCTTTAATATGCAAACTAACCAGTCCATATCTCTTCTTTCCAGCTTATACACCCCAGAAACCAATATTCCTCTCTGTTAATCACCAAGGGCCAGGTACCAGGCAACTAAGGACCACTCCTGCAGCTTAGAGCCCATCAAAATTATTCAAACTAGCCAATCATAAATTGTTTATCCTGCCCTGCCTTGTCTTTCCTGCAGAAACTACAATAAATGCCATGCCTAGGCTCTCCCCTCAGTCCCGCCCCTTCTGCCTCCAGACCAATGTGATACTTTTCCATTTGGTCCTGCATGTTACGCTGTGCCTCCTGTTTCTACAACTTGTGAGTATAACAACTATTTTCCTCGTTCTCTCCTGTGTCTCCTCTTGTGGCCGCACCTGACTCATCATCACACAAAAGAATTCAGAACAGGGACCAGCCCAGTGGCATAGTGGTTAAGTTTGCATGCTTCGCTTTAGCGGCCCGGAGTTTGCAGGTTCAGATCCCAGGCACGGACCTAGTACCACTTGTGAAGCTGCACTGTGATGGCATCCCACATAAAATAGAGGAAGATTGGCACAGATGTTAGCTTAGTGACAATCTTCCTAACCAAAAAAAAAAAAAAGAAAACCACACAGAACAAATATATTCCAATTTTTTTTTAATGAATTACTGCTTCTGGGAAGGTGAAGTAAGAGACAATTTTCCTAATCTTCCCACTAAATAAAACTAAAATTCCCAGACACCATATAGAGAACAAACATTGGAAGACTCTAAAAGGTGGAGAAAAGAAGAAAACCTAGCTTGGGATCTCTATAAACAAGGAAGGAGACAGCGGTCAGTTTTCTTAGTTTTCTTTTTGCCTTGTATATCCCAGAAGCCTGAAACATGGAAAACCAACAGGTACAAAGAAAACCCTGACTTACAGATAATTAAATGAAATGCAAAGAGTCGAAATATATCCAACAAAAATGAGAGATTAGAAGAATGAATTCAAGAGCGTGAGCCAACTATGTGCTGCTTACAAGAAACTCATTTCAAATATAACAGTATAGGCAGGTTGGAAGTAAGGGATGGGTAAAGATATAGCATGCAAATGCTAACCAAAAGAAAGAAGGAGTGACTATATCAATATCAGAAAAGTAGACATCGGAGCCAAGAAAATTATCAGATACAGAGAAGGACAATTATATAATGATAAAAGTATCAATCTACCAATAAAACAGAAATTCTGAATGCACACACACAAAACAACTTAGCTGCAAAACATATGAAACAAAAACCAACTGATAGAATTGAAGGATAAAAAGAAAAATCCAGGGGCCACCTGGTGGCATAGTGGTTAAATTCACATGCTCCGCTTCAGCAGCCTGGAGTTCTTGGGTTTGGATCCCTCGCATGGATCCACACACCACTTGTCAAGCCATGCTGTGGCAGTGTCCCACATACAAAATAGAGGAAAATTGGCACAAATGTTAGCTCAGGGACAATCTTCCTCAAGCAAAAGAGGAAGATTGGCAACAGATGTTAGCTCAGGGCCAATCTTCCTCACTAAAATAAAAAGAAAAAAGAAAAAAGAAATATCCACAATTCTAGTTAGAGCTTTCAAGATCCTTCTCCCAAGTACTGATAGATAATTAGACAGAAAAATCAAAAGAATATGGGAGAACACAACACCATCAACAAAGAGGATCTAATCAACATTCATATAACGCATGTTATATTTATTAAAATACTAAAATTGGGTACAATTTATATTTTTCTTTAGTGAAATTAAATTATTTTGGAGCGCTTAAACATATTTTAATATTTGGGTAAAACATCTTAACGAATGAGAAAATATATTCATTTAGAAAAAATATGAAAATATTAACTATCAAACATCTTTTATTTAGTATCCTAGACATACTTTCTAACGTAGTAAGTCTTTAATGAAATTATTGAAGAATATAAAAACATATTTCTATAATTGGAAATGTAACCTAATATGGAAAAAGTGACTTTTAATACCAAGTCTTCTCCATCTGCCCTTCACAGGGCTACATTGCATTTTTATTTGGCTTTTATGTCAATCTGCTCAACTTCAAGCTGTCACTATCACAGCTGCATGTGTATTTTAGTGGCTCTAGTAGAAAGCAGCATGCAAAAAGCAGCATAAATTTAAAGGACAGGAATACTACAACTAAATGTTAAATTATGTTTAAGCCATTTCCTGTATGACAGTTATGCAGCACTTTTTCCACTGCCAAAGAACTTTATGATTATTCTAAATATTTAGTTCTTTGCCACGAGGTCAAAAGATTGAATGTTCTTCACCTTAAACCCTCTCAAGGCAACTGAAATACAGAATCAACGAAAGGACGGTATAAGGTCATCTCATGAGCGTAGGAGTAGAGGAGTATTTAATAAGATTAAAGGAAAATAAATTGACAGAAAAATGAAAAAGCCCTCGGTTATGGTATTCCACGTGAATGCCATAAATTTGGAGTACAAATCCTTGACTACCTAGAATAATTTTAGTTATAAGTAGATAAATAAATAACTTATATATACATATATATATATATATATTTTTCCCCCTTGTGGCTAACTATGTATGAAGGCCTGAGCAAGAAGTGTTTCCATTGAAAAATGTATGCCTTCCTTTGAGGATGCCCCTGGGAACTTGGAAAGGTATCATCTGAACTGACTTAAGGTCCCTCTTAACTGGCCATTTTAAAGCACTTCATTTTCCTCTGCTATGGAATATAACTATTAAATCTTTGATGTATGCCCCTGTCCTCATTCCAGGGATGCTCCTTAAGTCCAGTTGTTTCCAATAACTGATCATATCATGTCACCTCTACCATTGTGATTAATGATTAAATCAAATGGTATCTCTTTGAAAAGATATCCCCCTTTAATTTTATCAAGGAATTAAATCCCAATCCTTATATCTACAGTGCCAAATTGGGTTTAAAAACAAAAAATCTTTGAGTACAAATTAAGCTAATCCGGAGAGAAAGGAATAAAGATGTTGCCCTGGGTTTCCTTCTCCAGGATTCCAGCATCTTTGCAGTCAGCCTTGTAGGCTCTCCACTTCAGTGGTGTGGAAGACTGGAGAGTGTACCCTTGACCAGAGCCACACAAGCAACCCGGCTTTAACACCAAAATCACATCTGTACACTTGTCATAACCCCTACACATCAATCACCACTACTACAATAAAAACAAAGTGTCAAGCTATAATATTTTTTTTAACTTTTATTGTGAAATAATTAGATTCACAGAAAACTGCAATTAAATGTATAGGAGGACCCCTTCATCCTTCACCCAACCTCCCCCAATGTTAACATTTTGCATTTTTATACTACAATACCAAAATTGGCTTGGTACAATCCAAAGAGCTTATTAGATTTCACCAGTTATACATGTACTCATTTGCGTGTATGTGCGTATGTGCCTATGTTCATGTGCCTGTTTGGGTGTATAGCTCTATGCGTATTATTACATGTATAACTTCATGTAACCACTGTCCTGACCAAGATACTTAACTGTACCATCACCACAAGATGCTCTACAGTTTTCAAGGAACTACTATATCTGAAGTACTCTGTTAAGCCTTTTATATACATTATTTAATCCACAAGCCAACACATGAGATAGATCATATTTTTCCATTTTTGTTGATGGGAAACAAGTTTCAGAAGGTTTACTTATCCAAAATTGGAAAACCGGTAATAACAAGTAAAAACATCAGGGTTCATCTCAAACTCTTTATTGACCTCAAAGCTCGTGCAAAGTATTTTCATAGAAGTTTCCATCCAAGCAGGAGGCACTTCTGTTTTACAAAGAGCCAATTTTTGGGGGGACAGGGGGAATGGGGAGTGAAGAGAACCTTGTGGAGAGGGACAATTTTGATCCCCTTGACTCTCAATGTGCAAAACTAAACCCTCTCCGTTGCCTTTCAAGCTTGTCTCTTCATTTGAATCACCTGCAGAATTAGTGTGTCAAGGAGAGCCACATATATATGGTAAATGTATTTCATATATATATAAAACTGAGTCTCCTATATAAATATATAGGAATGTGCACATATATATATTCGTATACATATGTATGCATACATATGTGTTATGTATTCATGCTCTGGATAACATTTATTCAGAAATATTTTCTCTCTAAAGTAAAGAGTAAGACTGAAACGTCATCAGTCATGTTTGTCTATCCAGGAAAAACAGCAGAACCAACATTGACATAAAGTTAAGTAAATTGAGTCATTTGAATATATATTTTGCCAAGGCTGAGATAAATCTTTTCTATTTGTCATATATACAGTTTACTTTGTTACATTAACAGTTTGTTGTCAAGGACTGGATGAGTGTCTAAATCACTCAGAATTATTCAATTGCTTAGCAAGATGCTCACGGTAAATCCTACCAAATTACAAATCCTTAATATGTTCTTGTTTTAATTCCTCCCTTACCGTTGTCCTCAGGAATATTTTCTGAAATATTATGAGAATTCTGGGACAAGCTTCAGGTAAATGTTTTAATATGCCAGTCTCAATTTCCCTTTTATTCACTCTTACTCACTGAGGCCCCAGGCCAGGGATATTTTTCCTACCTCTCCTGCACAGACTTTATGCTCCTTCCACCTGCTTAGAAAACTTATTCTTAATGTTCTAATGGATTCTTTCATCTGTGATTTGTATGTTAGACACTCACTCAAATCAATTGTTTTTAGTTTGCTCACTATTTTTCTCTCAGTCTCTCCTATGTATGATTTAAACGATCGGGTTCAGAGGAGGCTGACCCAAGATGAGCCACTCTGGTGTGCAGATTATTTCGAGCTGAAGACAATAAAGGCTCAGAAGACTCAGGAAGAACATTTGACCTTCCCCCTCTAAACTGCCTTAAAGAATTTAACATAGAAGGCCTGTTCAAGAAAGGAGCTCATACCATACGATAGCTATAGTATAATGTAAAACAGGTGTGATAGAAAGACACCAACAAACCCATTTTTTGTCGCAGCAAAACCTGTTTCACAAACATTTGCAAGTCCATCTCCACATAAATTGTCTTCCTCTCCTATGAATCTCAAATCACTACCCCCCACATCCTCCTTGTCTGTAGCTGAAGATATTTAAACAGGCGGCCTTGGCCAGATGTCTGAGTTATTAAGTTTTTCCTTAGTTTCTCCCATGTGTAGGAGATCAGAATTGGCCACCCCAAAATCTGTCATTTTGCCTTGCCTTGATTATTTTTAAGAACAAAAGACTCTGAAAGAAACTTTGACCTTCCCCCTGACTGCCTCAAAGAAATTTAAAATAAAGGTCCCCGGGACAGGCCATCACCATGGATAACTCTGGGTATCCAGTAGACTGGGAGGATCCTTGTTAAGCCCATTCTTATCAAAGATCTATTTAGGAAACATTATCTTTTCCATTTCCATGTGAATTGCCTTCCTCTCCTTTGAAGCCCGAAACCGATACCTCCAATATCCTCCTTTGCCTTTGATGGTATTTAAGGTGAAAACCTCCACCATTTTGAAGACTTGCTCAGTTTTCCTGGGTCTCTCCCATGTGTACATGTGATAAAGCTTTATTTGATTTTCTCTTATTATTCTGCTTCATGTGAATTTAATTTGTAGCCTAGCCAGAAGGACTTAGAGTGGATAGAGGAAATATCTTCCTCCCCTACACATGTATACATGTCATTAAACCATGTTTGATTTTCTTCTCCTAACCTGTCTTTTTAATTATTTGACCAACCATAAGAATCTTAGGGAAGAGGGAGTGGGAATTCTCCAACTTCTTCTGCATAAAAGATGGGGCCCACTACAACTTATTTAGTGAAGGTTCTCAAACATGGTAATAGGGTTCAGATTTTGAACAACTAAAATATTGATAAATATTACATGTCAATATTTTGAGCTCATTATCCACAGTGAACTTTCTTCTCTTGACTATGCTTGAAAAACAGTTCTTCAATTCATGATACTGCAAGTATTTTGCATACAAAAATAAAAACAAAGCAAATCAACAACAAAACACCAATTTCTCCCAAAAGAAGTATAGCCCAGGTGTTATTGGTTAGTGTAACTGACTCTGATAGAATATATGTTTGATACTCATTTAACCTCTTGATCTCTCATGATCACATCTCACTTTCTGCATTTTGAAGACTAAATTGTCAAGTTTGCCCCAGCTTACATAGGATGGTGAGGCAAAGGGAAAGCAATGAAGACAGCAGTTAGTTAATTATGTTTATAGTATATGAAGGAAGGAAATAAGGTGAAGGCTGTAATGAGTGCAAATGAGTTTGCACACGACATTTGTGACTACTCTTTTTCACTATTCAATTCAGTTGCTCTTATCTTCAGCTTCCATCTCTGCTCCTAGAGCTTCTTTTCTCCATAGTTAAACCAAAACATTGTTCTTAACAGATATGATCCCTTGACATCCCTGTAAAGCCTTCCTTTAACTCTTAGTAGTAGACATGGGAAATAAAAAATAGGTGCACTATAGTGGATTCTGCTGGAACCCTGGTCAGAGCCCCTTGACTAGACCATGTATCTGTCTCACAAAGACAGCAAATGTTATAGGAAATGGCTTAAAATTTGTGATATTCTCAGGAGAATTGTCCTCTGTTGATAAAGCCCTCCTTGCTAGAGATAACTTGGAGATTACCTTCCCCCGGAAGACTGCCTGATTGACTGACATGTAAATTCAGTAGCTCAGCCCCCTTGCTTAAAAGTGAAAAAACTCTGCATTATAATGCACATTCCCTTGAGTTCTTCCCAAACCAAGTGAAGACTAGAAGGTACCTAAAATCACATTCTTGCAAAGGTTCCCCAATTCTCTGTTCTGTTTTTCCTTGAAACAACTCTCTTAATCAATTACATGAGTTTAAGTCCCTGTCTCAGGCTTTGTTTCTAGTTAGTCAAACTTAGGTTATCTCTCAAAGCATAAGCATAAGCAAAGCAAAGCATAAGCTGTGCTCCATCCATTTTATCTCATGTTAGTTACACTCTTTCTTTTGGTGTAATTTGTATTTCTCTCACTTTTTGTGTTGAGGTTTTAATTTACTCTTTTTATTATTTTGTTTCTGTTAAAGGCTCTACATTTTTCTCTAAATAGATGTAGAGTCGTTCTGTGATTTTTTCCCCCAAGTTCTGCTTTTGGTTTGCCTTACCCCTTTAATCAAAGAGTTATAATGTATTTGTAAAATTTCCCTAAAGATGAGTCATTCTGTCTATGTTGTTGGTGTTAATTTCTAGTATTATTATTTTTGTGATAAATTATTCTTGCTATGTGAGACTTATTCATGCTTTGGTCGATCACTTTGTGTGAATCTTAATGTACACTTGAGAAGAAAATATATTCATTAATATTGGAGTGTTAATTTAATAAATATCCATAAAATCTACCTTTTTGCTTATGTGGTTTAGGTATTCTATGTACTTTATTTTATCTACTAGATGTATCATGGACTGGCATGGGTGTGTTAAATATCTTCCATAATTAACGTATAACTGAATTTTTCTTCATGAATCTACTTCAGTTTCTGCTTTGTAAAAGTTCTTGCTATGTCATTTGTGAATATTCAAAACGGTTAGATTTCCATTGTAAATTGTGACAGTTCTAAATGCTTTATCATTTAAAATGTGTTTTGTCAGGGGCCGGCCCTGTGGCGGCCAAGTGCTTCAGTTCACACGCTCTGCTGCAGTGGCCCAGGGTTCAGATCCTGGGTGTGGACATGGCACCACTCATTAGGCCGTGTTGAAGCGGCGTCCCACATGCCACAACTAGAAGGACCCACAACTAAAATATACAACTATGTACTGGGGGATTTGGGGAGAAAAAAAATAAAAATAAAAAATAAAATGTGTTTTGTCTAATATCACAATTGCATTTCTTCTTCCTTATGTTTTTTTTCCGTTTGACTCACATACTTCTGACTCTACCTTTATTTTTAGCCTTTCTGACTCATTTTTAGGCATTTTTCACAGATGACAGAATCAGTTTTACATTGTGAGGAAATTTGAAAATATTCATCTTATTATAAGATATTTAAGTGATTTCACATTTATTGGTTGCAATACTGCAATAGTCACTTTATCTTTTAATATTTACTATACTTTTTTACTATATTTACTCTATTTCTTTTTTCATATAAATTTTTCCCTTAATTCTTTGTTGTGTGAAATGTTAAAATTTACATTTTTGTTCTATTAATTACTTTTTCACTGATATGATTTGGAGTGCTTTTATTTTTTCCTTATATATTTCTTTTTCAGCCTTAAATTATATTCTTTGGTCACATGTAGTATATACACAACAATCATTCATTGAATTTGTTCTACTTTTCCCTTAACCATTACTTAGTTGCATTATTTACACTTACTCCAAAAAGATACAATTTATATATTATTTTTAAACCCTAATTCCCACCTATGACTTAGTTTTAGATCTATAATCAAATATGTTATGTTCGCTAGTAGTCATTTTTACCATTTCTCCCAGTTATCCTTTTTTGCTTGAAGTTCATCCGCTAGTAGCTTCCAGATGAAAGATTTGTGAGTACAGTAATCTATGAAATATTTGCACATATTGAGGTATATGGGGTAACTATTCAAGTACAAAACTGATTCAGCTTGAACTAGAAAGGCTGACTTATGGCCTATCAAACATACATTGTACATCTGCTTATCCGTTAAAGTAAGGAATGCACTCTTAAGATAAAGAATGCATACTTCCTCTCCTATGCCCTATTGGTAACAATGCCCCACTGGTAAAGCTCTATTGGTAATGCCCAGATTAGTCCCTTTCCTGGCATCATGGTCATGTTAACTTGCTAATTTGCAAGTGAATACCTCTTTGAAAATGCATCCTGGGTGTGTTTAATGTATCTACTTTGTTTGAAAAAGATATAAGATTGTACTGAAACCCATGCTCCTCTGGAACGCCTTCTAAGGCCTTCCTGGGTTATAATCCTCACTCTGGCTCATGACAAATTCACCTCAATTTTGATTTATAGGTTGGTTATGGATTATTTGTGTTGATATCTATGAACACTCTATTTCTTCCTATAACATTGACAGATAAAGAGCAGATTGGCTGAATATAAAATCTTCAGCAGATACTTTTTTTTTCTCCTCAAGTTTGTTGAAAATATTCCTTTGTTTTGCTGATCACTTAGTCTCCAGAATCCTGAAGTTGCCTGCTTCTCTTTCTATTGCAAGTTACCTGTTATTTCTATCTAAAGGACTTGGGTGTCATTTAAATATCTTTAAGGTCTAATACTTTTACCAGTATATGCTTTGGAGTGATCATTCTGATCTGGTCGTTCTTTGGTAAAAAAATATTTGCATTTTGTGGGTTTTTCCCCAACTTTATTGAGATATTATTGGGATATAACATATGTGAGTTTAAGATGTACAACATGATGATTTGCTAGATATATATATTTTGAAATGATTACCACAATAAGATTTGTTAACTCCTTCAACTCCTCACATAATTACCTTTTGTGTATGTATGTGGTAATAACACTTTAGATCTATTCTCTTAACAATTTTCAAGTATATAATATAGTACTGTTAATTATAGTCACGATGCTATACATTAGATCCCCAGAAATTATTCATCCTATAGGTGGAAGTTTGTACCCTTTTCTTTTTTTTCGCTCCCTTCTTCTTCTCCCCAAAGCCTCCCAGTACATAGTTGTGTATTCTAGTTGTGAGTGCCTCAGCATGGCCTGGTGAGCAGTGTCATGCCCCGCCCCAGGATCCAAACCCATGAAATCCTGGGGGGCCGAAGCAGAACGTGCAAACTTAGCCACTCGGCCCTGGGGCTGGCCCCTGTTTGCATCCTTCGATCAAGATCACCCCATTTCCTCCACTCCCTAGCCCCTGGTAACCACCATTTTACTCTTTATTTCTTTGACTTTGGCTTTTTCAGATTCCACATATAAGTGAGAACACACAGCATTTGTCTTTTTCTGTTGAGATTTCACTTAGCATAATGATGTTCTCAAGACCTATCAATATCACAAAAGGAAAGATTTCCTTCTTTTTTATGGCTAAATAATATTCCATTATGTGTCTGTATATGTGTATATATATACACCACATTTTCCATTTATCCGTCAATGGACATTTTGGGTGTTTCCATGTCTTGGCTATTGTAAATAATGCTGCAATGAACATGTGGGTTCAGAAATCTTTTCGAGATAGTGATTTTATTTACTTTGAGTATATATCCAGAAGTGGGGTTTCTGGAGGCTATGGAGGCAGAAGAAAGGAGCAGCAGGAGGGAGAGGGTGCTTAACCCAAGGCCTTTTTAGGGGTTTCCCTGGTAAAGGCAGGCAGAGAAGAATAAACAGTTTAGGATTGGGTAGTTTGAATAATTTTCACAGGCTTTGGGTGATAGGGGTGATCTCTAGTTGCCTAGTACCTAGCCCTGGGATAATTAAGGCAGAGAAGTATTGCCTCCTGGGATGCACTGGCCAGAAAGAGGAGTGACTCTGGAATGGTTAGTTTGCATGTTAAGGGTGTGCTCCATGCTGGGCTGTTTGCTGTTTCTAGAAATTGACTATACCAGAGAGGGGCAGTCTCTCCAGAGACAGAAAGGTTTTTTAAGATGTTAAAATATCATAATACACAAAAAATTTTACATACACTCGCACACAAAGCAAACACTGTAAGAAGATGGAAGCCATTTCAAATTTATTGACAGAGAAGTTACATGGTAGTTATATTTTTAAAAGATCAGTCTGGCTGGCTGAGAATAGGAAGCTAAGTGTAGAAGCACAGAGATAATTGAGAGATATTGCAATGATTGGTAAAATGTGATAAAAGCTTAGGCCAGGGTGTTGGTAAAGACTATAATGGTGAGAACTGGCATAATTTGTCTATGTTGGATATGGTATGTGAGAGAAAAATGGACCTGCATGGCATCTTTAAATTTTGGCCTGAATACCTGGTAATATAGATTTACCTTTTACTTAGAGGGCAAAAAATTATGAAAGAAACAGTTTAGGAGGGTGAATCGAGATTCCACTGAAAGAAAGCATTTATATACATAAATTCAACTTTCAAGTAAGAGCTCCAACTGGAGATATATGTTTGGAAATATGTGTGGTAGGCATTCCAAAGCATAAACTTGGGTGAGATCACCAAGACGACATTGGACCAAGCGACAAAGGGAAAAGTTTGGGGACTGATCCCTGAGACACTCTAAAATTCTGTTTTCTGCAAATAAGAAGAAAGACAGAAAAGAAAGTAAGAAGGAGTGTTCAGTGATAATGAAGACAAACAAAGAAAGTGTTTCTAATAGAGGAAAAAAATAGAAATGTGTGTGAGAGAGAGTACGTCAAATATACCAAATAAGTCAAGTATGATAAGCCCTAGGAATAACCATTGGATTTCACAACATAAAGGCCATTGGTGTTTACACAAGGAGAATTTTCATGGAATGTTATAAGTAAAACTTTCCTGGAATGGAATACTAGCAAACTGAAGGAAAGGAATTAGACTCAGCTAAAATACTTTAGACATTTCTTTTGAGGAAACTTGACTTTTCGAGGGGAACAAATAAATGGAGAGTTAGCTACAGGGAAATATGGAGTCAACAGATTTGTTGTTGTTTTTGTGTTTTGTTTAAGATGGATGAAATTTCATCATGTTTGTTTACTGAAGAGAATAAAATAAAAGACAGGAAAAAATTATGCAATAGACAGAGTAGAGAAATGCTGTAGTGCAAAAGTGAAAGGGTTGGCATATTATAGGAGAACATGATAGGAGAAAGCAGAGTATATGAGCAAAGGTGCACATAGCTGCATAGATGTTGGATTTAGAATTTATGGAAATCATATTCTAATTGTTTCTATTTTCTCAGTATATAGGAAACCAACTTACTAACTAAAGGTGAGAATGTTATAGGCATTATTGTAGCTTTGAGTAGAGAAGATATGATAATAAATAGTTGTCTAAGACAGTAAGAAGTTTTAAGAGCTAGAAAAACTAATAGCCATTTGAGTTTGGTACTCCTGAATTTAAAAAAGGATCAGTCAGCATGACTATTTGGTCTTCCATAGTCATATACTGCAGCTCTGGAAAAGAGTGGGATTTAACCAGGACTGCAGTTCTTTACAATAAAGAAAAGTAAGTTGAGAAGGGAAAAATGAAGTTAGAATGGGAAAATGAAGTTAAAAGTCTATATGAAAGGAATCAAATATATTGATGGACCATGGGATTAATGCTGGATAAGTGGACAAATAAGAACATAGTAAAACGAGGATTAGAGAATAGTAGTGAGTATCAATAGATTGTAATATCTGTGGAGACTAAAAATTATCTGTACTAGTATTAGAAAGAATAAGCATGAAATTGAACAACTGTAACTGGTAGTAGAAATTATAAATTTGATATTTTTATTTTTATTATTTTTTTTAGGAAGATTAGCCCTGAGCTAACTGCTGCCAATCCTCCTCTTTTTGCTGAAGAAGACTGGACCTGAGCTAACATCCATGCCCATCTTCCTTCACTTTATATGTGGGACGCCTACCACAGCATGGCGTGCCAAGCAGTGCCATGTCTGCCCCCGGGATCCGAACCGGTGAACCCTGGGCCAACAAAGAGGAATGTGTGCACTTAACCACTGCACCACCGGGCCAGCAAATTTGATATTTTTAAAAGTGACAAAGTCAGTGTATGTAACAAAGGGAGTAAATACTTGAGGTATAGTGGATGATAGAATCACAGAGGAGAAGAGGCCAAGTCTGGTGAGGCCAGAATATTTGAAGAATAATCTACATACATTTTGAAATCTCTAGGAATGTATAAATAGGTAGTATTGGGAAGAATGATAGTAAGACAGGAGCTGAAGTCTATATGGGATGAGGAAGGTGAGGGGAGAAATTTTATAATTTACTGCAATAAGAAAGTGTGGTAGACTGAATGGACTAATTAAATAAGATTCAATATCAATAATTATTATAAGGAGCAGAGGGAGAATGGTGTAAAAAAAGGGAAGGGGAGATTTTATCAAGCTGCTGTTAATGGCATTAGGGATAAGATAGAGAATAAATTATCAAAAGGAGGTTTTCAAGGAAACATTGCCCTAGAAATGATCCAGATTTCAGTAAGAGTGAGAAAGTTATGATAGATTTTAAAATTCTTAGAGTATATTGGAAAATTATTAGATGGGTGGTTGGGAAAGGGTAAAAGTGGTGTTCTTATACATGTTCACCGTGTCATTGTGACTTCTTGAAGCATGTGTTTTTGTGTATATATATGATTGTTAAATGATTTTGGAAAATTTATTGACTGAAAAAAACTAATGAAAACACTTCTAGATAAAAGTTTTGGAAGACAGTGAAATAGATACATATAAAATATTTGAAAACATGTATCCATATTTGTGGTAGAGTAAAATTTACACTGTTACTAAAGTGTAAATAATATAACATTTGCATATGAGAATTTACGTCATCATTCTCTAGAATCCACATTAACAATAACCCTGAAAGATCGTTGCTTTTTCCATTTACAGTACATGCATCAGTGTCGCACTCCCAGGTGGGTTGGAGTGGCTGGCTTCAGAACACTGCTTTAACTGAGAACAACTGAAAAATTAATGTACTTGAATTCACAGAAAGCTTCAGAGACAGGAGGACTGCAGGGCTATACTCCAGAGAGAGAAAAAGTTGAAAGTGGTGATATTTTCAGTCACTTTCTCCCGGGGGACATTTGCTCATCTTGGAGCCAAGCAGGAGGCTGAAAATGTGGATCTTACACCTGTGAAAGACTCCTGCTGGAAAAAAGATATTGGCAAAACTTAACAGGCTTCAAGGACACAGCTGATTTTGCCTCAGAAGAGAGGTGAATTCGGAAACTCTGCATAGACCACTAAACACCAAAGGTGAATGAAATAATTTGAATAATACTAGCCATTCTGAACAAAATTATAATCTAGAAAAAATGCAAAAACAATTCTTCATAAGCATGAGAGGTCAATTAAACAAGTGTGATGTGAGGGGCTATGGCTCCTGAGAGAAGGAATATACATTATGGAAAGTTCCACATTCAAACTAGATTTTTCTCTGAAGGCATTTAACAATTCACAGCCTACAGTCCAAGCAAGAAGTAGACTCTACCTGGGACTAGACTCCAAGCAGGAGGCAGAGCTGGCATTTGAGCTTTCAACTTCACAGGAACTTGAGGGACAAAATCTTAGAAAGGAGGAACTTCAAAAGACCTGCCCTGCACAAAATGCCTGAAAATATGCGTGTCACTGCCCTCAAAGGATTTAGCCAGTTCCTAAGCTGCAAATGCACAGGAAGGGATTCCAAGAAAAAAGAGAAAATCACAGTGGGATCATAAAGAACTTAGCAGAGAATTCAGCAACTGTGTGGTACTAGGATAAGAGAGGTTAGAATTCAAGATCTGCCAGGGTGAAGGGGCCCAGTAAACACCCCAGACTTTCACTCAGATAGCATAAGGGCCTAGAGTAGGCCAAATGGAAATACATCGACAGAAACAGAATCTAAAACTGATTATTAACAAGTGTACGCTATGATTTCAAACTAAATAATTAAAACTTTAGTATGAAAATATTTTCTGAAGCATTTGAAAGTTATAATTTAAACACAATATACTACATCCAAACAAAAATAACAAGGCAAAGACAACACAATGGCAGAGTAGGCAGCTCCAAATTCTGCTCCTCCACAGAAACACTGAAAACCAGGCAGAAACTGTCAGAACCAACCTTGTTAGGACTTTAGAAAAGGTCAAGAGTTTATAGTGCCAAGCAAACATGGAATAAAGAAAAAGGAATGTAAGACTGCTCCTGGCATTCAAAAAAATCTCTGTCAAAACAATATTGGAATAAAACCTAAAGAAGCAGAGACTTCAGTGACCACACATAACAAGGAATATATCTTTGAAAAAAGAGTTTGGAAAAAATAACTCAACAGATGATTACCACCTTTCACAACCACGAACAGCAAACCCTGGGGAAGGGAAGAATCTGGTTTCTACAATTACTATAATTATAACATTCAAGTACTCAATTTTCAACAAAAAAATCACAAAGAATACAAAGATATATGAAAGTATGGCCCATTCATAGGACAAATATAAAGGAGCAAAAACTATCCTTCAGGAAAAACAGGCATTAGATTTACTAGACAAAGACTTTAAGTTAATTACTTTAATTATGCTCAAAGAGCTACAGAAAACCATGGACAAAGAAATAAAGGAAACCAACAAAGTAATGCAAGAAGAAAATAAGAATATAAAGGAATAGATATAAATTATAAAAAGGAACCAAATAGAATTTCTGGAGTTAAAAAGTAAATGGAAAGGAAAATTCATTAGAGAGGTTCACTAATCTTTCTCAAACTCCTATAAAAAAATTGAGAAAGAGGGGGCTGGCCCCATGGCCAAGTGGTTAAAGTTCTGCATACTCCACTTTGGCAGCCCCAGTTCACTGGTTCGGATCCTGTGCTAGGACCTACTCCACTCATCAGCCATGCTGTGGAGGCATCCATAAACAAAATAGAGGAAGATTGGTAGAGATATTAGCTCAGGGCTAATCTCCCTCAAGCAAAAAAAGAGGAAGATTGGCAATGGATGTTAGCTCAGCGTGAATCTTCCTCACCAAAAAAAAAAAAAGGAAAAAAGAAGAGAGAATACTTCCTAAATTATCTATGAGGACAGCATTATCCTGACATCAAAGCCAGATAAAGACATCACAAGAAAATAAAATTAAAGACCAATAATTATTATGAATTTACATGCAGCAGTTCTCCACAAAATACTAGCCATCAAATGCAACAACAAATTGACAGGATTGCATACCAGAACCAAGTGAGATTTATCCAAAGAATGCAAGGCTTGTTTAACATAAAATGTAAGTGCATGTAATACATCACATTAATAGAATTAAGGGAAAAAGACCCTGAGATGTTCATCTCAATTGACACATAAAAGGCATTTGAAAAAATCCAATCCCCTTTCAAGATAAAAACTCTCAGAATACTAAGCATAGAAGGGATTCGTCCACATAATAAAGGACGTTTATGAAAAACCAACAGCTAGCATCATAATTAGTGGTGAAAGACTGAAAGCTTCCACCTTAACATTAGGAACAATGCAGCAATGCCAGTTTAACCACTGCTATTCAAGATTGCGTGGAAATTCCTAGCCAGAGCAATTAGACAAGAGTTATTAAATGCATCCAAATTGGCAAGGAAGAGGTGAACTATCTGTATTCCTAGAAGGCATGATTCTGTATATACAGAAGATCTGCAAGAATCCACAAGAAAGCTATTAGAGCTAATAAATGAATTCATCAAAGTTTCAGGGTGCAAGATAAAACAAATCAGATACATTTCTGTACATTGGTAATTTATAAAACTAAAAGCCTAAAATCTATGCATTCTCTTGTATATAAAGTATACCTCCACAAAGTTTATTTTTAAAAATAGTAGTTTAGATACAGCAGAAAACATCTTTACTCAACTTGCAATAGATCAGGAGAAAATATCCAGAAAGAAGCACAGGGGGGAGAAAAGATGGGAAGTATGAAAAACAAATTTATGTGACAAGTTAGAAATAGTGAAAGTGTCTAAATATAGGTAATTAGAGTGCTGGGAGAGGAAGGAAGAGAATGGTAACAAAACTATATTTGAACAAATTTCAGGCAAAGATTTTCCAGAACTGACAGAAAATATAAAATCAAATGTTCAAAAGTTCTAAAAATTGAAAGCAGGAAAAACACAAACATTCCCTCTAACATTAGAAATTTTTTGTGTTTTTGTTGTAGTATATTATACTTTATGTTAACATATTTACTTCTTCCTGAACAATGCAGAGATTTATACAAATTTATTTAAGCTGTCATGCCTTTTCAAATATTATTGTCACATATCTATTTCCACAAAACATTATTATTATTCTACTATTGTCAATTATAGTATTATTATTGCTTTAAAAGCTAATATACATGTTTACCTGCATGTTTATGCTTTTCGGTGATATTCTGTTTTCTTGCATTTCTGTGATTCCTCCAATGATCACTTTTTTTCCTAAATAAACTAATACTTTTATTTTTAAATTATTTTATTGAGGTCATAATGGTTTATAACATTGTATAATTTCAGGAGAACATTGTTATTTGTCAGTTTCTGTATAGACTGCATTGTGCTGACCACCAATAGCCTAACTTTTATCTGTCACCGTATATACGTGCCCCTTTACCCCTTTCATACACACCCCCATCCCCCTTCCCCTCTGGTAACCACTAATCTGTTCTCTTTACCCATGTCCACCAAATACAATAGGGTTCATACACAATAGTGTTCCCATGACTTTCAAAATGATTCCTCATGGTCTCCTATTTGCTGTATATGCTGAAATACAACAGGAGATTGAATCTCACAGATATGATATTGAGCAAAGGAAGCCATAAAAAGTAGAGTTTATGTTCTATAATTCCATTTATATGTAGGTCAAAATCAAGCAAAATTATTCTATGGTGCTAGAGGTTAGAATAGTAGTTAATATTTTGTGATTCCTGACTAGGAGGTGATGCTTCAGGATTGTTCTATAGCTTGATCTGGGTAGAGATTTCATGGATAAGCACATACTTAAAAAATACACTTATCTCTACACTTTACTATCTGTAAGTGATACACAATTAAAATAGCTTGTTACGTTGCATGTATTTCCAAAAGTCTTTGCAGAGAACTCATGAGTCAATTCTTACATACCCATTTTAGAAAACACGTAGGTCTTTGGAAAATAAAATTACACTTCTAAACAAACGACATAGCAGAAACATTCTGTTTCTGCTATTAATTTGAGATGTAACAACTCTATTGCTTTTTCCTAATAATAAAAATCTTCCTTAACAGCTCCATTTTTTATCTGTACATCTGTTTCAAAGTAAAAATAAATGCATAAATAATCCACAGATGTAGAAGTGCCATCTGGGATTTAAAACAAAGGTGTTAGGGTAATAGCAGTTGTTACAGCTTAGAACTGAAGCATAGAAGAAAATGAGTATAAACTGGAGGATTATCCTTTCTAGACATTTTTTAGGTTGCTTTATGATAAATAAGTCCCATCTGGCCCTTAAATCCAGGACTTCAAATCCTAGAAAGGCAATAACTTTATATCATGAACTAACAGATGATATAATTTACCCAATAATTGTAGATGCAATTCTGACAGTATTTTGGCCAAGGATAATAAATGTAAGTATCTCAGAATCCCAGGAGTGATTTAAGAGGATCTCTGAGTATTCACATGAATATATTGGAGGATCCTATCCCAAGCCTGTGACCAGGTTTATGTTAAAATGTTACCATGCCAAGCTCTGTATCCAATTTCTTGCCCCTGATTGCTGAAGTCTAATAAAAATAGTCTATTATTTTGTATCTTCTTTGTGAATAGCAAAATGGAGAACTAAGAAGATTTTCTTTTGCTAAGAAAATATCTTTATATATTAATTATAACATGACAGCTCAGCAAAGCTTATTTCCCTTATTATACACAAGATTTTCTTCTCATTCTTGTTATCCCGTTCCTATCACAGTTACTCATCTGAATCACCAAGGTCTAATCTATCTGTGGATGATAGATAATAGCCTGATACTTTGGTTGCATTCTATGGAAAACTAAGTAAAATATATATGCATACATTCATATGCACTTAATATAAATATTAATATTATTGTATATACGTATGTATATGTTTACTTGTTTTCTGTTGATTATAGCCAAATTTCTACCTAATAATATACTGAACTAATATCTATCATTCTAAGTAATTGCTCACATGCACATATATGCACACACACATGCTTTTTAAAAAAAATGCTCACTTTTTACATAAGTGTATTGCATGAGCATATTGTATATTGAAAGATCATTACATAAGTATATCAATGGATCAAGAAAAGAAAAAGTGTCAGTCTCTTCCCTCTCACTTTTGTCTCTGATTCACTTCATTCCACGAGGCTCCTGTTAAGGAATGTTGCTAAAACCTGGGTGTATTATCATTCTTCATCTTCCTGCATCTAAGAGGATCGTATATCCTCTGATAGAAAATGTTCATATAATAAGGATTTTTTTCCTTAAATATGTTTAAAATGAATGATTTTCATAAAAATACTAAGTAGGCAAACTTTTTCAAGGTTGATTAGCCAACTATTCTTAAATTTAATGTGGATAAGTAAATACGGAACATACAAACAGATTGTATGGAAAATTTTGAAAAGAGTAACATAAGGAGATCTTGCCCTAACAGATAGTGAAATATATTACAAAATGCTTAAATATATTAAGAAATCTTAAATATGCTACAAAGCAATTATACTAAATGCTGTTAATCCCAACTGAGTAACCATCTGGCAAAAAGAAAAAAGTGTATCTTTATGGAATGTGTTACATAATTTTTATCATTTTTGAGGACTCAGTATTTTAATGTGTATATACAAATAGATATATAATTTAATATTTATACACTTCATATTTTTCATTTGACTTATGTACACATCTTATCGGTTATTTAAATATTATTTTTTAGTTCTGAGATTCTTTCTAAGGTAAAGATTAAACCCATAGTAATAAACTTGACATACACACAAAGAAAAAACATATGATGAATACAGCCAAAAGTATATGCCATATTTGGAAAAATATTGACAATGCATAAGGCAAACACTGTATCTTTTTAATATAATAAACATTCGTACTAAACAGTAAGAACAATTACAAAAATGGATGGGGAAAAATGAAATGGACAAAATACATGGGCAGACAGTTTACTGAAATTTCTAAAATGCTTACAAAGTCACGAAAATATCCTCAAACTTACTCATGATAAAGGGAATTCAAATTAAAAAGTGATTCTCTATACAGAAATCATTTACCAGATTGGCAAGTCTACACAATTTGATGACACGCAATATGGATTATGGTTTAGGGAATTCAGCACTGGCATATATTGCCAATCGTTGTAAACTTTGATGAAATACAATGTGGACAGATTATCAAATACTTAATAATATTTTAAGCATACATCAATTTTCTTTTTTAAAGATTTTATATTTTTCCTTTTTCTCCCCAAAGCACCCCAGTACATAGGTGTAGGTTCTTCGTTGTGGATCCTTCTAGTTGTGGCATGTGGGACGCTGCCTCAGCGTGGTTTGATGAGCAGTGCCATGTCCATGCCCAGGATTCGAACCAACGAAACACTGGGCCACCTGAAGCACAGCACGAGAACTTAACCACTCGGCCACGGGGCCAGCCCCCAAACATACATTAATTTTTGACCCACTGATTTTAGTTGTAGGAAATTAACCTACAATATTCCAGAACACTGAGAGTTTACCTCAAAATGTGCAAAGCAGTTTTTTTTTCAAGACCTGCTATTTGAAACAAGATAAGTTCAAGTTAGTAGGGGAAGAGTAAATAAGTATTCATATAGATGTTTTAAAAATGTGGAAGAGCTGTATGTGCTAATATGGAAAACTTACACCTTATTTTTAATGAAATATAGCAACATATGAAACTCTATACATAGTCTCAGTTGGTGATGTACAGATGTATAAAAGGCATTAATACTGAATTTCATCAGTGGACCCCAAGATTTTAAAAAATGTGAAGTTACAAAACCAGATCGCTGTTTACAGAATGGGAAATATCTGAGAACTCACTCCCTGGACTCTTGATTCCATTTGTGACTCAAGAATTAAAAGCCTCTAGAAAGGAAGGGAAAGCAACTAATGGAGGCAGCTCTTGCCTTGCCATATCTGTGAGTCCCACATGGTGGGAGGAGTCAGCGTGCTAATTCCTCACCTCTCTTCCAGTAAGAAAGGCTTCCAGAGTGCTTTTGAAATATATTCCTGTGATGGGGAGACTCAGAATATTGGTGCTGAACTCACACCTGAGAAAGTTCAGTAATGAAAACAAGATAAAAGGAAGTATTCTACCCTTCCTGGACTCACAGAGTTTTCCAAAGCAGGTGTAGGGGAGGAAGACATTTCCTCTTCCCAAGTGGGGGTTCGTCTGGCTGGAGAACGAATTAAATTCACATGAGACAGAATAGCAAGAGAAAATTAAACAAAGCTTTATGAGGAACCATGGCCCGGGGCCTTTCTTCCCGAAGGAAGAAAGGGCACCGAAGAAGTGGGGTGCACATAGTGGTTATGTACCCCCAAACAGGGTGTTTCACATGTGATTGAAATGTCCCTTTTATAATAGTCGCGAGGCTGCTCTGTCAGCACAGAACTCGATGGAAACGACAGATAGGTCTGCTGTCCCAGTGAACACCGCGGGGTGGCAGGTGTGTTGCCTCGGGCTGGGGGTGGCGGGGGGGGGGGGGGGGGGGGGGTCACAGATGAGCTCTGCAGTCGGTTCCCGGCCTAAAGAAAGATGCTTAATCTTTAAGATGCCAACGTTGGGAGGGGGAGGGAAGTCAGTTACAGGAGTTTACCAGAGAAGCACAATAAAATGCAGATTTTATGTCCTTGCCTTTGGTATTGATTAAGAGTTTTTAGAGAGAGAAGGTCATCTCCTTTCTTCTTCCTGGTACAGAGAAGGAGGCACCTTTTACAGATAGAGATTTACCTTACAAATGTAAACGTGTCATAACAAAGGGCGAGTTCCATTCCTCAGAGCCTCCTTCCCTGTCCAGTTTATCAAAAGCAATCAGCCTTAAATAATCCTCATGCCAAAGAGACATATTTGGGGTGGCCAATTCCAGGTCCCCACATAGGAATAATTGTTTTAAATCTTTTCTCTTCCCCCAACTCCACTGCCCTGCTCTATAGGCAAGATGTGTACCACAGAGGAGAAAGAAAAGAGATCAGGACATGTTAAATCTTGCCAAATATGTCCACTTAAGTACAGGGAGCAATCCCAGCAGCAAAAGTTTGAGAGGGAATGCTGATGTTAGGAATGAGTTATAAGCAATTACCAGTCACAGAGTTGACTGGGGTAAAGACATCTCAGTTGGAGAGTCATGTTATCTGGAATCTCTTGTGGTTCATGAAAAGCTCAATGGTAAACATTTGCCAGCCCCAGGGAGTACAAGGTCAGCCTACCAAGGAAGGAATCAATGCAATTAAACTCTTAACACTCCTCTAAACCTCCATCCCAGGCCTGGAGGTCCAAAAAATGCTTTGCAAGTAAATGTAGTCTAGGAATGGAAGAGAAGTAGCAAGTTCTATTTTCCCCATGATGACTTCCAACCTGAAGCAGCTCCCACTGGGGACGATGATAGACTGTTAAATCAACTTCAGATTCCTATGGATGTCTTGGACATTCTAATTATTGACTGAGTTTCTCTTTGTGACTCAACTTTTATAACAGGAAGTGAAAACAGCTATTTTCTAAAAGTGAACATAAAATTCAGGAGACTTGCCTAACATTTCAATCAAAGGTATATAGTTAACACTCACTTAATAAAGAGCAGTACAAATGACTTATTCAGTGAACATACACAAACTGTGTTGTCACAGACTAGCTGCCCCAAGGAACTCAAGGGCGGGTTGGGAAGCATTTAACTATTTTTCCAAATTGTTATTCACCTTTTGTTGTGTTAAGGAGATGCAATCACCAACCACTCTGAACCAGACCAAGCCTCACCAGGAGAGCTCTGCCTGTGACCTTTGCCTTATTTTTAATGCTATGATCTCTCCAGGAGGAGCTTAGCCCTTATTATCACAACGTGCAGTGTATGTGGAAGCGTGTTTTCCAACTGAGCGTGTGCAAGCCAATACCCACCTCTCCCTTTTGAATATCTATTCCTCATCTGAAATAAAAGATCTCTGCTTCCTTTGTTCAGTGACACCATGACTTTCAAAATGATTCCTCATGGTCTCCTATTTGCTGCAAATATACCTTACTGTGTGAGACAACTACTTCTGGTGGAGAGTCTGATTTAAGTTGCCAGGTGGCAAAACCCATTTTGGTTTCAGTAACCATGTGTCTGTGTGTGCTTGTATATATAGTATCATAACAGAATGATAATATGTGATTAAATATATTTATCTGTGAAAACTGGAATTTGAAAGAGAGGAAAAGTCCTATTTGCTTTTTAATGCAATTTTTGATTTTTTTAAAAGAATTTATTATTTCTATCAATTATTCTTTCCACAAATTTCAGGAAACATTTATTCCAAATAAAACAGAACATATTAGCTCAACAAAACTTAATAAATAAAAAGAACATTATCATTTATTGATAAACCAATATGTTACAGTCTTTTAGCTATTATGCATCTCAACTACATAATCAAACTTAAACAAGGAGAACTCTTGTCAAATATGGGTATATAATAACCTCTCTGAAGATAATAAAAAATAGCTGAAATTAAAAATTAGATATGAATATATTTTAAGCTTAATCCAAAGCCCACACACTTTTAATTAAAACCTACTGACTTTCTAGAAAATAAAATAACATTAAATTTGAAAGTGAGAATGATGTTGTACTTCTCTATAATAAAATATTACTTAAAAATGAATTATTTCCTGGTATATTGAACATATCTTATTAGTAGAAATGAAATATAATTTATATAAATAAAACAACGTGAGACTATTCCAATTATATACTTCCGTTTAATTTAAAAATTTAGAAATGAAAGGTGACAATTATAACATTTTGGCAAGAAATTACTATCCAATCTATTAATTTCTTCTTCTTAAACTACTTAATTTTGTCCATATAATGTCATGATCTTACAATTGTCTTGGATCTATAATTTTCTTTAAGAATTTTGATAATTTAATTGTGTACATATGTCTACCTAGTTTCTCCGTATTTTTATCATTAAGAAGACAACAATTTAGTAGATTGGATCATTAGGGTTAATGAGTTGTTTTTTAGAATGGATATTTAGGAGTTGAAAAGAGTAAGAATCTTTACTCTTCAGTCACTCAATGTTGTTTGAAAAGTGAGGAGGGGCTGCTGAAACTTTATTTTTCCTAAAAAGTGTGTGTATAAAGCTTCAATGCTTTGTAACAATTGACAAGATTTAAGAAAATGCATTTACATTTTCTTAGCTACATTGTTTTGCTATGATGTATCCCCAGGCAAGCGTGCAAAGATGGGTAACTGATTCTAGGACATCTTGCTTTAAAATTATAATAGCCTATAAAATACCGTTTTAAAATAAACAGATAACTGGTTGACCTTTAAACATTTGGTCTTAAGAATAATTACATTTTATTGAGTGGTTATGTACAGTTAAAAAATCAATCACTAAGCATATTTTGGGCCTGTGGAAATTAATAAACAGAAACCTCTTTAAAATGGAGCCAGGGGGCCAAAAGGAGGAGCTCTCACTCCTCTTGTGGATAACAGAGCCCAACAGGAAGGTGAAAGACTTGCACTTCTTGACAAGCAAGAACCTCAGCCAGTGAAAGAGTGTCATGACTCAGCCAATGAAAAGCCACTAACCTCCAACTCTTTGTTTACAATAGCTCCCCACCTTCCGCTTCCTCTCTGCAAAAGAGTTTCTCCTCCCCTTGTTGCTTCAGACTCGCACATGGCTCACCGTGATTGTTGACCCCAAATTGCAATGTTTTGCTGATCCCAAATAAACTCATTTTTGCTGGAGAAATAACTGGCTGTCTATTCATTTAAGGTTAACAGGTCAAATCTATATCCAAATACAGTCTACGATGAATTCAAAAGTATATTCACTAAAAAGTCATAAATGAAAGATTTTTCTTAGTATATCTTTATAACATTTTCAACTGTCTATTATAGGTTTGAAGTTTGACTAATAAAACACTGGCGTAATAAATACAAACTGATAAGAATTTAAGCGCACATTGGCATGAAAATTTTACCTGACTTACTTATGGACATTATCAAATTGAGACAAATTATAATTCAGCTTTCTGAATTGCTTGTGAAGGACTAAGTGAATTTCTGCAGACTGTGTAAATTAACACTTATACAGCTACTGGGTGTTTTCTCGGTAATATCCTATTATTAGTAGTAATATCTTATCTCAACTAAAGAAATTATACTTTTTAATTTTTTAGTGTACTGAAAAAATCTTAAAAAACATAAAATTAAAATGTAATATGTTGTTAAAATCAACACATTTGAGTATATAGAACCAAATTTAATTATTTTTATATATTTTTTAATGTAGTAAGCACACAATATGAGATCTACCCTCAAAACATTTTTAAGTTAAAATATTGTACAAATACAATAATGGTGACTATAGTTACAATGTTGTACAACAGATCTCTAGAACTTAGTCATCTTGCATAACTAAAACTTTATATCTTTTGAACACCAATTCCATATTTCATCCTCCCTCTGGTCCCTGGCAACCACTATTCTATTCTGTTTCTATGAGTTTGACTATTTCAGATACTTCATATAAATGGATACTGTCAGCTAATCTTCAACAAGGGTGGGAAAAGCACAGTCTTTTTAATAAACAATGTTGGGTAAACTGGATATCCACATGCAAAAAATGAAAGTGGATCCTTATCGCACATCATACACAAAAATCAAATCAAAATAGATTAAAGATGTAAACATAAGACGTGAAACTGAAAAATTCTCAGAAGAAAATGTAGGGGAAAACCTTCATGACATTAGTCTTAGCAATGATTTCTTGGGTATAAAATGAAAAGCACAAGCAACGAAAGCAAAATTAGAGAAGTAGGACCACATCAAACTAAAAAGCTTCCGCACAGCAAAGGAAATAATCAACAGAATGAAAAGGCAACCTACCAAATAGGAAAAAATATTTGCAAACCGTATAACTAATAAGGGATTAATATCTGAAACATGTAAGAAACTCCTAGGACTCAATAGCAAAAATACTAAGAGATATCTGCACTCCTATGTTCATTGCAGCATAACTCTCAGTAGCCAAGATATGCAAACAAATAAATGGACTTCAACCAATGATTGGATAAAGAAAATGTATGTATATTCAATGGAATATTATTCAGTCTTAGAAAAGAAGAAATCTTGCCATATGCAATGATATGGATGAATCTGGAGGATATTATGCTAAGTAAAATAAGCCAGTCATAGAAGAACCAAAATTATTTAAAAGAATTACCCCTGTTGGTAGAGATAAGGATAATATTTGATGCCTAAAAAGATGAGTAAAATCATTGAATGGTTTATTAAGTATTAGAAAAATATTTTATCAGCATCATATTCCGTCTGTGTTTATTCTCTCTAGGGCTCCTGTAGTCACAAAGATGGTATGTATTATGAGCACACAGAGAGAAAATGTTCAGTTAATTTCCATAGCAAAATGCAGTCAAAATTGCATTGCATAGAATGGGAGAAAACGAAACCAGAATCATTTAAGAACATGTAATCTCACAAAGTAAATTTTGTGTTGCTTTGTTTTTGTTTGTCTTAATGGCAAATTGTGAAAAATATTTTTTTAAAAGAGGGATGATAAAATGATTAAAAAGTTGTTCTGAAATTCTGGGAGTGACACACTCAGGAAAAAAATAAGAGAGCGGAGCCTGTCAAATCTTTTTGTAGACATGTTTATGGCAGACTTCCAGATGAATAACTTAAATGCTTTTGGCTAGGAGGATAGTCTCTATGTGGAGAATGCTTTCAACAGAAAGCACCTTGTTGTTTGGACTGACAATGTAAAAAACCTGAAATCTAAGAACTTATGGGGCATGAATCTCTGGAAAATATCATGGAAATTATATAAATATCTGAGTTTAAAATGGAGATGTTCCATGATCTAAATGGCTCTTATGTAAATACCGTGACCTCACATCTCACTTAGAAACCCCATCTTTTAACCCAGGCCAGAGTAGCTCGATGGGAAAAGAAAGTTGCGTTGGGGATCCAGGACTTGCCTGTTTCATTTGTGCCACACAGTTTTTTTATTTTTAAAAATTATTAGCAAATGTTTGATACAGGTTAATATCCCTGATGTGTGCAAGGAGTCTGATCTAGAAATTTGATCTATTGCATAAGCTGAAATTGCTACTGTGAGCACAATTGTCTTTTATGTCCAAGTCATAATCACTAACATACTTTTTGGCAAGAAATAATGCAAGAACGATAAAATACCATTAGGACTTGTCAGGATGGCTGTTTAGTATGCTTAGCCTCTGGAAACTTCCAGAAAGATTAAGAGAACAGGCTGTGAAGAGTAAAAGGTAAAGTTTACCAATGATATTGGGGGAGGGGGATTAGACTTCATTCAGGTAAACTGGCTAAATGGATAGATAAGAAGTACAAATCAAAAAGAGAAATTGATGAATATTTCTATTTCCTTACGCTTGCTTTCAGCTGTGGTGAAAACCAAACCTATGAAAGATTAGGACTTTATTTCTGTATTCTCTTACAAGCCTCTTCAGCGCGTCTCACATAGAAGCAACTTATAAAATATTTGTTTTTGAATAATATGCAAGTTTGTAAAGATGGTATTTCAGACATTAACGCTCAAAATACACCCGCTACTACTCCTTTGAAACCTGTAAGCGAGGACGTGAAGAGTCCATCTACCTCACATTGCTCTTTAACTCAGCTCTGCTAAATTAAGACTGTCACAGTAACCCCTAAAATGTTACTTTAATCATGTTTAGGATTGGGGAAAGGAACAAGGCCATAGTTCCAGACAGATTAATAGACTATATTAAGTAGCTGAGGCAAGAATCTCCTCTATTGACATAGATGTTGAAAACTGACATTAGTGTTCTTTCTTTGAGGCTTAATAGTTTGGTCAAAATGATTCTTGAGGTTACAAGGAAATATTCAAAACGTTTAGTTGATATACCTAAAATTTTTCATCTTCCATTTTCAGAGGTTGCTTTCTATATTAGAGTTAATGGAGCAAATCCGATTCCTGAGACAGTAACTTAGAAAGATGTTACTGCTGAACCATGCTTAATAAGGCCATGGCTAAAAAAACAAGTATATTCTCTCCACATCACAGGAGAAGAAATATAAAATTCTAATCAAAAATTTCAAAAATACTTTTTTTTCTCAAAACTCTCAAAAATTTAAAAACAGATGAATTAAGTGTTTGAAAACAGATGTCAGTTGATAGCGCTTCTTGATAAAGTTATTAAACGAAACAATCCAAAATAAGCATTTGATTTGAATGATTGTAAATAAGTACATTATTATAGCAGAAAAGGCTTATTACTTAAATCCAGAGTAGAATCCGGGTGATTTTGTTGTTGTTGTTGTTTTGCTTGTGCAATTTTACTTAAGGCAAATTCTGTAAAAGAATAATGTGCAATTTTTATCAGATCACAATAACATCAAAGCCATAAAAGCACATAATATTTAAAAAGGAATATGCATTTCGTATAAGTTTTAAGCAACATGTTCTGAGAATGCTGAGGTTGTATAAATATCTGAGTTTAAAATAGAGATGTTCCATGATCCACGTGCTCCTGTGTAAATAAGGTGACTGCGCATCTCACTTACATGCAATTCAAACTTTCCTAATTAGTTCACGATAATTTTATATCTTTGCGTAAACCGTGACATTTAAATGGTGTAGAGGCCATTCATTAAAGTCCTGCTGCTGATTATATAATCTTGGTGATTGACATAAAAACAGTAAGCCAGGTCATGCCCTGGTTTTACTTGCTGAATTTTATCAGTAATAAAGGATTTACTTACTGATCATTATTAGAGTTTGATTCTAATTGTAGGCAAATACCCCTACCTTAACCACCAACCATCCAAGATGTCCATGCCCAAATTGCTGAAACCTGTGAATATGTTACTTTACTTGCCAAAATTGTCTTTCAGATGTAATGAAGGATTATAGATCTTAAAATAGGGAAAGTATACTAGATTGTCTGCATGAGTCCGATCTAATCTGTTCTGATAAATTCCAGAGTCCACATCTCCATGCAAGATCATATATTGATACTTGTAACCAAAATACAGATTCCGTAAAACTTGCATTCTGTGGGTGCTGAAGTACTTGTGAAAAACCAGGAGAATGACACCTTGTTGCATCCTTGTTTAAATAAACCATAAGAAAAACTGATCAACATTGATTTATCATAGTCAACATTTGATTTATCATAAGTTCTCTGTCCTCTGTCTAGTAAAGAACACTCCAGTGGGAGAGTTTGAAAGAGTCGAGACCAACATGAGTGATTAAAATTGGTAAGGACAGAGGAATATCTGCTGAAGGATAGGACTAGAATCTGCACAAGCAAGAAATATGGCAAACAGTGAGGAATGGGTTTGAAAGACAGTTGAAGGAATGTCAGGGATGGAAGAAAGAGAGTTCTTGTGTTAGGGTCATGAGATATTTAGAGAGAGAAAATTAGAATGATCTAACAAGGTTTTGTTTAGGTTATGAATACAATCTTTTTTTGAGGTTTTTTTATGAGAAAGATTGGCCTTGAGCTAACATCTGTTGCCAATCTTCCTCATTTTGCTTGAGGAAGATTGTCCCTGAGCTAACATCTGTGCCAATCTTCCTCTGTTTTGTATGTGGGATGCTGCCACAGCAAGGCTTGATGAGCAGTATGTAGGTCCGTGCCTGGGATTCAAACCTGCAAAACCCGGGCAGCTGAA
The DNA here is from genome assembly GCF_037783145.1 of Equus przewalskii. Classification (NCBI taxonomy): domain Eukaryota; kingdom Metazoa; phylum Chordata; class Mammalia; order Perissodactyla; family Equidae; genus Equus; species Equus przewalskii. The sequence continues at coordinate 57,019,209 of NC_091838.1, forward strand.
GCAGAAAACACAAACTTACCCACTATGCTACTAGGCTGGTCCATTTTTTGGACATTTTTAATGAGAACATTTAATTTTTTTTTTCCTGAGGAAGATTAGACCTGAGCTAACATCTGTTGCCAGTCCTCCTCTTTTTCCTTAAGGAAGATTCACCCTGAGCTAACATCTGTGCCAATCTTCCTCCATTTTGTGTGTGGGTCGCCCTGTGGCCACCAACAAGTGGTGTAAGTCTGTGCCTGGGAACCGAACCCAGGCCGCTGAAGTGGATTGTACTGAACTCAACCCCTAGCCATGGGGCTGGCTCCTAAGTTAACTTTTAATTATGCTAGGGTGTTGGGAAACATATGCTAAACATATGCTGAGGTAAATTATAAAGCAGCTTAGTTTTAGCCCAGCTTCATACCAATATAGAAGAGAATATATAGCCTTCATCTCTCCAGGAGTCAGGTTCTAAAAGACAACAAAAGAAATGCTTATACTGTCTGCTTGGGCTCTGTGTCATACCTGTACGTATCAAATGATTTTTTTTATTTTGCTATTTCTCCTACCTAAGAACAAACTATGTAACAGTGCTCAAAGCAATTCAGTTTGAAAAGGTTTAGGCAAGAAAAAGACAAATCAAAGGTAAAAGGCACTCAAGAAATGCCATCTTTATAAAACAAATTTAATATTAAACTTTTCAAAACTTCTCCATTTGTCTTAAAAAAGAATAGAACGTAATTTGCCTAGTGAAGTCCAAGATTTTGGTAACATGTCTGTAATGGACAAATTCTTGGGTGAAATGAACGCAAAGACCATGTCTAATTCCTATTTCTACATCATCACCACCACCATCCAACCATCTCTATTCTCCGCTAATGTCTTTCATATAATCACTGAAAAAAAAGTTTCTATTGAATTTAACTGAATTGATTTGAAGGCATTCACCTTGACATCTTTCTGTTGGAAGATGGAAGGTTGCCTTATCTGAAACACTCGGTTTCTTACATAAAATGCTTCACACGCTTGTCAGCCTTTAACCGAGAATTATGAGCAGGCAGGGAAAAAGACACGTTGCTCTGTAAATCTGGCTTGCACAGGAAAATGCCATACCATGCATTTTGGAGAATAAACAGAGGGCGACTTTTGTTAACCTTCTTGCTTGTCATACCATTAGGGGATTCCGTATAAGGATTGTGAAAAAGATCCAGGGCGATCCTCCCACTCGCACTATACCTGGCATAGAGTTGGCACGGTTGTCACTGTTACTGCTGTTGATGCTGTTACTATTATTAATTATTATGTATACTGCATTTTTTTTTATTTTGGCAAAAACACCACATCTAGAATACTCCTATCCCAAAGCAATCATCTCTTTAGATTCGATAGTTAAGTAATTTATGTATTTGTTCTGACTGTGCAAAAAGTGAGGCTTTCTTATTAAACAGACTAGAATGTTCTTATTTAGACTTAATCAGCTTTCATGTTTCTCTAAGGGGCATATCAATTTCAGACAATTATAGGAACATATCTTCATGTAAATTAGTTCAGACATAGGTCATCAGGCTGGATAGAAAAAAAAATGGAGGGTAAATGATTTGCTGTCCTAAAAAGGATGTGGTAAACATTTAAATTGGTTGTATGGACAGCACACGGTGAAATGGGACCCTATCTATGGACCACCAATATATGCGACAGGGACATTCACTTATGAGATCTGATTTAATCTTTATAGCAATACTGTTTATGTTTTTTCATTTTTGTATTTAAGATTACTGAGCTTAAGTATATTAGGCAACATGTCCAAGTGTCTTAGTCAGTTCAGACCGCTATAACAAAGTGCCATAGACTGAGTGGCTTAAAAACAACGGAAATTTATTTCTCATAATTGTGGAGACTGGAAGTCTGAGATCAGGGTGCTGGCATGGTCAAGCTGGGGTGAGGGTCCTCTTCCAGGTTGCAGACTGCCAACTTCTCGTATCCTCACGTGGTGGAAGGAGCGAGGGTACTGTGTGGGGTCTCATTAAAAGGGCGCTGGTCTCATTCATGAGGGCTCAGCCCTCATGACCTAATGGCCTACCAAAGGCCTCATCTCCTAATACTGTCACCTTGGGGGTTAGGATTTCAACATTTAGATTTTGGGGAGACATAAACATGCAGTCCACAACACCAAAGTTTCAGCTGGTACATAGCAACATTATACGTTTAATTCAGTCTGTCTGATTTTAAATCTCATGCCTTATATATTTTTACCACATTCTCTTATTTTTGAAAATATACCCTGGAGAGAATGATAAGGGCTTCTAGATGGTTAGTAATGGGACTATCAAGGAAAGTGCACATTTACAGTTCACATAGCAAAGTAGAGTTATATTAGTGACCAAAAAGAAATAACAGAGGCAGGCGGAGATGTCATCCCCAAGATGTTGCGCTTCAGTATTTGGGAGGGTGATGATCCTGCTGTTTAAGTAACTCTTTGAGAACTTTCTATTGTAACATATTAAATTAAGGGAATTCAACTTAAACTGTTGTGTACGGTAGTATGGTATATTTGTTACAATTAATTAACCAATATTGATAGATTATCATTAACTAAAATCCATTTCAGATTTCCTTAGTTTTTAGCTATTTTTATTTTCTGTTCCAGGATCCCACCTAGAAAGCCACATTTTATTTAGTTGTCATGTCTTCAAAGGCTCCTTTTGGCAGGGGCAGTTTCTCAGAATTTCCTTGTTTCTCAGACCTCGACCTTGACACTTTTGAGGAATTATGTCCAAACATTTGTTCACTGTTCCTCTATTGGGATTCGTCTGGTGTTTTTCTAATAATAAGACTAAGGTTATGTGTTCTTGGAAACAAGAATACAAAGGTAAAATGTCATTTTATCACGTCTTACAAAGAGAGCACACTATTAATATAACGTATCACAATTGATGTTAACCTTTATTACCTGGCTGAGGTAATTTTTGAAAAAAATTCCTCTTTTTTTTCTTTCCTTTCCATACTGTATATTTGAAAGGAAGTCACTACACACAGCCCACTTTTTAAGGTGTACGAAGTTTCTTTGACTTCCTTGAGGGTGAAGTAGCTGCAAAAATTATTTAGAATTCTGTTGCATGGGAATTTGTCTCTTCTTTCTTACTTAATTATTTATTCAGTCATTTATTTATATCACTATATTCTCATTTATTTTTTACTTTGGATTATAGTAGAATACTACGCTATCTCTCTCTCTCTCATCTATCCATCTCAAATTGTTTCAGTTTTGGACGTTGGGAGATGTTTCAGTTGGTTCCTTGTTCCTTTTGAAATACCTCCATTCCTCTGTGTATCTGTGTGTGTGTGTGTGTGTGTGTGTGTGTGTGTGTTAGCACTTCCTTACACTTAGGCACTCTAAAATATTCCAGGTTTATCTTGTTTATTTTCTGCCCCAGACTTAGGAACACCCATTTCTCAAAGAAGTGTTGGTTCCTTTTATTGGAGAATGGCAGTAATAACCAATAATCTGAGCGCTAGTTATTGGGGGGGGGGTCATTATTTTTAGGTCCCCTCTGCTGACAAAGCAAGGACATGTGTGTGTGTGCATACTAACCTGTGTATCTACATTTATCTATAAATATTTGTATATGTGATCATCTGTATTTGTATTAAGATAAACGAGTTCATAGTGATGTCTCCAACTCTACTCCATTACCATATGGATCATTCTAGCCTCTACCTCTGCCTTATCTGTAACCTCCCACTCTAAAAGTGAGATGTCTGGCTCCCACCATCCACCATCCATTTATTTAATTTTTCAATTCTGGTATACATGTATAGAAGTAACAGAATTGTTAACCCATACTCTCATGGAAAACAACTTTATCAACCAAAGGACAATAATTATATGCAGTTCCATTTGGCTTTAGTCTTACAAACTCTACTCATTTCCAAAGTTACTTAGGTCAGCACCTTTCTCTCATCTCCTTCAGTGAGGTTGTTCATGTGATTATAATATGATTAAATCTTCTTTTCACTTTTCACATTCCATCCTGGGATCTCCTGACTTTTTAAATTATTGTTTTTTAGTTGCTTATGTTAAGGTTCCCTTTTTTGTGTTTTAAAATTCTAAGTTTTCACAATTCCATCATTATAATAACAGAACAAAAAAAATTCCCCATCTGCTTCATCAATTCATCTTTCCTGCTTCCAGACTATCTGGCAATCACTAATATATTTTCCTGCCTCTTATAAATGTCATATGATTGAAATCATGTGGTACTTACAGTATGCAATGTTTTTTAGATTGGCTTTCTACACTTAGTAATATGCATTTAACATTCATCCATGGATTTTGGAGGCTTGTTGGGTCATTACTTTTACTGCTGAAAAATATTTCAATGTATAGATGTACCGTAGCTTGCTGATCCATTCACCTATGTAAGGATATTTTGGTTGCTTCCAGTTTTTGGCAATTGTGAATAAAGCTGATAAAAACATATGCATGCAGGTTTTTGCGTGGCTGTAAGTTTTCGAGTCTAGAAGCATGATTACTGGATCATATGGTAAGACTACTTTTTTTTTTTTTTAAAGATTGGCACTTGAGCTAACAACCATTGCCAATCTTTTTTTTCCTGCTTTTTTCTCCCTGAATCCTCCCAGTATATAGTTGTATATTTTAGTTGTGGATCCTTCTAGTTGTGGCATGTGGGATGCCGCCTCAATGTGGCCTGACGAGCAGTGTCATGTCCACGCCCAGGATCCGAACTGGCAAAACCCTGGGCCACCAAAGCGGAGCACATGAACTTGACCACTTGGCCACGGGGCCGGTCCCAAGACTACATTTAATTTTGTATCAAACTCCAAAACTATCTTCCAAAGTGGCTTTGCCATTTTGCATTCACACCAGCATAAATGAGTTCCTTTTTCTCTGCATACTTGCCAGAAACTTGTCCTATTGGGAGATTTTTTTTTTCTTTTTTCATTGTTATAGGTATATTATGGTATTTCATTGTTGTCCTAGTTTTAAATTCCCTAATGACAATAAGTATTGAGCATTTTTCCATATACTTATTTGCCATCTGTATACCTTCTTGGCCAAGTTGTCTGTTCAGATCTTTTACTATTTTTTTATTGAGTTCTTAAAAGTTTACATCAATGTGAGATTTCAGTTGCACGTTATTTCTTGACTGTCACCACATAATGCTCCAATTCACCCCATGTGCCTACCCCCCAGCCCCCTTCCTCTGGTAACCACTGAACTGTTTTCTTTGTCTATGTGCTTGTTTATATTCCACATATGAGTGAAATCATCTGGTGTTTGTCTTTCTCAGTCTGGCTTATTTCGCTTAGCATAATTCCCTCCAGGTCCTTCCATGTTGTTGCAAATGGGATGAATTTGTCTTTTTTATGGCTGAGTAGTATTCCATTGTATAAATATACCACATCTTCTTTATCCAATCATCAGTCAATGGGCACTTGGATTGTTTCTATGTCTTGCCTATTGTGAATAGTGCTGCAAGGAACATAGGGGTACATATGTTACTTTGGATTGTTGATTTCAAGTTGTTTGGGTAGATACACAGTAAGGGGATAGCTGGGTGTATGTCAGTTCTATTTTTAGTTTTTTGAGCAATCTCCATACTGTTTTCCACAATGGCTGCATCAGTTTGCATTCCCACCAACAGTCTATGAGGGTTCCCTTTTCTCCACACCCTCTCCAATATTTGTTATTTTTAGTCTTAGTGATGATAGCCATTTTAACAGGCATAAGATGGCATATTAGTGTAGTTTTGATTTGAATTTCCCTCATGATTAGTGATGTTGAACATCTTTTCATGTGTTTATTGGCCATCTGTATATCTTCTTTGGAAAAATATCTGTTCATATTCTCTGCCCATTTTTTGATTGGGCTGTTTGTTCTGTGAGTTCCTTATACATTATGGAGATTAACCTCTCTTCAGACATATGCTTTGCAAATATTTTCTCCCAATTGGTGTGTTGTCTCTTTGTTTTGATTCTGGTTTCTTTTGCCTTGAGGAAGCTCTATAGTCTGATGAACTCCCACTTGTTTATTTTTTCTTTTGTTTCCCTTATCTGAGAAGACATGGTATCCGAAAATATCCTTTTCAGTTCAGTGTCAAAGAGTGTACTACCTCTATTAACTTCCAGGAGTTTTATGGTTTCAGGACTTCAAGTCTTTGATCCATTTTGAGTTTATTTTTGTGTATGGCATAAGATAATGGTCTACCTTCATTCCTTGGCATGTGGCTGTCCAGTTTTCCAACTCCATTTATTGAAGAGACTGTCTTTTCTCCACTGTATGTTCTTGGCACCTTTGTCGAAGATTAGCTGTCCATAGCTGTGCAGTTTTATTTCTGGACTTTCAGTTCTGTTTCATCGATCTGTGTGCCTGTTTTTGTACCACTACCATGCTGTTTTAATCACTATCGCTTTGTAGTACATTGTGAAGTCAGGGATTGTGATCTCCAGCTTTGTTCTTTTTTCCTCAGGATTGCCTTAGCAATTTGAGGTCTTTGGTTGCCCCATATGAATTTTAGGATTCTTCATTCTATTTCCATGAAGAATGTCCTCGGGATTGCATTGAATCTGTAGATTGCTTTGGGTAGTATGGACATTTTAACTATGTTTGTTCTTCCAATCCATGTGCACGGAATCTCCTTCCATCTCTTTATGTCACTATCAATTTCTTTCAGTAATGTCTTATAGTTTTCATTGTATAAGTCCTTCACCTCCTTGGTTAAATTTATTTCTAGGTACTTTATTCTTTTGGTTGTGATGTAAATGGAATTGTATTCTTGAGTTCTCTTTTTGCAAGTTCGTTCTGAGAGTAGAGAAAAGCAACTGATTTTTGTAAGTTGATTTTATATCCTGCAACTCTACTGTTGTTGTTAATTATTTCTATTAGTTTTCTGATGGATTCTTTGGGGTTTTCTGTATATAAGATCATGTTGTCTGCAAACAGCAAGAGTTTCACTTCTTCACTCCCTACTTGGATTACTTTTATTTCTTTCTCTTGCCTAATTGCTCTGGCCAAAACCTCCAGTACTATGTTGAATAAGAGTGGTGATAGTGGGCTTCCTTGTCTTGTTCCTGTTCTCAGGGGTACGGCATTCAGTTTTTGCCTGTTAAGTATGATGTTGGCTGTGGGTTTGTCATATGTGGCCTTTATTATGTTGAGGTAATTTACTTTATCCCTATTTTGTTAGAAGTTTTTATCAATAAACGGCTGTTGGATCTTGTCAAATGATTTCTCTGCATCTATTGAGATGATCATGTGGTTTTTATTCCTCAATCTGTTGATGTGGTGTATCACGTTGATTGATTTGCGGATGTTGAACCATCCGTGTGTCCCTGGTATAAATCCCACTTGATCATAATGTATGATCCTTTTGACGTATTGGTGAATTCGGATTGCCAAAATTTTGTTGAGGATTTTTGCATCTGTGTTCATCAGTGATCTTGGCCTGTAGTTTTCCTTTTTTAGTGTTGTCCTTGTCAGGCTTTGGTATCAGAGTGATGTTGGCCTCATAAAATATGTTAGGAAGTGTCCCATCTTCCTTAATTTTTTGGAATAGCTTGAGAAGGATAGGTAATAAATCCTCTCTGAAAGTTTGGTAGAATTCCCCAGGGAAGCCATCTGGTCCTGGGGTTTTATTCTTTGGGATGCCTTTGATTACTGTTTCAATCTCCTTCCTTGTGATGGGTCTTTTCAGGCTGTCTGTTTCTTCTTGACTCAGCTTTGGGAGGTTGTAAGAGTCTAAGAATTTATCCACTTCCTCTAGATTGTCCATTTTTGTTGGAATATAGTTTTTCGTAGTATTCTCTTATAATCCATTGTATTTCTGTGGTATCTGTTGTTATTTCTCCTCTTTCATTTCTAGTTTTGTTTATCTAGTTTTTTCTCCTTTTCCTTTGTAAGTCTGGCTGGGGGTTTGCCACTTTTATTTATCTTCTCAAAGAACCAGCTCTTTGTTTCATTGATCCTTTCTACTGCCTTTAATGTTTCAATAAGATTTATTTCTGCTTTGATTTTTATTATTTCTCTCTATCTGCTGACTTTGGGCTTTGTTTGTTCTTCTTTTTCTAATTCTGTTGGTGTAATATGAGATTGCTTATTTGGCATTTTTCTTGTTTGTTAAGGTGTGCCTGTATTGTGAAGAATTTCCTTTTTTTGGCTTTTGCTTCATCCCATATGAGTTGGTATGGTATGTTATTATTTTCATTTGTCTTCAGATATTTTTTTGTTTCTCCTTTAATTTCGTCAATGATCTATTGTTTGTTCAATTGCATGTTGTTTAGTCACCACATCTTTGTCCCTTTCTCAGCTTTTTTCCTGTAATTAATTTCTAGCTTTATAGCATTGTAATTGGAACAGCTGCTTGTTATTATTTAAATTTTCTTTAATTTATTGAGGCTTGCCTTGTTTCCCAAAATATGGTCTATCCTTGAGAATGTTGCATGCACACTTGAGAATAATGTGTATTCTGCTATTTTTGGATGGAGGGTTCTGTATATGTCTTATTAAGTCCAACTGGTTTAGCTTTTCATTTAATTCCACTGTTTCCTTGTTGATTTTCTGTCTAGATGACCTATCCATTGATGTGAGTGGACTGTTGAGGTCCCCTACTATTATTGTGTTATTATAATACCTTCTTTTAGGTTTGTTAATAGTTGCTTTGTGAACTTTGGTGCTCCTGTGTTGGGTGCATAGATATTTATAAGTGTTATTTCTTCTTGATGGAGTGTCCCTTTGATCATTGTATACTGCACCTCATTGTCTCCTTACCTGTCTTATCTAGAAGTCTACTTTGTCTGATATAAGTATTGTGACATCTGCTTTCTTTTGTTTGCCATTAGCTTGGAGTATCTTCTCCCATCTCTTCACTCTGAGCCTGTGTTTGTCATTGGAGCTGAGATGTGTTTCCTGGAGGGAGTATATTATTGGGTCTTGTTCTTTAATCCATCTCACCACTCTCTCTTTTTATTGGAGAATTCAATCCATTATGTTTAGGGTGATTGTTGATGTATGAGGGCTCAATGCTGTCATTTTATCCCTAGTTTTCTTGTATTTCCTTTGTTTCTCATCCTGTGTGTTTTGGTCTACCCATTGAATTATGTAGTTTTTTATGACGTGTTTCTTTGTTTTCTCCATATTTCTTATTTGTGTCTCTGTTCTGCTTTTTTGTTTAGTGGTTACCCTGAGGTTTGTATTCAGAATCTCATGTATAAAACAATCCATTTTCTGATGACCTCTTATTTCCTTAGTCTAAACCAATTCAGTTCTTTTCCTCCTCCCCTCCTAAGTTGTTTTTCTCACATTTTATTCCATCTTATGTTGTGAGTTTGTGGTTTAAATGATAGGATTATTCTCGTTTTTGGTGTTTTCCTTCCCTTTAGCTTAATCGTATACTTGGGTATATGCTACCCTATTCTGATTCTGTCTACTATGTATCTCCTTACTCCTTGTTTTGTGAACCCTTCTCCCCATTTTTTTTTTCAGGTATGAGGGCCTTCTTGAGGATTTCTTATAGGGGGCGTTTCATGGCTACGAACTCCCTTGGCTTTTGTTTGTCTGGGAAAGCTTTTATTTCTCCCTCATATCTGAAGGATGTTTTTGCTGGATAGAGTATTCTTGGCTGAAAATTTTTGTTTTTTAACGATTTGGATATGTCATTCCATTCTCTCCTAGCTTTAAGGTTTCTCCAGAGAAATCCACAGAAAGCCTGATAGAGTTTCTTTGGTAGGTTAGTTTCTTCTGCCTTGCTGCCCTGCGTATTCTTTCTTTGTCATTCATTTTTGCCAGTTTTACTACTATATGCCTTGCCTAAGGTCTTTTTACATTGACAAATCTAGGAGATCTAGAAGCCTCTTCCACACACATTTCCCTTTCTTTCCCTAGAGTTGGGAAGTTCTCTGTTATTATTTCTTTGAACATACTTTTTGCTCCATTCTCCTTCTCTTCTCCTTCTTGAATACCTATAATTCTTATGTTGCATTTCCTAATTGAGTTGCATATTTCTTGGAGACTTTCTTCATTTCTTTTCAGTCTTAGTTCTCTCTCCTCTGTTTGGAGCATTTCAACATGGCTATCTCCAATTATGCTGATACACTCCTCTGTGATGTCTATTCGAGTGTTCAGGGAATCCATATTTTGTTTTATCTCTTCCATTGTGTCTTTCATCTCTAATATTTCTGATTGATTATGGTTTCAATCTCTTTTCTGAAGCAGCTCCTGAAGTCATTGAATTGTTTCTCTACATTCTCTTTTACCTTGTTGAGTCTTTTGATGATAGCTATTTGAATTCATTGTCATTTAGATTAGATAGTTCTGTGTCCTCAGGACTGAATTCTAGGTACTTGTTGTTGTCTCTCTGGTCTGGAGATTTGACCAGACCAGAGACATTGCTAGAGAAAGTGGGTTGGGTCTTACGCCTCCTGATATTATTTGGTTGCAGTTACCCCCTATCGCCCGAGGGTGGCTGTCAAGAGCTGCATATTCTGAGCCCTTCGCCTTCAGTAGAGATCCCAGGCAGTTGGAGCAGACATGGGGTGGGTGGTGGGAGGGGTGCTTTCTCCTGCATTCTCTCTGGGATTTCTTGCTCTGTTCTCACTATGTGGTCTTCTGTGGTATTGGCTTGATGACATCATCCCCTGCGAAAGCTCTCCCCCTGATATAGATCTTCCCACTAGGCTGCACGGGCCCTTGGGGGTCCTTAATGTTCCCATGAACAAATGTCCCCGCCCCATTCCTTCCATCCTGGACTCTGCTGTGGTCATGAATCACAGTCTTTAGGGAAGAGAGTGAAGTTCTCTCTTACTCAGTTCCAGCTCCTCTGATGGGGGCTCCAGCCTCTCTGCCCTCCATTGTACAGCTGAGTGTCTCTCCGACATTTTTGTCTTGTGTTAGGATGTCCTCTGTTGGAGTATGGAAGCCGCTTCTTATTGTATGTTGGAGGAGTGACAGTACTAGGCAAGTTCACTCCACCATGATGCTTACATCACTCCAGATCTTTCATTATTTTTAAATTGGGTTTGTTTATTTTCTTAGTGTTTAGATTTAAGAATTATTTGTATATTTTAGATATAAGCTCTTTTTCAAATATCTGTTTTACCAATATTGCTCCCAGTCTGTGGCTTATCTTTTCATTCTTTTAACAATGTCTTTCCCAGAACAGAAGAGTTAATTTTAATAAAATCAAACTTATCAATTGTGTCATTTAAGTTAGTTAATGTGTATTTATGGCTAAGAATTTGGCCTGTCTTGGTGAATATTCCATGTGAGCTTGAGACGTTAGATTTGTACTTAAGTATATCTTTTTTTGGCATTATTATATAGCTTTTTTTTTTTTTTTTTTTTTTTTTTTTTACATTTCCTTGTTATATCTGCTAATTAGTTCTAGGTGTTTTATTTTTGTTGTTGTTTCTTTGGGATTTTCTAAATAATTATGTCTTCTGTGAATAAACACTTTTATTTCTTCTCATCAAATCTATATACTTTTATTTCTTTCTCATTTCATAGTACTAGCTAGGAGGTCCAGTACAATGTTGAATCAAAGTGATGAGAGAGATAATATCTTTGCTTTGTTCTCAGTCTTAGGGGGGGAAAACTTTCAGTGTCTCACCATTAATTATGCTGCAAAGTTCTTTCATTTTTTTTTAGTAGATGTTTTCGGTCAAGTAGAGGAAGTTCTCTTCTTTTCCTAGTTTGGCAAGAGTTTTCACTATGAATGAGTATTGAATTTTTACAAGGCATTTTTATGCATCAATTAGCATGATCATATAATTTCTCTTTTAATCTTGTTGATATGTTAGGTTACAAGGACTGATTTTCAAATACTGAACCAGCCTCTCAAACCTAAGGAAAAAAAATCCACTTGGTCATGGTATATAATAATGCTTTTTATACATTGTTACATTTGTTTTGCTAACATTTTCTTTAGGACATATGCAGGCATGTTTACAAGAGATATTACTCTGTACTTTTCCTTTCTTGTAATGTCTTCATCTGTTTTTGTTCTTAGAGTAGTTTGTCTCATACAATGAGTTAGGAAGTGTTTTCTCTTTTACATTCTGGAAGAAATTGTGGAGTGGTGGCATCATTTTTTCCTTAAAGTTTTGGGGACATTCATCCTTAAAAACATCTGAGCCTGATGCTTTCTTTTTTAGAAGATCATTAATTATTTAATCAGTTTCTATAAGAGATACAAGCTTGCTCAGATTATCTATTTCTCCTTGTGTGAGTTTGGTTTTTTTGTCTTTCAAAACAGGGATACATTTCATCTAACATACCAAATTTATGGGCATAGAGTTCTTTATAGTATTCTTTTAATGTCCTTGGGATCAGTAGCGATGACCCCTCTTTCATTTCTGACACTGATAATTTTTGTCTTCTCTCTTCTTTTTTGGTTAGCTTGGCTAGAGATTTATCAATTTTCTTGAAGTCTTCAAAGAACCAGCTTTTGGTTTTGTTGATATTCTCTATTATCATTCTGTTTTCAGTTTCCTTGATTTCTGCAATAATTTTTATTATTTATTCTCTTCTGCTTGGTTTAGCCTTAAATTGCTCTTCATTTACTGGTTTTCTAAGATCAAACCTTAGATTACTGATTTTAGATCTTTATTTTTCAGTTAATATATGCATTTAAAGCTATAAATTTCTATGCACTGCTTTTCTGTATCTCATAGATTTTAATGTCATTAGTTTTAATTTAGTTTAAAATATCTTTAAAATTTCTCTTAGGGCTTCTTCTTAGACATATTCTTATTTAGAATGTGCCATTTTATTTGTAAAATCACCTAGGTGTATTTTTCTTGGTATTTATCTTTCTTGGTACTCTATGAGTTTCCCGGATCTGTGGTTTGTTGAATAATTAATTTTCGAAAATTCATAGCCAGTATTACTACAAATGTTCTTTTCACCCTATTCCCTCTTCTCAACTTAGTTTTGCAATCATGTAAATATTACACCTTTCATAAGTATCTCACAGTTCTTTAAAATGTTTTTCTGGATTTTGTTTTTTCCATTTTTTTTCTCTTTGTATTTTAGTTTGAGATGTTTCTGCCAACCTATCTGCAATATCACTGATACTTTCCTTGGCCTTGACCAATCTGCTCCTGAGATCATAATAGTCATCCTTTGTTTTTGCTATAGTGTTTTTGATTTCTAGAATTTCTTTTTTATTCTTTTTTAGAGGTTCTATTTCCCTTTTATGTTATCCACCTGTTCTTGCATATTTTCTATCTTTTCCCCATTAGTGCTCTTGACATATTATTCACAGTTATATTAAATTCCTTGTCTTCTAATTAGAACATCTGTGTCCAAGACATTGTTCTGGTTCTTATGCTTACCTTTTCTCTTTAGATTTCATTTTTATTACTTTTTGGCATGTCTTATCATCTTTTTCTTGAAAGCTGTACATGTTGTATCTGGCAGCAGGAACTGATAAGTAGGTTTTCAGTGTGAGAATTTAGGTTAACCTGGCTAGCAGTGGGCTGTGTTTAATGTTCTATGGCTGAAGGTAGAATAGGCTTTATAAAACTCTAGTCCCCTGTTCTTGTCTTCCCTCTTGGCTTGGGGCTTCCCTGAGTCCTCATTCTCAGAAAGAGTCTGTATCTTTCAGTTCTTCCTGTGTAATCCACTGTTATTATACTGCGGCACTATTGGTGTAATGGTAAAGTGAAGGGAAGGGAAAATTTTCTATAATCCTACTAATGTATCTGTCATTCAACAGGTCTGTGATGCTGACAAGTGTTTCTCCATTGGTATATCTTTTTATTTTTCCCTCTCAGGTTAGACAAGAAGTCTAGAGTGGGCTAGAGCTGAAGAAAAGCCCTACTCTGAACTGGGTAAGGTTCTGGTCAGGTCATTTCCATGGAGAGCCAACCTTCATTATGGAGAACACTATGGTATATTTCAGAGATTAAATATACCTCCTTCTGCCAGAACTATGAAAGTCTCTTTCTTGGACCTTACTCTGAGAATCTGGTGAGTTTCCTAGAAGTAAAACCCCCAAAAGTGCAGTCCCCTCTTCCAAGACTATAACAGTGAGGAGATTCTTACTTCCCTGCTGGTCTACTCAGGCTCCAGAAATTCATCGAAAAACTGTTTCAATGTTCCTACCAGTTTGAAACTCAAGTGGCTTCCACTTCAGGTCAGGAGGTCTCGACTGTGACTCTGAATTTACCTGTCTCTCCAGATTTTGAAGTGGTGTTTGCTCTGCACTCTGAGTTTCCTAATGGATGTATGAAAAGTGATTGAATTTCAGTTTGTTTAGGTTTTCCTTGTGTAAGGATGGGAGTGACAACTTCAAAGCTCTTTACATGTCAAAGCTGAAACTGGAAGTGGCAAACAATTTTTATATTATCAAGCTTGTTTAAATCATAATAAAGTCCATTTTATTAATTTTGATGTTAGAAAACTATGTAAATTAGTGGTCTTCATTATTTTTAATTATATTCTTATAATTAGATAATGATATTGAACTTCAGAATGATGATAAACTATTATATTGAAAAAAGGCTGCCTATTTATTTTTTAAACTTAAACTAAAATCTGTTGATAGACAAGCATACTCAAATGTAGGACCAAAACACATGTGCTAATCTACCAATGAGTATAAAATAAAACAGAATAAATATTTAATCTCTTTTATTAGATTGTATAAAAGAAAAATATTAATCTTGGTATCTACAACATAACTTGACTTGGTGTATTCATAAAAATTTTTAATAAAATAATGTTGCATCTAATATTTTTCCAAAAGTCATAAGATTGTCAAATAATATGGGATCAAATGTCAATGCTTTGATTTCGATGCTAATTTAAAGTGTCATAAGGTTTCAGTAAAACCAACCATGTTAATTGCCAAGAATGTGACGGAAAACAGTCTATGATCTTTTCCCTCAAAGAGCTTGTTTAACTCTACATAAACTTAATAATATCTGTTTTATTTCTTTTACTTATGAAATATGACTATGATTTGGAGTTTTAAATGCATCATTTCTCTCTGAAAAGCAGTTAAAAGGTACTTGAAAATTTTGAACTATTTCACTTCACTGTTCTTAACATTAAAAAGGAGATGATAATTTCCCCTTTCGCAGTTGCTGTAATTATTTGAAATAAAACATGTGAAGCATTTAATAACATGGCTGAAAAAATGATAGGATTAAGAACTAACCAGTATGGTTTTACACCTTAATCCATGTTGAGTTGATTTTTGTGTATGATATAAGAGAAGGGTCCAATTTCATCCTTTCATACATGTGTATATCCAGTTTTCCTAGCACCATTTATTTAAGAGACTATCCTTTCTCAACTGTACATTCTTGGACCTTTGACAAAGATTAATTGACCTTACATGTGTGGGTTTATTTCTGTGCTTTCTATTCTGTTCCATTGGTCTAGGTATCTCTTTTTATGCTGGTACCATACTATTTGGTTTATTATAGCTTTGTAATATAATTTGAAATCAGAAAATGTGATGCCTCCAGCTTTGCTCTTCTTTCTCAAAATTGCTTTAGCAATTCAGGATCTTTTGTGGTTTTTTTACAAATTTTAGGATTGTTTTTCCTATTTCTGTAAAAAATGCCACTGGAAGCTTGACAGAGATTGTATTGAATCTCTTAATTGCTTTCAGTTCAGTGGACATTTTAATAATATTAATTCTTCCAATCCATGAATGTGGGGGACCTTTCTATTTATTTGTGTCTTCTTCAATTTCTTTCATCAGTGTTTTATATTTTGGGAAACAATCTGGATTTGATCTTCAGGACTATCATTTGTGTTGGACAGACACCCCCAAAGGTGTCCATGTCCTAATTCCTAAAACCATATTGGTTATTCTATTATACATTAATTTATTTTCTGCTGTCCCTAATAGAAAGTATGCCATGAGAACACAGAGGCCTTGCCTAGTTTCATGCTGTATCCTATTAATGAGACAAATATGTCTAGACAGTTTTTGAAATAAATAGGCACAATTAAATATTTTTAAATTACAAACAAATTAATTTATAAGATTGTTCAACAGTTGAATTGGTTGAATACACATTGGTCAATAGTGTTCTATTCACTGAAGCAGCTAATTAACATTGTGACACGGGGCCAGCCTGGTGGTGCAGCAGTTAAGTGTTCACATTCCGCTTCAGCAGCCCGGGTTCGCCAGTTCAGATCCTGAGTGTGGACATGGCACCAGTTGGCAAGCCATGCTGTGGCAGGCGTCCCACGTATAAAGTAGAGGAAGATAGTCACGGATGTTAGCTCAGCGCCTGTCTTCCTCAACAAAAAGAGGAGGATTGGCAGCAGATGTTAGCTCAGGGCTCATCTCTCCCCCCCACCACAAAAAAAAAAAAAGAAAAAAATATTGTGACAGAACTATAATAGAAAAACCACAGAAGACAATAAATATGGGTTAAATTTTCTTCTAATATATGAGTGTGTACTTAGGCACCACTAATTTGCAAATGTAGTACACTTGCATAAAATAAACATAAAGAGCAATGAAATAGAAGGCAAAGTATAGAAAAAGAATTCCAAAATTAATTGAGTGTAAAATGTGGCATCTTCAAACAGTGGGGAAGAAATAGTATTGGGAAAATATATTCATATATCTTTTCCTTATACAATGTAATAAAATAAATTCAGCTTCCACATTTTTGACATTTTGAAGCAGACAAGTAGTATTTGTAAAACTAATAATCATTCCAGCATAAGATAAACTGTTTTGCACATGTGACACAAGAAGAACACGAGTACATAAAGATATGTATATCTGTGTGTATATAGTGTGTCTATACACACATACTAAGTGTGTGTATACTGTGTATATATCGTATCTTCTAAAGTTCAGAGGTTAAGAGCTCAGCTTTTGGAACAAGACTGAGTTTGACTGTCAACTTGACCATTTAATAGTTGCATAATTTGTCCCAATTGTCTAACTTTCTTGTGTCTCAGTATTCTTATATATAAAATACGAATAATTAGATCACTCACATTATAGGGTTTTGTAAGGATTAAACTTGTGTTTATATTTAGCAGTTAGAGTACCTACAATACAATAAGCTTCATGTAAATGTTTGTGGTTTCTATAATTATTAGTAAAATAAGAAGAAAAATATGGATTTTCACCCCACTGCCAACATAGTTGTGTGTTTTGCATTCTTCGGAAACATAAATGACAATTTAAAAATAGTAGCTTAAATTACCTGGAATTCCAAAGGGAAAGTATCACACTATTTTTGGCCTGTTGAACTGGCCAAGATTGAAAAAAAAAGAAATACAAATAAAATATTACCAACTAGATAATGTTTCTTTGACATTTCTTTGATCCCTTTGGGGCTTGATTAGCTATTTTTAAATTTGAAGTGAATAAAAATTTAAACATATGAACAAATATTATGGAAAATTTTGAAACAGAAGAAAACATGTCTTATTTTACCAGATAGTAAAATATATTATAAAATGTTTAAATGTTTTACAAATTAATTAGAGTCAGTTTTATTAATTGTGATGGGCTAACCATCTGGTGAACAATAGCTTATATCATTATGCCATTATTTAACATTTTACACAAAAATTATCTATCATCTTTGAGTACTATCAGAGTTTAAATTTTCACACTTATGTATGTTCATATAATTTTATATTTACATATATTACTTGTCTTTTAAATATTATTTTGAAGTGGTGAATGATTTTCTATGATAGAGATTAAATTCTGTGTCATAAATTTGACTATACACACATCAACACAGAGTATATTATCTCATAAATAAAATAAACATTCTTTTTTTTTTTTTCTGCTTTGTCTCCCCAAACCCCCTGTACATAGTTGTATATCTTAGTTGCAGGTCCTTCTAGTTGTGGGATGCAGGATGCCGCCTCAACATGGCCTGACAAGCGGTGCCATGTCCGCGCCCAGGATCCGAACTCTGGGCCGCTGCAGTGAAGCACGCGAACTTAACCACTCGGCCACGGAGCCGGCCCCTAAAATAAACATTCTTAAAAATAAGAAGACAGTTTTAAAGGCATTGTAAAATCAGTAAATGGAAATAATATATGGACATTCAGGTAATAGAAAACTTTCAAAAAAGAACACATGAGAATATATTCAATCTTATTCATAAATAAAATTAACATGAACAGTTTCTGTACATAAATCATTTGTCATCTTGGAGAAGCTCCCAGTTTTATGGTACACAAAGTAAGTGATGGTATAGGGACATTCAGCACACACATATAGCTGATGGTTGTATAATTTGATGATAGATAATGTGGAAGGATGTTTAAAAATAAACATAAGCATTTTAATTACACATACATTTGTGACTTACTGATTCTACTTCTAGGAAATTATTTTACAGGTATAATGGAACTCTGAGATTTTATATAGAAAATGCTCAAATCAATTTATGTGTGTAGTTTGTTTTTTGTAAAAACTAAGATTTAAATGAGCTAAATTCCTATCAGAAAGGAGCAAAACAAGAAATATTACCAGAAATAGAGAGGAATACTACATTATTATAAAAAGTAAATTCCCCAGGCAGATGTAAAATTAGAAATTTATAGTAAACTAACAAATGAATTTCCAAATATATTATAAACCTGAGAGGAGAAATAGAAATATTCTCAATTATATTTTGAGATTTCAACATTCATCTCTCAGCAATAGAAAGAACAAGATAGAGGATATATATGGATAAAGTAAAACTCTACAATACTATCAAACAATTGAGCTAATTGACAGTTACAGAGTGTTTCATCCAATATCAGCCTTCTTTTCAAGTACACATAAAATATTTACCAGGATCATATTCTGAGAAATAAAACAAACCTTAACATATTTTCAAAATTTAGAAGCTTACAAAGTATCACTCTGACCACATTTAAATTATAATTAAAATCACTAACAGACCAGTGTGCATAAAATCCTCAAATACTTTAAATTTAAACAAGACAATTCTGGGGCTGGCCCTGTGGCCAAGTGGTCAAGTTCAAGTGCTCCACTTCAGCAGCCCGGGGTTTGCCAATTTGGATCCTGGTCATGGACCTATTCACCACACATCAAACCATGCTGTGGTGGCATCCTACACAGAAGAACTGGAATGACTTGTAACTAAGATATACAACTATGTACAGGGGCTTTGGGGAAAAGAACAAGATAATTCTAAATATTTCATGTTTCAAAAAGGAAGTCACAAGTGAAATTACAAAATATTTCTGAATAGTATGAAAATAAAACACACCAAAATTGGTGGGATGTAGCTAGAGTAGTAGTTGTAGGAAAATGTATGGAATCAAATACTAGTATTCAAAAAGAAGAAACATCTCCAGTCATTAACATATTTAAAAACTATCCAACAAAGAAAATTCCAAGCTCATAACTAGCGAATTCTGCGAAGCACTTAAGGAAACATGCTCCCCCTCCTTCACAAACTCCTTCAGGAAATTAGAAGATGAGAGAACTCTTTCTAACTCATTTTATGAGAGCCGCATTTCCCTGACACCAAAACCAAGTGAAAAACTTTACAAAGAAGGTAAACTACAGAAAAATGTCTGTCATGCATACGGGCACATAAATCATCAATAAAATGTTATCACATAGAGTTCAGCAGCATATAAAATGAACATCATGATCCAGTGGAGTTTATCCTGAGAAACAATGGTGCTACATTTGAAAATCAATCCAAGTAGTTCAACATAAAACATACTAACTGAAAAAGTTTGTGTAAATATATGCAGAAAAATAACTTGACAAAATTCAAAATGCAATCATACAAAACTCTAGCAAACTAGGAATGGAAGGACCTTTCTCAACTTGATGAATGGTATTTGAGAATACCTTTTTTTGATGGTAAAACAAAATGTTTTCCATCTATAACTTTAAACAAGGCAAAAACATCAGCCTTCATGATTGCTATTCATCATATGGAGTCCTAGCAAGTGCAGTGGGGCAAAATAATAATAACAATAGGAATAAATGGAAGATTTGGAGTAGGAAGATATAAAGCTATATTTTCATAAGTTATATATTTTACATTTATATAAATGTCTTTCAACCAAAATAAATTAGAACCTTTCAAAATTATTTGATAAGAAACAACAAAATTTGTTTAAAAAGGAAAAAGACAACAAACAAAGCATTTACAAAAAAATGACATGATCATCTATCTTGAAAATCTGAAAGAACTGACAAGAAAACTTCTGGAACTAATAAGCAATTATAGCAAGGTTGCAGGGTACAAGGTTAATGTACAAAATCAATTGCTTTCCTATATACTAACAATGGACAAGTGGAATTTGAACAATACCATTGATATTACCACAAGAGAATAAATTCTTAGATATAAATCTAAATATGTACAAGATCTAAATGAGGAAAATTACAAACTCTGATGCACAAAATTAAAGAACTTAGTAAATGGAGAGATATTCCATGTTCATGGATAGGAAGTCTCAATATTGTCAAGGTGTCAGTTCTTCCTAAGTTGATCTGCAGATTCAGTGCAATCCCACCCAAAATCCCAGCAAAATATTTTATGGATATCGATAAACTGATTAGAAAGTTTATACGGAGAGGCCAAAGACTCAGAATAGCAAACACAGTATTAAAGAAGAATAACGAAGCCAGGGGATTGACATTACCTGATTTCAAGACTTACTGTAAATGTACAGTAATTAAGATAGAGGGGTATTGGTGAAAGAATAGACAAATAGATCGACAGATCTGAATAGAGAACCCAGAAACAGACTTCCATAAATATAGTGAACTGATCTTTGACAAAGGAACAAAGGTAACACAATGAAGCAAGATATTCTCTTTAGTAAATTGGCCTGGAATTGCACATCAATATGCAAAAAAATGAATCAAGACATAGGCCTTACACTCTTCTAAAAATTAACTCAAAATGAGTTATAGACTTAACTGTAAAATGTAAACTATAAAACTCCTAGAAGATAATATAGGAAAAAACCTAGATCACCTTGGGTATGGTGAAGCCTTTTTAGATACAACACCAAAGATGCAATCCATGAAAGCAATAGCTGACTGAACTTAAAATTAAAAACTTTTGCTCTGTGAAAGATATTATCAAGGGAATTAGAAGACAAGCCATTGACTGGGAGAAAATATTTGAAAAAGATATATGTGATAAAGGACTGTTACCCAAAATAGATAAAGAACTCTTAAAACTCAACAATAAAAAAACAAACAATCCCATTAAAAAATGAGTCAAAGACCCTTATAGACACCTCACCAAAGAAGATATACAGATAGCAAATAAGTACATGAAAAGGTGCTCCATATCATGTCATCAGGGAAATGCAAATTAAAATAACATTGAGATGCCACTACACACCTATTGGAATGGCCAAAATATGGAACACTTACAACAGCAAATGCTGGCGAGGATGGGGAGCAACAGGAACACCCATTCATTGCTGGTGGGAATGCAAAATAGTAGACCACTTTGGAAGACAGTTTGATAGTTTTTTACAATACCAAACATACTCACACCATACAGTCCAGCATTCAGACTCTTGGTGTTTACCCAAAGGAGTTGAACTCTTATGTCCACACAAAAACCTGTGTATAGACATTCACAGTAGCTTCATTCACAATTACCAAAACATGGAAGCATCCAAGATGCCCTTAGCAGATGAACAGATAAACTGTAGTACATCTAGGCAATAGAATATTATTCAGTGCTAAAAAGAAAGGTGCTATCAAGACTTGAAAAGATATGGAGACAACTTAAGTGCATATTACTAAGTGAAAGAAGCCAATTTGAAAAGGTTACATACTGTATGATTCCAACAATGTGACATTCTGGAAAAGGCAAAACTATGAGACAGAAAAAAGCTAGTTCTTGCCAGGGGTGGAGGGAGAGAGGAGAGATGAATAAGCAGAGCACAGAGAAGTTTTAAGGCTGTGAAAATATTCTGTATGATATTTTAATGATAGATTTATGTTGTCATACATTTCTCCAAACCTATAGAATGGACAACACCAAGAGTGAACCCTAAGGTAAACTGTGGACTTTGGCGATAATGACCAGTTGGTGTAGGCTCATCCGTTGCAACAAATTACCACCCTGGTGGGTGATGTTGATAATAGCGAAGCCTATGCATATGTGAGTGTAAGGGCTATATGAGAATTCTCTGTACCTCCTTCTCAATTTTATTGTAAACCTAAAACTGCTCTAAAAAAAAACTGTTAAAAAATAACATAATATTGATCACAGATTTACATGTAAATTGAAACGCTCTAAATCTTTTAGAAGATAACACATGAGAAAATTTTCAGGACCTAGGACTTGGTGAAGAGTTCTTAGACATGATGTTGAAGACCTGATGTGTAAAAGAAAAAATGATAAGTTGGATTTTATCAAAATTGAAGTTTTGTTCTACAAGGATTTTGTTAAAAGGGTGGAAAGACTAGCTATGAGCTTGGAGAAAATATTGGTAAGCTACATGTCTGATAAAGGACTTATATATAGAATATATTCTCACATCTCAATGGTGAAAAAAATTAGAAAATGAGCCAAAATATGAAGATAAAATGACATTTCACTGAGAAGATAATCACATGAAAAGATGTTTAACATGACTAGCCATTAGACAAATTCAGATTATAACCACGCTAAAATATCAGTATACACATATTAAGGCAGTTAAAGGAAATTTTAAATAATGACATTGCAAATGCTGGTGAGGATGAGAAGGAACTCTTTCTTTTCTTTTTCTTTTGAGGAAGATTGGCCCTGAGCTAACAACTGTCAATCCTCCTCTTTTTCCTGAGGAAGACTGGCCCTGAGCTAACATCAATGCCCATCTTCCTCTACTTTATATGTGGGAAACCTACCACAGCATGGTGTGCCAAGTGGTGCCATGTTCGCACCCGGGATCCAAACCAGTGAACCCCGGGCGGCTGAGAATCAGAATGTGCGAACTTAACCACTGCGCCACCTGGCCAGCCCCCAGAGAAGGAACTCTTTCATACATTGCTGGTCAGAATGTAAAATGGTGCAGCCATTGTGAAAAATAGTTTGGTAGTTTCTTACAAAATTAAACATACACTTACCACACAACTCAGCAATTGCACTCCTTGGTATGTATCCTGGGGAAACAAAAATTTATGTCCACACAAAATCCTGTATAGGGTTATTTATAGCAGCTTTATGTGTAATAATCAAAATTTGGAAACAACCAAAATGTCCGTAATAGGTGAATAGTTAAATTAAATGTGACACATTCATGCGATAAAAGAGCACTTAACTACGGATTCACCACAAAATCTCTGATGGGTGTCAGGGAAGTGTGCTGAGTGAAGAAGTCGTTTTCAGAAGGTCGCATACTCTGTGATTCCATTTATATAGCATTCTCAAAATGACGAAAGTAGAGAGACAAAACCCAGATTGTTTAGAGGTTAGGGATGGTGGTGTGGGGGAGGTGGGTGAATTTAATCATAACGGGGTGGCATGAGGGCCATCTGGGTGGTGAGGGTGCAGCTCTATATCCTGATTACAGGGTTGGTTTCACAAATCTACACCTATGATAAAATAATGTGGAATTATACTCAAACATTTACTCATATCACTTTCCTGGTTTTGATGTCTGTACTATAACTTTGTAAGATGAATCCACTGGGGGAAACTGCTTGCCAATGAGAAAATGTTAGATCTTTATTGATGACTCATGGTAAGCAAATCATTCATTATTCAAGCCAGGATTGGCTTGAATACATACATATATATAATATATATTATATATATAATATATGTATTCTGAAAAAGAATTGTATGAGAAAGAGAAAACAAATCTTTCATCTTACCACTTAAGTCTTGATTTTTTCAGAAATCCCTGTAACTTACAAGTTTTCCTGGGTTTCAAGTTATTCTGGAATCAATTATACATTTTGATTTTTAAGGTTTTTGCCTTGTTTCTATTACCATACGTTAGATGAATTTCAAAATCGTATGGATATTATATATCAAATGAAAAAAATATCAAGCAAGAAATTTGAAGACATAAGAGACTTCCACATTGTTTAATCCTTAAGCATAATGAGGAAGTAGATTTGATTAGAGCAGCTTTGATTCCAGACCCCTACAAATTAGGCAGAGATATCCAAAGAGCGACCTCCCTCCCTGTTGAGATTGAATCTATATCCAAGCATTGTTTTAACAGAAAGAGAAAAATAATAATGTCATAAGGTGAATACTTCCTGCTTGATGTCACATGATGAGCGCTGTGTTAATCCCCACCATGTAGGTTTTTATAAAAAGAACAACTTACTTTTATTTCTTTGTGCTTTTGTGGACTCTATTGATCAAAAATTCTATCTTGATGGAACAGGATATATAGTTATTTTATAGTAAGATTTCAATAATGGTAATATCAGTGGCTAACCTACACCAGCATGCCATTTACCATTACGTTTTTGTTGCATTTGATACTAGAGACTTAGAATAATGAACTCCTTTCAATTGGATAACTATTGGATCAAAATTTGCAACGTTTTACAAATATTCTATTTTACCATTCTATTTTCATTAATTCTCCATCTTTGCCTTTCAAAAAGTGAAAATATAACATGCAATGTTTTAACTCTTCTTGGTAACTAGATTGTATTGTTACCTTATATTTCGAGGAAAGTTCTATTCTCCAGCTATCTTTGTACCTTTCTTCAGAACTAAATTGAATATTTATCATAGCAGGGAGATATTTGTTCCTCAGTGATAAAAGGACTTCTGATATTTTTTATGGTATAGGCTGCCAGATGGTACTCTCTGATGCTCATTCTAGCCTTGCTCTCTAACTGCTTACATCCATTGAAAGGTAAAAGCCAGGTTAGTTGGAATTTTCAACTGAAATATGAACAGAAGATGCATTGAGATGGAGAGAATATTTCACTCCTTACATGTTTGTTTCTCTTTATTGTGCTTTCCTATCTTTGCCCTTCAAATGTTCATAATGTTCTAATTATAAGTACCCCTTCATGCTGTTACCATGAGTGACTAAATGGAAAAAAAATATTCACTTGCATTGATGCTAGGAGCACAGAGATTTTCTTGCTTTTGGCTGTTACTGCTTTCCTGGCATATGAATGAAAGTAAATTCAACTTTGATGTATGGCATAGGGCCACACATTTAACACCTCATAATTACAATATGGAGTCATATTATAGCTAAAGCTATTTTTTCCCAATTGGAATGACAAAGCATTCTCTCAAGGCTGTTTTGTTATCTGCTATACACGATACATATTTCACTTTACTTGCTGATGACATAAAGTGCTCCCGAAGGTACTTGTTCTTTTGAAAAAGAGTTCAACATGTACTATGAGATTACAGAAAATCTTAGTTTATTAAAATATCTAAAAGAATGTAGGATTTCCATTTAAGTCTGTAGGGGAAAACAACTTCTATTCTGCAAGCTAACAAGAAAATCTAAGTCTTACTTATCCAGATAGCATCTTTAAAAATAACATATTTTTGTCTTCTTTTTCATTTTATTTTTTCTGCTGATCCCCTCTTAATATTAGAATAAATCTCATATGTATGTGACAAGTAAGGTATATAATGATTTGGAAAATATGAAATTCCATTCTGTTTTTTAGTTTTTCACAACTACTTCATCTCTTCGAGCAACAACTGGATTCACTCTATCATTGTTGGAAAAACATAATATTCCATTTTTATGTATTACTTAGAATCCAGATAATGTTTTAAAGAATTTCTTAAACATGGATATTTATCATTAGTCTGGCGTATAAACCAATACTGTTGGAAAAATGGTAAGGTAGGTAAGTAAAGACATACACAACTTTTGCCTTGCATCTGTGGGAGATCTTGGCGAAATTTTCCCGTTCCTCCCTCAGAATAGCAGACCTCTGCTTTGTATCAGTTCAGGATTCTGAGAGTGAGTGGGTTTCCAGTCCCTCCCACAAGGGCAGAAAGCCTTTGCTTCTAGTCCTCCTTCAAAGGTAGTTCATATGGACTGAATTGTGTCCCCTTAAAATTCATGTGTTGTAGCTTTAACCCCCAAAGTGATGGTATCTGGAGATGGAGCCTTTGGGAGGTAACTAGGTTTAGATGAGGTCATGAAGGTGGGTCCTCATAATGGGATTAATGCCCTTATACGAAGAGGCATCAGAGAACTCTTTCTCTCCCTCGCTTTCCACACCCACACACCAAGGAAAGGCCACATGAGCACACAGCAGGAAAGCAGCTGTTTGCAGGCCAGGAAGAAAGTTCTTACCATAGCTCGACCCTGCTGGCACTCTGATATCAGACTTCCAGACTCCAGATGTATGAGAAAATGAATTTCTGTGTTTAAAGTATTTGTTTATGCTATTTTGTTATGGCAATCCAAACAGACATGGATAGCAATGTATGTTTATCTGAGACCAGTAGCAGAATGATTCTTGACAGTAGAATTTTTTTGTTTTTCTGTTTACTACTTTCTCAGCAGCAGTGTATGTTGCCCCCCGCCCCATGCTCATGAACTAGGTTGGGAGTGTTTCCTACCCCTCCCCACAGGCTATGGTTTTAGAGGCTCCAGGAAGCATACGAGATTTGTGCTTGAATGCCACCAACCAGGACTTTCACTGAACTTTGCCCTGCCCCCATTTTTCTGTGAGCATCCAGTAGAACTCCATTGTTAAGAGCTGGCAAGTGAGTGTGGATATCTCTTATGTCCAAGGGTCCCAGGGGTTACATGCTGTCACACTAGATGACAGGTGGCCCTGAAATGTCAGTGAAGTGTAAGCAGTTATACACAGACACACTCACTCTTTACTGAGATACAACTCACATACCATAAAATTCACCGTTTTAAGATGTAAAATTTAGTGTTTTTAGTACATTCCTATGTTGGTGCAACTACTGCCACTGTCTAATTCTAGGACATTGTCATCACTCCATGTTATGGACTGAATTGTGTTCTCCCTCCTAAATTCCTATTTGGAGACAGGATCTTTGGGAGGTAATTAAGATTAATTGCAGTCAAAAGTTTGGGGCTCTAATCTGAAGGACTGTTGTCGTTACAAATAGAAGAGGAGGCACCAGAGTTCTCGCTTTCCATGCATGCAGAGAGAAGAGGCCATGTGAGGACACAGTGAGAAGCCAGCTTTTTTCAAGCCAGAAAGAGAGGCCTCATCAGAGACCAACACTGACCGCACCTTAATCTTGGACTTAGATCCTGGAGAACGGTGAGAAGATAGATTTCTGTTGTTTAAGCCGCCGAGTCTGTGGTACTTTGTTATGGCAGCCTGAGCTAACTAATACACTCCATAAACAAACCCCATACCTGTTAGCAATCACTCCTTATTGCCCCTCCCCACAGCCACCGGAAACAACTAATCTACTTTTTGTCTCTTTAGATTTGCCTATTCTGGAAGTTTCATATAAATGGAATCTGAAACCGTATGATCTTTTGTGTTGGGCTTCTTTTTCTTAGCATAACGTTTTCAAGGTTCCTCCAGGTTGTAGAATGTATCACAACATTGCTACTTTCTATGGCTGAAGAATATACCATATGTTTGTCCACTCATCATTTTAGGGACATCTGGGTGATTTCTAGCTTTGAGCTATTGTGAATAACACTGCTATGAATATTTATTTAAAGTTTTAGCATAAACACGTTTTCAATTCTACTGGGGTACACTTGGGTTTGGAATTGATGTGTAACTATATGTTTAACTTTTCGAGGAACTGTCAAACTATCTTCCATGGCAGCTGCACCATTTTTCATTCCCACTAGTAGTGTGTGAGGGTTACAAATTCTGCACATTCTTGCCAAAACTTTGTTTTCCCAATTTTTTTTATTATAGTCATCCCAGTGGATATAAAGTGATATCTCATTGTAGTTTTGATTTCTATTTCCCTAATGACTAATGACACTGAGTATCTTTCAATGTGCTTAGTGGCTATTTGCATATCTTCTTTGGACTAACGTCTATTCAAAATTTTTGCCTTTTTTGGGGGGTTCTTTTGTCTTTTTATGGTTGAGTTGTAAAAGATCTTTGCATACTGTGAATACTAGACCCTGATCGGATATATGATTTGTGAATAATTTCTCTCATTCTCTCTTTTGGTATTGTTTCTATATAAATATTATATCTATATATTACAATGCCCCTCAATACAATATTTTAATTCTTACATTATCAAATGATATTATTTCAATAGATTAAATGAATAAAACATAATATAGTTTCTTATATTTACTCATACATTTACCTTATACCTTTAATCTCTTTCTGTTGATGCCAGTGGCCATTTAGTGTCATTTTCCTCCAAACTGGCTAATTTCTTTCAGCTGTCCTTATAGAGAAAATTTGCTGTTGACACATTTCTGCTTTGGTTTTATCTCAATATATCTTTATGTTGCCTTATCTTACCTTCACTTTTGTAAGACAGATTTGCTGGATACTGAATTCTTGTTTGACAGTTTTGTTTCGTTTTTACTTTAGCAAATGGAATACTTTGTTTTAATGTCTTCTGCCTTCTACTTCCACCATATCTTATCCATTTTTCCCTCTATATAACATGTTTTTGTCCTGTTGCTTTCCAGATTTTTTCTTTAGCTTTCACATTCTATGCTTTACTCTGATGTGTCTATAAGCATTTATCTTTGTATTTATTTTGTTTGGGGTATATTGAGTTCTTGGGTCTGTAAATTAATGCTTTCTACCAATCATGCAAAGTTTTCAGCCATTATTTCTTCAAATCTTTTTTTTCCTGTACCTTTCTCTCTTTCTTCTCCTTTTGGGATTCCACCTACACAGTCACATTTCACACCACATCATGTGGTTCCACTGCACTCTGATGTTTTGTGAGTTTTTTTTTCTTATTTTTTTTTAGCTCTTCAGACTGGGCAATTTCTATAATTCTTTCTTTTTAGTCACTGATTCTTCTTGTGTCTACAGTCCTATGCTGATACCATCTACCAAAATTTTTATTTCAGTAATCATAATTTCCAACTGTAGAAATTCCACTTTTTTGTAATTTCTATTTCTCAGGAGATTATCAGTCTATTTATTCACAAATGCAATATCGTCTTTCAACTATTTGAACACGCTATATTTTATTTCTTTTAACTTATTTATCATAGCTGCTTTGAACTCTTTGTCTGCTAAAGCCAACAAACGGCTCCACTTATAGTCCCTTATAGTTCTTCCTTTTTCCTTATTATGGGTTAGTCACACTTATCCTTTGCATATATAGCAGAGTTTGCTTGAAAACTAGACAATGCAGTCTTATGTTGTGGAGATTGGGTTCTGTCCTGCTCTTCTGGAGATTGTGAGAATTTTGTATAACAGAGAGTTGTGTGAAATCAAACTACAGCATGCACTGTCTTACAATCTCTGATCTTTTTTTAACTCTCCACTGCTGCTTTTTAGCCTGGTCGTCTCTGAATGACCCCCTCCCCAGAAAAATTATCAGTCAACCAAGTATCCTGGCAGAGGATGGAGCTCACCCTTTCTGTGGGTTCCTAGTCTCTGAGAATTCCCTCATCTCCAGCTGTTTTGCTAGCTTTGGACTCTGTAGTCTAATACTTCATGCTTTTTGCCACCAGAGCTGTGCACAGTTGACATATGCACTTACGTAAGGAAATATCAACTTGATGCATTAGGCTCCTTATTGCTCTGTATTTTGAAGTAGATTTCTCTTTGGCCTCTGCCTCCTTTTTTGCCATCATGCCTCATCTCCACTTTCAGGTCTCTTAACACATGCAGTGTTCAGCTGTTAGCCAGGGATTTCTTACAGTTTATTCTTTGACTTTGTTTTACTCCTCCTGTTTTACCTAGCTGTCAAGATTTATCCTTTAATTTCCAGATGGTTTCCCAGGTCAGAACTCTAACTTCTGGGAATTTTTAACCATTAACGGTGAAGTTATCACACTGCTGTTTTCTATAGCCATAGTTATTAAATTTGAGCTCCATTTTCTAACTAGAAAACTACAAATTTTCAATTCTTCCAATCTTTTAGTTGCAATTTTGGGGATGAACTTTCTTCTGTCTGGCTTCTATCTGTATGTGGATGCTTTGTATGCTTTCCAACTGTGTTTAAATGTCTTTTTCAATCTCCTCAAGAATTTTTTTTTTTTTTTTTGGTGAGAAAGATTGCCCCTGAGCTAACATCTGTGGCAATCTTCCTCTACTTTATATGTGAGACACCACCACAGCATGGTTTGATGAGTGGTGTGTAGGTCTGTGCCCTGGATCTGAACCTGTGAACCTTGGGCTGTCAAAGCGGAGCACGTGAACTTAACCACTATACCACCAGGCCAGCCTTCTCAGGATTTTTTTAATAGTAAGTTCTTTAGAGAACTTCTTTACTCTTGCGGAGCTGAGAAGTGGTAGATAGATATATTTATTATGTAGCATAATGATCTCTCAGATAACTTTGCCAGCCATTTTTCACACAGACTTCTTTGATATTCTACATATTTAAAAATCAACCTAAATGATTCTAATCGAGATATTCATGAACACAGTTTGAGAAACAAACATTAGTCTAGAGGCCGTGATCACAATCAGCAATTACAATAATATTCTCAATTTAAAATATGGGACTTGGGACACAGGATCAAGACAAAAAGTTTACCTGTAAAGCAGGACACAAAGAATAAAGAACTGTAAATTTCACCTTGGACCACAGGAGATCCTAATTCTGTCAGAGCACTTAATTTGACTAAGGACTAGACATCATCTCTCTAACAAAGATATAGCATGTTCCTAGAGAATGGCTGAATGAACAGCCAACCTCACTAGCGACATACACATTCTTTAAATTAGCTCATACTCATTCTGTGCTAGCAATGTTGTCACCATTGTTCTAAGTTGTCATTCACATAGAGCAACATTGCTATTTCTTCAATTTCTAAGCTATGGCTTCATGAATACATATGTCTTTAAAATTTTCTATGATCCAATATTGTACTATCTTATTTCTGATAGGACAACTCCATATAATTCCTATCTGTCTTTTATGTTTTGGTCAAATAACAACCACAGTCACATACATTCTTTCTTAACCCATTCTGCAGAGATATATTTCCCCTCTAAACATGTACAGTATACACAATTTACAGTACTTATTTGTTATATTTAGTATATAAAATTGCTTTCCTTGTTATCTTTAAAAATGTATTCCTTATATAAAATCTCTTTATACTAAAGTAGATTATAATATTTTTGGAAGCAGAGATTATTTCTTAGATATCTTTAATTATCTCCAAATTATCCTGCAAAGTTTCTGTTACTGCATGAAATTGGGGTTCTCTTTCCTGATGCACATAAAAAAAGCTAATTAATTACAGCATCAGCTATAGGGAAAAGAAATCAGCTTTATTTTGCGAGATCCACCTGCAAGGAGACAGGAGCATATGCTCTCAGATCTGCCTCCCCCATCCAGGGCTTGGGGCACAATTTACGGGCTGAATGGCAGGGCGGTCTGAAGGGTGGAGATGGATGATTGGAGGGAAGGAAAAGTGAGGTAACTGAGGATCTGTGTAAAGGTAGTCAAGCTTCAAGCCTTTTCATAGGACACATGTTTGCAAAATGGTGGTGTTAGCATCATCTGAGGGTGGAGTTTTTACCACTCTAATGTCAAAAAGGTCACTTATTAGGCATTTGCACAGGCCCATTTGATGGATTGGTGATCTCAACTGCCCTGAACTTGACTAGGGGTCTCTGCTCCTGAAAAACCACTCAATTACTCTCTTGATAAGATGGGATCAGTTGAACTGGTCCTGGAGGGCCTGTAGTTATACTTCCTAAACAGACACGCAGAGAAATTCTTTTATATTCTCTTTGAAAAACAGGGCACACAGAAGGCCTATTTATCAGACACCACCCGAGCACCACTAAAATCCTCTCAGAACCACTTCTTAATCTAGCCAAAGCTGTAGCAACCATTTCTTTGCAGTTTTTGACCAGCTGTTGGGTCATGTTGACTTTCCTGATAAATGATGTAAGATAGTCAGCAAGAAGAGCCCCAGTTGTCTTATTGTTGCACAAAACGTAATGCTGATCCACTATATTTGTGATATCATGCTAATTAGACCTAGTGAGAAAGAAGTGGCAAGTGTTCTAAATGCTCTAGTAAAATGCATATATGCTGGCTGATGGAGGGTAAACCCCGCAAAAATTTGGAGGCCAGCCATTCTGGTGAAGTTTGAAGGAATGTCATGGTCAGAGACATTCTGAAACATACTCAGTAATGAAAAGAGAAGTTGTTGCATTTTGAATTCCCTACCACTAACAAAGAGCTGGAGTACTTCGTGTTATTTGGGGGAGAATTTTGTGGATTAAGTGGACTTTTACCACACTTAGAAATACTGCTTCTACCAATTTACTGATTAGTCAGGAGACTGTCAAAACTTGATTGCAACTTAAAGTGAAATTTACTCTGCAGTCTAGGCTATCATTTAGAAGTCTTGCCATTTGGGGCATAGAACACAGAAGATCTTGGGAAGGTAGAGGCGTTCATGTGGGTAACGATGATGCGAAGTATCTCTAAATAATAAGACCCTTAGACAAAGTCACATGCTGTGTTTTTGGCTGAGAATTATTTGCCATTTGAAAATAACTCCTGATGTGCCACTGGATGTTATTATAAATTGAGCAATTTAACAGAGAAAATCAGGTGATCATATGATAAGAGCTATACCATAAAGATGAATGTTTTTAGATATATTGAGTCATTAGTTTAGGTAAGCCTGGCAGTTTACCATTGAATGATGGTTTGATTCATCTGGGATCAGGCCCAAGCAAGTTCAGAAGACACAAGTGAATCCGTTACACTGATGCCTCTCCTTTAGCTCACTTCCATATTCTCCCAAAAAGTTTTTACTAAGGAACTGTTGAAAGGAAGCCTTGGGTTCTGTTCATACATAGTTCAGCACAATTTGTTCATGCAGACCGTATATTGCCCAAGAAGGACTTAACTTACCCTTCAACTTGCCTAGACTTTGAAGAGGCTTCTTCCTTATTCTAGTCCCTTGACCTCCTTTTTCTTAGAGCATGTACTTTAGAAAACTTGTAACTGCAAATCTTATCTCTGCCCTTTTGAGATGTGCCAGTTATACCACCTACCAATGTCTTTCTCAAGGCCAGGGAGTCATTCTTTTGAAATGTAATCATTTGAGAAGATAGTGCCCATTCTCTGTGGGAGGGTAGGAGCCTACCTTCCAAAAGGGACAGTTAGCAAATAGAGTTGGCCTAGTCAAATCGACCAACTTTACCCCTAATACCCACCAGTACTTTTTTATTAGCTCAGGTTTAACACTTTCATTCTAGCATAGTTGAGTTAAATTTCTCTCCCCTATTATAAGTCTTGAATAAAATCTTCCTTGCCTGTTTAACAACATCCATCGGGCATAATTTTTCTTTAACATTGTAGATGGTTCTAGTAGTAAAGCTTGACACAAGGGTGGCAATAGATAACACTGATGATAGGGAAGAGATGCAAATTGATTTAGTTGATCACTTTGCATGGAAAGAAAAGTGGCCTGAGATATGACTACACATTGACACCAGTGGCACTTTGACAAATGTCTTGGCTCCTTGATCCGGGTCCTAGAAAAAATAATACTGGAATATTGAGACAAAAAGATCTGGGAAAGAGAGATGTAGATGGACTGATTGGAGTGAGCACAAAGCATATAGATTTGGTGAATCACATTAGTGGGCACTAGAAAGCATCCATCATAGTGATGACACTCAAAAACAAAATAAGGTTAACTTGGCTTCTGTATGCCAGGTTTGTCTTTTCCCTTGGTTGTCCCAGTATTAGTAAGATTGGCCCTTGAATGGAATAGCCATAGTGTGTAGAAGGAGGCTGTGTATGCCACCAAGAACATGGACTTCCTCTCACCAAGGCTGATCTAGCCATGGTCAGAATTCTAATGGCCTAGGTCCAGGATTGTTCCTTCCCCGACACGGAGAAGTAAGGGGTTTTATTTGTTTTCCTTTTCCTAGCTATAGCGGTTTTTCATTTGTGAACTGAGGCTAATGGAATTTGTTGCCTTCTTCCTGGGGCTTAAGTCATTTGTCCTTCAGGGTAGCAAGGACCAGGAAGGATTATGTGCCTTTCTTCCAGCACTGTCACTGCCCTTCTCCATTTCTGCACCAGTAATAGAAGCTTTCTCAGGACTCTTTTCCTGCTCGCAATCTCTCTCATGAGAACTCAGTGAGGTCTGTGTAGAGCAGCCTTCAAGCACATTCAAACTCCCCTGTGCCTGTGGCTCCCACGGGTGCCATAGTCTCAGGCTAGATCACAATTGGCTGTTAGCAACTCAGTAAACATTTTAGCAATTTCTCCTTACCTGCCTATCTGGAGGCCTTGTCTTCCTCCTGCTGCCACAGGTTTGCAATGCTCCTTTGAGGTGCTGTCTTCCCTTAGCTTTCAGGCTGGTTGATTGTTATATGAACTCAGCTCTCTGCTAGGTTCCCCAAAAGTTATTGTTTTGTGGATCACCCAGCTATTTCTACTTGTCAGAGTGGGAGTGATGATTTTTCCAGCTACTACATGCTAGGTGGAAAACAGAAGTGTCTGCCTTCAGCATGTCTTATAATGAAGATCTACTAGCAATGTAATCTCTCTGCTTTTATTGGTCTGTTAATGTCTTTATTTCACTTTCCTTTTGAAGCATATATTAACTGTATATTTAAAACCTTGGTTGACAATTCTTTCTTTTCTTTCAGCACAGTAAAGATGTTTCTCCACTGTTCTTTGAATTGCTGTTTTCTGATGAGAAGCCTGAAGTCATTCTATTTAATTGTTCTTTTGTATGCATTATGTCCTTTTTTTTTTTTTGGTGAGGAAGATCAGCCCTGAGCCAATCCTCCTCTGCTTTATATGTGGGACACTGCCACAGCATGGCTCGATGAGCAGTGTGTAGGTCCATGCTGGGGATCCAAACCCACAAACCCTGGGATGCCAAAGCAGAGCACATGAACTTAATCATTACGCCATGGGGGCGGCCGCTGCATAACGTTGTTTTTATATTGATGCTTTAAAGATTTTTCTTTATCCTTGTCTTTTGTCAGTTCAATTATGATGTGACTGTGTGATTCTCTGCAGGTTTATTTTACTTAGAGATTGTTGAGCTACTTGTTTCTGTACATCTTTCTTCAAACTTGGGAACTTTTCAGGTATTATTTCTTTATATATATATATATAAATAACATATGTTTATTTTCAACATTCAACTTGTATAAGGCTCTGATGTTAAAAAATAAATAAAGTCAAGAATCTTGGATAGGAAAATTTTTCAGGAATCTTAGATTCCACAAATGTATTATGTAAAACATAATACTATAAAAAACAGCAAAGTTTTAATAAGACTTTAGTAGTGTAGTAGGTTGAATAGACAAAATTCATGCCTATCTAGAACCTCAGATGTGATCTTATTTGGAAATAGGGTCCTTGCAGATGTAATTTAAGTTAAGATGAGGTCATTCTGGGTTAAGATGGGCCCTAAATCCAATGACTTCTGTCTTCAAAAGAAGAGGAGGAAACATACAGAGACACAGAAAAGAAAGCCATGTGAGGATAAAGGAAGAGATTGGATTTATGCTGCCACAAGCCAAAGTACTCCAAGGATTGATGGAAGACACCAGAAGCAAGAAAGGATTCTTCCCTAGACCCTGCTGGCACCTTGATTTCAGACTTTTTGCTTCAAGAAGTATGAGGGAATAAATTTCTTTTGTTGTAGACCACAAGTTTGTGGAAATTTGTTACACAGTCCTAGGAAACCAACACCAACAGAAAATGTACATTAGAATATAGGAATTATTCTACTAACTTTATAGTTAAGGGATTGAGGGAAAGAAAGCTTGAGTAGTTTTCCCAAGATCAATTGGTCAGAAGGTTACAAAGACAAGGTACATGAAAATGCTACCCTGATTTTTTATCTTGTTGCACAATGTTCAGGAATTAAAACTCCCATTATCACCTATTATCAGAGTGAATAATTTTGTACATTAAGCTACAAAATTGTTTCTAACACACTGTCAGAACTAACATGACTTTTTTACCTTTGTTGTGACCAATTTTACTTAACTTTTATTTGTAAGTCAGGGGTAGAATTATATTAGTCTACATTATGATCATAAATAGGAAAGGGGGAGAGAAAGGGGAGATTGCCTTTGATTGGTGACAAATACTCAGTAAGCTTTTGAAAATATGCCTTTCTTTCTCCTTGAATGTTTGTCTTGCAAAAGGTTTTCATTTTTAGTCTTGCTTTTGCATGTAATCAAACAAGTGGAATTGCTATCCTAGATAAGCGTAATAGTTACCCAATCTTGAATTTGATGAAGTCCTAAAGGTTTTTAACTAACTAATGGACATTCCATTCCAATTTATTTTGATGGCGTTTTTCACAATTTTTGCTCCAATGATTACTCATATTTGAAATTTCAAAGCAAAATGTCTGCCAAATTGACTATAAGGATATAAATTAGCTTTGTTGGCATAATACATTCTTCAGTTTCTCC
Organism: Equus przewalskii; assembly: GCF_037783145.1. Taxonomy (NCBI): domain Eukaryota; kingdom Metazoa; phylum Chordata; class Mammalia; order Perissodactyla; family Equidae; genus Equus; species Equus przewalskii. The sequence goes on from NC_091838.1 coordinate 57,055,697, forward strand.
TCTAAAATTATGAATGATAATCTCTCATTTATTTTTCAGAGTCTGATTTAGAAAAGTTTTAATATTTCAAAATTTTTCATCTTAATAGAGATCATTTACACATTGACCATTTAACTTATCATTTATTCTTCTTCAGAGAAGACAAAATTGATTGAACCTAAGCAGGGAGCCAGTATTGAAGAAAAATGTAAAATGCATCTTTTATCTGAATCTTATACCTTTTTTAATCTAGTTTTGTGTGGCAACATTTGTAAGCCAGGCTGGCTATTTTTCTCTTTTTTAAGTGAGCACATGTGAAAATTTGTTGACTAATTTGGATGCTCAGGTTCGAATCTTATTGATATTCCAGTAGAGTCAGAGAATTTTGGAGATGCACTGGCTGACTTCCTATTAAAGTGAGCTTTGCATAATTCCCACTAACTTTTCCGTAAACCAACTTTGTTTTGTCATCTTTCTACTGTCTGCAAAAACTCTAACTGAAGTGTCAGCTTGAAGAATATGCTTTAATGAAGGTACATGATAGATTCATGTATCAAAAAGTTAGCAAACTACTAAAAGTGAATATTTTTTCCTGATAAAATGAATTTTTATTATTCTAACTGGCAGTTTTTATGGTACTAATGACTTATTTCAGGATATAATTTCTTTTTTTGTGTGTTGAATAATACAAAAAAAGCTGTTTTTAGCGAAAGGAATTTATACTTTTTCCAATAGAAAAAGAAAGAGTTCTCTATATCTTGAGATTGCATGGAATTATTTTAGAATTAGTAATCATGTAATTTACCAGTCTAATAAAAAACATGTGCTAGTGTTTAGTAAGCCTTAATTCATGATGTGTGTATTACATTAATTTTTATAGATAAGTAGCAACATACTTTTAGAAAGTTAACTTTCACATAATATTATCTTTTCATCTTTATTAAGAATACTCTTTTCTTGACTAAAATATGATATAATGAGTAATTCCACTGTATCTATTTCTAAAATTTGGTGGTTTTTTCATATAGTACAATTAAGATATAATATTCAGACATGAAAATTCTGTCATCCTTATAATGTATTGTCTCATAAGCCATTTTTTCTCTGTTGTTATATTTTTTCAGTTGTTATACCTATTTATTTGCTAAAAAGCTCTAACCAAGAAACCCCAAATATATGTGGCTAAACAAAATCATAGAGGTTTCTTTCTCAGGTTTTACTTCTACGATGAGTAATGAAAATTTTTGGAATGACTCTTCTGCATATGGTTACTCAAGGATCTTGGTTTCTTTCACCATGTTATTCCACCTTTTGCTGGAGTTTCGTCCACATTTACTTTTTCAAAGTTGATCTGGCGTATTCAAGATCCAGATGTCAGGAAAAAGAGAGACAAAATCCAGAGCAGAAATTTTCTTTTAGTCCAGTGAGGTGGAATTGGTACACAGCTCTTATGTTTAATTGCCATTTGTGTGAGCTTAGGTGTGTGGTCAGAAGTAACAATTAAAAAAGGTTGGAAAACATATTCTATATCTAGATGGCCACAGGTGTAGATTAAACTCTCTTACCGAGGAAGAAAAGAAGAACCAATTTTAATCAACATTTCCACAATTAATTATAAGATTTTGCAGAATTTAATTTAGTCATTTAATTTGTTTTATGTTAGATAGTATAAATTATTTTTAATACACATTACATTGACTATAATTAATTTCAATTAATTTATTGTTGCAAATTTTGTTTTGCCAAGAAGTTAGATAGTACACCTTTAAAAACTCTCTGATGATGAAGAGATATGCAAAATGTTGTTATGTGTTATTTGTATATCAATGAGAATAGAACCATTAAGTTGAAAGTCAGGTAGATTTTTACATTTTTGGAGTATTAAGTTTAAATATCTCTGCCTTATATTTTCCGATACACCACAATAGAAGTGGAGTTTGATTTTTTTTTATCACCATAGGATCTGAGGCATAAGGTGATTTCCTTTTATTTTCATTTGAGCAGGGACATTCAAGGAATACTTATATTTGAGGAATAACAGTTTTATCCTCTGAATAAAGTATTTTACCAGGTTTCAGTTTCTATACTTTTATCTTAAACATTAATATTCCCCGAGGCCCCCTCAACACAGCGTAAACTCCTCCACATCATCAAGGCAAACACAATTCTACCTCACAGAAGACAAATACAGTGACTATCACGGTGGTGGAATTAAAATATATTATTGCTACCTTTCAAGTTATTATGGCATCAAATTTCAGAAAAAAGGAAGAGAGAAAAGAAAGGCAATTATTTTGGAAATTTTTAATTACTTATTTTATAATTCTATTACTAACAATAAGATAAAACAAAGATTTTATTTAAACATTTCCAATTACTTTTATTTTTCAAATGAGTTTAATCTATTACCTATCATCTACTCTTTAATGCCTGTAACTATTAAGTATAATTTTCAGATTTTGAGAATGAGTAATGCTTGTATTTTTCATTATCAGAAAGTTTTATAATGTTTCAGATTGGCAGAAGTTTTTTTGGTTTTCTGTGTTTCTGCCCAACGTGGCCCTAAGTTGCCTTAGGTCACATATGACACCTCCATATTAGAATGTGCATGTTATCAATGCCTTGGGAACAAAAATGGTATGTCTATTTCTGATTTTCTATAATATTATGTATTCCAATGTCATAAAAATTGGGTACATAATTGTAAAGATTATGTTTCATTAAAACATGAAATATGCACTTGATCAATGATCTAGGATATACAGATGACACCATCTTACTGGCAGAAAGTAGCAATGACTTGAAACAACTTCTGACAAAAGTGAAAGAAGAAAGTGCCAAAGCAAGACTGCATTCCAAGATCAAGAAAGCAAAAATCATGACTATAGAAGAACTATACAAGTTTAACATAGACAGTGAAGACGGTCAAGTTGTTAAAGCCTTGTTTACCCTGGTTCAGTCATCAATTCAAATGGAGACTACAGCCAAGAAACCAAGAGACGACTGAGACTTGGAAGGGCAGCAATGAAAGAATTAGGAAAGATCATTGAGTAAGGAAGTGTCTTTAGAGACTACGGCCAAGATTATCCACGCTCTCGTATTCCCAGTTACTGTGTACAGGGGCGAAATCTGGACAGTGAAGACGGCTGACGGGAAAAGAATTGATCCATTTGAAATACAGTGTTGGAGGAGAGCTCTATGGATACCCCAAGCTGCCAGAAAAATAACAAGTAGGTTCTAGAGCAAACTGTCTGAACTATCGCTGGAGGAAAAATGATAAAACTGAGCCTGTCTTACTTTGGGCACATCATGAGAAGTCAGGACTTTTTGAAAAATATAATAATGCTGGGAAAAGTACAAGGCAGCAGGGAAAGAGGAAATCTAAGGATGAGATGAATGACTCCATAAAGGAAGCCATAGGCATGGGTCTACAGAGGCTGAGTAGGGCTGTTGAGGACAGGACATCATGGACCTCACTTATTCATAGGGTCCCCAGGAGCCACAGCCGACTTGATGGCACGTAATAACAATGATTTTCAAAAGAGATATTGAGCAAAGAAGCCATAAACAAAACTACATCCTATTTAATTCCCTTTATATAAAAATCTATAAAGGCAAATTGAGACAGAATGGAGATCAGCGGTTTCCTGTGGCCAAGGGACTAGAGGAATCAATTGGGATGAGAGATAAGGAAAGTTTTGGGGTAATTAAAACTTGCTATACTTTGTTGAGGTTGCACAGGTGCATGAATTTGCCAAAACTCATTATTTATCAACACAACACTTAATCAATTGCTTACATTGACCCATGTGTAACAGATGTTTATACAAATTCTTCTTACCCAGACTATTGGCAAAAATTTTAAAAAGATTTTCAAATAAATCTTTATTGTTTGTATTTTTTATGTAGGAGCAGATTACTTGGTGACAAAAGTATTTCTAGGTAACTGGTGTCAGTTTTCAAGAGATGAGAACGTTATATCAAAAACAAAATCAAAATCTGATTTCACCCTGAAAAAAAAATTGCAGGCAAACTTTCTTCTCCAAATGTGAGAATGTATAAATTATGATTACTTTAAAAAATAGATTTGTCACTGCTATGCAAACTTAAGCATTTGAACAGAAGCAAACGATTCTTTCCCAAGACTTAAAAGAACTCTTGTGTGTATTTCTGTTGGTTAAGTTGAATTTGTATGCAAAATATAGCTCCTCCAAAATAAGAATATGATTTACATTACCAACAATTGAGTGATTTTTTTAAAAGAAGAAATCTTAGTGACATAAGATAAAGAACATTTTTCTGTTAGATAGTCTTTATATTAAATGAGACATGATTCATTAAAAATGAAATACTATACTTCCTGACTGGTCAGTAAGACTGAATTTTGTAATCACACTGTTGGCTCTGTGAATTGTTCTACATAGTATTCTAATTTAGTGTATTGGCTCTGAGCATAGACACAGAGATTGAATGAGAACAATGGAGATCCCAGTACATCATATCATATGATAATGATAATGAATCTTAAATAATGAGGCCCTACACAATATTCACAATTAATATGGCAGTTTGGGGAGTAGATTCTGCTGCCTGTACCTATCGCCTGGGTTTAATATCCAGACTGCAGCAAATGGCTTACATGGGCAATAGGCTTAACCAATCTAAGCCTCAGGGAATTATACTAACAGCACAGAGCACATAGTTTGGTTGTTAAAATAAATGAGATAGGCAATATAAAGCACTCTGCTCACAATTTGGCACAGCAAATGCTGTACAAATATTAGCTATTATTATAGGCATCATTTGTCAAATTGCTTCTTTAAAAGAATGCTATGCAGTGTTAAAATTGAACAAATGGCAAACTTTTCTCTCCATTACAGCTATATTTTACACTGCAAAGACGAAAAGGAGTTAACTTTTAGAACAAAACTGAACAAAGTTAATAGTCTTAGTATAGATAGTTCTTAAGATAAAATTTCAAAATTTAATTTTGTAGAATTTTGGCTTTTCATGAAAGAATTAACCAATGGGTGGTATATAAAGATGAATGTAGGTATAAATGTATCTAAAATATTTTCTTTGGATGACCAAACAGTCAGTAAGCTAATCAAACCATTTCTTGAAACATAATGCTTGGGCAATCAAGTAAGTTGTGAATAATATAGCCGCCCACACTGCTAGTCCATTTGTACATCTTCTTAAAACAGAGATTTTTATCGGTTCCAGGACAGGAATATTAATAAATATCATTGCGCACCTGCTGTTTCTTTGTCAACAGAATACACAGATTCTATAATGAATTTAAAGAGTTTCATTCCACAATACTCCTACTGCATTTCCTATTTCGCTTTTTATGTTTGAGAAGAAGATTATACTTGGGCTGGCCCCGTGGCCGAGTGGTTGGGTTCATGGGCTCCGCTGCAGGTTGTCCAGTGTTTTGTTGGTTCGGGTCCTGGGCGCGGACATGGCGTTGCTCATCTAGCCGTGCTGGGGCGGCGTCCCACAAGCTGCAGCTGGAAGGACCCACAACGAAGAATATATAACTATGTACTGGGGGGCTTTGGGGAGAAAAAGGAAAAAATAAAATCTTTAAGAAAAAAGAAGATTATACTTTTTGGTTTATATTTTACTTGATTTATTTTGTTATACCTGAAAACTAATTTTTACGTAAGAAAATTTACCTTATTCTTTTTATCAATTTTGTAGAGATAATTGATGGAAAAACCTAGTACAAATATACCTAATTATTCTTACTCAAAGTTAAAGACAAATTTACATTATAATTCACAAAGTTAACATATTGAAGCATTTAAATTCTCTGAGTTGGTGTCATTCTTCTACGCCATGTAGAGAAAAAGAAATTATTTTCTTTAGCATATAATTAAAGCTGGCAACACAAATTAAGACACTTGACCCTAAATGACAAAGAAATGAGAAATGTTTAGTCAAATCTGATCCCCAAATTCCAATATTGTAAGAAGATCAAAGAAGGAAATATTTATGCATTCAATTTAATGTCACCCTTCTTTAACATAGTTGAGAAAAATATTTCACTAACAGGCAGTGAAAATATATGGATAATGCTAGATGTTATCCTCTAGGATACTTTATGGAGGTAATAATACAGTTCTCTTCTTTATAAGATCATTACTAAGTTTTATTATTGTGATTTGGTTATGATTAAGACACAGAAATAAAATAATGGAGAACCTATACATCAAGTAAGAATCCATATCTGGGTTTGCATATCATTGTCTCCTGGCTGCAAGAATGTTACAGGTTCTTAAGTGAAATAAATAAATAAGAAATGGCTTTAGAATGATTCTCTATGAAGCAATCTAAGTTTTAAATGAAAAATAAGATAACTCAGAAGTAAATGAAAAGTGTAAATTATGATAATCAATATCCTTTTTTAGATTTGAATTCATTTGTAATAACTCATATACATTATTAAGGTATTTGCTTTTGGTTAAAAATCTATTTTTATATTGCTTCTTGTCTCATTTATTACGTAGTTGTATATAGAATCATAAATGGAAGTTTATTAAATGATATTTTAGGATCTATTGCTATCTTAGTCCAAACTCACTAGAAAACAGAGCCTGAGACTAGGTATTAATACTAATTATCTTTTGGGGGCGTCCAGCTCCAAAGAAGTTAGAATGATGCAAAGGAAAGTGAGGCAAAAAAGAAAGTGAGTAAAGGCAAAAGAATGCTTTAACTCTCTGGCCACTGTCCCATCATAAGCTAGGAAGAGTCACATTTGATTGCTCAACAGCTGCAAATGTTCAGCAACACGTGTTCCTCAGACACAGGAAGGAAGAGGTCACTTAGTTGCCTGTTCCTCTTCGGCTCCTGTACCCCAGGGGTAGGTTTGCCTCATGGGAAGTTAACTGCCTCATACTTCTGTGGTGCCCTGCATGGCCACATGACCCATTCCTGACGGAAGCACAGTGCCTGTCCTTTGTCATCAGTGCTTCACCTGAATTTGGAAGGGGTAGGAGGAACCAGAGAGTCCCACCACATAGCTGATGAATCTCAAGTGACAAAACCCCTCAGGGTACACGTATAAGAGGTGAGACAGAGGTTTTACATGACAAACTCCCTCTAGCTTTTCAATCTTTCTAAGCCTTTGGACACTTTTGTTTTCAAAATACTGAGGAAATTCTAGCGTTTCAACTTTATTTACTCCAAGCTTGCCTTGGGTCCAACTTTTAGTCAACCAACCAATCAAATTGTTAGAGCCCCTCAATCTAACACATTACACCTGGAATCTCTGATTAGCATGTTCATATCAATACATTCAGTCTGATCAACTTTATATTCCTTTTTCTGAGTTTTTGTATGTTTAAAATCCCTTCACACACATAATCCTCAGGTCTTCAGTCAAAATAAGTTGACAAAACCATTCTGTTTTTTGCATCATCTTTTGAGTCTTATTTTGTACCTGGCCCTCTGAACCTCTTTAAGACTTGAGTCTTGTTATATGTCCCAAAACAATGAATGGTGGTAGTGATGGATTTTAAGGGAGATCAGCAGTCCTTTGTGAAGCAACTGCTTAAATGAATGTCATAACAGGTTATTCAGTCAAGGGTAGAATAACCGCTTGAGAAGGTGGTAGAAGGGTTGCTTCTCCAGCCAAAGATGCTCAGCTTTCAGAGTCTGCGCATTCCCCATTGCCAATCTTCATGATCATGCTCCTTCCTAATCTAAGCCCTAACTTTAAACTAATTTAAAAGATGCTGCAGGTTTGATAGTTCAATTTATATTATAATTCAGCCACCCACAGTATTAGACTTTAAATTTCCATGGCTTGAAGAGAGAAAGATTCCTTTTAGAGCAGTCCTAGAAGCTTTTAGATTTCTTACACAGACGTTGAACTAAAAACTTAAACCCTTGAGCCCATCATATTCTTTTCCCAAATTCTACATCATAGGTAGGAGCATCCAATCAGCATGTTTCACTCTTTATTTCTATTAAATGTTTTGAGGCAGCAAATAACCACTCAAAGTCTTCTTTCTATATTTACTTGATCATAGATAATAGAAGTAACTATTTTACCAGAGCGTATCCTGGACTATCCTTTGTCCCTTTTGCTACTGGAAACAGGGTAATAAATAACTTTCACTCTAACCAGATTAGAGAAACGACTGCACATAACTGAAAACCAATTTAGGACGATCATCTTTAATATTCTCTTTGTCTGGAAACATTTCTGGTGTCATCATTTCTCTACTAGCCAAGGGTGATGAACAGATGGCATATGTAATGTACTTGCTAAGCGCATGTTCTTTAATATTATAAAAACTTTGTAGGTCTTTTACTATCTACAAACTACTTAACATTCAGCTTCCTCATCTGTAAGATTCTATATAGTTACGGAAAACTATCTCATGAGGTTGTTTAGGAATTAAGGTAAGGCTCCATAGTGAACAAACGCCCACCTTGCTACAAAAAGCTACTAGGTAATTTATTGATATAAACAGATTTATAGCATATCTTTGTAAGTAATTCACATAATATCCTGAAATTAAGTGACTTTCTTTCATTTTGTACAATGCATAGTTTGATTTTTATAATAAAATAGAACTTTAAGAAAAAATAGTCTAAGTTTTAGATTTAATAGGGTGTTTAAACTGTACATTTGATGCATAGTTTCTCTAAATAACGCACCCTGTTCTCTAACTGAAACTCTACCACTTGTGAAAATGCTGGACTATACATCTGAATGTAGACTTCACACTCTTTTCTGTTGCAGGCATAGGCATTACTATCCTTTTCGATGTTTAGTATATCACGGAATGCTTAGTTTGTCATCTTTATTAGACAGAAAGTGCATGATTTTTCTTCTTTGCTGAAACTTACCAATAGAAATAACACTGAAGTTATCCATCAATATATATATATATGTTGCAATAACAACTATAGTAATAACAAACATACCCTCTAAATTTCAAAGGTATTTCTTGCTCGTGTGAATTTTACCACAGGTCTTGGTTCCTCTCCAAAATAGTGATGGCCCCATGTTGCACCTAAATATCCACAAATGCTTCCACAGTCATCAGTGCAGGGGAATGTAGAGTCTTGCAAAAGAAATTAAATCTTTCCACACAAAAGTGACAAACATCACTTACTCTTCCATTTCTTTGACCAAATTTGGTCAAAATGGGCACAGTTCTGAAGGCAGAAAAGTGCATTCCTTCAAAACGCTAAAAGCAGAGAAATGAAATTATTGGCTAGCAGTGCTAATATCTACCATTCTAGGAAGCACATTTTTTTTTTTTTTTTGGCCATAAAATTAAGGAGCTAATGATTCATAAGGAAAACTTGAGTTAAAACCTTGGCATGTCCAGGTATTTATGTGTTATAAAAAGAGGAAACTATTTTTTTAATAATACAACTAAAATTATCTTTTTCTGTGACACATTTCCACTATTTAAACAGGAAGCCCATAGTTCTTTTTGCCTAGAAAAATCTACAAACTCTACTAATATATTCCGTAAAATGAAATATAACACAGTGGGTGAGAATGGTGGTAAGACAGAAACATTCTTATAATTTTGATTATGATGCACAGTGAATTTCACAAATTTTATTTGCAGTATGATTCCATCAAGTTAAATGACCTTGGAGTAGACTACTAAAGGCAAGTATACTTCTTTTATAATATTCTTCAGTAATTAAATATGTCATGAATTTCCCTCATGGTAAGAAAATTTTGTCCTTTCTTTCTGATGGCTATAACAAAGAGTTTGGGCTGTTTGTTTCAAATCTCTCACCTAACCCTGTAATAGAGATGTTATCCGTGTTAAGAACTTTCAAATCTGGTCCAGCCTGGTGTACCGTGCTATTTTCAGAACCTGTGAAAATGCCACTTAGTTAAAAGTTCTTCCTTAAGGCTGCTCATACATGGAGAGTTTCTGAATATTTCAGACTTACTTTGCAGCAGAGAAAGCTATATGAAAAACTTTGAGTAAAAAATAAAATACTACCAAAGATATTACAAATGTTAATTAGGTTAAGTCTAAATAATTTTATTTACTAATGCATTGGTTTAAAAAAATTAATGATCCTATTAATTGGTAAATGGTCTGTGAGCATCTGAGGATACGTTAAGGAACAAATAGACACAATCCTGTTATCACAGGTGTTTCCTGGGGACACGTTCAGGCAATCTAAATATATAGTAATGTATCAAGAATATAGTTTTCATCATTCTATGAATTTTAGGTGAGTTTGTATTATAGCCAATAAAACTAATTACCTATATTTGCAGAACAGTGTTTATCAGGTACTATCTTATTACCTCCAAAACATAGATAATTAAACCTACAGTGGATGACAAAATATAAGATGTCAACATTAAAGAATTAACACCCAATATGTAGGTATAGGATTGGAAACAAAAGATGTCAAAAAGATAATGATGGCTCATGAGAACACACTACTCTTTTGGGTGTTTCTGCAGCATATGTTACTCTACATATAAGGTATTTACATATAAATTCTGAGAATATCCTTGTTTTTTAAAATATAAGATATTTTAAAGTATAGAAGATTGATATAAATATCATTTCTAATGTACACTATAACAATTTGATGAACTGAACAAATTTGCAGTTACAAATTAACCACCTCTTCTACAAGAATGCAGTAATTTTGAGTTTCGGTAATTCGTTTACATGTATGTATCATTGTTTTCATTTATTCCTTAATCTTGGTAACTTCCCACTCACTATAAAGGTCACTTATAAGCTCTTCCTGTTCTTGAGTAATCATACTTCTTTCCATCAAAATAAATGAGGTTACTTGAGGTTAACAGTTTTTAGCACCTTTGCAGATCACTAAGATTAAAAAAATATATATATATATTTAAAATCACTCTTCATCTTACAGAGAAAGAAAGTTTGAACTGACCATCTCTAAGGCAATTACAATTGATATTTCACGTTTAGAAAGTGCAACAATATATTGTCATTCATTTGTTTTCCTCAGATATTGGATCAATGGTTTGATACTAGCGGATGAGAGAATAAAGATAAAATTATGATTCAAATAAGTTATTTCTTTCCTTATAAAATAGAAAAATATTTTTTCACATTTAGTGTATCGCTAAATGATAAAATATGATCGTTATTAAATTAATAGAATGATGGATTATAAAATATGTCGATCTTTAAGGAGCTTTGATCTCATTAAAGATCAGAGCAGAGCAGCTGCTGGTTGATCTTGTTGGTGTAGGATAGCAGCTGGGCCTCCAGTTTCTTCAGCTCTTCTTGCTCATCTTCATCGGAGAGTCTGCTTCCTGGGTCACCTGACATTGACAGACACATGTATTTGTAACTCACATCCCTCTATAGGTATATATATTTCCTTCACTATATGAAGATCCCGATTGCCCCTTTCCAGTCAATGAATCACCCACAAGTAGCAACTATTATGATTGTTTTCATGATTGACTGGGTTTTGCAATTCTAGATAAATGGAAACTTACCGAATATACTCTTCTGTGTTCGGCTTATTTCACTCAGTATATATGTGAGATTTACCCATGTTGTTGACTGTATTTGTTCTATGTCACTTTGTAATGCTAAGTAGGACTTCGTTGTGTGACTATAACATAAAAAACCTTTTCTTATTCTTTCATCTCTTAATAGATTGTTTTGTTGATTCCAGTTTGGGGATTTTATGAATAAAGCTGCTATAAAACTCCACGTAGAATTTATTGATATGTGGTTTTGTTTCTCTCAGGTAAAAACTTAGGGTGAATTGCTACAGCAAGTCACAGGTCCTTCCCACATTCCAGGAGAAGGGAACCTACAAGGCTTTATGCTGATTAGACATTACCATAGGGTGTGTCTGCCCCAATATGACAGAAAATTCCTGGTTGACAGTATTGTTTTTCATATTTTAAAGATATTGTTCCATTGACTTGTAGTCTCTTATTTAAAGAAAAACTAACCATCATTCATATGTAATTATTCTCCTGTATGTAATTTGTTCTTTTTTACTGACTGCTTTCAAAATTTTCTATTTGCCTTGATTTTTCAACAATTTGACTATAATGTAACTGAATGTACTTTTCTTTGTTTTACCTTGATTTGTGTTCACTGAACTTGGATCAGTAAATACATGGTTCTCAGTGTATTTTGGAAATTTGAAGGCATTAATCTTCAATTGTTTTCCTGCCTCGTTGTCTTTCATCTTTCCCTAGACTCCAATTAAATACCTGCTGACTGCTTAAAATTGTAACACAGGAAACTGAGGCTCTGTTTACTTAAAATTTTTTTTTTTGCTCTATCTTTCCCAGTGTTAAAATTTCTTCTGGTCTATCTTGAATTCGAATTTTCTGCAAATTACAATAGGCTGTTAGGCCCATCCATTTTGATATTTTACTTCTCACTTCTAGAATTTCAGTATGCTTCTTTTGCATTACATTCATTTCACAGTTGTGATTAACTTACACATTTATTCAGAGTGACTATATTTTCCATCGAATTCTTCAGCATATTTAAAATAATTGCTTTTTAATTTCGAATTGTTTTTTATAATGCATAATTCTAATTTATAATTCTTATAATTCTGTACTGTTACAGTACATATGATAGACACCTAGTCAAACAATTAAGAAAACAACAAATAAAGTAGCATTATTTTATAGGAAAATTAGTCCCTGTTTAAATTGCAGTTGGTATCCCTGCAATATCTTAAGGGGTATGTTGGTTGTATCATTTTAATGTAAATAATATCCCTATATACTCAATAATCATCAAACCTAATCCTCTGTCTGAGGGTAGAAGTAGGTGTCCCAAAGTTAAACTCTAGAAGTTCTGAAATTGTCAATATACCATTTCAATATCCTTTGAAATTTAGAATATTTTTAAAAGTTGCTTGGATCAAAAAAGCAGCACAATTTATTGCATTTTTACTTTGTCTCTAGACATATATTAAACAAAAAAATGAAAATAAGATATCTACCTTGAAGATCTCTTGGGTGTATTGAGGTGTTGAAACATAATTAAATATAAATCATTACAATAAAATATCAAGGATATCAAAAGTCTTATGTGTTTGAGTAAAGGAACTCATTCTGAAAGTCAATTAAATTACTAAAATTGAAGGATGAATTCTATAGACTAATCAGACATAGGTGTGTTTTCCTAAGTGGGACAGAGAGGCTGACATATCTATGTTAGTCAACACATTGTCTTTCTTCTATGTTGAGAAGTAGGTGGTAGGTGTCCTGTGAAACTTTTCTCTCTATATGTATATTTTATTTTGAACTCCCAAACTGATGATGTTTACATCTGTGCTTTATCATTAAAGTGATTCTCCTCACCATAAATTGTGTTGTGGTATCTATCTCTAATGCTTCTAAATTCTGTCTTTTTTTGAGATGTTTCTCAGTCCTTTTCCAATAGGAGATGGAGTCACATAAGTGCCATGGAATCTTTTTTCATTTATTTCTTTATTTTATTTTGTTATTTTTGAGGAAGATTAGCCCTGAGCTAACTACTGCCAATCCTCTTTTTGCCGAGGAAGACTGGTCCTGAGCTAACATCCATGGCTATCTTCCTCTACTTTATATGTGGGACACCTACCACAGCATGGCTTTTGCCAAGCGCTGCCATGTCTGCACCCGGACCCGAACCGGTGAACCCCGGCCTGCCGAGAAGCGGAACGTGACAACTTAACTGCTGCACCACCCAAGGGGTCTTTTTTAATGATTTTTAACTCAGTTTCTGGAAATACAGGAAACAAGACAGAATATTTTCTTTCTTTTTCCTAAAGGAAAAATATTTTCTCATAGAGGAAAAAGAAATAAAATGGTATAAATGCTGAACACATTAATATTGCCCATATCGGGTACAGTGTGGAAAATTAGTGTGAATGATTCATTTTTGTAAAATGAATAGTGGTCACTAAGTCAGTATCATAGATGACATGGTTCAGGATTTATGTCACATAATATCATTAAGCATTTTCCTTAAGGAAAAGAATGTGATGAGGAAATTATAGATTGAGGAATAAAGATGCACAAAGCTTAAAATGTCCTGAAAATAGGCATAATATTCAGTGAAGAGTAAATAGTTTCCATTACAGAAATATAGAGAAAGCCAGGTTGGGAGAGAGGCTACTGTGATTTCTAGCAAACAGATCGTGTATCGAGTTATACTGTTTGAACTTTATCTAGTAGGCAACAGTGGTCTACTGTAGAATTTCAAACAAGTAAATATCATCACCACATTTATTCTTTAATAACCCCTCTGGCATGGTTTAGAGGGTGAAATGAGAGGCTATGAATTTACAGACAGGAATGTCAGTAAGGGTGCATTTCTAACATGCCCAATAGGAGATGATGTTGACCGAACCAAAGTAAGATCAATATAGATATGGAAGAGAAAATTATTCCCAGAGTTGTTAAGGAGATAGTAAGGGGAGGGAATTGAAAATACTACAACAGAAATTAGCTGCTCGCTGTAAGATAGAATGGAAAGTCAAAGCTAGCACCCATAGTTCTACTTTTAGTGATTGAACAGATACATCAAGAATCCAAATATTTCTTCTCTCTCTGTCTCTTTCTCTCCACCCTCTTCTCTCTCCTATAAGCTACCTGAGAGTGGTTTGCTAATCAATTCCAATTGTAAGGATTCGTCTCATATGGATTTTGATATCTTAAAATTCAGAATATCTTTAGTAGTCTTCTAAACTTAACAATAGAGATAAAAGGGGCCGGCCTGGTGACACAGTGGTTAAGTTTGCACGTTCCGTTTCAGCGGCCCGGGGTTCGCCGGTTTGGATCCCGGGTGCGGACATGATGGCACTGCTTGGCACGCCATGCTGTGGTAGGTGCCCCACATATAAAGTAGAGGAAGATGGGCACGGATGTTAGCTCAGGGCTAGTCTTCCTCAGCAAAAAGAGAATTGGCGGCAGCAGTTAGCTCAGGGCTAATCTTCCACACACGAAAAAAGAATAGAGAAAAAAATGAAATCTCACATATTCACATAACTGCAGAAATAAGTTTACGATGTCAACAGTAAACAGATTACACATACAATTTCTCCTTCTGGCAAATGCTTTTCTGTCCTCAACTGACACACATATGCTATAAAGGTAAGTGCTGTAGGACTGTGATTAGGCATGCATTTGTGAGATGTCAGCATAGATATTGCTCATCAGCAAAGGAAAAATGCAGAGAAGGGTTAAGGTCAGCAATCTGCTGTGAAAAAAAACATGCTAAGGATATCATTGAAACAAATAAAGCGTTTTCACGATGTCATTAACTGCTAAATCTATGAGGATAGAATAAAATATTTTGGAGTAATACAGGAGACAAAAAGCATTGTTTGGGATCATCTAAATTCTGTTGAGTTGACTCTAAATTATTGAAAAACCAGAGGTAATGGTTACAGACTTGATGGAAATAATGAGACGATGCACAAGAGAAATCAGTGGGGGAGTCAATACAAACCCAATCTTGCTCTTAAGAGAGGTGAAATACATTCAATAACTATACATGTTTACAATACTTAGAATTTCATCTTCAATATGATGCATTCTGTCCAGTGTGCAATACAGCATTTCACTTTAGACAGAAATTTTTGTCACATCTTTCTAAAACACATTTATGTTTTCTTTGAGATCCTGTGATGGGAATGGAGGAGAGGGCAGAAGAGTACCCAACAAACGAAATATTTCAAATAATAATGTACCTAGGAAGCTTGAGAGGCTTTTAATTTTGTCACACTGGAGTAGAAATTTCAGAAACATATTTTTCTTGTCTAACAGTGAATGCATCGTAAGAGAAATAGAATAGTTTAGTTGCACATACTTCTCTTTCACAGTCTTCATACATGTCTGACCACTCTTTCTTCAAATGACTAATAGGAATGGCCCCGAACTTCATATCAAAGATTCATGCTCGATCAGTAAATTTTATGGTATGTAACTTACATCTCAATCAAGCTGTTGCAAAAAGATGAATAATTTACAAAGAAATTAGGATTTTCTAGGAGTAGAGGTTGTTTCCTTAAGAAGTGAAAATCTACTGTATTCAATGAAATGTTGAAAAAAGGTTTAATTTTTTTCCCTGATGGATAGACTAAAATTATTTAAATTTTGTCATATGTTCCTCTAAATACTTCAGAAAATAGTATCTATTTTATTTCAAAAAGCCAAGGATTTTGAGTCGGTAAGAATCTATAAAAAAAAGTCTTTATTTAAAAATAATTGATATAAAAAGCACCTAGAAACATTCCTGGCACATCAGAGACATCAAATAGATATTTGATAAGTGACTATTTTAATTAATGAAAATAATTGTATTTTGAAAGTATGGATGATCAAATATATACCAAATACTTAGTAATAAATGAAAGCAGTATTTTTCCATTCAATTTTACCATTCTGCAAAAAAATCCTTCTAGAAAAATCTTCTTAAGCAAAGATCTATCATCAAATTCTGCTTGATATTCATTTAACCTTCTGATTTTTTCAATATTTACTTATGAAGTTTCCAAAAATGCAGAAAATTAATATAATTTTGCAGTGAAAATTCTTAATATCAGTATTTTTTTTACAATTTGTGCTCTAAACTTAGAAAGTTTCTCTCACATCTAATACTAATAATAAATTGATCAAACTCCCATGTTTTAGAGATAATTTTTCTTCCTGGGCTTCCCGCAGGGAAAGTGCCCCCAAAATATCAGTATTTTAGAATAGACTTTATATTTAGCCAGTATTCATAGATACAGATTGACTTAAATTATTTAAATGCTACCACTCTGGAAAATAAATATAATTTACTAAAACTGTAAAGTAATTAATAAGGTCCAAGATTCATAGTGGCTGCTCCCAGGATCTCCTGAGTAGACAGCAGTGACAATGGCAGGCAGGTGCAAATCCCTTCCATCACTATAGAGCAGCCTGATGTTGGCTAGAACGAAGGTGCACGCAGCCTTGGTGTCAGCATTTTTCATGCAGGCTGAGACATAAGATTTGGTTTCAAGCCATGTGGAAAGTTCTGACATTTAGCCTCACTTGGACTGAAATGAAGTTTCCAATGCCAGCGTATTGATAACGTTAGTTTAATGTGAAATTTGTTGTGAAAATGTTTGATGCAGAAGCAGGGAGCATCTTTAATTAAGCTAATGACACTGACAGTTTCCAAAATTCAGCATAAGTTTTGGAGATGGCAATAATGTTTTGATCAGTGATCTATACCATAGCTTGAATTATTTGCTATTTTATCATGTATAAGATAGGAATAATAGAGTATTGTTTTATAATTCTGATTAATAAATTGATTAATATATTAATTTGTATTCTTATACTATTGGACAAATGTTTTAAACATAACTTTTACAGAAAAGTATACAAAACTTGATGCTAAATCTGCATTTTAAAAGTAAATATTGTTGATGTCTTACCATGATGTTTCAAAAACAATTTTTCCTACTTGCATTTCCAACCTCATAATTTAACACAATTCAAAAAAAGACAGATATTTTTCTCATTATCACACATACCTCAGGCTTGCTGCCTTCATTCTATTACAAGAAAAAATTTCTCTCAATCTATATACAGAACAACTAACAAATTAACACTATCAGGAAATAAAGGGCACAAATACATATCATTAGAAATGAAAAATTCAAAATAGTGTCAGATATACCAGAGGTCTGGTTAATTATGGAAATGTATCTTGAAAATTACGTCCCTATTTCCAACATTTCACACAGTATTTTTCACAATAACGTAGGAAGACAGAATCAATCATTTATTCATCAAACAATTGCAGAATACCTTCTATATTCCAAAAAGTAAATACTATGCCTAGGGGACATAGAGAATAAGATTAAAGCCTACCTTCAGGAAATTAATAGGCCTGAAAATGAGAAACAGGCATATATGTCAATAAGAGTGAAACGTGTGATAACAGCAGCATGAGAAGTAAGCAGAGATTATGGTCTAGTCCCAAAGGAAATAGCCGCTGATTCCCCCATAAGAACTCAGAAAAGATGCTAAATTGAGGTTTATATCTAAAACAAGTCTTGAAAATTGATTATGTGCTCGCATGGTAGGAAATAAATAAAGGGCCTTCTAGGCTGATGAAGAAGCATGAGGAAATCACAGAGGTGGGCAATGATATAGTGTCATTTCCTCAATATGATGGAATAGAGCCTGAGGCTAGTTATGTGATTGTTATATCAATTAAAACTTAATAAGCAAACCAGAGATTATCTTGGTATCCTGACATTAAATTATAAGAAAATCGTTTGTAATAGTAATACTCTTTATGACCATTTTAAACCCACTGGAAAATTTTATGACTCAGAATTTCATGAAATGCATTACTTATGATGCAAGTAATTATTCCTGCAATTAAGTAAACATCTTAGGTACTTCTTTAGTAAAAGTGCCTAAATTAAAACGAATTCTTTTTAAAGATGGTATCCACCAAACCATCCTTTGAATTTGGAAGTATTATTCCTGGGAGAGAGTAGAATAATCTACTAGAAGGGAAAAGATACTTGATAGTTTTAGAAACTCTAGACTTAAAGGAAAAACATAAGAATTCACCAGCAGAGAAAGCATCAAATTTGTTAAATTTTTCATTCATTCAACATTAGACACCCAAATACTGTATTCTCTAGTGATATGATTTGGTTCAATGTCCAAATAATGACCCAAAAGAATGAAAGTGTCTTTCTATGGTGAATTTATGTATGCTTAAATTTGATTGATTATTTAAAGCTCACTAAATTTTATATTATTTATCCCCTTCAATACTTAGAATGACCTCATGAGTTAAATATCCCTTTATCTCATACAGGAGGAAATGGAATATCAAAAAGGTTGAGTGTATGATTGAAGGTTACATGTGGAGGAATGCATGGAACCCAGGAATTCCAAACCTAAGCACAATATTGTTTCTTTTATATATAGCATTGGCTTCTTAATGTCCCAGGGGCTTTGCTCAGCTCTGTGCAGTGCTACCCCTCCACAATATGGTTTCTAACCTGGATTTTCCCTTCAATTAATAGTGAATTCATAGGCTCGATCATATTACACCTTTGCCAGTTCAGAGCCTATTTACCTCATGTCTTGTTCACATGAAATCTCATTTCTGTTTGTATTGTAAAGGGATGTAATAGGCTAACTCATTGCAAGATACTAAGGATTAATAGCTATCACAAATGAACACATATTCCAGGCATACTTGTATGTCAGAGATCATTGAAGTAAATGAATACATAATTTTGATGAACATAACAGGCGTGTCACATCTAAAATTGAGTTTCTATCTTCTTTAGCAGATATGAGGATCTCTAGGTCACATTCTAGTTACTTTGATATTTCTCAGTTCTCTGAGATTGTAACTCTCACTATAGGCAGAAAATCCCTCACAAATATTGTGACAGAGTGGATCCAGTAATTTGCCTATATTACAGAGGTTTATATAATGCCTATAAGACTTTAAGACTGTCTTAGTGTTTGTAATTTTCAGAACTATTTAAGCTAATCTATGCATTTTCTGATACGTGATCTTATCCCTCTGGCCTGCCAGCCAAAAAGTCCTGACCTGAAACTGAAACCACTGGGTCTGAGGACCAGAAGGCGTGAGATAAATAACAAGTACTAAAATCCATCCCATATATTCCCCTATCTTGGTATTTACTAAAGGGAAATTTAAAGTTTATGGAGTAGAAATGTTTAGGCATCTTGGATACTTTTGAAGTATGCATTGATTAGGTAGATTCTCTTCCTCAAAATAGTTATAGACACTCTTTCTTCTTTTCTTTTTTTCTTTTTTTATGCCTAGTAAACAAAAAGGCAAATTTTAATTTTAAAAAAACTTTTTTATAATTTACATATTCATCTAGTTTTATTTTATTTTCTTTTGTTGTTGTTTTATTTATTTTCAGATGTACATCATATTTCGAATTCACCCGAACACTAATTATAGTGCATCCCCTCACATGTGAGCCTAATCACCCCTTTTGCCCTCCCCCCTCGCCCCCCCATGGTAACCACCAATCCAATCTCCATTGCTATGTGTTCATTTGTCGTCGTTTTTATCTTCTACTTATGAGTGAGATCATATGGTATCTGACTTTCTCCCTCTGACTTCTTTCATTCAGCATAATACCCTCAAGGTCCATCCATGTTGTCACATATGGCCGGATTTCGTCATTTCTTATGGCTAAGTAGTAGTCCATCGTGTATAAATACCACATATTCTTTATCCATTCGTCCCTTGATGGGCACCTAGGTTGCTTCCAAGTCTTGGCTATTGTGTATAATGCTGCAATGAACATAGGGGTGCAAGTATCTTTATGCCTTTGTGTTTTCAAGTTCTTTGGATAAATACCCAGCAGTGGAATAGCTGGATCATATGGTAGATCTGTCCTTAATTTTCTGAGGATATTCCATACTGCTTTCCATAGTGGCTGCACCAGTTTGCACTGCCACCAGCAGTGAACAAGGGTTCCCTTCTCTTCACACCCTCTCCAACATTTGTTGTTTCCTGTCTTGTTAATTATAGCCATTCTAACCAGAGTGAAGTGATACCTCATTGTAGTTTTGATTTGTAGTTCCCTGATAGCTAATGCTGTTGAGCATCTTTTCATATGCCTGTTGGCCATCCGTATATCTTCTTTGGAAAAATCTCTGTTCAGATCTTTTGCCAATTTTCTAATTGGATTGTTGGGTTTTTTTTTGTTGAGCTGTATGAGTTCTTTGTATAATTTGGATATTAACCCCTCATCTGATATATGGTTTGCAAATATCTTCTCCCAATTGTTAGGTTGTCTTTTCGTTTCGTTGATGGTTTCCTTTGCTGTGCAGAAGTTTTTAGTTTGATGTAGTCCCATTTGTTCATTTTTTCTTTTGTTTCCCTTGCCCAGTCAGACATGGGACTTGAAAATATGCTGCTAAGACTGATGTCAAAGAGCGTACTGCCTATGTTTTCTTCTAGAAGTCTCATGGTTTTGGGTCTTACATTCAAGTCTTTAATCCATTTTGAATTGATTTTTGTTCATGGTGTAAGGGAATGGTCTACTTTCATTCTTTTGCATGTGGCTGTCCGGTTTTCCCAACACCATTTATTGAAGAGACTCTCCTTTCTCCATCGTATGCTCTTGGTTCCCTTGTCAAATATTAGCTGTCCATAAATGTGTGGGTTTATTTCTGGGCTCTCAATTCTGTTCTATTGATCTGTGTGTCTGTTTTTGTGCCAGTACCATGCTGTTTTGGTTACTATGGCTTTGTAGTATAATTTGAAATCAGGGAGTGTGATGCCTCCAGCTTTGTTCTTTTTTCTCAGGAATCCTTTGGCTATTCAGGGTCTTTTGTTGTTCCATATAAATTTTAGGATTCTTTGTTCTATTTCTGTAAAAGATGTTGTTAGAACTTTGATAGGGATTGCGTTGAATCTATAGATTGCTTTAGGAAGTATGGACATTTTAACAATGTTAATTCTTCCAATCCAAGAGCACAGAATATCTTTCCATTTCTTTGTGTCTTCGATTTCAATCAACAATGTTTTATAGTTTTCTGTGTACAGATCTTTCACCTCTTTGATTAAGTTTATTCCTAGGTATTTTACTCTGTTTGTTGCAATTGTAAATGGGATTGTATTCTTAATTTCTCTTTCTCCTACTTCGTTGTTAGTATATAGAAACGCAACTGATTTTTGTACGTTGATTTTGTATCCTGTGACTTGATGGTATTCCTTTATTATTTCTAAAAGTTTTTTAGAGGAATCTTTAGGGTTTTCTAGATATAAAATCATGTCGTTTGCAAAGAGTGACAGTTTCACGTCTTCTTTTCCAATGTGGATCCCTTTTATTTCTTTTTCTTGCCTGATTGCTCTGGCTAGGACTTCTAATACTATGTTAAGTAAGAGTGGTGACAGTGGGCATCCTTGTCTGGTTCCTGTTCTTAGAGGGACAGTTTTCAGTTTTTTTCCATTAAGAATGATATTTGCTGTGGGTTTGTCATATATGGCTTTTATTATGTTGAGGTAATTTCCTTCTATATCCATTTTATTTAGAGTTTTTATCATAAATGGATGCTGTATCCTGTCAAATGCTTTCTCTGCATCTATTGAGATGAACATGTGATTTTTATTCTTCATTTTGTTAATGTGGTGTATCACGTTGATAGATTTGCGGATGTTGAATCATCCCTGCCTACCTGGAATGAAACTCACTTGATCATGATGTATGATCTTTTTAATGTATTGTTGTATTTGATTTGCTAGTATTTTGTTAAGGATTTTTGCATCAATGTTCATCAGTGATATTGGCCTGTAATTTTCTTTTTTTGTGTAGTCCTTATCTGGTTTTGGTATCAGGATGATGTTGGCTTCTTAGAATGAGTTAGGAAGCCTCCCCTCCTTTTCAATTTTTTGGAAGAGTTTCAGAAGGATAGGTATTAAGTCTTCTTTGAATGTTTGTTAGAATTCACCAGGGAAGGCATCTGGTCCTGGACTTTTATTTTTTGGGAGGTTTTTGATTGCTGTTTTGATCTCCTTACTGGTGATCTGTCTATTCAAATTTTCCACTTCTTCTTGGTCCAGTTTTGGAAGGTTGTATGTTTCTAAGAATTTATCCATTTCTTCTAGATTATCCAATTTGTTGTCGTATATTGTTTTCATAATATTCTCTTATTATCTTTTGTGTTTCTGAGGTGTCTGTTGTAATCTCTCCTCTTTCATTTCTGATTTTATTTATTTGAGCCTTCTCTCTTTTTTTCTTCATGAGTCTAGCTAAGGGTTTGCCAATTTGTTTATTTTTTTGAAGAACCAGCTCTTGGTTTCATTAATTTTTACTATTGTTTTTTTAGTCTCTATTTCATTTATCTCTGCTCTGATTTTTATTATTTCTTTCCTTCTGATGATTTTGGGCTTTGTTTGTTGTTCTTTCTCCAGTACCTTTAGGTGCATTTTTAGATTGTCTATTTGGGATTTTTCTTCTTTGTTGAGGTAGGCCTTAATTGCTATAAACTTCCCTCATAGAACCACTCTTGCTGTATCCCACAGATTTTGGCATGTCGTGTTTTCATTTTCATTTGTCTCCAGGAATTTTTTTGATTTCTTCTTTGATTTCTTCATTGACCCAATTGTTGTTCTGTAGCATTTTGTTCAATCTCCACATTTTTGTGGCTTTTCTGTTTTTCTTTCTGTAGTTGATTTACAGTTTAATACCTTTGTGGTCAAAAAGATGCATGGTACTATTTCGATCTTCTTAAATTTATTCACACTTGTTTTGTGACCTAATACGTGATCAATCCTGGAGAGTGTTCCATGGGCATTTGAAAAAAATGCGTATTCTGTGGTTTTTGGATGTAATGTTCTGTATATATCTACTAAGTCCATCTGGTCTAATGTGCCCTTTAAGGCCAGTGTTTCCTTATTGATCTTCTGTTTGGATGATCTATCCATTGGTGTAAGTGGAGTGTTAAAGTCCCCTACTATTATCGTGTTACTGTCTATTTCTCCTCTTATGTCTGTTAATAATTGCTTTATATATTTAAGTGCTCCTATATTGGGTGCATAGATATTTACAAGTGTTATATTTACTTGTTGGATAGTTCCCTTTATCATTATGTAGTGTTCATCTTTGTCTCTTATTACAATTTTTGTTTTAAAGCCTATTTTGTCTGATATAAGTATTGCTATCCTCACTTTCTTTTCTTTGCCGTTTACATGGAATATCTTTTTCCATCCTTTCACTTTCAGTTTGTGAGTGTCTGTAGGTCTGAAGTGTGTCTCTTGTATGCAGCATATACATTGGTCTTGTTTTTTATCCAGTGGACCACCCTATGGCATTTGATTGGAGCATTTAGTCCATTGACATTTAAAGTAACTATTGATAAATATGTATTTATTGCCATTTTGTCACTTTTTTTTTTCTGGGTGTTTTAGTAGTTCTTCTCTGTTCTTTTCTTTTTCTCTTGCTCTCTTCCCTTGTGGTTTGATGGCTATCTTTAGTAATACGTTTGATTTCTTTTGTCTTACTTTTTTTCCCGCTTGTTATAGGTTTCTGATTTGTGGTTACCATGAGGATCCTATTTAATATACTATACATATAACAGTCTATATTGAGTAGATAGACTCTTTAGCTTGATCTCTTTCTAAAAGCTCTACTTTTTCACTCCCCTCCTCCCACATTATATGTTTTTCACATCCTATATAGTCTCTTGTTTAGTGTGTGTCTATTCATTACCCTCAACTTTGAAATAGGTGATTTTAGTACATTTGTCTTTTAATCTTCATATTATCTTCACAGGTAGTTTATCTGCTGCCTTTACTATATTTTTACCTTACAAGTGATTTTATTGCCTGGTTTTTTGTTGTTGTTGTTTTGGGTTTTTTTGATAATTTTTTTTATCTCTACTTGTGGTCATCACTTTCCCGCTTAAATAAGTCCCTTCAGCATTTCTTGCAGTACTGGTTTCTTGGTGATAAACTCCTTTAATTTTTGCTTGTCTGGGAAGCTCTTTATCTCATCTCTCCTTCCATTCTGAATGACAACTTTGATGGGTAGAGTATTCTTGGCTGTAGATTTTTTCCTTTCAGCACTTTAAAAATGTCGTGCCATTCTCTTCTTGCCTGTAGGGTCTCAACTGAGAAGTCTGCTGATAGCCTGATGGGCTTCCCTTTATATGTCACTTGTGGCCTTTCTCTTGCTGCTTTTAGGATTCCCTCTTTGTCTTTAATTTTGGACATTTTGATTATAATATGCCTTGGTGTGGGCCTCTTTGGGCTTCTCTTGTTTGGGGCTCTCTGTGCTTCCTGAACTTGGATGTCTGTTTCCTTCCTCAGGTTAGGAAAATTTTCCTCTATTATTTCTACAAATAAATTTTCTGCCCCTTTGTCTCTCTCTTCTCCTTCTGGGACCCCCTATAATCTGAATGTTAGCATGCTTGATATTGTCCCAGAGTTCCCTTACACTGTTCTCATTCTGTCTAATTCCTTTTTCTCTTTTCTGTTCTGCTTGGCTGATTTCCTCTAGTCTTTCTTCTAGCTCGCTGATCTGTTCTTCTGCTTCCTCTACTCTGCTATTGAGTCCCTGTAGTGAATTTCTCATTTCGAGTATTGTATTCTTCATTTCTGATTGGCTCCTTTTTATATCTTCCAGTTCTTTGTTGATGTGCTCACTGTGTTCATCCATCCTTCTCCGTATATCTGTGAGCATCCTCATGATATTTTGTTTGAATTCTTTGTCAAGTAGGTCGCCAGTTTCTGTTTCACTTAGTCCTTTTTCTGGGGTTTTGTACTGTTCCCTTGCTTGGAAAGTATCCCTTTGCCTCCTCATTATGACTCTTTCTCTGTGCTATTTTCTTTGTAGTAGGTGAGTCGACTAAGTCTCCTGATCTTGGAGAAGTGACCTTATGTATGACATGACTTATGAGGCCCGGCAGTGTGTGTCCCTCTCGTCACCAGTCCAGAAGATCCAGGAGTGACTCCTTTGTGGGCTACTTGTGTCCTTCTGCTGTGACAGGGTTGCTCCCACTGCAGGTTCCCAGGGAGTCTGATCTTTCCTTCCCTGGCCAGCTGTTTGTAAATCTGGTTTGGGGAGCCTCAGCACTGTTGGCTAAAAAGTCTATCAGCACTCTTTTATTGTAGTTTTCCTCTTAATTGGGTTGGAACCCAGTGTAGCTGGTTGCTAGGCTCAGGAGTGTACAGTTGTGATAGGCCTCAGACCAACAAGGCTGTTGTCAGTTCTCTTAGGAGTGCAGCTGAATGGGGCTAGCCCTTGGTATGGGGGTACTTAATTGTTTCAGGCTTTCAAAGGTGGAGCTGATCCTTTTTATGGCTGTTTGTGAAGCACAAGTCTTCTGCTGCTGATAAGCCTCAACCCCCCCCCCCCCGCCCCCCCACTACAGGACCACATGTACTGTCAACACAGTCCTGGTCCATGCTGCCTTCTGAATCCCCTGGAGCATACCCAAACACCACACTGCAGAGGCCCCCACCTCTCCACCAATGCCCCCCACAGTTCACCTGATCCTCACACAGGCCCTGCCCCACAGAGGCAGACACCCTTGCCTGCCTGTAGAGGATCAAGGCAGCCAGTCAATGCAGGCTGAAAAGTAGACTGAGGACTTGCTGTTAGGTGGGGCCAGTCCCTAGGGTGGGTTGCCTACGCTGGCTGCACTGGATTAAATCTGTGCTCTAGTGGGCGTGGCAGGCCCCTGGGCTAACAGCTCAAGGGATTCAAGGGATGAACCTCAATGGCCGCCACCAGTGTCCATATCAGCACGCCTGGACCAGCTCAGAACAATGGCCCCCACCAACGTCTCAGTCTCCAGAGAGTCACTCCTCTCACCAGGATGCTCCCAGACCCCACCAGGTGAGTCTCGTTTCACCAAAGGACTGTCAGCCTTCTCTCTGGTGATTTTAGCTTGCTGCAATGAGTGAGTTTGTGTGTGGGCCCTTTAAGACCCGGGTCTTTTTGGCTTTGTACCGATAGCTTTTCTGGGGGTGTCCCTGCTGCAGTCAATAGCCAGCAAAGCCAGATAGTAAGACCCCCATCTCAGTTGGGCTGAGTCCGCAGGATGCTTATAGCAGTATTGTCCCCGCTCTGGACCTCACTCCTTCAGGGAGGGCTCCGTATCTTAGGGTGTCTGCCGCCTGGCCAGCTGAGAAGCTCTGCTGCTCCCAAAGGTGGCTTTTTTCCTCTCCAGCAGTAATTACTGCCTCTTCTGCCTTTGTCAGGACTGTCCCTCGTCGTAGGGGTTCTTCTTATCCAGTTTTCAGTTTTCAATCCAGGGTAATTCTTCCAAGAATTGTTGTAACCTGGTTGTGTTCATGGGAGGAGGCGAGTTTAATGTCTGCTCACACTGCCATCTTCCCAAGACTCTCGCACTCTTTCTTTTTAAATAGTGCACGCTATTTTAGTAAGTGACAGACACTGTGATTAGTTTATATACTCAAAAAATCCCTTTTTGAGGTGTGATCTGTGTAGATAAGAAGATGGTGGCTTCAAAAGGTTTGGTAACTTGACCAAGGTCACATATATTATGAGCAAGAGAAATCTGAGCCAACCTAATCTTCAAATGCCGCAGGGTCAGTCAATACATAATGCTCCCTCAAGCACAGTTCTATCAGTACCTCAGTCAAGACGGCAGATCCCAATGCCTATTTTGTGGCAAGCTGCCCTTTCTGGCCTTTGTCAAACAATACCCCCTTTTTCAGAGCGTTAAGTGTCTTGTCACGGGATCTGCAGCGCGCCAGAGATAGTACTGATCTGAGAACACGTTTGAAGTCCCCTAAACAAGAGACTTGGCTTTTCGTGTTGTAAATGTGTGTTACAGATCAAAACAATAGCTTTGTAATAATTGTAACCAAAATAAGAGCAACAACAATAATAATAAGCAACAGCTTGTTTGAACTAAACAATTGTTCCATGAGGCAAATGTTGTTATTATCCCTTTATCACAGACAAAGACATTTTTCAAAAGTTGCCATTTCCATCATGGAAGTTCAGTGGCTCAAAAACTTCATAGTACTTTCAGCCAAAGCGGAGAAAACGTCCCTTTTCCACAGCAAGTTTTGAGCTGAGATTTCCTTAATAGTCTCCATTCTTTAATCTGCATTTATCTAAATTGTCAGTTCAAATGGTATTAAAATTTCATAATTTCTGGAAATAAAATCTTTTTTTATTCAAAGAATGGATGTCTTCATTCTTCGTAAATTGAGTTTCTTCTTCTTCTTCTCTTTTTTTAAATCATTGTGCTATGTGAACCATTTATTAGTTGGTCAGGAGACACAGAGACATTTTCCTTGTTTTTTCCTTCCTCCTCTGCTTAGTTAGGAGTTTAGTTACCTGTTCCTATTCCGTGAATCAGTGACTTAAGGCATTTGCGTTTGTGCATGTATGCTTGCATGCTTATGCTTTATAGTAAACCTTAAGGGTTTTAAGCCCTGGTGCATAAAACAATAACATGCATTTTTAATATAAATGATTTCTCTACCAGAAATAATCAACTATAAAACCAAAACAAACAGTAAGACCCAAAACACAATTGCTTTTTCCTGGAGCTCTATGGGGAGAAACTTCAGCTTGATGAACCTGTGAGCAAATGCTCACCTCAGTCTCTTCTGAATTCATTTGGAGAAATCTTGAAATGCATCAGCCATATAGAGCTTTTGTCATATAGGAAAGATTTGAGCCAATATTCTCCTAATATTGGGGAAAATATATCTTTATCCAAAGCTGTGTTCTGTATCCCTTTAAAGAATAACATGATAAAAGTATTTCCAGTGAATGAAGATATAAATATGTGTGCTTTACACAATCATGTACACTCAGTTCTATATTATAGAATCTTTTAAAGAATATAACAAATTATGTGATAGAATTAACAGTTCTTCAATTGTCTATTACCGCAATAGTTAATTGTCTCTGCCTATTACAAACCAATTTGAAGGTAATTATACACTGATTACTAGAATCTTAATGATTAAGAGATATCACTTTATTGGGAGTACGAGATCCAGGAAATAATATTTTATTTTAAATTGCTTTTGTTAAGAATAAAAGAAGAGCAAAATCTCACATAATTTGATAATCAATGACAGAATAAAATAGCAAATTGTCAAGGAAATTCGATTGAATATAAGATGATGTTGGATGACACAGACTCACTATATTTGACAGTTTTGTTCTCATAAAGAAATTATCAGGGAAACTAATTAAATAAAGTCATTCTGGAAGACACGGTGTCACTAATCTTTATTGCATATCACTTAGAAAAGAGTCACTTAATTTGATAAATTTATTCTAATAAGAACACTTATGCAGACTGTTTAAAAATTATGTATTTTACCAGAAGTAATAGCCTTCTATAAAAATAATGACTCCTTAATTCAATTATGGAAATCACAATTATGTAAATTAGTTTAATTTGTGAGAGAGAGAGGTTAGCATTTCCCAATTATTTTTCTTTGACCACACAAAATGTTTATATTAGTCCTAAAAGATTTTTTATTCCATTTTCTAAATGACCTTGCATTTTAATTATACTCTGTCAACGTAACATTTGAATAAGTAAAATTTCATTTCTTATTTAAAAATATATCACTGTGTATCTACATAAAATACATTTGCATTATAATTACAATCCATTACATTATACTATAATTTGTAATGATTCTCACAAATATATTTCCTGTGGAACCCATGACTTAATGAATTGCCACCAAAGTTATAAAGGAATGAGAGAAAAATCTATCAGCAAAAGTTATCAACTTCTAGTCAGGGGATGGGAGGAAAGAGGGGGAGAGAGGAATAGTGACTACTGCCAAATTTAGCAGTTCCATGCCAGAAATACTCTCTACTATCATTTAAGATTATTACACTGAACGTCGTCTGTATTACTAATGATGTTAGAACAGATCTGTTCAATGCACTTTTTATGATAATGGATATTTTCTATATCTCACTGCTCAATATAGAAACCACTAAACACCTAAGGTTGTTGAAACCTTGAAATGGGGCTCATGGGACAAAGTGGTCTTTTGATCATATGTTATGTCTTAACTTATGGGGTTCCTTCCTATCTTCTTATGTTCTCTAATTCTGCGTAGTTCTATCTACTGATATATCTCAGTCAGCAGTGAAGACAACATGAAGTACATGAGGAAGTTTAGTTCTATACCTTGTGTAGGACTGTAATATAACTGCTTGGCAAAAGTATATGTATATATTTGGAATACAGACTTAGCCTTTGATTTGTATCATTGGTGGCTTTCTTCTTATGGATCATGTTATCCACCCATAAAAGTGGGATTCGGTTTCTCTTTTCTTGTCTAGGACTCTATTTTCTTTTGGAGCTGTAAGATAGCCTTGCCTAAAATTTGACTGCAAATCTACCTTCTGAAGTATAAATTCTTCCTTCATTATACAGCCACTGACCGAGGCTCTGTAGTGAATAAAGACAACTCCAGAAAACAAAATCCTACATATAAGAAATGTTTCCAGGAATCCACAACCCGGACTATCTTCCCCTCACTCTTCTTACTAGATTACATCTTTCATTTCTATTTAAATTACTACTGTGTTACAAGATGTGTATCATAATATTCAAATTCTGTCAGAAGAGCCCACTTTTAATATTTAATTTTTTTCATCCAATATCATTTCTTTCCTAGTTTGCTATTTCTTTCCACTGATCCATGTGCTGAAGTTTTAACGTGCCCCAAACAGAGTCAATATCTCACACCAGTTTCACTAATTTTTAATAGCTGAAAAATAGTTGAAATGGAGCTGATTTATTCATGTTTCCACAAGAAAAAATTCAAATTTATGGAAAATACAGTTTAATTCAATAAAGATATTATTAATTGAAGTAAAATTAATATGACCCTTCTACATGGAAGTTAAATAAACCTATCAAAAAACTCTAGGGTTAAGGGCCAGGTTGGTGGCCCAGGAGTTAAGTTCACATGTTCCGCTTCAGTGGCCCAGTGTGGACCACTTTTCAAGCCATGCTGTGGCAGGTGTTCCACATATAAAACATAGAGGAAGATGGGCATGGATGTTAGCTCAGGGCCAATCTTCCTCAGCAAAAAAAGAGGAGGATTGGTGGAAGATGTTAGCTCAGGGCTAATCTTCCTCAAAAAAATCCCCAAAACTCTAGGGTTAAAGGTAAAATAAAAACTAAAGTAACAGAATTCCTAAAAAGTAATGAAAAAAAAGAAAACCCTACATATTGAAATCTTGTGATAAATTAGAAGAAACAATCAGAAGAAAATGTGTAGTTCTAAATACTTTTATTGCTAAAAAAATAAAGAATTAAATTAGGTAAACATCCAGCTCAAAAAAGTAGAATATAAATAGCAAAGCAAGCCAAAAAGAATGCTTAAAAAGAAAACAACAAAGATAAAAGCTGAAATTGGTGAGGTAGAGAATAGAAGAGAAACTTGTCACATAATAAAACAAAATTCTGGGTTTTTGTAAACAATGCATTCAGAAAAACAGAGAGAAAAGCACAAACGTACAAAAATAAGAGTTATCAGGGAAGAAATAACCATTGCAAGAGTAAATAAAGAAATAAATGACTCATTTGTAGACCTCTATTCAAATAAATGAGAAAAATTCAATAAAATAGATAGTTCCTTAGCAAAAACAAGAACAAAAGCAAAAAGACATCATTCACTATAGAAAGTTTAAATAGCCCAGTTTCCATTGTTTATATAATGAACTCATCCACAAAAATCACCAGGCCTAGATGGTTCATAGAGGAATTCTACACACCCTTCAAAGAACAGATGGTTCCAATACTCCAGAAATCATTTCAGAGATTGAAAATGACGGAAAACTTTCTGATTCTTTTTATAAAGCCTGTGTAACATTGAATACTGAAAATAGTAACGCTAGTACAGTCATCCACCACATAACATGTTGGCCAACGATGGACCACATATACAATGGTGGTCCCATAAGAGTAGTACCATATAGTCTAGGTGTGTAGGAGGTTATACTCTATGTTTCTATGAATGATATTTGCACAACAATGAAATTGCCTAATGACACATTTCTCATAATGTATCCCTGTCATTAAGGGACGCATGACTGCATGAAAAAGAAAACTACTGGCCAATATTACTTATGACTATCAATGTAAAACATTAAATAAAATATTGGTAAACAGAATCAACATCCCATTAAGACAGTGATACATCGTGGCCAACTTGGATTTATTCCAGCAACAAGTTTGCTTCCATATTAAGAAATATCTTAAAACCAAATATCACAATAGTAGATCTAAGGAAAATTTTTTAAAAATATAGAAACAAAGACACTTTCTTAACATAATTAATATTTATACCTTAATCCTAAAGCCAGTATCTTAATAGGGAAACAGTAATCATTTCCGTTAAGATCAGTAACATGACAAGAACGCCAGTCACCTCTACTATTTACCATTTTGCTAAAGTAACTACCCAATGGAATCCAATAAAAGAAATCAATTAGCATGGTAAGAATTGCCAAAGGAGTAGTAAAACTTCCTCAATTTGCAAAGAACCTGATAAGATGTCTGTAAAACACGGAGAATGACTGATAAAACTAACAAACTCGAAGTTTTCACCAAGGTGGACTTGATATAGAAATCAATAGCCTTTACATTAAAAAAAAACAATTACCAGTTAAAATACATAGAGATAGAGAAAACCCCCTTACAATCACATCAAATAAATTAAATACTTAGGAGTAAACTTAGCCAGATACATTTAAAACCAGGAAAAATTTAAGCCACTCCTGAAAGTTACAAAAGTGCACTTGAAAAACTGGAAAGTCATCATGCTGTTCAATAATACGACCTCTCAACAAAGAAATTCTGTTATTTCTCTCCAAGTCAATATATAAATTCAATGCAGTTATCAACAGACTTTTTGTTCATAGAGTTTGACAACTTGATACTGAAGTTTATATAGAAAAACAGACATGCTGGAATATGCATAAAACGCTGAGATGGAATAACTAGACCTGCTATAAATGAAAGCATTGTGTAATGCCTCTATAATTAAACAGTGCGCTGCAAGATCAGGAATAAACAGTAGGTTCTGAATAGAACGGAAAGCTGAGAAATAGAGCTAAATATACGTTGAAATTTAATGTGTGACAAAGGTGGGAATTCACTCCAAAATGGCAAAATGGACTTTTTAATAAATAATACTAGAAAACTGGGTAGCCATTTCAAAAAAAACTAAAACAAAGACAAATTTAGTTCCATACCTCGGACCAAATACAAGAATCAAGTCTTAATTGAACAGAAATATAAATGTAAAAAAATCGTCTAACCTTTGTGAAGCGAAAACCCAGAGACAATATAAGACTGAAAAATTTGATTGACTAAAAATTTATAAAAAATTGCATGATGTATAAAAATATTATAAAGCCAAAACACAACTGAAAAACTGGGAGAAAATATGAGTAAAAGGAAAATTATGGGACAAAGGGTTGATGCAAACTTGTGTAATTTTTCTGGAAGGAGATTTTGCAATATTTATCAAAATTAGACTATTTGTATTGACATTTTGCCCCACTTATTTCACTTCTAGGAATCTTCTCTGAAGACGCATTTCAATAATATGAAAATGCATATGTGTAAGGTTATGTACTACATTATTTGTTATTGCAAAATGTTCAAAGCAGTGCAGTTGTCTATATATAAGAGAATGATGAATAAACTATGGTATATCAACATAATAGAATACTATGGGACTGTAAAAACAATTAAAGAAGATAGCTAAGGATATGGAGTGATTTTCAGGATATATTGCTAAGTGAAAAGATCAAAGTACAACAGAGTATATTATGCTACCTTTTATGTAGGACAAAGGGGCATATAAGAAACGATGCATATATCTGCTTATTTGGGCAAAAAAGAAATTTGGAATTATAAATCAGAGATTAGTGAGATCGGTAACTTATACAGAATGGGTACAAGCAGGGTAGAAAGAATGGAGAAACGGGAAAGGAGTAGAAGGAGTGAGGGTGGAGTGACCCTTCTTTGAGTATAGATTTTGTAGTGGTAATTTTTACACACATGGTAGCGTTTCACTTAGCCAAAAACCAAATAATTAATTAAAATCAAGCAAAGTGAGGAGATATCCAGTATGGAACACAAACAGTATAGAGCGAACCAAACATGTTTACAAATGAATAACCTAACCACAGCACTATCCTTGGCAGTAAAGAATAGAACTCATCTAATATTGGTAAATAGTATTATTTTATAATGCAATGCTAAAGACAAAAAGAACTGAACATAAACATTGTATTTAATTAGAAAATTTGCTCTTGGTGGTATGGATCAACAAATTTGAAACTAGAATGTGTATATTCTATGATTGAGCAAAACAGTATATTGTGAAGAATGAGTGCCAGGTTTCTCACTTGTGGAGAAACGACTTAAGATAATCAGAGGATGCTGGCCATAGTGAACCTTGTGGTGTTGAATTCAAATTAGACGTATCAGTATGAACACTTGGTTTCAAATAAATATACAGATAGCTGTAGAATAGGCAGAGATGTATGCACATATTCATACATTTCCTGTTCTGTCTACTGGAAGTATGTGGAAATTATTACACTCCAGAAGTAATGAGCATACGTAATGCCTAGATTTTAATTTCTAAATACCATTCTCCGATAAAAGAAACTGGGACTCCTTGCAGAAATGACTGATAGGTTGGGGTAACAAGAGTACAAGACGAGCTCAGAAAGCTATGGGGCCAGGAAATAAGAAAGTGCTAAAAAAAAATTTGCCCATGTTGAAAAGACAAAAAACCAACTTGAATTAATTCCCAGTGGCTAATAAGCACTTGAAAGTGGCTCAACGTCATTAATTATAATGAAAATGCAAATTAAAACTATAAGGTGATACCACTACACACCTATAACAATATCTACTTTTGAGTATTGAAATGTTTTTAAATTTTTTATTGATATAACATTGGTTTATAACATTATATAAATTTCAGGCTTACATCATTATATTTTTGACTTCTCTATCGACTACGTTGTGTTCACCACCAAAAGTCTAGTTGTCATCCACCACTGTACACATGTGCCCTTTTACCCATTTTGCTCTTCCCCACCCTCCCTTCCCCTCTGGTAACCACCAGTCTGTTCTCTATACCAATGTGTTTGTTTGTTCGTTTGTTTATCTTTCTCATATGAATGAAATCGTGTCACATTTGTCTTTCTCTGTCTGACTTATTTCACTTAGTGTAATACCTTCAAGGCTCACCTGTGATGTCATAAATGGCAAGATTTCATCTATTTTTATGGTTGAATAAGATTCCATTATATAAATATATTACCACATCTTCTTTTTCCATTTATCCATTGATGGGCACTTAGGTTGCTTACAAGCCTTCCTGTTGTGAATAATGCTGCAGTGAACATAGCGGTGCATATATCTTTTCAAATTAACATTTTCACGTTCTGTGGATAAATACCCAGAAATGGAATAGCTGGATTATATGGTAGTCTTACTTTTAATTTTTTGAGGAATCTCTGTACTGTTTTCCATAGTGGCTGCATCAATTTGCATTCCCACCAGCAGTGTACAAGGGTTCCCTTTTCTCTTTAACACTTGTTATTTCTTGTCTTTTTAATAATACTCATTCTGACGGGCCTGAGGTGATATCTCAATGTAGATTTGATTTGCATAATTAGTGATGTTGAACATCTTTTCATGTGCCTTTTGGTCATCTGTGTATCTTCTTTGGAAAAATTTCTGTTCAAATCTTCTGCCCATTTTTTAATCAGGTTGGGTTTTTTTTGTTGTTGAGTTGTGTGAGTTCTTTATATATTTTAGATATTAACCTCTTATGAGATATATGACTTGCAAATATCTTCTCCCAATTGTTAGGTTGTCTTTTCATTTTGTTGAAGTTTTCATTTGTCATGATAAGCTTTTTAGTTTGTTGTAGTCCCATTTGTTTATTTTTTCTTTTATTTCCCTTGTCTAGGGAGACATGGTATTCAAAAAGATACAGCTAAGCCCAATTTTGAAGAGCGTACTGCTAATATTTTTTTCTAGGAGTTTTATGGTTTCAGGTCTTACATTCAAATCTTTAATCCATGTTAAGTTAATTTTTGTGTATGGTGTAAGATAATGGTCTACATTCATTCTTTTGCATGTGGCTGTCTAGTTTTACCAAAAGTGCTGAAATTCTTCATGTGTGTTTTTTAATCCAAATGAATTAGAGGTTTGAGCATTTAAAGTTAACCATGAAACAATTGTAAATTTAAATCAATGAAAAATTTAAAAATTATATCATGTAGAACAAACAGTCGGTGTTTCTACTCAAGTTGGGCACTAGGCGGTAGCTACCTAGTGATGAAATGTTTTTTAACAATTGGAGGAAGAAAGTGAGATGATCAACAAATTATCTAAGGAAAAGAATTGAAGATTTTTTTGTAAATAATTAATGAAACATGTTTTTTCAGTATCTGCATTGTCAAAAAAGTGTACCATAGATTACTTTAATTTTAGAATAGATTATTAGGCTATTTAAATAAGAAAATTAACTTTAAATATCTAATTTCTAATAAATCAATGAACTAATAAAGATATTTAACCTGTAATATTCTTAAACTATATTTGTAAAGAAGAAAATTAGAAAATTACCTCATATGTCTTGCGTGTGTGTAAGTGGCTGTTCATTATTGTATGATTAGAACTTTCTTTTAAGGGGGCAAAAACAAAATGAAGGGAAAACGTGTAGATTCTGTTACTTTAAACACATTAAATCCTGCCATATTGAAATTAAATCTTAATAGTCTAGGAAGGAACATAGGTCCATGTTAAACATTCCAGATGTAAAGACACGATGCTAAAACCTGTGCTGTATGGAAGAATAAAATATCATTTCCTTTAATTTACATTAAAACATTTAGCAGATTTTAAAAACAAAATCTCAAACATCACCAAATAGTTGTATAGCTTTTAGATTTTAATATTGCAGACAAAACAGGAGAAGATATCTAAATATAAATTTGCATGTAAAGAACTACTGTTGAGTACCTCTACATAAAAGAATGGGCAACTCCTCTGTAATTTCTATGTAACAACTGCAAGTCTTAATTAAATGCTTACAACATATTTTAATATAGATAAAATAGATCTTGCTGACAGGACAAATTTTTTAATTGTCTTAATATGCTTTGTGAACAAGGCTGAATTTTTAAAGGTTAAAGACGTATCCATTATTTAATTCATACTAATTTACATGTTATACAAATGTACTTACAGAAGAAATAAGGTAATTGAGGTATATACTTTCAATGATGTCCTTTTGAGAGATTTGAAGTGGGCGCTACTTACTCCAAAGAAAATTTTTTCTTTCCTGGAACTCCATAATCCCTTCCTGTCATATCATTTTTCTTCTAGTGTGTGAATTAACATTTAAGAAACTTTGATCTAAGGACTAAAATCACCAAATAATTAAAAAACTAAAAATAAATAAACTACTTTTCAATAAGAAGA
This sequence comes from Equus przewalskii, assembly GCF_037783145.1. Classification (NCBI taxonomy): domain Eukaryota; kingdom Metazoa; phylum Chordata; class Mammalia; order Perissodactyla; family Equidae; genus Equus; species Equus przewalskii. Next base: position 57,092,697 of record NC_091838.1, read on the forward strand.
TAGAATTTGAAATGTAATCTTTTAACCTTTTCAATGTTTACTAAATGCCTGAGGAATAAATGGTTGTTTTGTGGAAGAATGGCATTTCTTTACATAATGGTAGCCTCAGGAAGCCAGGAAGGAAAGGAGGGAGGGAAAAGGAAGAAAGGAAAGGAGAAAAAGAAAGTTGTATTCAAACGACTTCAATCATCTTTTAAGTTACATGTTCCCTAATATCTTATCTACTCTGGAAATTTCTTACTGAGGTACGCAATGTTCCATATGTTTTTATTCATTATGTAACAAAAACCTCAGTTTTCATATTCTCAAACACCACTTGAAGGGGTGTCCCATATTTTAGTGATTACAATGTATCTTTGCTTATATTTATTTTAATTGTATCGTTGTCTATCTATAGGTATTTCTTCCCAGAATGAATCACCATTCTTGTCAAGTAAAAATGCTGTAATGGGATTGTGTATGTGTGTGTGTGTCTGCACGCGCACACACACTTGTGTTGTTTCTGCCTACCTAAATACAGCATTGCTTTACCTTTGGGAAACCACCGAGTTTCTATTTTCAATCCCTTTGTTCTGTAAGACATGCCTCATATAGTAGATGTTTGACTAACAGGCTGGTCCATTTTCCCTGGCCATTGATTTGTTCAGGTATGGGCAGGCAAGTTAATATAGCCAGACTTCCTGAATGAATCTAGTAGAATGAAAAGTTCTCATTTGACACAAGCTGCTAAACTGTGAGCTACCAGAAACCAGCACATGGTAAGCGCATATTTGAAAATGAACCTCACATAGAGGAAAGCAGTCACATGACGGAAGAGAGATAAAACCTTCTAAACCAGTATGAATTCCAGCGTACAGCAAGCAGATGCATGCTTGCATATAAATTAATGAATTGATATCTTATCTTTTATGTACAATTTGAGTAAGTTTTCTCTAAATTCTAACTGAAACAAAAATCTTCAAAACTATACTTGCCAAATGACAAACTTTATATTTGAACCTGAAATTTGTTACCAGAAAAAATAAAGTGAACTGGATTAAAAATGGCATAAAGGAATAAACTTTAAAAGAAATTACAAAAATTTAAATGGGTTGTTTTATCATAAATATCACCTTTTTTTTCCGTGATAGTTCTGTATGGAACACAAAGTGTAACCATCACACTCAGAATCAGCGTTGTCTTGAGTAAATATAGCAAAAAAAATGAAAAACTGGGGAAAATATTTTCTATTTACACCACATTTAGGGATTATTAGACCAATATTCCTATCCAAAATGGGAAATTGAATGAATTAACAAGTCACAGGGAAGAATAACAACAAAGTTGATTTATAAATTGCCTTCTCGTCCCCTATTAGTTTGTTCTTATTTTACATTAAAATTTTGTTGGAATTCACCAGTGAAAACATCTGGGCCTTTTTTCTTCTCTTTGGCAGAAGTGAGCAGAAGGGTAGTAAATTTTTTATTACCAATTCAATTTCTTTAATAGATATGATGCCATCCAGATTTTCTATTTTTTCTTCAGACAGTTTCATTTCTTTCAAGGAATTTGCTCAAATTTATCTAGGTGTTAAACTTATTGGAATAATCTATTCAAAACAGATCTTAATTATCTTTTTAATTACCATCAGAACTGTAGAGAAATTTCCTTTCACTCCTGCGTTTAGAAATGTGCTTTATTGTCTTTTTTCATGATCAGTCCTGCTAGAAGTTTAACAATTTTATTGATATTTTCAAAAAACGTCTTCAGGTTTCATTGATTTTCTGTATCATTGTTCTTTAACTGTTTAATTGATTTATGCTTTTGTTATTATTTCCTTTTTCCACTTCTTTTTCTCTGTTCTTAAGGTAGAAACTCAGATCACAGAATTTAAATCCTATTTTCATTTTCTATATAAGCATTTAAAGGTAAAAATTTCTCTCTGATTATTGCGTGAATGACATCCTACAAATTTTGATATGTTTTGTTGCATTAGCGTCCTGTTAAAAATATCTTCTAATTTTTATTTTGAATCTTTTCTTTGACATATGTATTGTTTAGAGATGTGCTATTTAATTTCCAATATTTAGAGAATTCCCAAATATCCTTTTCTTACTGATTTCTCATGCAATACCATTGTATTCAAATTGTATACTGGAGGTGGTTTTAGTCCTTTTAAATTTATTGAGACTCCTTTGTTGGTCCAACATATAGTCTGTCCAGTTCAATGGTCAGTGAATTCTTGGGAAGAATGCATATTCTCCTGTTCTTAGGTAAAGCGTTCCATAAACGGCAAATGGGTGAAAGTATTGGTAGTAATTGTTTTATGCATTTCTGAGAGAAAAAGGTTTAAAGGCCCAGCTGTAATTGTGAGTTTATTTCTCCTTTTAATTCTGGTGGTTTTTATTTTAATTATTTGGCACATCTCTCAATTGGTACATGCACATTTACGCTAAGTATACATGCTTCCAGATAAATTGACACTTTTCGTTTTGAAATTTACCTCTTTGTCTCTGGTAACATTCTTTAGCCTGAGAATTTATCTAATACTAATATAGCCACTCCAATTTTCTTTTTTATTTATTATGATAAAATTTACTGTTGTAACCATTTTTAAGTGTACAGATCAGTACATCTTGACATTAGAACATTCATATTGCTAAGAAACCATCACCGCTATTCATCTCCAGAACTTTTCATCATTTCAAACTTTGTATTCATTAAACAATAATTTTCTACCTCCCCCTTTCTCATCCTCTGATAACCACTGTTCTACTTTCTGTCCCTATATATTTGACTGTTCTAGATATCCCAGAGTAGAATCATATAATATATATATAAATATATGTATATATATATACACATACATATTTTGTGTCTGGCTTATTTCACTTAGTGTAATGTTTCCACAGTTCATCATGCATCATGTTATAACATTTATCTGAATTCCATTCCTGTTTAAGCCTGACTAATATTCCATTGTGTATGTATACTAGACTTTCACGAGTTGAGGAACACCTGGGTTGTTTCCAACTTTTGGCTATTGTGAATAACACTGCTATGAACATCAGCGTACAAATATCTATCCTGCTTTCAATTCTTTGGAGTATAGCCTAGAAGTGGAATTGCTGGATCATATGGTATTTCTGCGTTTAGATTTTTGAGTAAACACTATAATATATTCCACGGTGGCTGCGCTATTTTGCATTCCCATCATCAATGCATAAGAGTCCAAGCTCTCCACATCCTCATCAACACTTACTATATGCTTTTTTTCTGTGTGTGGGCCATAATAGCTATGCTAATCGATGTCAAGTGGTATCTTGTGGTTTTGATTTGCATTTCTCCAATAATTGATGTTGAGGGTCTTTTCATGTGCCTATGGCTATTTGCATATCTTCTGTGGTGAAATCTGTATTCAAGGTCTTTGTCTATTTTTGAATTGGATTATTTTCTGTTGTTGTCAAGTTTTAGGAGTTTTCTATGTATTCTGGATATTGCTTCCTTATCAAAAATATGATTTGCAAATATTTTCTCTCATTCTGTGGTATGCCTTTTCACTCAGTTGATAGTGTACTTTGATGCACAAAGCTCTTAATTTTGAAGAAGTCCAATTTATCTTTTTTTTTCTTGCCTGTGCTTTTAGTGCTATATCCAAGAAACCATTGCCAGATCCAATGTTGTGAAGGTTCTGCTCTGTGTTTTCTTCTAAGAGCTTTATGGTTTTACCTGTTACATCTAGATCTTTAATCCATTTTGAGTTAATTTTTGTACATGGAGTAAGCTAAGGATCCAGTTTTATTCTTTTTTTCTTGTGCATGTTCACTTTTCCGAGCAGCAGTTATTGAAAAGATTCCCCTTTCCTAAAAAGATTGCCCTTTCCCCATTGGATGGTCCTGGCACCCAAGTTGAAAATAATTTTGAGATGTAAATATGTATTTATCCTTCTCTATTCCATTCCATTGGTTTGTATGTCTGTCTTTATGCCAGTACCACTCTCTTTTAATTTACAGTTTCTTTTCATTAATACTTGTATAACACATATTTTGCTTCTTTTAAATTTAAACCTTTTGTTTAAAGTTCATTTCTTTTAGCATTATTGAGCTAATATATATATAGGTAAAGTCAGATTCACACACAGCTACCAATTACGGCCTTTTGTTCATTTGTGCCGTTCTGTAGTTTCATCTCGCCTTATTTTCCTTCTGTCTGAAAAATTTCCTTTGTCCTTTCTCATAATGCAGGTCTGCTGAAGATGAATTCACTCATCTCTCATTTATCTGAAAATATCTTCAGTTTGCCTTCATTTTGGAAGAATTTTTTTTTTGTTGTTAAATGTATAATTGAATTTCCTTATATTTATCTTGTTTGAGCTTCACTACATTTCCAAGATATGTAAGGTTAGGTTTTTTACCAGACTGAAAAAAGAAAAAAAATATCATTTTTCTTAAAAATAAATCTGTCTCTTCTCTTTCGCATCCCTTTCTGGGTCTCCTATTTTGCATAATTTACACAAGTTGTTATTGTCCCCACATCCCTGAGGCTCGGTTCATCATTTGTAGCCCATTATCTCTTTGCTTTGATTTAAATAGTTTCTACTGCCCATTCTTCCTGTTTCTTGGTCTTTTCTTTTGCATTGTCTAATCTGTCATTAAACTCCCCTTCAGACATTGTATCATTTAGTCTAAAATTTCAACTTTTTGTGATTTAGAATTCTCTGACATTTCCATCTATTTACATTCTTCCTTTATGTCCTTAAACATAACCCTAATAATTATTTTAGAATACTTGTCTGCTAATTCTAACTTCTTGGCTATCTTTGCATCTGTTTCTTTTTTCTGATGTTGGCCACATTTTTCCACATTTCACTTGTCTAATGATTTATTATTGCATGCTGAACATTGAAGAATCTACATTTTTGAGAATCAGCATCGTGTGGCCCTCCTTTTAAAGAGTATTGAGTTTTGTTCTGGAAGGTGGTTAAATTACCTGTGAGTCAGCTTAATTCTTTTAAGGCTTTTTAAAAGCTTTGTTAGGGCTCATCTACTTGAGAACTATTCCTGAAGTGTGACATTTCTGAGGTATCAATTTTATGCTAGAGGTTACAATAATATCTCTCCATACTAGCTGCTCAGAAACCCCACATTTCTCATACTGCATGATCTTGAGATTATTCAATTAGATTATAGTTTCCAAATAGCTATTTTCTGCCGAACATTAGACTTAAGCCCTGTAAGTGTGCAAGTTGATTTTTAACTGGAGACTTGAGAGTCCCTATGCAGATACCTGGTGCACCTTCTCTGTACAGCCTCCTCTTTTTAGGTGTCCTTCTCTACCAATTCCAGTCACTTCAGCAGAACTGAATTATAATCATTATGATCCGCTTGGGTTCCACACCTCTGTGTAAGGCTCTACATCTTGTGTAAGGCAAATAGTTGTATTGGTTATGAGACTTGGGTTTTCCTTTTACTTCTTTCAGGAATCAGTCATGTGCTGTTGATTGTGCAACATCTAAAAGTTTGTGGTTTTTTCATATATGTTCATTTTGTAGTTGTTTCTGGTGGAAGGGATATTTCAGTATCAGTTTCTTATGTTTCAAGTGCAAGTCAAAGAACAACAATATATTTAAAAATAATTAATATTATTACATTTTATCATTAAAGAAATTAAGATGATAAGTAAGTATGTGAGGGAGTAAATGAGCTCTAATCTACAACCTATGAGCGGTTACTTTTATCAAGATTTTATTTCCTTCAGTAGGGAACATTCTAAGACTAATCTCTAAGCCACACTCCAAAATTGGCAGTATCATTGGCAATTAACAAGAGAAATGATAGAAACAAGATTTCATTTGTGAAATGATTGGTGTTTAAGATTGTGGTTAGTCAGAAAGATTGTAAGCATACCTCTGCCCTTCCATGTGCAAGCTGTAAGAATTTGCTAAACCAGTTCCCATACGGCCTTAGCTTAGCACTCTTAGTTTAGAAATGGTAGTCATGTGGCTGTTTTTATTTAAATTAAAATTAAGTGAAATTAATTTCTTCAATCATTTAAAGTGGCTAAGTGGCTAATATATTGTACAGTACATGCATAGAATAATATCATCATCACAGAACATTCTATTGGATAGCACTGGTTTGGAATTCCATTTGGTCCTTAAATCTCCCACTTGAAAGAATCCTCTCTCATTTGCTCAGACTGAAAGTTCACTGATCCAGCTTTCAGTATATTGCTAGGTATTTCTAGAAGCAAAATTTTAGCAAAGTTCTTGTCAGAATACTTAAAACAATGAGAAGGGGAAATTCATGAATATTCAAGGACAGCTTTTATGACACTTGTGTGCCTGTTTGGATGAATTCCATCTGAGACTTGCTTACATTTTCATAAATGACACATTAGTGAGCTTGTGGAGGAGGAGATATATTGCTCTGACCTACATATTGTTTTCAGAAATTATTAGTGTTCACTACAAGAAACTGACAATTGTCAGCACCAAATTTCCTTAGGTCAGTTTACAATTTATCAACTTACAAATGATGGCATCATCAAAGAGTGGTTTAGTAGAAAGAAAAGTTTGCATCACTGAATCCTCTTTAATATTGAGAACCCAGATCAAATCAACTGGCATTCTATATAAAAACAGAAAACCTATTATGAAAAAACAGCCCCAAGAAAGATTCTTGCCTTTTCCCTACTGCCTTCCATCTTGTTTGCTCATCCTACCCAATAGAATTTCAGTGATTCTGTAGGGATTTGATCTCACATCTAACTACAAAGCACAGATTCTTAATCAGTTCCCTAGGCAGTGCATACCCAAAGGAGGAAAGGTCCAGGGCAACTGATGAAATTCATTAAGCAACTTAAGAACAGCTTTAAATATAGAACTTTTTTAAGAGTCACACAGTCTCAGAAAAATCCACCATCTTTCATGAGTAATTTTTATTGATTGTCTGCTCTGGACCAGATGCTGATTATGTTTATGGGCTTTCCCAGCCTAAGAGGAAACAGAACAATGGTTGTGTTTGCATAAGCTCACTGAGACCTTCCAAAATAATTTTCATATGGTGGTATAGAATTCAAAAGGAGAATTGTGTCCCTAGTGATGTTTGTCTCCAAATCTCACTGATACCTTCTGAATTGGGAATTCAGCATAATAGCAGATGAGTGAATCTTCTTTCTATACCTGACCCAGTAAAGGTACCCAAGGAAAGTTGCTATATTACAGCCAGCTGCGCTGTAACCAGGAAGGTAGAATTGAGTTCATATACGTTTAGTTTTCCAACAAACATCATGTTTCCAGAGATGCTACAGAAGCAAAAACATACAGGTCATGTATGTCTTTATAGAATTATATCTGTAGGCTATACCTTTTTGAAATACTCCAAAAAATGGCCCTCTAAGGCTGAATTTTGATAGAGGACTCTTGTCTATTTAGGGGGAAGAGTTCTCCAGAGACAACTGAATTTCCTGGATGGATATTTGGGATACAAAGAATTCTGTAAAGATACGTTCACTTTTCTAGACTAGGAATGTAATGTCAGTATTATTTTAAAACCCTAGCCAGTTGTTTAATACCTGGATATTTCTCAGTCTTTTCTTTAGCTATATACTTTTTTCTCTCTGAGGTGATACTGTTTTGAGGTAGAAAAATTCACTTGCAAGGCCAGGTCAAATACGGTCTTTTATGGAATGATAGTGCAGAGACATTCACAATTATAAGTTTATAAACTGTTAAACAATTCCTCAAATTCATTTCTTACAAAAAATGTGGTTCAATAGAGCATTGAAAGCATGAATAATACTTCTGATAAAATATTAACTGAAATCCTTTCTTATTTATTTTCCATAATTAGACAAAAACTCATTCATTTTCAAGTTCCTTCTTTGAGAAACTTGAATATATAGTAATTTCTTATGAGTTTATTATAATACTTCATAATTAATGAAAATATCATTGTAAGATATTACAGTACTTATGGGGAAAGCAACAAGGATAGAAGAAAATCTCATTATCAAGAAATTTTGTATGCAAATTGAATTTATTTCTTTAAAGTAGATGAGATGAATCAAAAACTTGCATATAAATTTTCAGGGCTGCTCAAGCATAGTCTGAAAAACAGAAAACAAGAAACTTTTAATTAAAAATTCAGTGAGTGGTAGATGAAGAGCTCAAAATTACAATTGACTGATAATTTTTGGCATTTATAGTCTCTGTAAGAAGTAGAAGAAAAGATGAATCAAGTGAACTTATGGGAAGGAAAAGGCCATATTAAATAAGAAAATGGAGGAAAAGGAGAAATCTTTAAAGATATTTTTGCTTGTTTGGTTTTTATTAATTGATATTATGATTAGCACGTGTGAAATGACAAGGTGAGAAAGTCACAAAAAGATAAGAAAGTTATAATAAAAATATGTTTAACTTTATACTATTTTGAAATTAAGAGATAAAGAGAAAGAAGAGTGAGTTGGTCCAAGAAACTTAGGGACGTTTCAAGTAGAACAAAGTAGAGAGATTGAGATATCACTTGTTCTCTAGGATAGGATCTGTTTATAAACAATATGAAATTGCCAGTGCAGGTTGTATAACCATGAAGCATGAAGATTACAAATAAGCAAATATGGAAGAAATTATCTCATTTAAATAGAAACCCTGACATGTAATTTACAGTAAAAATTGGGCTGTCATGCATGGCTTAGAACATGCCTAGAGCATCTGTTTTTATAATGCCTGCAAAGCATTATTGTGTAGATGAGTGGGGAGAGATCAGGAGCCAATGGCTTCCTTGGCCTGCACAGTCTTTTCATGCACGTGGACAGTATACTGCAGCCCACTGTGCTCAGTTACAACTTCCCATCAAGAATTTCCAGGCAACGCTTTACAAGCTCACCCAAATAAGAGTTGGGCTCCCCTATTTGGAAACATTGCTGCAAGACATATTTTTTTCCCTCTCTTTGGTCTCTACGAAAAGAGGCAAAAGGTTATTTTCATACTGGTGCATGAAGAAATCATTTACCTATAAGCTTAAGTAGAAGTAGATTTAAAGATGTATTGTATTATTTACATTGAATTAGGTATAATAATCAGGGTCTTGGTAAGGAGTAATGTCATGCTAAAAAGGGGAGATGACAGATTTAAAGGAGAGAGGTTTACAAGGAGAGAGGGTGAAGGAAAACTACAAAAGGATGATAAAGATGTCTGGGTCTAGCAATAATGTGAAATATCATCACCCTTGGAATTGAAGAGGTATGGAGAGGGGGCTATTAGAATTAAGCAAGAACTGTACCTGTAGAAGATGAACACTAGCTGGTGTAGGGGAGGAAGGCATTTCCTCTTCCCAAATGTGGGTTCGTCTGGCCGGAGAATGAATTGAATTCACATGAGACAGAATAGCAAGAGAAAATTAAACAAAGCTTTGTGAGGAACCATGGCCCGGGGCCTCTCTTCCCAAAGGAAGAAAGTGCACCGAAGAAGTGGGGTGCACAGAGTGGTTATATACTCCCAAACAGGGTGTTTCACTTATGATTGAAATGTCCCTTTTACAATAGTCATGAGGCTGCTCTGTCAGCACAGCGCTTGATGGAAACGGCAGATAGGTCTGCTGTCTCAGTGAACGCCGTGGGGTGGCAGGTGTGTTACCTCGGGCTGGGGGTCACAGATGAGCACCGCAATCGGTTCCCAGCCTAAAGAAAGATGCTTAATCTTTAAGGAGATGCCAACGTTGGGAGGGGGAGGGAAGTCAGTTACAGGAGGTTACCAGAGAAGCACAATAAAATGCAGATTTTAAGTCCTTACCTTTGGTATTGATTAAGAGTTTCTAGAAAGAAGGTCATCTCCTTTCTTCTTCCTGGTACAGAGAGGGAGGCACATTTTACAGATAGAGATTTACCTTACAAATGTAAATGTGTCCTAACAAAGGGCAAGTTCCATTCCTCAGAGCCTCCTTCCCTGTCCCAGTTTATCAAAAGCAATCAGTCTCAAATAATCCTGATGCCAAAGAGACATATCTTGGGGTGGCCAATTTCAGGTCCCTACACTGGTATTTGTAAACTTTGGTAAAGAAACTGAGGCACTGGCATGTAGGAAGTAAGGTAATAAATAATCCAACCTCTATTCCCATCATTTTAACTCCTGCCATCTCCTCCTGCTGTTTGAACCTAACTATAAGGCAGAGGACGTGTGTTTTGCTCTGCCATATACAGAAATCAAACGTCCAGGACCTAGAATAGAGTAGCCAATGGATCTAGAGAAACAGAAGGATACTCAGAACAGTTTACTCATCTGTCTCAAAGCATCCACTCTTGTTCTTTGTCCAGAGGAAAAACTTTTTCTCCAAAAAGCAGAGACACAGAGTCCTGTCAGGTACCATACCATGATGCAGTGGTGTTAGCCCAGGCATACTCCTGTCTTGGGTTGAGTTGTGTCTCCTTCCCTCCCCAAAATATATGAAGTCCTAATGCCTGTTGGCTGTGAATATAACTTCATTTGGAAATGGGGTCTTTAAAGATATAATCAAGTTAAAATGAGGCCATCAGATCCCTAATCCAATATGACTCATGTCCTTATAAGAAGAGGAAAATTTGGACACACACATATAGACAAAGCCATGAGAAGATACAGACACACAGGGAAGATAGTCATGTGAAGACTGCTGAGGAAATATAATTAATAGCAAAGTTTTCTACCAACCCAGAAATACTCTTCACGATGTAGTAGAGAAAGAAAACATTTTTTACTATGGAATGAGCATTACACTGGAATGTGATGTGCAAAACAGATAATCTGCTAAGAGATTATAAAGTCAAAACGAAATCTCACTCTTTTATTTAGCAAAGCAAATACAACCCGTTACATATATGTTCTCAAGTTAAACTATAACTAGTTTTCAAGTAAGAGGACTTGATAGTATCACTTGTCACACATAGTTCATACTAACTTCACCTGGTAATTGAGGTGACCTTCAGTCGGCTAAGTAGCTTTATCCAAAGGAAGAACAAACCATTATCCTTTGATGCTTACATTTCAAAGAGATGGCTTCCATTTCTTTAAGACAGACATCCCTGGATCATAAAGCTGGATCAAAAGGCCTATCTAGTTTTCAAAATGATCTATTTAAATCTCAAAAAGGAGAAAGCACTTACAATTTTAAGTTTTCTAAAGTAGATGCTCTAAGAAAAAGGAGGAGAGAGGGATCTTTTTCCTTATTTTCATCACAGAGAATTAAGCGTCTTATTTTTAATTTTTGTTTGTCCTTATAAGACAGAAGCAGACTGGAGTTAGCTGCCACAAGCCAAGGATTCCTTGGGGATACCAGAAACTGGGCGAGGTAAGGAAGGATTCCCCCTAGAGGCTTTGAAGAGAACATGGTCCTGCCAACATATTGAGTTTAGAACTCTTGCCACCACAGCAGTGAGAGAATAAATTTGTGTTGTTTTCAGCCACCCAGTTTGTGGTACTTTGTTATGGTGTAACTGAAAGTTCGGTCTCTGAACCCGACGCCAATCCAAATAACGAGAACAGAGTCTTGAGTGGAAGAGGAAAGGTTTTTACTATGCCAGGCACAGGGAACAAAGCAAGGGCTCATGCCTCAAAAATTGCTAGCTCCCGGATGAGGAATGGGTAGGGATTTTTATTGGGGGTTTTGAGTAGGGGAGGGGGCGCATGTAGCTGTGCAGCCTGGCGTTTTCCCACCAGCCTGGTTTGGCCTTGAGAGGCTGCTTGCAGCAAGGCCGCGGGGAGGGTGAGATAGGAGGATGGCAGGTGGGCGTCCTTCGCCATTGTCTCTTGTCTCATCTTCCTGTTTGAGGCAGGTTCGAGCGCTGGGAGGGAGGAGTTGAGGTCTGGGAAGCCTCCGCTCCTTGATGTTCTTGAGACAGCGGCTTTCCTGGCAAACTCAAGAACACATGATTAGCTAAACTTTAGTGTGCCTCCAACTCCAGGCCACCTGGGCTTTTAACAACTTGTAACTCTCATTGAGTTGTAAAGCTCAAGGAGTCCAAGTTTAAAGAAACAGGTATTTACATATGAGTGGAGCTAGAGAAGCAGGAAAGGGGGTGGTGGGTTTTAGTTTTAACCCCATATACGCTGGGTTCAATGTGGGGGAACTGATATCAGGGCTGATATTAAGAGACTGTAACAATGGTAGACTTCAGAAACTAATACTATTCCCATCTAAAACTTAAAATGCTAACAACTAACAGTGTCTTTATATAAGTTAGCAAGAAAATTGTGAGAATTTGAGAAAAAAATGAATTAACCTAAAGCATGGATACTTTAGTCTTAATCTTCTGTTCATTGGTCACAGGAGGTTATGTTGTTAAGCATACTTTCCTACCTGGACTACCCGTTTCCTGTTCCCTGACCTTCTCCTAGGAACGTAGCAGGTCAGAGATGTTACTAAGTAGTTTGTCCCTAATTTAATACTCTCTAAATCCAACTCCTTAGTGGCCTTAAGCATTTTCCCATTGCCCTGACAAATAAAAATGGCAAGCAATAGGATATATTGGAGAATATGAGGAAGCCATGTGGTATAAACCTAATTCGGCCTGACCTTGTGTTTCCAAAAGGGCCTGACTGACCGAGGCCATTGAGCATGCATTGTATATCTGCTTTAGAGATTCCCTATGGCAAGAGCAAAGGCCCTTGAGATAAAGGTGCAACCTCCCTCCCCCTCCCAACTTTGGCATCTCCTTAAGGATTAAGCATCTTTCCTTAGGCTGGAAACTGATTGCTGTGCTCACCTGTGACTGCCCAGCTCCAGACAATAGACTTGCCTCCAGCTATGCCCACCAAGATGGCAGACCCACTCCCTGCTGTGTCCATCAAGCGCTGTGCCGACAGGGCAATCTTGTGACTATTGTGGGAGGGACATTTCAATCATATGTAAAGCACCCTCTTTGGGGGTATATAACCACTCTGTACACCTCATTTCTTTGGTGCCCTTTCTTCCTTCGGGAAGAAAGGCCCTGGGCCATGGTCCTCAGATTTCAGCTCAGAATAAACTCACCCAAATTTTCATTTATAGATTGGTTATGGATTATTTTCGTCGACAGCCCAATAATACTAATGGTTGTATTAATAGGATTCCCTGGTTTCAAGAACTCCTTGTACCCACCATGTAACAGTTTCCCAATTTCCTCTTGGAAATTGGGATCAAATCATTCTGTTCACTAGAGTCAGTAGAACCCAAAACGTCCACGTGGTAGACTCAGCTTTCTATTCAGCTGATGTGTTACCTGATAGAAGTATTCCCTAGGTACTGGCACCTCAAAACCAACTGAGCCCAGCGCCATGGAGATGTGAAACAAAAATTTCCTAAATTAATGATTAGGTATAACAGTGAGAGAGGCCACTGGCACTCCATTGTCTGTTTCCCAAACCTATGACTTCTCGTTAAGTGGGAAACAGCACCATTTCACTCTTTTCTCTAGCCATATGATTCTGAGAGAAGGAACGCCTGAACAATCCCGTGGCATGAACGCATTACTACATTTCCAACAGTTTAAATAAGTTTCTTGATCTTAGGCAATGTTGTATGCCATGTCATGATGATGAACTAAGTGTCCTTACATCCATAAATTATACTATTAACTGCTTCAAGACAATTGCAATATAAGAACCAAGGAAAGGCCATCAGTATAGATCTTCAAAATAATGTAAAGATGGAATAATATATTTTGAAGGAAATTTGCCAATATTTCACACTTAGATAAACTGTATGAAATCCTTGAAAAGTACAACTTACCAAAACTGACAGAAGAATAAAAGAGAAATCAGGAAACTGCCATAGCTATTAAAAGAATTAACTGCAAAATATGAAAACTTTGTTACAAAGAAATATCTAGGCACAAATGACTTCAATGGTAAAATCTTAAAGAATAATTAATAGCAAAATCATTTTCCAGAACATCGATACATGTTCCATTTGTGCATTGTATGTATACATAATGGCCCATAGGAGCATGTCTAGGGAGCTAGGTGAGGAGGCCACAGCTCTTGGAAGTTTCTCTGGCAGAGGTGGATCATGGCACTGGCATATGATAGAGGCCTCTTGATTTTTTAAAATTTTGTTGGCAAAGATGTGGTCCATTCCTGGGTGGAAAGGAGGCCCATTGTGAACTGTTCCTCAGTTAGGCTATTTTCTCAGGGCTGTTGACCCTTGGATAAGGAATTATCTATAAAAGATAACTTGTTTTTAGACAGATAGTACAATTCCAAGTAGATTTATGTACATTCAGTATTCATATTTGGGGAAAAAATGTTCTTTCTTTAGTGACGTAAAGGTGATTGTTTAATCTTTAAAATATTATTTATAATTGGGAAAATATGAGGCCAGCAACCTATTATTTGTCCCCAGATGTTTTGGAAGCTTAGTAGTCCACGAAACCCAAAGACTGGGAACCATGGCTTTAGACTATGCACTTGGGCACCAGACAGCCCAGATGCATGTTCCAGGGCTTCCACTCACTAGCTGAGAAGGCTTGCGTGAGCAACATAAGATTTCTAAGGTCCCGTTTTCTTATATATACCTGAAGATAATAATCCCTCCCCAAAAAGAATATTTAACAAAATCTTATACAAACTCATTCAAAACAGAATATATGAGAAAACTTTTCAACTCACTTAAGTTAGCAACATCACCTTGAGTATAAACACTGACCAGGATATTACAGGATAAGAAAATAAATCAATCATTCTCATGATCATAAATGCAAAATATTAGCAAATTTAAGTCATCTCTATATTAATATAATATGTGAATGTGACATAACAAATTTTAATATATTTCAGGTGTTCAAAGTTTATCATTTTAAATCCAGTCACTATAACTTATCAAGTTAACAGAGTATATAAGAAAATAAAATAATTACCTTATATAATGTAGAAATTGCACTTGATAACTTTCACAACATTTATATGATAAATGCTATTTCTACCTGGACTATAATACACACCTATATAAGTCCTGGAGCAGATACTATATTCAATGATAAAATATTATAATTTGCATTGACATCAGGGAGAAGATAAAAATGCCACTACCTCCATATTTATTTAACTGAATACTGCAAATTTTAGCCAGTACGGTAAGGCAAGAGAAAAGATATAAAAACCAGAATTTATTATATTTCAGAAGGTTATTATGTATGGGTGACTTAATTTTATACATAGAATTATTATAAATAATACATAGCATTAATAAGTGAATTTATCGAGTTACTATAGAAAATTCAATGTATAAAAGTCAATTTTATTTCACTAAACCAAAAACAAAGAAGCATAAACTTTTAAAAGGTAGCTTTTAAATTTGAAATGTCTAGGAAATATAATAAAAAATATGCAAAGTTCTACCACCAAAATTCAAAATATTAGTAGAAGAAATTAAATAAGGATAAAAAATGGAAGGACATAGCATGTACATGGAAGAAACATTACTTATTTAAAGATGTTAATTTTTTTCCACGTTGATCTAAATAAATATAATAAAATCACAAAAAAATTCAATAAGTTTTTGCATGATAATTGATCATTTGTTTCTAAAGTACAAATAGTATTGAACAAGCCAAGGATAGCCGTGGCAATCATGAAAAATAAGAAAAGTAATGACTTACAAAACCCTATGAAAAATTATTACAAAGCTGGAAAACATAATGAAGTATTTGCACAAGAATAGAAAAATATAGTGATGAAAGAAAATAGAGTCAGGACAGACCCAACCATGCTTGTCTGTTGGTTTATAACAAAAGTGCTCTTACAATGTGGTGTAGAAAGATAGCGCTTTGAAGGAATTGTGCTAGGTTAAATGGAAATTGATATAGAAAAAAAAATAAATCTTGGTACCTAACTGACACTGTAATAACGAAAGTCATATGTAAAAGTAGTTTAGAGAAAGATGTAAAAGGTAAATCAATAAAGCATCTAGCTAGAAGAAAATGCAGAGAGAACATCTTTATGAAGATGGGGCAAGCAAATAATCCTTAATCAGAAAACAAAACAGAAGTGGCTATAAAGAAAATATTTGGTTAAATAGACTTCATTAAAATTAAGAACTTGTCACTAAAAGAAGCTACTACTACAATGAAAAATTAAAGCCACATTATGGGAGACAAACGTATTATTTACTACAAAAATTATATGAAGAATTTAAAAAAATATTTACTGAAAATCACAGATCAAATAAAAATAGCCTGATAAAATTGTGGCAAAACCTAAGTATGCACTTCACAAAAGGGGATATATAAATTTTCACTAGGCGTAGGGTAAGGTTCTCTCTTCATTATTTATCAGAGAAATGCAAATTTAAACCACGATATTTTTAAGTCAGAACCGTGAAATCTCAAGCATTTTACTCTATTGCGACTTAGCAAGTTTGCCTGACATGCAGAATATATATGAGTGTGTGTGTGTGTGTGTGTGTGTGTATAACACAGAGACAGAGACAGACAACAGAAGACCTTAGAGTTGGAGACAAAGACAGTTTATTACACACATCAAAAGCAGAAACTGGACTAAAATTATAGTGCTGAGTCATAGAGCCCCAATTCCCATAGAGCAATGCAGTAAGTTCCAGTCAGGAACTGGTCATGCAGTGACAGTATGTTACAGTATGAAATCTACAAGGTTGGAAGACTCTGATCTTATCCAGGAGCTGCTGGCAAACTTGCCCATCAGCCCCTGCCCCCTACCCCCACTAATTTACAGAAACAAACATTACTTTCATTAGCCTGGAATATAAGTAAAAGTTTCTGCGGAGGCAAGGAAGGCATCCCTGAGTTTATTGCCTTGAAACGTAGGCCTTTTCTTCTGGGAAAGATGTCACTAAATGTCTCTGGAGACAGTTACTGTCTTTATCTTTATTTCTCCAGAGAAGTAAGTAACTTTGCCCCAGAGGGATTCCCTGTCCTTGTGTTTCCAGGGCTGCATACTTAGGCAAAAATTCCAGATAACAGATGGATGTGGAATACCCCCACGTATTCATGGAAAGTTGACTTCCAACAAGTAGAATACTAATCAAATAGAATAGCTAAATTTGAAAAAAAAAGGTCAAAATCAAGTTTAGCAATAATATCAAAAACTAGAAATTTCATGTAATGTGGGTGATTACATAAATTTATATCACCACTTTAGAAAAATGTTCAGTATTGTCTACCAAAACTGATGATAAGCATACTCTACAACATGACAAAGCAATTACAGATGAGCAAGATTATTCCAAAAGACATACACAACAACATTCATTATTTGTAATAATATAGCCTTGTTTATAATATTATAGCCTTATTTATAATAATGCTATGGCATTATTTATAATAGCTCCAAACTGGAGAAAAAGCACCTATCAATTAAGAGTAGATTTAATAACTATCTCATGGTATATTGATATAATCACATAATTTAATCAATAAAAGAATGAAAAATAAACTACTGCTACAGGCAACAACACAGATGAATTTACAAACATAATATTGCGTGAAATAAGTCAGACACAACATATGATATGCTATATAATTCCTAAAACATGTGACTTTTTAAATGGGCAAAAATAAATTAGGATGTTAGAAGTCAGAATAATATTGATCTTTGATGGGATTGATGACTGGGATGGAACACAAATGAAGCTCTTGAGATTCAGATGTTTTCGACCTTGATAATTAGGGATTTCATGGATCTGTTTACTTTGTAAAAATTCACTTACAGGGCTGGCCCTGTGACCTAGTGGTTAAGTTTGGCACTCTCCACTTGGGCAGCCTGGGTTCAGTTCCTGGGCTCAGAGCTACACCACTCATCAGCTGCCATGCTGTGGTGACAACCGACGTACAAAATAGAGGAAGACTGGCACAAACGTTAGCTCAGGGTGAATCTTCCTCAAACAAAAAGTGGAGGATTCACAACAGATGTTAGCTCAGGGCAAATCCTCCTCAACAAAAATTCACTTATGATGTGTGCTGTTTGCAATATGTTTATCATACTGCAATTTTAAAACTAAAAAATGTTTTTGTAGAATTTTAGTTGTATAATATATAGTTTTGCAATAAACCCTGATGAAATTTAATTAGTTATATTTAAACTTTAGTTTAAGCGTTTGAAATACTGTAAAAATCCCATTCAAAATGTTTATCATGCCCGTACGAATAAAGCAATGTTTTTTATATGCAATCAAATATGTGCTAAAAAGTTCTCATTAAAAGTTAGTTTTTCAGATATTCTGTTTATGGTGGCAGTAAATAAAAGCTTCAATATCTTAACTCAAATGTAATTCAAATAGTATCTCTGAAGATGCATAAAACTATTATTTATGTTGGGATGCCTTTTAGCTTTGTGCTTTAGT
This sequence comes from Equus przewalskii, assembly GCF_037783145.1. Taxonomy (NCBI): domain Eukaryota; kingdom Metazoa; phylum Chordata; class Mammalia; order Perissodactyla; family Equidae; genus Equus; species Equus przewalskii. The sequence goes on from NC_091838.1 coordinate 57,111,002, forward strand.
AGAGCACTATTAAAAATTATGTCAGTTACACAATAACTGCATGAATTTCATCTCAGCTTAAGGAGCAAAATGATCCAAACATAATTATGTTTATATTTTGAAAAATGAATATTAAAAGCAAAACTTTAAGAGCAAGCCTCACATTCCAAAATGATGATGATATTTCAAAAAGTTACACCTACATTAAGGTGAATCTCTCATTTTACTTAAATTATTTGGATTGTGACACCTCAATAAAAAATGAAAATACCTTCAGAAGTATTTAATATGGGAACTTGCTAATTAAAAACTGAAAAAAACAGTCATCTGCAAGTTATACTAAATTTTTGAGACTTGGATTCACCAAAACAATATAGAGATACCGTAAAATATGATAAATATTAATGATATAATAATTACACTTTAGTAATTTTTTTCCCTAAAATTCACCCCAAAACTAAATCCCCAATAACTCTCTCTACCACATCTTTCCCGGTAGTTTCCTGCTGCTGCTGAAACAAATTACCACAAACTCTTCTGAAAGCAGCATAAATGTGTTACCTGAAGGTTGAAAGTACAAAATAAGTCTTGCTGGGCTAAAGTCAAGGTGTAGCTAGTCAAGAGAACAATCTGTTTCCTTACCTTTTTCAGCTTCTAGAGGTCACCTGCATTCCTTGGCTGGTGACCACTTTCTCCATCTTCAAAGCCAGCAATGGCTGGTTGAGTCTTTTGTCACGCTGCATTCTTCTGACACTCCTCTTTTGTAGACAAATCTCCTTCTGCCTCCATCTTATAAGGACACTTGCAATTACATTGGGCCCACCTGGACAAGCCAGGCTAATCTTCCTAATTCAAGATCTTTAATTTAATTCCGTCTATAAAGTCCTTTCTACCATGTAAAGGAACATATTCACAGGTTCCAAGGAGTAGGATGTGAGTATCTTTAAGGGTCCATTTTTCAGCCTTCAACATTTCTTTTTTCATTTACTTAGTCCATTTTAAATTAGAGGCTCATTTTAAGTATATTGTTTGAAAGAATGTATGATAGAGGAGTAGAGATTTGAGAACAGTGAAACCTAAGGGAAACTTACGGCCATAGTTATTATTGTCTGGGAAGAGAGGAACATAGAAAGAAGAAAGGAATGCAGTTACTTCCAGGAGAATCGATTAAGTGCTACTTCACCTCTCCAGGAACACAGAAGGAAATCCTTTTTTTTTAAAGGTTTATTTTTCCTTCTTCTCCCCAAAGACCCCAGGTACATAGTTGTATATTTTTAGTTGTGGGTCCTTCTAGTTGTGGCGTGTGGGATGCCGCCTCAGCGTGGCTTGATGAGTGGTGCTAGGTCAGCGCCCAGGATCGGACCTGGCGAAACCCTGGGCCTACGAAGCAGAGCACAGCTGGAACTTAACCACTCGGCCATGGGGCCAGCCCCAGGAAATCTGGACTAACAGTCCATGAGGCAACTCAGGTCCACAAAATCATCAAATTATGGCTATTGTTACAGATAACGTCCAAACTAATAAAAATGTGTGTATGTGTGTGTGTGTGTGAAAGAAACACTTATAAGTGGTAGTTTTTAATCTTGGTTGTTGACAGTGAAGACCTGATCAACTAAAAATCTTGAATCAGGGGCCGGCCCGGTGGCACAGCGGTTAAGTTCGCACGTTCCGCTTCTAGGCGGCCCAGGGTTCGCTTGGCATGCCATGCTGTAGTAGGCATCCCACATATAAAGTAGAGGAAGATGGGCACGGATGTTAGCTCAGGGCCAGGCTTCCTCAGCAAAAAGAGGAGGACTGGCAGTAGTTAGCTGAGGGCTAATCTTCCTCAAAAAAAAAATAAAGAATCTTGACTCAATATACCTAAAGATTTCAAATGTGATGATGAAATAATAATTGTGAATTTTTTCACGTTCAAATGCTGGGATGTATTGTTTAACCATAGCATATGTTCATTTTCCACTGGACTTTTGTTTTTAGTGTAAAGTTTTGAGAATTCTTTATGTATTCTAAATACTAGTCGGTAGTCAGATATGTGGATTTGCAAATATTTTCTCCTAATCAATGCCTTGTCTTTTTGTCCAATTAACAAAGTCTTTCATGGAACAGAAGTTTTTAACTTTTATGAGGCCCAATTTCCAATTTTCCATTTATGGATAATGCTTTTAGTATCAAGTCTGAAACGTTTCACCTAATGCTAGATTCCACTGATTTTTTGCCTTTTTTTTTTGCTGTGTGGGAGGAAGATTGGTCCTGAGCTAACATCTGTTGCCCATCTTCCTGTTTGGCCTGAGGAAGATGGTCCCTGAGCTAACATCTGTGCCAATCTTCCTCTGCTTTGTATATGGGATGCTGCCACAGTGTGGCTTGATGAGTGATGTGTAGGTCTGTGGCCGGGATGCAAAACTGTGAACCCCAGGCCACCAAAGCAGAACACGCAAACTTAACCACTATGCCACTGGACTGGCCCCTGCCATTCTTTTAAAGAAGCTGTTTTACATGGCCCTATTTGGAGAAAGACTTAATGTTAATTTAAAGTGTTTTACAGCTCCATGCTTTTGACTGCTATAAACTTTGGCATAGGAAAATCTACTAATTCATTGAAGTATCTGTAACCATTTCCCATTGTTCCTGTAACAATTTACTAGAAACTTGGTTTAAAGCAACACAAATATATTATTGTTCAGTTCTGCAGGTCAGAAGTCCAAAATGGATCTCCTTTGGCTAAAATCAAGGGTTGACAGGGCTGCATTCCTTTCTGGAAGGTCTACACGAGATTCTGTTTTCTTGCCTACTCCAGTTTCTAGAGGCTGCTCACAATCTTTAGCTCATGGCTCCCTTCCATCTTTAAAGCAAACAGTCGGTCAAGTATTTCTCATATCACACCACTGTGACATCGACTCTCTTGTGATCCTCTTTCACTTATAAAGACCCTTGTGATTACATTAGGCCTACTCAGATAATCTAAAATAATCTCCTCATCTGTAGGTCAGCTGACTACTAACCTTAATTCCATCTGCAACCTTAATTCCCACTTACCATGAAACATAACATATTCACAGTTTAGAGGGATTGGCCAACGGGCATCTTTGGCGGGAGACATTATTCTGCCTTCCACATTCTCCATAAATGTCAACAAAACTGTTGAGCAGAATCCAGTGATCTGAACTAATCTCTTGGCATTATGTAGGTATAGACATCACATAAAAAGATTATAAGATCATAATATAGTTTGAATTTTGATAAGTTGACCTGACTTCCCTTCCTGCCTCTTGAAATAAGCATTCTCACTTGATAGTGTAAGTTTTGGTTGCAAAAGAAGATGCATTCATTAGGGGACTATCTTTGGTTGGGATTAATAAAAAGGAAACTTTGCTCCTTGTTTGTCTTCCTTTGCCTGTCCCCTACTGCAAAGCAAGGTCTGAACAAGCAGTGACAAAGCAACCCAGGTGGAAAAACAGCTTTCTAGTGTTACAGCTTTTTTTCCCAGGAACACAAAAACAGTGTTGAACAAGACCACAAAGGATGATAAAGAAATAAGAAAAGACTATGTAAAACTACTTCTTAAAAGCAATTCTACGTGAGGGCCTGGCCCCGTGGCCGAGTGGTTAAAGTTTTGCATGCTCTTCTTCAGCGGTCTGGGTTCACGGGTTCAGATCCCTGAAGAAGACCTACTCCACTCATGAGCCTTGCTGTGGAGGGAGAATCCCACATACGAACTAGAGGAAGCTTGGCACAGATGTTAGCTCAGAGTGAATCTCCCTCACCAAAAAAAAAAAAACAAAAACAAGGCAACAAAACATAATCCTGTGTTAACCCCAGGTGAAAATTTGCCATAGGCCAAAGTGCTGAATATCCAAACTCTCCTGGTTGAACAGAATTGTAGACTATAACACAACAACCTCCTAAGAGTGTTAACCATGTTTCATATTGCCTCCTAGTATAACACTCTTTACAGGAATCTCTTCTCTTAGGTTAGAATGGCAATGTCTCATTACACGCAAGCCATAGTATCTGCTTTATTTTGCATATGCCATCAGTCTGGGAAAATGGAAAACATAAATGATTAGCCATATAGCTTTCAAAATGTTTAGAGGGAAAATGGTAAGTTTGGCCTCAGATGGTGTTTTAAATTTTACATCAATATTTTAACTTCAATGATGAGGTATATTCCATTTCAATTTTTCTCTTAAGTTTTATAAGACAATACATAATTTTACTTACTAATAAATGCCACTGTCAAATTGGATTTTAAAATTTTAGGCTAATTGTAAATGTAGATTTTTAGAATAATGCTCTTGTTTTGGTTTTGTTGCATATCACAACAATAACAAAACCATGATAAAAATTAAATTAGTTTTAAATTAAAACCTTTTTTGCACATTTTCAATTTTGGCTTAACCACATATTTTTTCAAGAAATATTTATTGAGCATCTACTATATTCCAGAATTGTTTTATTTATACATAATGGATACAGCAAAGGCAAAATAGGAAGACTCTCTCTTAAAACTTACAATCTAGTGGGAGAAAAAGAAAGCATACACATAACTAAGCAATTCTATACAATATGTCATGAGGTTATAAAATGAAGAAATTTGAAACATGGTGAAAAAAATATAGAATAAAAAGAGAGATCTATCTTGATAGTCAGGGATGTTATCTCAGATATAATCTTTTGCACTACTTTGTTGACAGACAATAGTCACAGATAATATGTCCTTTAAAATACCTTATATAAAAATAATCCTCATCAACATTACTCAGGCAATGGAGATTCAGACTCAGACTGTGAAACACAGTAGATATTTATTCTAAAATAGTTTGCATGTAAGGAGATGTTTTAACTATGCTGTAACTAAAGCACTTCAAAAAATACTCTACTAAATACTGAATAAAGCCTCAAACTTAAAGTAATTCTAACCAGTCACAAAATTAAAACTGTCACCTGTCACATTTAATTATTGTTTTTATATTAAAGCAGTTTTAAATATGAAAGACATTAATTTGCGTACATTATTAATCCATGGTTTGGGGAGTTTCAGTCTTTTTATTTTTTACTATTTTGAAAGAAAAAAAGAAAGCAAAACCATTGAGCAAGAATAAAAATTCAGACAGCCACCATTATTTCAGATAAATTGTATGGTTTTACCCAAAGATCCAGTAACACCAACGGGAGAGTAAAGATAGAAACCAAGAGGAACAGTTGCAGTGGTCCAGTGGAGACGTGGGAAGAGGGCACTGTGTTAAATCCATATTTCAAGCCATTGTGTTCACTCAAGACTTTTCTCTTCAATGATTATTACTTCTGGTATGAATGTGCAGAAGACAGATGATACACAAGTGGCTCTCCATTTCTTCATATTATCTTTCCGCACAGTTAACAAGGGCCCAGCGTACTCGGCATTGTGAAAACAAAAATTAATGGGAAATTCTTGTTTTATATGAATGGCTAATAAACTAACCATGAGTTGCCAAGTAGTTTTCATTTTATTTGCTTGGCTCTATCTATTGTTAGTAGGTGCTTGGAGCTCTCCATGAAAAAAATTATTTCAATTCTACATACACAGTGGAAACGTTTCCTCTTTAAACTTTTAATATCAACCAAGGGTAAAGAGGGTGTGAATGTTTATCCATTTGTTGTATATTTGCTGAACCTCATCTACTAAGTATATGACGTTATTTTAAAAAGTTGCTGTGTTTATTAAAATTTTAAAATTATTGGGAACTAATACAGAAAGGTAGGGTGAGGGAAGAAATTGGTTTCTCTCAATCAATTATATTCAAGAAGAGTTAGGGAAGAGAGAAGAGTGTATGATAAGGAAGAGACAGATTTCATTCATTATAATTAATAACTGCTTGCAGGTTAATATGTATCCTACAGGTGAAAGTAATTTTATTATTGTTCTCAATAAAAATGTCCAACAAATCTCTTACAGAAGTTTTCCTCAAACTAACATAAATGCTTCACAATGATTCAGTTTCATCATGTAATTAGAAGGGGGTTTAAGCTTAACATCCCCAAATTATGTAATTAATTACATTCAGCTTCAGTTACAATTACTAATTGTTACAAAACCTTTAGCTTGACTCCTAGAAGTAATCAGTTTTACGAGAAGAGTTGTGAACTAGTGGTTAGATGACATTAGCCCACTAGTTCATGAATACTGGCTAATTAGACAAAATTTTGTTTTACTAAACATCTCAAGAAAACAGTGCTGGGAAGTTCGGTAGGTAAAATTTCTCCCGAAGTTCTTTATTTGGTAGTAAGCTCTTCCAATAATCTCAATTATACTGTGTTCTTGAGTCCATCTCTATTCCTTCTCTTGCCCACTTTCCTGTGAATATAAGGGAGAAGATCGTACCCAAGTGGGTCTATGTTTTAATTTCTTTCATGTCATCAGTGCCAGCTATTGTTTATAGGAGTTTCATCCATAGTATAAGTGAATTAATAAGAAAAGGAAGACACAGAAATCAAATAGATTTCTCAGTGTCCCAAGATTTCAACCAATAATGTGGTTGGACCTTAAATATGGTGAATAAACAGGATTTTTTTGGGCAGCTTTTAAGCTCCTCAGTTGGATCATTAGATTTTGAATTTAGGGGCACACAGTATCACTGGGTATATCGCTTAAAATATAGCTATCTGAAATTCACTCAGAGTATCTGATTCAGAGAACTGTGCCCCATGTATCACAAATTAGAAACACTGACTTTAAGAATAAGGAAAATATTGTTTTAGATACCAGGAATTTGTGGCCCTTGGGTAACTTAAAATACCGAACAGACTATATTGATCTGACTTGTGCTGTGAGTTTTTATTTTCTTTGTGAAGCCAAATCATCACGTCAGAGACAGGTGGACTAGCTCCTTCAGGCCTTCTAAATGATAAATGTTATAAATCAAAACTTGTATCAATTCTTATTAAGCCCTTTCTAATGCATCATTTTAAAATGTTCTCCTTGGTGTAGCTGTTTTCTAACAACCAAACTACCAACACAAAATGACAGGGGTTAGGAAAGAAAAATTCTTAAACAGGGTTATATAGGAAAATCCTGGCCTTCAGAATTTGGAGCAGTGTTTCCTTGTAGGTGTTGGCTCACACAAGTGATGTACAAGCGGATGTCTACTATGCAGCTTGAACTGGGCCCCCACCTCAGATCACAGGCTCAGATAAATGGTAATAGCATGCACAGATAAATAGAAACCACCATACACATCATATATACGTAATTGTAAAATCATTCTATGTGTGGAGGAACACATAGATAAGGGTCACTTTGAAGACCACATATCTGATTCCTAAAATGGAAGCCAGAACCACAGACTCAACTGCAAATGAAGCCCTCCTGAATATATGTAGTCATAACTTGTTTATGTTACAAATCTTGTAATAATTTGATAAATATCCATTATTTCTCCATTAACTTGAAATATCCCATCTATTGCAAAAAATGTTTATATTTATATATACATATGCATATATACACTTAATAGAAATTTTATAAATACTTCAATATTATCATATATAATATATCACAATAGTACTATCTTTAGGCAATAAGTAATGATGCATTATATAAATTATTTAAATATTACCATAGTACTGTAAATATATATGTCTGTGTATATGTGAGAAGAAAATATTTCATTTAGAACTTGTTTGGCTACAAGTGACAGAAAACATAAATCAAATTGCCTTAAACAAAATAAAGAAATTTCTTCACTCAAATACATGAAAAACCAGGACTACAGTTAGATTCAAGCCCAGCTGTATTGTGTTGAAACAAGTACAAGAAGATTTTGATCGACTATATCTGTTGACTTAGCTGCATTTATTTCAATATATCTACTTTATTTTCAGGACTGTGTGGAGATTTGATGGCTATAGATGTTGTTGTTAGTATCCTAGGTTAAAATCTAGCAAGAGTTGTTACCACTGGCTATTCATTCCAGCATTACCTGTGAGGTCTGAATTGCTTAGCTTGCTTAGCTTGTTCCATGAACCTAGCCTTGACCCTTCACTCTGGACAGAGGAATGTCATTAGCATGGACAAAGAAAAAAGAGTGCCTCCTAAGTCAATGATAGCCCAGGATTTTCAAGGATGATTACTAGGTTTTGGCAAGTTTAACTGAATGAATGATGTCTTTTAAAAATATAGGAAACATCAAAAGAGAAAAAAGTTCAGGAATGTTACCATAATTTCTATTCTAGCCACTTTGAGTTTGAGTTTGATAATATCAAGTGGATATACTGAGCAAAATATTGGCTAAATGCATCTGGAGTGCTGAAGAAATTTACAGGCTGAAAATATAAATTTAAGAATCATCAGCATAAATGTTATTTAAAGTTAAGATTACAGCCTTAGCACCTGAATGTTTAGAAGAATGTTAGAGAAGAACTAAACAAAGAAGGCAACGGAACAAAGACAGAGGGGTGTAATTCTATGGGAGCTGATGTCTAAGTGCTTCCTGCCCATCTGGGCACATGGTAACAATCACTTCCTGGCCCCTGCTGGTGAGTGGGGATGAGTGACTGCCTCCACCAATGCAGTCTAATGGCCATTTGTGAACTATAGTGTTGAATTAACATATGAAACTCTTCAAGGTTCTCTCACTCCTCTCTCTCCTTCTTCACAACGAATAGCAACTTCCTGATGAGAGCTTCTCTACCTGTCTGGACTCGTGAGTAACTCCAGTGAGCCCAATTTCTCTGCTAACTGATAATTTGAATAAGGAATAAATGTGTGCTGATGTTTATAACTGTATGACTCAACCTATGCTGGCTGAGACATGTCGCGCCTCAGTTACAAGTGGAAACCTGTTCCATGGAGCATGTGAAAAACAGCCCATGAAAGCAAATTGAAAATCAAAACGTATCCATGGGATTATGTATCAAAAGTTAAATGTTGGCAATTGTATAATAGATATTGAACTAACCTGGGGAAGATTTAACTATTTTATATTGGTTTTTGTTTGTTTATTACTCTAGGAGTTTATTAATAATTGTGGGAGTTATTAGAGAAAAATATACTATTAATAGAAAGCAATCTGTAACCTTACATTTTCTACTTATGTTGTGATCAATAAGGAAATTGCTTCCCACATGGATAACATCAAGTTCCCACATGGATAACATCAAGTTAAATAATCATGACAAATCTTTTACCAACACTCTGCTTTGAATAATCTGAAGAACATCCCTCTGCAATTAGCCGATATGGCCACTGGATGTCAGTATTATGTTATGCCTGTTGATTATTTACTCGGTTTTGGTTAGTAATTTCCTGTAGATATTTCATAATTTACAAATCTATCTTCAAGAAAAACTTCAAACAAAAAAGTCATATTATATTACAAATTACTTATGTTTAGGCAATGTGGCATTCAATGTCCACTTACCGACTGAGATCTTTTTTAAATCTCTGATACTGAATTTTAAAGGTTTATTTTGAAAATATACAGGATAGTTATTTTTTGCTTTGTTTAATATGCCTATTTCAATTTTTTCACATTACCATTGAAGCCAATAAGAATGTTTCCAAAATGTATACTATAGCTATGCTTTCTTGTTATATTTATCTGCTACAATTACCAATTAAGATTATATCAAAATTGGTAAACTGATTGCTGGGTATAATTTGACCTTTCAGAATTATTGAAAAATAGTGCTGTTGGCCTTAAAATATTTATTATTTTGTTTCATGAAAGAGACTGTAGATTTTTATGAATTGATATCAATATAAGAGCTTTTAAGCATATTAGGCAATCAATGCTGAATTCATTTCTTTTATGAACTTGATAGTGTGAAAAACAGTGAAATTAAAGAATAAAATAAAAATATTGAGTTAAATAAATTAAGTTGGAATTCTGGAATTCACAGCTATTTGCAGTGCAGCATGTCATCCTTCTTGTCTGAACAATGTATATTCTCCCTGGTTTTATCTAAAGTCTTATTCTCTGAGCCATACTGAGTGAATTAGATTACCGTATGATAGTGTAGTAGGCACGATCCAAGTTTTTTATATTACCACCTATTGGTGACTCAAGTTTGATGTGATTAGTTTTCATTAAAATTTCTTAGAGAAAATTGTGCTTATTAATTTTCTGGTATACTGGTGATAAATTATTTTATCACTTATCTTCTTTCCTTAAGTATTTATTCAGAAAATTTTGCAGACTTTTAATGCCTATAAGAAAATGGATACATATACATATTAGCATAATCTTATATAATACAAGGATGATGCTAATTTATTTAACGGTAATAAAAAAATCCTATTAAACTTGCAGATTCAATGTAATTTTAGACAAATTTTTAATATGCTAACAAATTTTTACTTTGAATCACTCATGATTATATGCTACTCTGTTAAGTAAGGTGATTAATATCACTTATGAAAATGCTTATTTTATATCTATGTAATCTTTTTCATATACAGATTAAAGTTTAATAATGAAGTCAGATGTATATATTTTCCCTTCCATGGCTGAATTCACATTGTGTATGGGAAGCCGTTTCTTGTGGGAACTAGATGTAACAGCACGGTCTGGATGAGTTTATTTTAGATAAACATAACGGACAGGGTGTTTGTATATGGTATCAACTGAAGTGGGAAAAATTACTTAGATTAACATACAGTTTAATTAGATTGCATATATTTCATATTTTTGTCATAGTCAATCTTCCTTTTCTCTTGAGCTACCTAATAGACTCAACTAGAAAGACAGTTTAATGGAAAGATGAGGAATATCAAAGAAACAAAAACTGAAATAAAGTAATAAAGCCAATGATAAGTTTTCAGGTCACAAAACAACTGCAAAATTTTAGAAATAGAGTTAATTTACTTTTTTTTTTATGAGGCCACAAGGTGGTTTTTTTCTCTGCCTCTTGGTAAGACATTTTCATTTTCTTGCTTCATTTGGGACAAATTTTCTCCTTTCAATCACAGCTTCTGTGGAGAACTTGGACTTGTCATGGTAACAATTCTGGTTCTGAATCAGTGACTTTTATTACAAGTGTGCTCATTATCTAACTTATCCAATGTGTTGAATATTAATTCTAAATTCCTATAAGAGAGAATCTGATTGACCTAACTTGGATCAGGTGGGATCCTACGTACAATAATCTATTACTAGCATTTTGGACTCTCATTATTACATAAGGTTCTTCCAAGCTTCTTCTATTCTGAATGTGCTATCATTGCACTACTTTTACAAGTGATAAAACAGATGCTTACGGTGCCCAAATAATTTTTCAAAGTAGACATTCGAATAGAATATGGACAGTCTAATTCTGTAAACTTTTTTGTTTTGTTACTTTTAACTTGCTTTATGATTTTTAGTTAGGAAATAATGTATATTCATAGTAATAAGTGGTGCTAAAATGAATAAAGAAAAGATTAATAATCTCTACCTTTCCTTTTCCATAATTTTATAGAAGATAAATAGAAATAAATAGCATTGAACAAGTATAGAATCTCCAACTACTTTCTCTATTCTCAAACTTAACCACTGTATTTGGAATCAACAACGGCAATAGATATATTTCTGAGAAGTTGAGGAAACAAAACAGAAGGTTTTTTTCAGATTGATAAATTATGAAATAAACCAAAAATGAATATGAAGAAAGATATGCAATGTCTTTATAAGGAGATGAAATAACCTCCAGTCTGCCTGACTCAAAACTCAAAATAAATGGAAGGCACTAATGTATTTGAAAGAAATAACTTTACTGCCAGGAGCAAAACCGATGAGCAATGGAAACATAGAAAAAGAAAGTGAGCATGGCAATTTGAACAGAAGTTATTCATGCACTGTCCAAAAAAGTAGAACATATTATCATCCCCTGGCTAATACTTCCTATTTCTTTGAGCTAAATATATTATTTAATTACAGCTTCATGTCTTTAAAGATCCAGATTGCTTAACTCCCTCTATATTCTTTAACCACCATAAAATAATACTTTTTCTTTACTTCCTAAGTACGTCTGCCTATAAGGAAGTAATATGTTAGTATAACATGAGTTTTCAACCACATGTTAGAGCTTTATTTATCAGTAAACAATAATATGATATGCAGAGCTTGTTACTTTATCAGGAGCTTATTATGAGCCAAGTAATTTGTTAATTACATTGCATACATCATCTAATGTAATCCTCATAGAACTTACGTGAAGTAGATATTTATCTTTATTTTACTGACGACAAATTCGAGCATTAACTAGGTTAAATAATTTAGGCAAAGTCAGATGGCTAGAATATGCATGTGGCAGGCTTTGAAGTTAAGAGGAAAGTGAAAAAAATAGTCTGTAGGCATGCTGTAGTCAGAACTTTATGAGATTCTTATTCTTCTCAGATCCCTGGTCATAAGCCCCCTGAAGTTTAAAACATAACGTAAGGTTCATAATTTGTAAATTTGAATAAGAACATATTTTACTTAAAAATTAATGTCATGTGTCTCTTCCTGCAATGAATTTGCCACAATCAAGTTTATTGACACAATCATTCACAAGACTGTCCTCGTTTAGGCACCAGCTATAATTTTGGGGGTCCCCAGTGTCACTTTCACTTTATTTTATTAATTTTTTTTTTAAAGATTGGCACCTGAGCCAACAACTGTTGCCAATCTTTTTTTAATTTTCTGCTTTATCTCCCCAAATCCCCCCAGTACATAGTTGTATATCTTAGTTGCAAGTCCTTCTAGTTGTGGCATGTGGGACACCGCCTCAACATGGCCTGATGAATGGTGTCATGTCCACGCCCAGGATCCAAACCGGCAAAACCCTGGGCTACCACAGCAGAGCACGTAAACTTAACCACTCGGCCACAGGGCTGGCCCTCCACTCTCACTTTAGACCAACTGGCTACAAATTTGGAGGTTCCCACAATTATCCTCAGATTCCATGACTTGCTAGAAAGGTGCACAGAACTCATTGGAAGCACTATACTCACAGTTGCAATTGTATTATAGCAAGAAGATAAGATCATAACTAGCCAAAAGAAGAAACTCATAGGCAGAATCTGGAAGAGTTCTAGACGTGAAGCTTCCATCATCCTCAGGGAAGCATTTGCTCCTGGTACCAATGTATGACAGTACTTAAAGAGTATAGGCAACCAGAGAAACTCAACTGAGCTTCTCTGTCCAGAGTTTTTATTATTTCATTATATAGGCATGATTGAATGAATCATCGTCCATTTGACAATCTCCAGTTGGAAATGCAGCTGATGTCATATGACTCAAAGCCAGATCCCTCTAATCATATGGTTGGTCTTTCTGGGGTGGCCAGCACTATCCTGGGTCACCTTCTTAGTAAAAACTATCTAGGACCCCATCACAAGTCACTTAATTAGCATAATGAGAAGCCCACCATGAAAGAGAGTTAATTTTTTTTTTTTTTAATTTTAAGGAATTGGCTCATGCAAGTGGAGGCTTGGCAAATCCAAAATCTGGAGAATAGGCCAGCAGCATGGAGACCCAGGAAAGAGTTACAGTCTGAGTCCAAAGGCAGTCTGCTAGCAGAATTCCCTTTGCTTCCTGAAGTATCAGTCGTTTTCTATTAAAGCTTTTAACTGATTGAATGAGACTCACTGAATATGGAGACTAATCTGCCTTACTCAAAATCTACCAAATGAAATGTTAATCTCATCCAAAAAATACCTTCACAACAACACCCAGAGTGGTGTTTGCACAAACATCTGAGCACTGTGGCCCAGCCAAGGTAACACACAAAATTAATCATCACAAGAAGCTACCTCCTCAGAACCAGAGACAGAAGCCAATACCAAATTCTGTCGTTTTTCATTGATCAAATTGATATAATGCTCAATTGGTCACTTTTTTTCTCCCAAAGATTTTAAGCCCAATATTAATGAGATGATGCACTTTTTTCTCCTAATCCATTCCTCTTCCTTGGGCTTGGCACATATGCAAGATAACAAATTCAGAGAGGAGCTGTGAGGGCTCCCAAGAGAGTTGCTCCTTTTCCCCACCCTCAACTCCTATCCCAGACCCTCAAAGATTGTACTATGTAGGAACAAAATGATTGACAACTCCAGGTGTAGCCTGAGAAAAGGCAGGACACTGGAATGGTAAACTGATGGGTTATAGAGAAGACATGGCCTTAGGGGAGTAAAATTGAAAGACATAGACCAACATCAGCGTTTTTTTCTCAAAAGGTAGTAGATTTTGAGAGTTGGTCATAGATTCTTTATATAAGTATCCAAATATCCATGGCCATTGAGAAGCTATGGAAGTGCTGAACATCGAAAGAGACCCCTCTGTCACTCCTTTTCTCTTTAGACTTTCAATGGCATCCACGAAAAGTTGTTTGATAATAGGTCATACATCTCTTTTCTTTAACAATTTGTAGCCTAATAAGGCATTTACGTCTATTTGTTTATGTTGTTTTTTAAATTGTGGAAAACCTAGCCTTGGAGTGAATCAGAACTAACCAGTAAGTCAGTCAAAGAGATGAATTGGTTGAGCCATGGCCAGTGGTTCTTCGCATGTGTAGAGCAAGACATAGATGTATTTCTAAATTTTGTCATCTTTCTATTCCAATGCATTGGATGTGACTAGAAGTCGTTTGAGAAAAATGAGATTCAAGGCATTAGCAAAACATCTGTTATTCTTCATGCTTCCAGTTAAATAATTGACATTTTTCTGACACACTTTTCTTTTATACTAGGAGGATATCATTTATACTTTAAACAAGGTAAAGCCTGTTCATTTTAGTCATCTTATTAAATCACTGAGTTCAACACATGATTAATACAATTGCCAGTGTCATTTAAGACACAAAGAAATCAAGCAGTTTAGTAATCATATTATCAAAGTAGTCAGAGAGGAGTGGAGAGTGATGTTTGAGGACTAACCACGTGAAATTGGGAAAGAGGTGTTTAAAGTGCTTTGTGATTCTAGATGGCCTCTGCATTTTTTTTGCTACTTATTTTTTACTCTTTTTAAGCTTTCCTCCTCATTTTTATTTTCTCAAGGTCCAGTCACAGCATCAAAAATAGAATTTAATCCTATTTGGCCAGTGGGGTGGCAGAGATTAGTGGGTCATTTGGAAAAGAGATTTAAGAACAGTGTATGACAGGTCTAATTTTATTTACATAGTAGCCTTGAACAACTTTATTAAATTTCTGTTGATAGATACTGCAGACACCTTCTAGCATACAGAGGCTACTAATTTATAAACTACATTTCCAAAATTGTCTTGCAAGTTTGGGGATGTAATTTGGATTCCTCCTCTCAAGATTTTGATTCAGAAACTAATTACATGGAGAGAGAGAGAGAGAGGATATAGGACACTCATTTTGTGAAGAGTCATCACTAAGATGCGTTGCATGGTTCTGGAGCTAGTGACTGTAGCATTTCCTTTCTTGGCTTCTTGATGCTGAGACTTGTGCAGTCGGGGTGGCAGTACAGATCCTGGCAGATTGTGAAGTTCTGCATTCAGGAGAGACCTGAGTCACTTCCATTATTCTTCTTTCCATCCTGTACCCAGATAAAAAGTGAAGGGAGGGGTATTAGTAAGGACAGAAGAGAGAATAGATATGTGGAGGTATTGGCAGTCTCTTTGCTAATTTTTTTAAATTAACTACTCATACACACATACACACAAATGGGTAGATTCATATATTGGAAGAAGGAAACATCTCGAGTCTACACACCATAAAGAATAACACAATATCACATAAGATAGTGGATTTTTCCTCTGTTTCTTAATGTAGTCTACTGTCTTACTGATCCTCTAGCTTGATTATTTTCTACTATGCTAATAAGCAAATAATTCTTTCTGTAGCCTATATGGAGATAGTATGATATTAATTTGATTACTAAAATATCCCAACAAATTTCTGGAGTGACTATGACTGTGAGTAATCAAATACTAAACATAGTTATTATTTCCATAACTAAAATTGATTCAACATATACTCAGTCAGGGAAAGTAATATTTTTTTTCTGTTTTCCTGTCTTTTTAAAAATATATCTAATAAATAAAATTGTCGTGCTTTTTAACAAATTCCTTCCGTGCTAAAATGTCTTCAGTTTCCAAAAAGGAAATCAAGATGTATTATATTCATCGCTAAAGGAGTTACTGATTTAATTGTAAACAATAAAATTTGATTAGATAACTTGAAAGTTAAGGGAAAAATAGAATACAACATGATTTCAATAAGCAAAATTTGAGTTAATAAGTAAAATTTGGCATGGAAACAGAAATTAGTGTTTAAGTAAAATAAACAAATATACTACGTCTACATGCATGCTATAAATAGCAAGATCCAAATGTTAAACTACTGAGAATTACCATTTAAATGGCACTGTATTAACACTCATAGGAAATAGCATGAGTCATGTTCTTTTTACTTAAAGATCTCATAGTTTTAGGTTAAGTATATGAGCAGTTGAAAGAAAGTGTAATAGATAAGGCAATAAATAAAAATAAAGGATTCACCAGAGATTGTACACGAGCAGCTTATTGTCTTAAAGATAAAATAAAATCTCCAGAGTAGACAAGAACATTTGTGATCTGGCCACTGTCTTGCCAGCCCTCTCTCGCAGCACTCTCCACATTCTGTACGCTGTGTCTTCTCATCCAAGTGTGATTCCTTAAATAGGTCAGAACGTTCACTAGTGGTACTTGCTTTTTCTGCTTGGAATAAACTCCTTCCCTTTCAACCTCGCGATTAACTCATTCTGTCTTTTAAGACTCAGCTGTGTCTGAAAATCCTTTTGGAGTCCATCCCAGCAAAAACTTTAGATTTTTCCCTGATTTCCTCATGGTCAGGGGTTAGGGGCATCTTTTCTGTTTATCTCATGGCTGGTGATTTCCTCTATCATAGCATTCTCATGGCATTATAATCGTTGGCTTATATTTATTAAACGTGTTTAAAAAACTAAAATTTCCAATAGCGTATCATACTCAAGTTATATCCTTCACCTTCCCCCACCTCCTTTCCTGTGCTCAATTGTCCCTTGGGATGGATTATGAGTCTTCTCTAAAGATGAAACTGGCTGAATGTACTTTAATTCTTGGTTTTTTGTTTTGCTTTGTTGTTCTAAAACCTATATTTTCCTAATTGGGATTCTTGTAGGAGGTAAAGGGTGAGGAGGAGACAAGGGCATGGAAGTTTTTGAAAAACGGAAGGAGTTTGAAAGTCACCATATGAGCAGAAGCAGCACTCTTGGGAAGTAGCAATATCTCTGAGGAGGTGACTCTGAGGCAAACCCGGGAGAGCGGATCTCAGGCATAGGGCCTTCCCAACATGCCCCAGTTCACCCTGCTCCATGCATGGCCTGAAGCCACAGAGCCTGGGGACCTGGGAGAGGCTTGGGATCTGGCACAAGTGACTCACCTGGAGAGAGAGTATTCGCATAACCAGTGAGATCTTTCCTATCTATCATCTCCTTTGACTTACGTTTTAGGAAGAAATACAGAAAATGATGGAGGTACAGTCTCCAGTCACCTCCAGTTGAAAGCCTTAGAATCAGATTTTGGTTAATTTACACATTTATAGAATATCAAAAGAAAACAAAAATATTAACAAAAAATCAACTTTTATTTATACCAAATGAATTTATTAATAGCTCACTTTGTATTAGAAATTATTCAAGGTAGTTATTAATACATTTGGCTGTGTCTTTTTCTGTTATGAAATTTTGAGGCAGCCATCCTGTTTTGTCTTTATCTTCAGTAACTATCATAATGCCTGACTCATAGTGGGCCTTGAGTGGGCATATGAACAAAATAAGGCAGAATATGTCTCATGGATGTTACATGTTGATACTTCACCCTGGCTTCAAAGTCCATATTCACAGGCTAAATAACTTGGAATTTTTGTAAAAGTACAAGACAAGGAGAGGCATTTCTGGGAGCCCAGAGAATGCCAAAGACTCATTCATCATTTGGCCCAGGGCTCTGTGGAAAAAAAACAAAGCCCATTTCTGATGTATCCAAGATCAGGAGCAAAGGTGTTTGTGAGTGGATTGTTTATGAAGTTGTGCAAGATGAATACCTATGCCTCAGTAAACATGCCGCAGGGTATCAACACTCTTACAGCCATTACTGCCTATACATTATATATGACTGCTGTTGAGGGCTTGACTCTGGCACCAAATTAGGGAATCCAACCTGACCCAGAGATGAGCTGACAAATCAATTGCAGTGGGGAAAATAAAGACAAAAAATAACAATGCAACAACGAAATCAACATCAAAAGCGTGACTTTTTTGCAACATGTTGGGGGTTACTTTCCTCACTCAAACTTCGCAAATGAATTTTTTTGCTGAAATACTTCCCCACTCGACCAGGATAGCATGGGACCTAGCCAGATGACCCTGTGAGACAGATTTTCTCCTGAGATGATGGACAAGCTTACTGGCACCAGATCCAATTTCTATTCTGATTTTCTTGTCAGTCTTAACATTCTAGCATTAAGTTCATCTTTTAATAAACTGGTGCCTTTGTAAATGAAAATGGGAGTATTATGTATCCTATTCCTTCATTTATCCTGTGAATTGTGACTTTTTAATAGATTTTAACTCACATGTTCATAAAATGTTTAGACAGAATATATATGTATATTTACATATATAAATAGCAGCTATGCAAAAGTGTTACAGAAGGGAAGATTACAGTGATTTATTTAAAGGTATAAATTGTACAATTGTGCTTGTTTTTATACGTTCTCATTGATAAAAGTTTGCCTGGAAAATACATTTCCTGGAATTGAAAACCTCTTTATAAGAATTCATTCTAAATTAGGAAGTAAATCTTTAACTTTTTCAACACCTTCAATTTATTTTGCACAGGAAAGTGACTTTAAATGGACCTTTCTAGTCTACACGAACGTTTTCAAAATTATGTCAATGCAAAATCAAAGAAACTAAACTTTTTTTTTGCAAATTGGTAAAATGTGAGGCAGAATAATGAGTCAGGGGATAGTCATAGCTAAGAAGAATATACAATTCTGTTAAAAACAAAGAATTGGAACTCATAGTGATTAATATTTTATCTACATTGAATTCAAATGACCAATACAATGCTACTCACCTGAAGTCTTTATGCTTGCAACTAAGCAAATATGGACTGGTTCATGGAGGTAAATTGTATGACAGAAAAAAAGCATTATTATATAAAATAAATGGGCATCAGAAAGGAGGTCTATTTTTTCGTGAATTCAGGGGAAAACATTCTCTTTGCTCTGCAAAGTAGCACTCTAAGAGACAAACAAGATAGCACCAGTAGGGGATAGCGTGGGTGTGCAGGGTACAGACTTTCCTTTAGATGACAGAGAAGGTTTGACAAAATGAAATTCCCTCTGAAATACACAACGCTTTAAAATAATATAATGTTATGCTGAACATAAAGAAGTTTGAGGTCCAAAACTCTTCCAGCTTTTCTAAATTTTTTATGAAGTCTAAGCATCTAAGGGAAATTACCTCCTTTATATTTTTATTAGTGTAACTTCAAATTCTCTTACATTAGAACACAAAAATATAGAATAGATACCATTTTTCATCTGAAACCAAGAGATCTAACACACAGTTTCAAAAAGGTATTTCACAATCATAATACGGCAAAGAGCCTAGCCTGAAACTTTAAACACCAGCGTGGTGTAACTTTGTCATGAGGACAAGAGAGGTTATAGGCTCTGGGTTCTCTATTTGAAAGAATTTTCCAGGCAGGAGAATTATATTTTACAACTTCTGATTGTCTTCTCTACACTCCTACATTCTTTGGTTTATCTCATAGATGTGCTTGAATTTCATTTTAAGAAATTCAGTAGCTGTGAGCCACTTACAATCTCATGAAAATGGAGGTCAACTCCTGGTCTAAAAAATGGTGTTACAGTAACACCATTAAATTTCTCTTTCTTATAAAGTGCAGATTTAGGGGAAGAATAAATATGCAAAAATATTATAAAAACAGAAACATTAGATTGTCTCTAATTTTCATGTTTATCTGATTTTTTTCAATTATTTTATTGAGGTCCTAATGGTGTATAACATTGCGTAATTTCAGGTGTACATTATTATTTATCAATTTCTGTATAGACTGCATGGTGCTCACCACCAATAGTCTAATTTTTGTCCATCACCATATATATGTGCCCCTTTACTCTTTAGGCCCACCCCCGAAAGAACCCCCTTCCCCTCTGGTAACCACTAATCTGTTCTCTTTATCTATGTGTTTGTTTTTCTTCCACATGTAAGTGAAATAATATGGTGTTTGTCTTTCTCTGTCTGGCTTCTTTTGCTTAACATCATACCCTGAAGGTCAGTCCATGTTGTTCCAAATGGGATGATATTATCTTTTTTATGGCTGAGTAGTATTCCATTGTATATATATATCACATCTTTATCCATTCATCTGCTGATGGGCACTTGGGTTGCTTCCATGTCTTGGCTATTGTCAATAATGCTGCAGTGAACATAGGACTATAGAAATCTCTTTGAATTGTCGATTTCAAGTTCTTTGGATAAATACCTAGTAGTGGGATAACTGGGTTGTATGGTATTTCTATTATTAATTTTTTGAGAATCTCCATACTGTTTTCCATAGTGGCTGCACCAGTTTGCACTCCCAACAGCAGTATATGAAGTTTCCCTTTTCTCCACAACCTCTCCAACATTTGTTACGTTTTGTCTTGGTATTTATAGCCATTCTGACAGGTGTAAGTGATATCTCATTTATTCATTTCTGAGTGCTCACCAATTCAACCATCAAGCATTGAGCCTCACTATGTGCCAAGTACTCTGAATCAGGTATTCATAAGACAAAACTCCCTTCAAAGAGTAAGTTGCCGTCTGGTAAAAAGCAATGTGACAAGGAGGCCAAACAGAATGTAACACAGACAAACACGTCTATTTGTGTCTGTCCACCATATATTTTGATAAATGATAAGAAAAGCACAGGCACAGAAGAGTAGACAATCTTTAAGTGAAGAGATTCTGAAGGTGTTTTCCCACACCTGGCTCCAGATATTTAAGCTTTTTTTGCTCCCTCTAATTGTAAGAATCATTGACTATCGAGCAGGAGTTTTTTGCTTAGATAAATTTGGCGCTAGCCATTTTGCCACTGAACTGAACTTGCCAGTCTCTCTCATAAGTGTTAGTTTCAGGAAAGGAAGCTATGAGGGTGATGTCTGCTGGATCTCATAAAAAGTGATTTTCAAATCTTCACTTTTCCAAGTCTGTTAAGACCCAGTATCCATGAACTATTTAACAAGTTGCAAATTATTTGCGATTTCAGTAAAACTATATTTAAAACTGTGTTAGATTTATAATTTGCTCAGTTAAGCAGGCCATTGACACGCTTTAGCCTTTCAATAGGAGGTGATTTTTAAAACTTTCTGGCATCATTAGAGATTAAAAACCCTTCCAATAGAAATGTTCACGTTTTCCTGAATCAGCAACTTTATCTTAACATACATTCTTAAAATGTTATGCAGAGCAATAAATAAAATGCTTCTTTCTCAACTGAATTCAGAACCAACCAAAAGATAGGTACAGAAGTCACCATAATGGACATCAAAGTCCCAAGCTGTAAGAAATTCAAATGTCTCCAGACTTTACCAAATGTTCCCTGGGGACGAGATAGTCTCTGGTTGAGAGTTACAGGTCTAAAGAAATTCACCTAGTCAAGCCTGGGGAATGGCATGGAGAGGGGCCGGGTAGGGAAATTTCCAAAATGTAAAAGCCTCACAGGAGGGCAATAATGCAACCTCCACAAGCATATAGAGAACACACACAGACACACGCACACGCAGAATTTAGTAAGTAGTGACACTTCCTGTGGGCATGATGGCTCCAAAGAGAGATTGCAGTTGGGCCGTTTTCCTTAATTTCCTAGGCCCTAATCATTTGCTGATCATCCTAACATCACTGCAGAGAAAGTGAAATTTTTCCACAGAAAATCTTTTTTAAAAGGTCAGAGTAGATTAATTCAATTAACTCAAAGTCTACTTTGAACCTCAGACCAAAAAAGTCCAAGCTTTTATCCATAGGTATTATGCAAAGTTTTACAGGGAGATTATATGATAAAATACAGACAGTCAAAAAACAAAAATGCCAACCACAATGAGATGTCTTCAGTTTGAATATCCACCATTACTGTCAGGGAGAAAGTAATTATTGATCAAAATATTAAATAAAGGTACTTTAGGTATTTTTAGGTCCTTGAGGTAAGGTAAGTTCAAAATCCTTGATGAAATAAAGTCTAAAGTTAAATAATTATTCCAACATAAGTTAAAATATAAATAATCTGATTATAAAATTGTTAAAGTCAAAAGACATTCCTTTTTTCTTTTCTGTGCTCAGTCTAATCCTAAGACATGCTAGATATCTGGGTGAAATTTACCTTTTCTTCAAGAGTTATAACGTCTATAGCATGTCAGAAAAGAGGCAAAGTCTCTCTGAGATCTCCATGTTGTACTCAACCACAAGTATTTCCTTGTCTATCTAAAAGCCCAACAAGTGAATAAGAAAGGACTGGCTCATATGCAAGCAATTTAGTTTCGTTAATTTCTATAGCACAGCTATTTCTGGCAAAATTATATTATGATAACCTAGGACCAAGCATTGCCAAAGAAACTGGTAGTCTTAATGGTATCTTAGTTAAATGGAGTTGATGGGGAAAATCATTTGGTTCCAGCTTTACCAGGATGATTGTCAGTCTCTGCTGGTTGCTTGGAGACCAGAGCCTTGGAAAGTAAATTTTAATGTAAGAAAGTGCCCGTAAAGAGTATATTTATGACACATTGTTGAGTATAGCCAGATGACAAATTCACCTGGGCATACGGTCTCAGTTGTAATTTTCTTAGCTATTTCTGGCTTTGAGAAATTTAGACCTTAGTTTAAATACTTTCTCTTCAAGCATATTTGAAAATTTTCAGTTTCTAAGTCCCACACTTTGGTCACCCTGGTGCTGAACTGAGAGGGAAGGAGTAGCCCAGTTCACTGTCCAGCAGCAGCATTCCTCATTATAAAAGTCACCTACTAAGGCTGCATTGTTAAAATCCAACTGCACAATTGCATAAAACTGTCCTCATGATACAATATAATTCCCTACAAATTCTGTGTGAATTGAGCCTAACCAATTTCCACCAAACTTTAAAGGGGTGTACCTAGCCACATTGCATGTGTATTTCACTTCCTAATATAATTCTGTGTCTCTGCCTATAGATTCACAGACAAATACAACAGAATCTAGGATTAAAACAAATAGGAAAAGAATTTTTCACTTTTTTTGTGTTGAGCCCCTATAAATAGAGGATGATAGACTTCAAGCAGGTGGAATAAAATGATTTTTTATAATAATATACTGACAAAGCCTAGATTTGCATACGTGGCTATAGATTTAGTAATAAAATGGCTTGTTTACATAACACTTCTGAATAAACATACCCATTAGACACTGAAATTAGTAGAACTGGAAAGGTCTCCTTGATGGGAATCTGTCCGACTAAATCTAATTCATGGCCCAGAAAGGAGGAGAAGAGATCCTCTGTGCAGGTGCGTAGATATGAAGGGAATAAAGGAGGGAAGATCTGAGCTAAACATAATTAGCTCTCCTCATAACTCCACTCTCAGATAAACCAATCCTCCTCCGATGGGCAGGAATAGCTGTGGATGGCTGAAAGGGGCCAACAGTGCCACTCAGGAAAACATCCCCCACATGGAAAAATAGACCCAGAAAATGAAAGTTTCTCCTCTCCAATACTGCAAATACTTTATTGAACTTTCTATAGAAATATTTGTGACAATTATTAATACAATAAAATATATTTCATATTATGAAGTCCAATCATTAGACAATAAGGAAAACTTTTGTAAAAAAATATATGATCATATGTATAGAATAAGACTAAATTGCAGTACTTTCTGAGTTAGTTGTCCTCAGCATTAAAAAATGGCCGGCTTGATGAAAGCGATTGTGTGACGTCTTTACACTATATCAATTGCTCTTTAGATAAAAATATATTAATAATGGTTTGATAATAAGATAAAACACAAAACAGTAAATTTATGACATGTTTTAATAACTTCACAACTTTTAGATTTTTCCTTTTCGTTTACTCTAACATAGATCATTCAAGTTTCAAGTAATGTTTCTATCTTCTTTCTTATAATATCTAGGGATAAGAAATTCTTGAGAAGATGCTGTTCTTCACTTTTTTTTCAATAGGTAGTGATTTTTAGGGGCTATTTATAAAGTAGACAACGGTTTCGTCTCTTTGAAGATACAATGCAATACTAGTCACATTAAAAAATATTATGCTTTCTTATAATGATGATTTTAGGAAGTAAAGTGTTATTCTAAATGTAATTTCAACACTGAGATTTTAGGATTATTGGTAAGGGAAATGCTGTAGAAAGGGAAAACACTAGAAGCATGAAGAAGAGTTGGAATAGCAATACAATAATCTCTGTAACTGGTATAGAAGCCCCCGTCATAGAAAAGAGAGCTTGGAGATTTGTAGGCCCTAACTAGAAGTCTACTGTGTTTGAAGGAACATATGTCCTAGGTCTTAAATTTTGCTCATAATGTTTCCCTGTATTTTAAATAAAAAGGCAGATACTTCCATACCTTGTCCTCTATGTAGCTAAGTATTATTTTAAGTTCAAGTCATAAACCTGAATTTTCCAAAAGCAACAAGTTCTGTGGCAAAAGACTTGTCAAAAAAGTGAAGAGTTTGACTTCTACTTTAGAATTCCAAAAACTTGGGGGAAATTATTACATAATACTGATTTGATTTACTCTTATCCTCTGTTGTTTATATATTAGCATAATTTTATTTGTTTTTATCATATTTTATATGATACTGTATTTGATGTTCAAATTGTCACATCATTGAACAATAATCCTTCATTTCTGTCTTGTGTCACAAGATTTTGCTTCATTTTACTGGTACAGCTCCCTCAGGTATTAAATCAGCCTTGATACCCTTACAGAGAAATGGTATTTAGGGAACATGTCTGGGAATTAAGTCTGTTTGTAAATAGCGTATTAGGCATTATTTCCATATTTCAGTAGTTAGAGGTCAGAAACAGACTTTTTTAATAAATATATTTTTTTCATGAAAATGTATCTTAAGTTGATATTTTTTCCAATTTTAATTTAGGAAGACTGTGTTTTTACTTATATTTTTTCTTTTATGCTTAAAATCTTGGATTCTAACAATCATGAACTATTTTTCTTTTCCACTATATGCATTCAATTGCAAAAATAGCATTGAAAAATGTTTCAGAACTTAAGTTCAAATTATTAGTTAACTTTAAAAAATTACCTTTAGGTTCTTTTTGTCCTCGAATATATTCCACACAAAGAACTCCATTATAAAGGATACTACTCAAACGTATATTATACACATTTTAGTATTTATGTATGATTTTTGCTGGATATATTTATAGGATAGGAATTTTGGGGTTATAAGATACTCCTATGTAGTAGGTATGCCAAAGAGTTTTCTAACAGTGTTGTGCAAACCTAGTCTTCTACCAGCAGTGAATGAATGTTCCAATTGTTGCGCGTCATTAACAAAGTTTGATCTTGTCAGTTTATTTAATTTTAACCATTATAATTAGTATAAAGTGTATCTCTTTGGGTTTTATTTTAATATATAGTAAAATTGACTAATTTTGATGTGTATTTTTCTGAATTTTAGCACATGTGAAGCCACCTGTGCTAAGAACCACCTGATAACCGACACCACACCGCCCCAATCCTCAATCCCACTAATCTATTCTCCTTCACTACAGTTTTGTCTTTCCAAGAATGTCGTATAAATGGAATCCACATAAATTTAAAAATAAATGTTTACTTTTAGAATATAATCAACATAAGATATGTTTTATTCCTTACAGAGTGATACTTTCAAGCCACTCCTTGGACGTTTGTTGTACAAGTGAATAAAAGAATGATATTTGTTACTTTATTTCAATTAGATTTTCTATCAGTTTTAATAAAAATGAACACTTTTCACTATCTTCACTTATTCTTTCTTTCCTCCATTTTTTCACTCCCTCATTCAAAAACAATTCATTGTCTATTTTCCCAACACATTAACCTTTTTCTGACTTTAAATTGCATACATGAAGCTAAATCTTGGTAGGTGTTAAATATATTGATTGAATTGAAAAATAAAAGCACCTAATCTGTTCCTGATACACCTACAGTGCAACAGAATGTCCAAATATCTTCAATTAGAATAGTCTATTGAAGAAAATAATCAATGAGGGCAACAAAGAAATGAATTTAAAAATCCAAATAATTTAGCTGAAACGGTAAAATATTAATTACAAATTAATTATATTTGTGGAAATAAAAATTTGACCTAAAAGATTAGAGTGTAGAAAAATTTTGTGGCAGGTGAAAAGTTGTTAATTGGGAGTGTTGTAGTGCTAAGGAACTTGAAAACACAAAACCTGTTTCAAATGTTTAGAAGAGTGCCTCACCTGAGACATTTAAATAAGGTTAAATACTTAGATCCAGCCAATATTATGCTGATCCATATGTGAAAAGGTACATTCAATTAAGTTTTCTAAGTGATACCAAGTAACTATTAGAATAAATCCACATATTTTCATGAGTGTGTCTGTGTTTCCAATTTTTTTTTCCTGAAATCATAGGACACTAAATTTTTTCATTCTCTTGGTTAAGCCTCACTCCTAATTCAGCCTTTGTTGGAAGTGCAGCCAATTCTTAAGACATTTCAAGCTAGAACGTGTATTGTTAGATAAATAGAAAGTTTAAACATTTCTCAGAGATCCACAAGAAGTTGTATGTGGCACAGATCATCACTTAATTTTATGTTTCCCTAAATTTTTTTTATTTCCTTTGTGAAACAAAGTTCTCAATAGGAAGTGGGAGTCATAGGAGAGATACAGAGTGAGAGGGAGAGCTAGAGAAAGGCAGAAGGAGGAGGAGGAGCAAGAAGAGGATAAGGAAATGGAAGGAGGAAGGGGAGGCGGAGAGGAAGAGAAAGAGGGAAGGAAAGAGACATTGAGTTCTTAGTTAAACTAGCAGCAAAAATAACTCAATGACTCATAGGCAATTTTATTGAAGGGGACAAGACAACCTAGAATAGAGAACACAGACCGAGAACAACCAATACCAAATGTGATGTTTAAAAGAAACAAGGATTGAAACAGGACAGGCAGGTAGCATATACAGGAACAAAATAAAAAGGTCAAGGAATATGTTGTAATCAATTTTCAAACACCATGTAGGAAGCAGATAGTCTGTTAATACTGATTCTATCAACCGTGGGATAAAGGTCAGGTTGTGGTAAATTGTACAAGATAGGTTTTAATATAACATTAGATTCTCTACATCATTCACTCTGAGATAGTGCTTGATGCGAAATGGACTTATGATCAGATCAGTCCAGAAACCAAAGTTTCCATAGCAATTGTACTTTATTTTCATATTAATCAATGTGCAGGTATTCATAACAGGTTTCAGTGGCTTGTGCATGCATAAAGGAGAAATTGTATGTATTTCTTAAACACATAAAATATGGTTCCTGTTTTTAGGTGTTATTTTAAAGTCTACAATACATTCAGCCTGAAATAATGCAAATTATCTTCATCAACTCTTATAAGAACAAACAGTGTAGAGTTGCAGGAAAATGATCTTCAATTCTCAATTTGCCACTTATTAACAATGTGAATTTAAGTAAATTAGTAATATCTCACTGCCTCTTTTCTTCATATATAAAATAGTGATAATAAAACATGCTGCATAGGGTTATTATGACTTAGGATAATATCTCATACATAAGTATTACTCAAATATTAGATAGCATTAATAATTAAACATCTACTTGTCTAAGGAGAGATAAAAAGGGAAAAAATTCTTTGGAGTCTTGCCTCTTCTTTTGAAAATAGGCATAGTTTGCTTCTTGCCTGTTATCATGTTTTTCATATGATTGAGTGCATTCTTCAAAAGACATTTGTGGGGGACACACCCTAGGGTGACCCTATCAATGAGGCACAATCTTATGTAATTCCTCCTCGGGGTGAGTATGGGAAGGACCTGTGACTTGATTCTAAGCCAACAGAATACAGGAAAGGTGATGCGGTGCCATGCCGATGATTAGTTTATGCTGTATGGCAAAGGTGAATGGGAGTCACAATACTGGTTACATTGCATTATATAAGACGCTATCTTAGTAGATTAGAGTGAGAGAGTGTAGCAGAGAGAGCTGGTTTTGAAGAGGTAAACTGCCATGGTGTGAGACAGCCATGGGACAAAGAACTAATAGAGGCCTCTAAGAGGTAAGAGCGATTCCTGGCCAACACACAGCAAGGAAATAAGGCTTTTGGCCCTAAAACCACAAGCGGATGAATTCTGCCAACAGCCTGAGGGATCTTAGAAGCAGGTCTTTCCTCAATTGAGCCTCTGATAAGACTGTAACCCTCACAGATACCTGGATTGTAGTCAGATGAGACCGTAAGCAGGGTCCGAAGTATATACATATGTTTCCACTCACATATATATGTTCCATTATGTAGACAAGTCTAAAGAAGAGAATAAATTTCAGTTTCACCATAAATGTTATTTCAGTATGAGGTTCTGTGAAGGTTCATGCCTCCAGACCAAGTTCAGTTGATTGGGAAGTCTAGCGTGTGTCTACGAATCTGCATTAACTGGCTAACTCTCCTTCTGTGTGTTCTCCCATTGGTGAATAATACTCTGTGCATAAAAACCTCTCTTTAAATATTAACTGAATATAGGTGAATTCTTAAATTTGTGGGTAATTGAATTATACTATCTACTTTAGAGAAAGATTTCCTAGATGTAATTCAGAGAAAAACAAAGATAATTTTGTGCATATGGTTGAAAAGATACTCATTTTCACATAACCATTTCCTGTTAGAAGTGGGATGATGGGGATTATTGTTTACATTCCCCAGGACATCACTTTAGGTTTCTACTTCATATAGCATATGTGTCCTACATGTTGAGACCTTGGTGTCCTTCTCCAACTTTCACATTCAACATGTGCCTTCCTTGGACTACTATTCTAGCTACTATTGCTGCATAAGATAACCTCAAAATTTAGTGGTGTAAATTCACAAAAACTTTATAATATTCAGATTCTGTTGGACAGAAATTCAGAAAAAGCTCAGTGGTGATGGTTTCTCTCTGCTCCATGATGTCCAGCATCTTGTCTTTGAAGACTTGAATGGCTAAAAGCTAGAACAATTTGGTCTGGAGGATTTACTTCCCAGATATCTTCTTCACTGACACTTAACATTTTAGAGGGGTCATCTGAAGGTTTGGAATGGCTGTAATTGTCAACCAGAGCATCTATAGGTGGCCTCTTCATGTGCCTTGAGCTTCTCACAATATGGCATCAGTATCTGAGTGGAAATACCATGAGAGGGAGTGTTCTGAGAACCAGAGTTCCAAGAGAGCTAGGTGGCAGCTGCATGCCCTCTTATGACCCAGCCTATGAAGTCTTGCCATATTTGTGGTTACAAGTAGTGGGAAGACAGCTAAGATTCAACAAGAAATGATTAGACTCGGATTTCTATGAGGAGAGTAGAGTAGAATATATTGTAACAGAGACACTGTGCTGGTCACCAAATTACCTTCTGCCACATATGACATGTTAAAGCCCTGAACAAAAAACTACAGGATTTGGGCTGTAATATTTCTCCTAATGCTAATTTTAAAAAGTCATTAGTTACTAAAATCTTTAGTTTGCTCATCTGTACTCTGAAAAGTTTGAATTACATAATCTATATAGTTCTTTAGGGCTAAAAGAAGATATGGTCCAGAATGCAACCCATAAGTAATTTCTCCATTTGTGGTTTCTCTACCTAGTGCTAGGACTGCTGGAACAGTCCATGGATAAGCACTAGTTTAATTTTATTTCTACTAGAAAACAGTAAAATTAGATGAAAAGTAAATAATAGGAAATAATATGGCTACTAATACAATTATATGTTATGTAGATAAAATGTTAGCTTAAGGTATAACATAAAGGGAGAAAAGTTCTCCCTTATTTCATTCATACAACAGTTTGCAGTCAAGTTTGCTAAATGTCATTATTAGAATATATTAAATTTTTAATAGATTTTTATTACAAGAATAGTTATTCCTTAATCTTTTTACAAGAATGTAAATTCATTAATTTGCCTTCAAAAAGTCATCATGGTAAAGAGGCTTAATGTTTATTAGTTTATAATGTAACTTTACAGCTTGAAAAATAAAATGATCTTACATTATTTAGATGTTTTAGTGAGAGTCAAATACTAATGCCCATAAATATTCCCATTCATAGGGTAATTTTTGAGTAATAAGAATTTAATGGAAAACACAAATTGGGTGGAATGCTCAGGATCATTCAGGCTTATTAAGGATTAGATGTAAGAAAATGAGCCTTTTAAAAGTAAACTAATTGTGTTCATGATATAGTTATTGAATAATAGCTAAAGCAATGCTCAAGAAGATAGAAAATTAAAATTTAAATATTCATTTCTTACCCAATAGCTATATGTACTTTGACAAGCTATTCAGGCATCCGTTGAATCATTTGCAAAATAAAAAAGTTATGTTTGCACACTTTTAAGTCTCCTTACATATAGAAATTTCTATGCAAAATAACATTAAAAAGATAATTACAATATAAGTCAATATAGTAAAAGAACCTGACGTTTTTATGCCAGCTATTGAATACTTTTAGCATTCTAGCTCAACAGCTGCATCTATGTATATATCTATTTGTAATGTCTTTATGCATCCTAGGTTCACACAGGAAGTATCAGATCTGTATTAGCCAACCAAACCTGTATTCTATGGAATCAATAATATACTGTCATCAAAAACATAATATTATATTGGCTAATTTTAAATTGTGATTGTATAATAATATATAGGATATTTTGGACAGTTGCTTTGGCAGGGCCTATGTCAATGAAACTATTAGCTGTCCATTTATTCTTTGTTCTTGAAACCTTATTGGCAAGACATCTCTTTGAACCGATTTCCTTTTCTTACTTCTCTTCAGGAAGGCCATTTGATTCTTATCAAAATAAGACAAATAAGTCAAAACTGCTGAGAATAGAACTAGACCCTGGCATATCTGTGTTTCAGTTAGAGATCCAAATAATTGGTTTATGTAAAATCTGTTAAGAATCTCAAATAATATAATCCTTAGACTTTAAAGTTGTCTTATTCCTATACCATAAGCTCTTGAGAGGGAACTATGCCTAAGATTAGAATCAATAAAGGTTGTTAAAGAAGAAAAGTATTCAAGTAATTTAACTAACGAAGTGATATGACAACATATAATTTATAGTGTTAAACGTGAGGAAAAATATCATCTGTATGCCGGGGCCCGATTCTCTGAAATGGAGAGACGCAGTCATGCGAAAGACAGTTTCCTCAGGATTGTGTGTTAAGGAGGATTGATTCATGTTTCCTAAAAGGCTGAGCGAAATTTCTACAAATTTGATTTTTAGAGGGTTAGTAATGGTCTATGCAGTATTAGGTGCTTGTTATAATACAAACATTTATTTAGGGGAAGAGTAAATATATTTAAATAAAGGGAAATCACCTTTAGATGGTGATCATTAACTGTTCATCACCTACAAAGTCAGCTAGCAGTCAGTGAATAAATGGGACTTAGCACCCAGATGTTCCAATGGGAGTTGAGAAGATGCGTTTAGTAGCTCTGAACGAAGAAGCATTTAGAAGGAACAGCTAGGGGCCAGCCTGGTGGCACAGCAGTTAAGTTCGCACGTTCTGCTTTGGTGGTCTGGGGTTTTCCTGTTAGGATCCCGGGTGCGGACATGGTACCGCTTGGCATGCCATGCTGTGGCAAGCGTTGCACATATAAAGTAGAGGAAGCTGAGCACGGATGTTAGCTCAGGGCCAGTCTTCCTCAGGAAAAAGAGGAGGATTGGTGGCAGATGTTAGCTCAGGGCTAATCTTCCTAAAAAAAAAAAAAAAGAAGAAGGAACAGCTAGCTAGCCATGAGCAGGGCCAGAGTTAACCAGAGAGTATCTAAATTTTGCTGCAGAGGATACTGTAATTTAGGTTGAAGATATTAAGAGGAATTGAAACCCATTCAAAAGATTTTCTCAAATTTCTTTCTTCTTAAATAATATACTCATTTAAATATTTTTCTAATTTAAAATATGGTATATTTTTGTAGTATGTGATCATGTTTTAAACTTATTTATTAGCTTTATGTATTATATTTGTTTTGTTTTAAAATTTTAACTACTACATCTTAACAGTAGAAGGGAATTTGCATTTGATTTAAAAAGAAAATGTGTGAATATATAGAAAAATACACAAGAATTCTTTCAAATGTTGCTTGGAAGAAATTGTATGTTTAATTTTAGCAAGAATATCAGTATGCTTAATATCTCTCTTGTTTTAAAAACAAATTCAGTAAATACCAGACAAATTAATATTTTATAAATGCAGCACATTTCCTGAGGATAGCTATGCTATATATGTTCTTTACTTATATACTGGAAAAGAGAATATGTCGTATGATACAAAATTCTAAAAGATTTTAAAATATTATCTTTCATACTCTTGGACTAGGAAATATTTTCTTTCATCAAATGAGTGCGTATCTGAATCATGGAAGAAGATTGCGGGGGTGGGAACTGCTGGTCTTCTTTGAATGTCCTTATATTCATCTGTTCTTCGCCTCAGGCTCAAGAATAAAGCTGAGTAAATTTTAGTGCTTGAGAGAAAAGGGAAACTAGTTGTCTGCAAAATTTTTATTGGCTTACTTAACAGCTTTAGTATACAACCTCGTTATATGTATATTTATTCACAAATATGTATGACTATTTTGTTATATTATTTAGTTATAAAACTCACTCAGGAAAATATTAGTTATAAAGAAAGAAGTAATATCTACATAAATAACTGTTCCAATATATTCTTTCTCATATGCTCATGGATGGCATAAACTCTCTCTGGAGTGGATACTCTATTTGGAGACTGTGCAGAAGAATACACTCTGTGAATGAAATGAATCTACATGTTCACTATTGTATACTTACACGTTTATGTCCTTATTAAGCACATTTTGTGTAACAAGTAGTGTGCTTAATAAATATTTTTGAATTTAACTCAATTGATTAATTAAGACTAAAGAGCAGAACTTAGGAAGCTCTAAGTAATCCTTTGCCAGATTCATCTTAAGATTCAGTCCCAAATCTTCTCTATCATTACTCCTGTGTATTTGAGGAATAAATCATGCCTCATTCAATCCTATAAGTTTCTTTAAACACACACACACACACGGGCAGGTTCTTATGTTATATATATCCTATTACACTTTTCTTTTATTAGCTGGCTCCACCTTTGTTATTTTTGCAAGTGTCTGTAAATAGCTGCCCATTCTTTAATGCATAATACATCATGCTCAAACCCTTAAATAGACGCTCATGAATATACTTACCTGGCTTCAACATTTCTTGCAGAGTTCAGTTCACACCCATGTGTAGATCTTATGCTCCAGCTACAGTGAAAATTTTATTGTTCTCCGGACTTCATAAGTCTGAACTTTTGCTCAGTTGTTTTCTTTCTGCCCAGAATTCTCGTTTCCAGTCATCTCTTCTTTCAATACTGGCTCAAATCCTACACCCATCACTAATCTGATATCCTACATGGATCCTCTTCCTCCTCCTTCTTCTTTTGGATTATCTTTGTGTGTGTGTGTGTATTCTGTAAAATGCACACAATAAAATTTACCATTTTAACCATTTTTAAGTGTACAATTTATGGGCATTAAGTACATTCATATTATTATGCCACCATTACCACTATCTTCTTCGTTATCCCAAACTGAAACTGTACCATTGAATAAGAACTCCCCATTCTTCCTCCTGCATCCCTTGGTAAGCATCATTCTTTGAATCTGGGTATTCTAGGTACATCGTATAAGTGAAACCATACAATATTTGTCATTTTTTGTCTATTAATTTCACTTTGCATAATGTTCTCAAGGTTCATACATGTTGTAGCATGTATCAGACTTTCATTCATTTTAAGGACAAAATAATATTCCATTGTATGTATCGGTCACATTTTGTTTATCCATTCATCAGTTGATGGACACTTGGGTTGTTTCTACCTTTTGGCTACTGTGCGTAATGCTGCTTTGGTGTATAAATGTCTATTTGTGACCCTGCTTTTGCTAGATCATATAGTAATTCTATGTTTAATTTTTGAGGAACTGCCACACTGTTTTCCATGGTGACTGTACCATTTTAAATTTCCACCAGCAATGTATGAGGGTTCTAATTTATCCATATCCTCTCCACACTTTTCTTTTTTTAAATATTAGCCACCATAATGGGTATGAAATTGTAAATCAAGCATCCTTCCATTAAGAACAATTCAGAAGTAACATTTCCGTTCTCTTATTTTACAATTATCTATTTATGTTTTTATAATTTATTGTAGTCTGTCTGGACATTATGTAGTACTTTTCAGCCTGTCTGAATCTACTAAAATATATGAGAGTTAGACTTTTGTTTAGACCCACTTTTTCAGCACACCACATATTTTATAATAGAGATTTGATAAATGTTTGTTGAATATTCGCTACATTTCCACATTATCTATTGTAAATTGGTCTCATTTTGATACTTCAAAATGTTAGACAATATGTTATGGTGATTGTGGTATAATTTCTTTAAGGTAATGTGATTTCTGTTCATTATTCTGACCCATCTATAGAAGCACTTTAAGTTAACCTTGTACACAATTCTGGGTGCTCTTCTAAGTAGCATACATTGACTCTTTTTAAGCAATGTTGAAATGCTTATATATTTATAGGTGAATATTGAATTTATTATTATGTTTATGTTTAATATTATTTTATAATATTGTACTTATTATTTTGTCAATATTACTATCTCCTATTTGTATGATGAAGGTGCCTTATACATATCAGTTAAAATTTAAAATATCTAAATAAATATATATTGCTTAACATTTTAAATATATGGTATGTCTTACTAAATTTGGTTGTTTTCCCTGAGACTTCTATTCACATGCTCCAGCATATTCAAAATTCTAATAAGACTCTTTGAAGTCCATAAAAAGATAAATTATAAATGGTTCATTAGATCTTCTTTGCCAGTCGTAAATCTAATTTAGTATTAAAAATGTGAACAACAGCAGAGCACTTATCACAGAACCATGTACTCACTAGCTCTTAGAAAAACAAAAAATGTAGAATAATGCTTTCTCTAAAGTCAGTAGGCTTAACGTTGTAATGATGCAAATAATCTTAGTTTGCAGCAACATATCAAAATCCACTTGGAATGAGATTTGAATGAGTAAAATCCTACCCCATATAAATTGTACATTTCAACATATAAAAGTTAGATAGCATAATAATACTCTTCTTAAAAGTCCTAAATATTTGCAGGATGACATTAAAAAATTAATGGTATGTGTTCACTGTAATATATACCAAAAGAGAACTCATCAGTTACAGGAGAATATAAACCATAGTTTCTGGATTAACAAATGACTGACGTGTCATTAAGATTCCAATTTATGGGTAAATTGAAAGAAAACTTAAGTAGTCAATTTGTCAAGTTTAAGTATGCTCAAATGCAAATAAATACAGAAATAAATAAATATAGTTGGAATTAAAGTTAACATTTAGAGATTCCTGAGTTTAGCCATACAGTGATCTAACAACACATGGGATAGATTGCATATTTATGCATTTGACAAAGTTGTTTAGATTGAACTGATGTCTGTAGTTGACTCAGTAATGTAATAGAGTTACATTATGTACTTGCAGCTGCAAGGAAACTGGGTAATCTTCCATGACTAGACTGATGGGGGAAAATTAAAAATTTTTAGTTGTATATGATGAGAAGTATAGGTACAAGGTTTTCTGTTATTGTGTTGGGGATTTTTTCTGTTTCTGTTTTTGTTTTTTTCTTTCACGTATGGGTATTCCAACAGCACTTGTAGAAATTGTTTCTCCATTGAAATAACTTGGGAACTTTGTTGCAAATCAATTGATGTATATTTACATTTATCTTTCTGGACTTTTCCATTGGTCTATGTGCCTACGCTTGTGCTAATACCATAGTGTTTTGATTACTGTGGCTTTTTATTAAATCATAAAATCAAGTGATGTTAGCCCTCCAAATTTATTCTTCTTTTGAAACTTATCTTAGGTGTTCTGGACCCTTTGCATTTCTATGTCAATTTTCGAATAATATTGTCAATTTCTACAAAAATTCTGCAAGATTTAGATTGTGAGTGCAAGAAATTATCGGGTAAATTTGAAGAGAACTGGCATCTACTGATATATAATCATGGTCTCTCTCTATGTTTATTTAGTTATTCATTGATATTTTTATTTAACTTCAGAAATTTTGCATAGTTAGATACCCCTAAATATTTCATATTTGGGGATGCTATTGTACATAGTACAATATTTTTGGTATATTTTAATTTTATTTCTAAATATCCAGTAATTTATTATTTTTCTAAAGTTCTTTAAGTGTTGTACACTCATTTTAATTTACTTCAAAATACTTTTTAGTAGAACTTACTCTTTGATCCACATTTCTTTTTAGAAGTGTATTGCTTAATTTCCACATATTTGGAGATTTTCTAGACATATTTCCGATATTGATTTTGAGTTTGTTTCCACTATTATCACAGAGTATACTTTAAATATCTTCAATTTGTTGATGTTTGTTGGCATATCTTAAAGGAAGTTATATGTGCGCTTGAATACATATTCTGCTGTTATTAGTGATGTGGTCTTTAAACACCAGTTAGGTCTTTTGGTTGATAGTCTTTGTCATGTCTTCTTCATTCTTGTCAACTTTCTGTCAACTTGTGTTGATTACTGAGAGAAAAGTGTTTCCATCCACAGCTATAATTGCTGATGTTTTCCAGTTCTCCCTTTTGTTCTAATCAGTTTCCGCTGGATGTATTTTGAAGCTCTATTGTTAGATGCAGTATAATTACATATTTCTTCTCTTAAATGATTAAAAGTAAACAATGGCGTAAATAATATATATATAATCTTAATGAGTGTATCATTTAGAAATGACATATATTTGTGAATAACAATACAAAGGAGGAAGGTGGGAGCAAAGATATATTGGGGTAAGGAAATGACACTCAGTGGTAACTGAAATCCACAGGAAGAAATAAAGAGAACCATAAATATGAATAAGAAGATTAATATAACCATCTCTATAAATACATATTTTTCTTTTTTGTCTCAGCTTTTAAAAATCATAAGATTATATACAGTAATAACTATAAAAATGTATTGCTATTTTGCAGCAGATATAGATGTAAAATGTATTAGGATAATGACACAAAATTTGGGATAAGTGGAGCTGTAGAAGAGTAAAGCTTATATGTTACACTGGATCTAAGTCAGTTTAAATCTAAAGTAGATTCTGATAAGTTTAGATATGTATTATAAACCCTAGAGAAATCACTTATAACTCAAAAATATCATTAAATTTTATTAAAGTAATTTAAATGTTACACAATAAAATATCCACATAATACCAGAGGAGGCACTAAAGGAGACATAGTGGAACAAAAGAGAGACAAGATCTACAGTAAACAAAAAGCAAAATGGCAGACATAAATACAGCTATGTCAATAATACCTTTAAATGTAATGGATTACAAATTCCAATCAAAAGGCAGAGATTTTCATATTGGACTAAATTAAAACAAAATTAAACTATATGCTATCTGCAGGAGATACAAGTTAAATTCGAAGACACAAATAGTTTGAAAATAAAAGGATAGAAAGCAATGTACCATGCAAAGAGCCACTATAGGGAGTTGGAATGGCTACACATATGGAAGAAAACAAGTCTTATGATAAAGAAGTGTTACTAGAGATAAAAGACCACATTTATAATAATACAGGCATCAATCTATTAGGAGGATATAACAATTATGAACACGTATGTAACTAAAAAGAGAGCCCCAAAATACATGAAGCAAAAATTGATAGAATTGAATGGAAAATAAAAAATTCATCAATAACAGTTCTAGGCCTCAACATGTCAAGTTCAATAATGGATAGAGCAACTAGTCAAAAGATCAGCAAGGAAATAGAAGATTTTAATAACACTATGAACCAAGCAGATGTAACAGACACCTGTAAAACACACCACCTAACAACAGCACAATGCACATTCTATCATTCTATTCAAGTGCATATGGGACATTCTCCAAGATAGACCATACGTGAGGCCATAAAACAAGCCTCAACAGAGTTAAAAAAATTGAAGTCATACAAAGCATGTTGTCTGATTATCTTCATGGTCTTCTCTCACCATTCTAGTCCACATTTTACTGGAGTTTAGAGCCAAAACAATTAGTCAAGAAGAAAATAATAAAAGACATTCAGATAGGAAAAAAAGAATTAAAACTGTTTGTCCTTGCCGATAATATGATCTTGTATATAGAAAGTCTTAAGAATTTCACTAAACAAACTATTGAGCAATAAATGAATTTAGCAAGACTGAAGGATACAAAATCAATATGCACATATCAATTACATTTCTGTAACCCAGCAACAAACATTGTAAAAATAAAATTAATCAAACAATGCATCAAAAAGAAGGAAATATTTAGGTTTAAATTTAACAAAAGAAGTGTAAAACTTGTACACTGAAAACTAAAAAGACTCTTTTGAAAAATATTAAATAAATTCTAAATAGATGGTAAAATATCCCATGATCATGAGCTAGAAGAGTTAATATTGATAAAATGGCAGTAATACCTAAATTGATCTACAGATGCAATGAGATTCCTATAAAAATTTCAGCAGAAATGTCTTCAGTAATTGACAATTCAATCCTGAAATTCATATGGTTATTCAAAGGACCCAAAATAGCCAAAACAATTAAGGTGAAGATTGAAAAATGAGTGGGGAATCTCCAGATGGAGGTGGGCAAACATATTTCAGGTAGATGGAACAGCATACGAATGCCCTGTCGTAACAACTTAAGGAGCCCTAAGAAATGAAGTCAGTCCAATTATTTATTAATATATTTACCTTGATTAAAACATCTTTTCCTTATATGTTAGGAAAATACATGATAAAAATGGATGCAGATCGTTATTAAAGGAGGGAGTAATTTTTTAGCACTCAAAAACATGGCATTTAATTACCTGATTATGGTAAAGCAATATTATGAAATGCTCTGCAGCTGCTATTAAAATGAGTTAGTGATGCATTTACAATCATAGAGCTCTATCAATTTTTTGACTAAGAAAATCAAATTAAAAAATGCATATAAATAGTATGGAAAAATTTATTATTATTTTATCTCTCTCAAATATATTACTAGATATATAGATGGGAGATAAAGTACATATGTACATCTATGTACATGGATTCATACATATGAAATATATGTACATATATGCAGATATGTAATACCAACAACTAATTGTATACATATAAAAATATGTTTACATATTCAAAATATAATTCTGAAAGAAGAAGCAGAAAACAATAAACCATCATCATCCTTAAGGAGTGGTTTGAGGGAAAAATCATAAGGTAACAGTTTTGGTCTTATGAACTCAGATTGTTTGAAGTTTTAATATGGTCATCTATTTTACGAGTTCCAAATTACCAATCCTTCTGTCCATTTCTGTATACTTAACCCAGTAAGTATCATAACAATCACTAAAAAAAATAGAATCATTTAAGCAATAAATAATACAAATTTGAAGCAAACATAATTCATACTGATTTGGTTAACCACAAAGAATAATTCTAAAGTAAACACATAACTAAAGGTCTTTTAGTTAAAGGAAACTTCCTGTAATAACATTGGTACTTCAATCAAAAATGCCTTTGAGTTGAATTAGATAATAGTTATTTCTCAATAAAGAATAAGTCATGTGAATTGAGAACCTAGTATTTTCAGATTGATTGGGGCTTATAATAATACAGTGCATTATATTTCTGTCTATCAAACAGGTTACAGTATTTGGGGGAAGAAATAAAACAGTAATTATGAAAGAAAAGCCAGATTTCAAGAATTATTTCCATGTTAAACCATATAGAGAATCCAAGTTTTTAATCATTTGCGGGTTCATAAAGTCCTCATGGCATTGAAGGTGACAGTTTCTAATCAGAAAAATGATGTCAGCACACATACAGAGTTTGAAATTCACATGCTTGTTAAGGAAACAGAGAACATTCTAATCTCAGGTGATGTGAGTTAAAAGAGATTGATATTCTGTTGTGGAGGGCTTTGATTGCTCTGGCTGAAAAACAAGGTACCCAACCTTTAACGAGTAGAAAGACAGGGATGGGTTCTGGGTAAGGGGAAAAATGCTGGAAATAGTATTTTAAAACATTAATATGCTATACATTGAAGAATAGAATTCTCTTCTCCATGGGCCTCTTAGATATTATCCAATAGAATGCTGTTTCAGGGAAAAAAGGTGTACATACAGCCACCATAGGTAAACATATTGAAATTTCTAATTAGGAAAACTTAACTGTCAGCATTGCTGATGGCTGTCAGTAGTGGACTGATGAAAAATATGGAGTAGGGTAATTTGTTCTTATCTGGGTGAGGGGTAGAAGTTAGCCATGGTTAGTTTAGGAAAACTAAAAATGGAAACAGCAGAGTGGCAGAAGTCATCCCGCATGAAGTAGATCAGAAGACAGGCAAAGAGACAAGTACCAAAAGGACACTCCTACCAAAAGGACACTCAATCAACAGGGACAAAAATGAGCAAATAAGCAGGAAGGAATTTGATTAATCTTTAAGCACAGAAGACAAGGAAATACAAGTGGAAGAATTCACTGTAGTTACTAGTTTTCAAAAGGCTTTGATAGAAGCAACCCATTATCTCTGATGTATAAGTAAATGAGTTTTCAGGGTGGATAATCTTAGGTCAACTGGGAAGCCAGTAAGTGTATATTTGACTGAAGTTGAAAATGCAGGGCAAGTTCCGGGCCTAGCCATTTTTGTGAAGTATTCTCTATATCCTACATTGAAACAGGAACTTAAAACTACTCAAGTTCATAAAAGCAAAATATTTGAATAGAAAAAAATAGCATATGCTGTCAGAT
Source organism: Equus przewalskii (assembly GCF_037783145.1). NCBI lineage: Eukaryota > Metazoa > Chordata > Mammalia > Perissodactyla > Equidae > Equus > Equus przewalskii. The sequence goes on from NC_091838.1 coordinate 57,152,096, forward strand.
ATTTTAATGTCAGTTAATTTTTATTGGATTTAATTAGAACATTCATAAATTATAAATGTCTTTTCCAGGAACCAAATGGAACTTTAAAAGATGCAAAAATAATTTCTACCTTTGAAAATATCAAAGAAAGTCAAATAAATTACTGCTAAATAGACAAGTATGCAAGTCTTAAAAGAGGAAGCCACATTCACTTTGGCTACACTAAGAAATGCCATTTGCAAAGTGAGACTTAATCTATGTTGCTGAATTCTAATTATGTGGAATGATAAATAGGACCGGATTCTACTGTAGCACTTTTCATCTTCAAAGCTCTCTATATACATTAACCAGAAGTCATTAAGGTTAAACTTGGTAGGATAGGCATCTTTAGCTAGGAAATCAAGCAAAAGAGATTAGATAAAAGAAGTTCCCTGTAATGAATGTTAACTCTAGCACAGTTTCTACAACTGCCAGGATTTTTGTCTCTACATTAACTCTTCAAGATCGTTAGATTTTTTTTCTTGCTTAAAATTCAAATACCTTATATTTTGATTTTATTAATACTTCATTGCATTTCATTATAGCTCACCAGTTTTAAAAAATACACGGCAAATGTACTTTCCAAACAGCATATTTTAACACTGTGGAAATAAAGTTACTAAGTATCTTTATTTTAGAGCAGCTTCTATAGAATTCTGAAAGCTTACTTTCTAATAAGAAAGACCCAATGTGCTAGCTAGAGAAAAACATTTTGAGGGAGCAAAAATATTCCAAAATTAAATTATTTTTAGCTTTATTTTTTTAACACATTGGGATACAGCATTTCGAATCCTGAACAAATGTAAAGTTTATTTACTGAATGAATGATGAGATTTCTAAAGTGCTAATTCTACCATTAACTCAAAAGATGAATAATTTTTTCATGTTTTAGGGCAAAAAATAACCTCACATTTAAATAATTTAAAATAATAAAACCATTGCTGTATATCTCTTTAATGAAGCATTTATACATTTCATGATATTCTGAATATGTTTTGACTTTAAAATTTCAGTAATTCAGAAATTTGTATGAAATGCTTTGTTCCATAATCTTTCTTGCAAAATATCCATTGGTGTCTTTCATTTGAATTACAAATCATTTGTTTATATTACACATATGATCCGTCCACTAGAAACATAGTGGTTTATGTAATCGCTAAATTACTTAACAATTATTAGACCACTCAGAAATCATGGTTATGTAAATGAGAAACAAAATGCTATGGGATTTGATGTCAAGTAGTATATATTCTGATTCTGTAAAAAAGAAGCACGCATAGTATAAAATTTAAGGATGTGAATTAATTCACTTGATTATTAGCTTAGATTTAAACAGAGAAGTAGATGTTTAGCATTTGCAAGAGTCCTATCATGGGACTTTCTCAAGTTCCCATGTTTTCCGGTGGCATTAAAATATAAATGATTCTGAGTTTTCTCATATGCTTCATGGAATGTTTATTATAGTAACATGATTCCGTGTAATAAATACAATCAAAAAAAGCCACTAGTAACTGTGATTGACCAGCTTCACTGACTTGCTACCTGACTCTTGCACATGCACCAAGCTTTCAGAAAAATCATTTCAGATCCTGGCAATTTACTCCCTTTAATTATTGGGATTTTTTTCTCTTACAACTGTAGCAAAGACAAGTCCTTCATATATTCATTTATGTATGTATATACAAATATTTTTAAAATCTATATATGTGTAATTGCATTGATGAGGTTGAGTTTTGGATTGGGTTATGAAGAACTGAGGGGCATGTTTTTTAAAGAGTAGAAAAAAAGACTTGCCAGATTTCCTACAAGGCAAAAGCAGAAACAAGTCTTTGTGACAGCAAAAAACAAAAAACAAAAAACCCACTTCATAATTTTTGTGGTATTTTTTGCACACATTAGTTCAACAAATGATGTGTGGTGGATGACACAGAGTTTTGGTTGGCTGGAGGCGAGAAGATGGTCTGGGATGAAATAAGAAATGAGGTTGAAATATTCATTAGGATTTACAATACAAAAGCAAAGGCTCATGCTTATACTGAAAAAATATATGAACACATTTCCAATGTTTTAGATTCAAGATTATCTCAAATTCACAGAGAAACTATTTATGCTTAATCATGGTTCTGGTTGTAAAAGATAAAAAGACAGCATTAAAACAAATTTTTTTTGTTTCCAGCACTGTTTTTTTCATTTTTCATACTGCCCTTCTGACAAGTCAATGGATAAATAAAATACTTCCGTTACTATGCAGAATTCCTGAAGTCTTAAGCAATAGGTTATATGATACCCGTACTATATCTCACAGAAATCATATGATACAATATGGCAAAAAGTAACCACAATCATTTAAATAGTATACAGTAATAAAAATGTTGATGTATAGCTCTTTAATGAAACATTTATAAGTTTCATGATATTCTGAATATGTTTGACTTCCAAATTCAGCAATTTGGAAATTGGTATGAAATGTTTTCTTCTATAATCTTCATTCCATAACAGCAATTGGTATGCTACTGAATATTATTATTCATATGAAATAATATTTTAATCATAGTGAATATCATATTGCAATCATATGTAATATCAATTGGATATTATGGTAGAAATATGTGTGTTGATTATAATAAAGATGAAAGGGTCAATATTTCTAACTAAGAACTGAAGTTATTGCTGAGAGAATGAAAACTCTAAGAAATATGCAAATTTTTAAAAAAGCAGAGGCAAAAGGATATATTATTTAAAAAAAATTAACCAACTTGGTGATTGAGAAGGTATAAAATGTAAAATAGTAGTCAACAATATTTATCTGATTTTTCCAGAAGTAAATAGAAAACAGTGAAAATGATGTTAAAGAGAGAAGTGGGAAACAGTACCTATTTGGAGAGATACTTCATAAGCTCGATTTATAATATGCTGTTTCATTTTTTGATAAATATCCAGATGATTATTTTGTATATACTTAAGAGTGTAAAATGTGAACATTTCAAGATTTAGCTTTGTAAAGTTGCTTCCTTCCTTGTAGTGGAGTGATCATGACGATGTCTGTTGAGAGAAAAGAAAGGATGACTGATAGATTTCTCTTTCTTTGGTTTCCTTTAGGCTGGTTGGGAGGAATTAAAGAGTGATTGAAAGTGAAAGAGAATGAATGAGAAACAAAAAAAGGAGGAAAAAGGTTTTCAAACTGAAAAAAAAAACAACTCTTCAATTAGGAAACTATTTAGAATGAATATTAGACCTGACCTCACAGCTTTCTATTTAAGTAGTTAAGAAAAATCATTGAAATCAGAATAATCATTTGCAAAATTGAATTAGGGGCCACCTCATCAAATCTGTCGTACAACATTTAGAATTTCATTTTTCAGAACTGATGATGGAAGTCCTGGAGGCTAAAATGAGCCTTCCTTTTACTTTGATTTAGTTAAGAGAAAAACTGAATGAGATACTAATTGAAAATAACCTTCTTTTTGAGGGGAAGTCAAACAAAAATCATATGAAAATACTACAAAGGCAGAAGGTAGAGTCTTGATGATGAATGCGGGTCCAACAAGATGACAATGACCAAACTAGGAAACGCATCAGCCCATAAGCAGATTAAGGATAAGAACTGTTGTCTTTTCAGTGTTGGTATCATCGACACCTAACCTAGTGCCTAAACAAAGTAGACAATTAATAAACATTACTAAGGTAACTGGATTCATAAACAGAGCTTGTTTAGATATTGAGGTTAGACAATTTACATTTTCCACCAATTGCAAATATGAATAAATAGCTGCACTTATGACTAAATACTAGGAAATGCCTAGAGTAAGAGAGAAAAACTATGGGATCTATTGAAATGCTTGTTCACTTGTGTTTTAAAGACACAATATTTTGATTTTTAATTACTAATCGAAGGATAGTAAACCTTCTACTGCTCTTAAGTTTATGATAATGTGTTTTAACTTTCACAGCTATATTTGACACATCTTTCTTGTCACCATGGGCTTGAGTAACACTTTCTTAAGTTGACTCATATTACAACGTAAAGGACTCTCTTAGCTTTATGCACTATCAGCCTTGGTATTAGAAATACAAGGAAGGTTATACTTTCATATTTTGTTATTTTTTTATCTTCTTCAAGTACCAAGACTCAGATATTAGCTATTATGGGTCCATATTTGAAGTTAACACGTCGAGTGGTGACTTTCATCCCCATATGTGAGTAAGGTAAACTTATTTCTTGAATGTTAATAGTGAGCTGCAAATTTGTTTATTGATTGTAAATTTTCACTTTCCCTAATATATTTAGTTCCTGTGGTTAGAATTCATTTCTTGGAAAATATTCCCAGCGATTTCTCTGAAAATACTTCTAAAGAACAGATAGAAATAGTTAAGAAGATGTTAATGAGTGATTAAGACTTCTTTAGGAAGCTTTGAACCCCTACAGCAGTCTTTTGTAGGGGAGTTCTCAAGCAAATTGTCCCCCAGGGCAGCAGTATTCTAATCAAGCTTTTATCAGCCCAGCACCCAAACCTCTGCAATTTTCTTCCTGAAACCCAGTTATTAATATCTGCTTAATCTCTTTATACTCATAGCTCTCAAGTTTGGCGGTACATTATAATTAACTGTGAAGTTTAAAAAAAAAATACTGATGTTTGGAGCCCATAACTAGAGAGGAGCCCAGGCATTAGGAATCCTTAAGCATTCCCTCAATAATTCTTAAATGTAGCCGGAGTTAAGAACTACTGGTGTAAAAGTCCAATGTTAGCTTATTACCAATCCAAGGTAAACCTAATAATGCAGATTTAAAATCTATTTTTGTGAGGGCTCCATTATTCATCACTTATGAAAACAATTAATAATTATCACTTATATTAGGTGTTTACACCATGAATTATTAAGGGTGTTAGCATTCAGGAACATATTATTCATTATTGCGGATCCCCTATATTAACACTTTGCTACCTTGGCAATATCTTTCACCAGAAAAACACAGGAATGTAGTGCAGAAAACTGTTAACATAGCAGGCCTAAGAAAGCTATCCTTAGAGGCCTGCTCATGAAGTTGGTCCTTGACTGGTGTCTGGGAACTCGACTGGTTACCAGTTCCCTCCACTGAAATAAAAATTTCCGCAAACTTTGAGTAGATCGTTACACCTCAAGTGTTTGTGTAAAAAAGGGCTTATGCAGAACAGCCAGTATCCTTTTTGGAGTCTGGAATTTTGATAAATGGCCAGTCACCAATAAAAAAATCTCAAAGGGGTTTCCCTGATAGGCAACACTTCAAGTACCTTGTTACAATCTGATGCTGAAGGAATTAAGCATGTCCTGTATGACTGCATGGAATAGGAGTCTTGGAAGCTAGCTTCCTTTGAACTTCATGCATTTGCCTTTTCCTTTTGCTTCTTTTACTTTGTATTCATTCACTATAATAAATACTAGCCATGAGTACAATTATATGCTGAGTCCTGTGTATCTTTCTAGCAAATATCCAAATCTGGGGGTCACGGTAGGGACCTGTGACGTATGTGTCTAGACTACACATTTCAGACAGAAAGCTAGACTATGTAAGACTAATTCATTTCAATGGGGTTTAAAGAATATGAACAGAAATAATCACAAATGATTTTCAGATTTGACTGCGAATTCAGGATCTGTTTCTGTTTCAGGCTATCTCATTTTTAACTGAGAATTATTTTCACTTTCTTTTCCTTCAACTATTGGTTGTATCTTCTCTATCACATAATTTAGCAGGAACTAATATACATAATGGAATTTAGGTTAGGGCAAACAGCTCACTATTAACATTCAAGAAATGTTTACCTTACTCACATATGGGGATGAAAGTCACCACTCGACGTGTTAACTTCAAATATGGACCCATAATAGCTAATATCTGAGTCTTGGTACTTGAAGAAGATAAAAAAATAACAAAATATGAAAGTATAACCTTCCTTGTATTTCTAATACCAAGGCTGATAGTGCATAAAGCTAAGAGAGTCCTTTACGTTGTAATATGAGTCAACTTAAGAAAGTGTTACTCAAGCCCATGGTGACAAGAAAGATGTGTCAAATATAGCTGTGAAAGTTAAAACACATTATCATAAACTTAAGAGCAGTAGAAGGTTTACTATCCTTCGATTAGTAATTAAAAATCAAAATATTGTGTCTTTAAAACACAAGTGAACAAGCATTTCAATAGATCCCATAGTTTTTCTCTCTTACTCTAGGCATTTCCTAGTATTTAGTCATAAGTGCAGCTATTTATTCATATTTGGATGTTTAATTTCTTCTAGGAGACGTGCTATATCTTTAGCTCTTAAAAAAACTTTAGTATTACTCACTGCTTATAAAGTCCAAACCCTCTACTCCTTCATGATCTTTCCCCAACTTATATTCCCAGCCTTATCTTTCACACAACTGTCCACATTTACTAAAATTGTATTACACAAGGCTACTTTTATTTCAACATGAAAGGACTTTTACCCATTCTGAAAACTTATTTATTCTCAAAAGTGCACCTCAAATGCATCTTCCTCATTAAAATATTACATTATCTTCAGTCTCTTGAAAATCTCAATTTAAACCTGGCTTGTGAAACAAAAGAAAAGGAAAGAATAGATTGCTTCTTGTAGCTACAAAACCAAGAGCTCCAGCTCCCTTTAAGCATGGCTGATTATCTTTCTTTGTATTGTCTCTTATCTCTTCTGTGTGTTTTCATTTCTGAAGAAATTTTCTCCATGTGACAGCAAGGTTGGCCCCTCAATCTGCAGATTTACGTGATCTTCCTATCTAGGTATCTCAGAGAAAAGAAAGCAGTACTCCCCAATCCAGGGTCTATTCAAATCGACAAAATTCACTCTCTAATCCAGTCTCTTCCTGAAAAGAACACTAAATGGTTGTCCAGGGTGAGGTGCTCACCACTTTGTTGGGGAAGCAGGACTACGTGATTGATAGTGCCACCAGAATCACAGGGAATCATAACAAATTTAAAGAAATTCCTCGGGAATTTCCGCCTTCACTGAACCAAGTCAATAAATCTGATTTGTCAGACAACAGGCTTATTCCTGATGGTCTCTGGTTGATTAGGTTATAACAAATGATATGAAAAATTTAAAGCCTGAAATTCAATGTTAAAGTCTTGCTTTGAACCTAGATCAGTAAAATTAGAAAGCTGATATACTTTGTACATCTATTCTGTCTTTGTTTTTGGCTCTAAAGATTCTGACCTTTGGACTGAAAGCATTTTATGCCGATCTCATTGTGAGCTCCTTTGCCATCTGCTGTAGTTACTTGTCACTCTGGGCTTCTTACATCCTTGACTTTGCTCTAAACTATGAAGCTCTATTTTCCTCTCTGGGTGGACTGTTTGTATTTTCTTTTTTGAAATTGTAGACACCATATGCAATAGACTGAATATTTGTGTCTCCCCAGAATTTTAGGTTGAAACCTAATCCCTGATGTCATGGTATTTGGAGGTAGGGCCTTTGGGAAGTGACTAGGTCAGGAGGATGTAGCCCTCATGAATGGGATTAGGGCCCTCATAAAAGAGACCCCACAGAGCTTGCTCACCCCTTCCACCATGTGAGAACACAGACAGAAGGCAGCCATCTATGAACCCTGAAGTGGGCACTCACCAGACATGGAATCTGCTGTGCCTTGATCTTGGACTGCCCAGCCTCCAGAACTATGAGAAACAAATTTCTATTGTTTATAAGCCACTCAGTCAATGGTAATTTGTTATAGCAGCCTGAAAGAAGTGACACCATATATATTTTTGAATCAGCAATATTCAGTAACTCTTCCTGTTTAAAAGTAATGCTCCATTTTGTCTCTCCTGATTTCCTGGTTTCAGAAATACAAATGCTTCTTTTTCTCTTCTCTTGTAAGAGCATGGAAGCATCAAGCCAGCTGAAAGTTCTAGTTCTAACAAATTCACCAGCTTGTTTCTGCTAAATCATTCAGATAGTTTCAGGAGAAAAGATAAAACTCCTCCCAAGGCCCCCAAATTACATTCACAAAATGCATGAAAATGTAAATCTCATAATATATCAATACCTAATCACTATCTATCCAGATTATTTCCATCTTTCCAAGCCTAGTTCAAATTTCATTTTTAGGTACTATAGATTACCCTAGAGTATCTTCTCTTCAAACTTCTATGAAAATTTTAGTTGAGAATATAGTAATAAAAACAGCAGTGTTAGCTAACCATTGTGTGATACTGTACTAATAATTTATAGCCATTATTATATTTAATACAAATAATAAATTTATAGCATTAGGTCTATTATTATTTTAATACCTATAAGAAAATTGAAGCTTATAGAATAATTTTATGTAGTGATACATCAAGTAGATGGAGAAGTAAGATTCACACCCACATTTGTCTCAATCTAACATCTAATCTTAAACACTATATTACTGATTTTTACAATATTTTTATGACTTTTTGTAAAATTTAATTACCTTTTTTATTTTTGCTGAGGAAGATTAGCTGTGAGCTAACATCTGTGCCAATATTCCTCTATTTTTTATATGTGAATCACTACCACATCATGGCTGATGAGTGGTGTAGGTCTGCACCTGAGATCTGAACCCAAGAACCTGGGTCACCGAAGCAGAGTTCACAGAACGTAACCACTAGGCCACAGGCCAGCCCCAATTATATATTTCAATTACTACTTTTCTCTGTTATGTAAGTATATTTTGCTTCTCCAAATAGATTGTAAGATCTTTGTTCAAGTAATCATGCCATAAACTGGACATTATTTTGCAATTCCCATAATTTCCTAGGGAAGTGATAGATATGTATGTGTGTTTGTGTGTGTGAGTGTGTGTATGTGTGTTGGGGGGAGTTGTGTAGAATGAGAGAGAGAAAGGGAAGGAGAGAGAGAAATAAGTTTCATTTTTTTTCTGATATTAATCCATGAAACATTTGAAAAAGAAAATTTCCTTTTAGCTCTGAACACGAGTAGTGCTCTGTAGGCATCAAAATATCATGATTATATAACAGTATAGCATTCAGTGAAGAGCTGAATTGATTGATCATAATCCAATAAGTGGCAATACATTATAATGTTTAAAAATATTATGGTAGTGTTATGACAGAGCAAAATTGTACCTCACTATTTTTGCAATTTATGTACTTAGGACAAATAACCTGGCAAATTATTCAAATAATATTTTTGAAATTATGTGTCTTTTAATTATCTATTGCTTAACAACAAACAACTTTAAAACTTTTTGTCTTAAAATAACAACCATTTCCTTTGCTCACAAATCTGCAATCTGGACTGTGCTCAGCTAGGTGGTTCTTCTGGTATTTCTGCCAACATCACTTATGCACATGAATTGAACTGAGGTTCTACTGAGTGCTGTGTTCAGCTGAGATACTGGGATGTTTAAGCTTTTCTCTGGGCCTATTCTGTTCAGCAAAGTAGTCCAACTTTGACATAGCAGCTCAGGAATTCCAAGAGTGCAGAGTGGATGCTACTAGGGTTTAGGTAACGGGAACTGTCACAGCATTACTTCTGCCTCATTTTGCTGATTAAAGCAAGTCATAGATTCAATATCTGGATTTAAGGGGTCCGACTGTGATTGTCAGGTATAATAGCAGGCATGATTTATTGAGGGCCACCAAAGAAACTGCAAGGACTATCTCAATTGAAATAAGAATCAAATATAATCCAATCCTAGGAGCAATTTCTTATCATTTCCAGAATAATAAGACAGAATTTTGAGGTATTCTCAAAACCCAAACTGAGCTCCAAACTCCTTGTCCTAAACTTCTTGCCCTACAATTCAATAAATGTGAGTGAGACCAACGTGATTCCAGTCCCAAGTCAATATTAATGAATGGAAATATTTGTGAGGATTGCATTAGGCTCCAAATTTGCATTAGGCTCCAAAGATAGACTGAAGACTAAGAAAACATACTAGAGTAGAGGAGATTCCTCCAGCTAATTTGATCTCTAAATTAAAACTTGAAGTCAAGCAACATAACACACAGATCACAGACCATCCTTAGGAAAGCTGAGATTCAGCTCCAGATTTTATAGCAGCATAAGAACTGGAAGGAGTAAATGGACAAACAGAACATGATGCTCATACATAACATGCAAACTAATAAGTAGAGTAAACATTTGGTGGTGGGGGGGATAGTGGCAGCGAGAAAGAACTCTTCAAGTAAATCTCCAGACTTTGATACCATATCACCGCTAGGACAAACTGAAAGAAGGGTCCTACTACAATTTGAAATTCAAATCTGTCTTATATTAGTGTCAGTCTGCAAAAGAGAGAGAGAGTGAAAGAGAGAAATAAGGAAACAGAAAAAAAAAATATTATCTGACCTAATGAAAAATTCTGCACTTCCAAAAAAAAATGAGTCAAGTACAGAAAAGATCAAGAAGTCAAACAAAAATACTGAAATGACTCTTTTGCAGTAAACATCGAACTGTTAGGACTAATGGATGTGAAATATATTCAAGGGAGAAAAAAAGAAAATTATGGGATTGAATGGGTCCTTCTAAATAAGTATATATATGATCCCTTGAAACAACAGAATTAAGGATAAAAGGATCCAGATTTGTGAGATAGTTTGTATACTTTAAAAATATCTGAAGAACTAAAAAGAAATAGAATATATATGAGACAATGTGGCAGTCATGAAAAATAGCGGCACCATTATGCAAACTGGGTTCCTTTGTGGTTACGCCTATCAGACCACAGTGCTTGGGACAGATTCCATCAAATGGTGTGGAATTAAATAATAGGTTTAACAGTGAAAACTTAAAAGCCAAATTTACAGTAAGGAAAGCAAGGTACGAGTTGCTCAAATAACCATTATTTCCACAAAAGGGCTAGAGAACTCTATTAAATTTATAAATGGATTTGTGCTCAGGGGAGAGATGTTGCCTCCTCTCTCCCATCTTGTAGAGTGGGTACAAAAGATTATTCCCTCAAGGTGCTAGTTTCTTTGGGTTCAAAGATCAGCTGTTTACAGGGATGATTTAGTAAAGCCACGTCCCCAGAACTCTAAGGTGACATTGAGGCATGTGAGAATTTCTGTAGGCCTCATTTCTGGTTGGGGAAAGAGAGATACGTTTGGGAATTTGTGGCAAAGATTGGTAGAACATTTCTACAGAAAATGGGTTTGGGTACAACTCTTCCCACTAAGAAAAGGGGACAAGGGACAAGTAGCTCTGCCCCAAGCAGCTTCTTATCCAGGTAATCCAAGTGAGCTTCAACCACTTTTGAACAATCCTTCTTATGAGAGGAGTCCTTAAGGAAAAGGAAAGACCAAATAGGCTAGATATGATAATCAATCATGGGACTAAAATAATCTACCTAGATCTTAAAATATTTTAACATTAACAAGTGCCTCTTCCTTAGTATTTTCAGATACTTTATGTACTGCCTTCTACATGGAAGTCAACACTTACTGGCCTAAGTGTAAGATAGTTGGATCAGAATTATGAAAAACAAAACAAAACAGAATTAATACTCAACGATTTTCTTTTTAAAGTGAACTTGGGGAACTTGTGACAGAAAAAAAAAAGTAAGAGATAAGAGCTTTCTGAGTTGTAAGAACCTGGGCCTTCTGAGGTCCTTTCTCTCATGGGTACTAAAATCACATTATTAGTTAAAGGCAAAATTTCTTACTTTCCCGGATAATGGTTGAGGTATGAGAAATACCTCAATGATAATGGATTGAGGTATGAGAAACTCAGATAATAAAGCAACGCGGCTTGAGATTGCCCTGGTTTTGGGGAAGGGAAAATGCAGCATGCACCAACATTTGGATAATGAGATATGTTTGGGAATTCAATAATAGATGTTTCATATACATCCGGAGTCCCAGACGTCAATAAACCATGCACAGTTTCTGCCATGCTATACCAGCAAAATGACCATAAAATAAAAATAACTGGGTGGGTGGACTGTCTATGCAAATAAACCTGAGAGAGCCTTACAAGTTTCCCATGACCTTAGAGTGTTGAAAGAGAGTTGGTAATTTCTCACTGACCAATTGTTAGACAATATGTGAAAGTACCACCAGATTGAAGGGACATCAGGACAGATGCCCACATAAAAACATGACCAGGTGGCAGAGTGAAATATAAACATTTAATGGATGCTCAGGTGGAGAGATGATGACAACAAAATATTAGATGTGAAAAGTGGACATTACAGCCAAAGCTGGCATGAATAGAAGATACCTGAGGGTTGCATGATTACTCCCTTTACATTGCTGCCTCAATGCTAAATCTTCTTTGCCCTCTGCACTCCTAAAGGCAGATGCAGCCTGGGAACAACCTGGAATTGACTATGTCACCCTGATATGGCAATAGGGAATCCCCAGAAATCAGGGGCTTTAGGGCCTCCAATAAAAAGATTTGGAGCCTGAAATAGAAAGAGGACTTTCATCATCTAGTAAGAGAATCAAATTATAGGAAGTACAATATAGAAGAGACAAAAATATATGTAAAGGCGTGATTTAGAATGACAGCCCCCCAAAAAGTCAATATGACTATCTAAAATACATTCTAAAACATATATAAGGCTTTAAAGTTCTGGAAGTATTAAGGTATGCATAGAAGAAGATATACATGTATATACTAATCAGCATTTAAAAGAAGAAATGAAGAACTGTAAATTTTAGGAAAAACTAAATCAGAATTTAAAACAAAACCACGAACCTTTATATAAAGCTCATTATGTTAAGAAATATAATATAGTTAATAATTGAGAAAAGAGATATTTATATTTGGATGTATCGGTATTTGACATTCACTTAATAAACTTAATAAAATCAAGTTTTAAGCAAATTGGCATAGGATTAAATATCCTTTGTAAATTGTGACCCAGCTAAAAAGCATAGTGAGTGATCAACACTAACAAATCATTAATTTGGTAGTAAATATTATGAAACATGTAGAGGATCTTCAATAAAGAAAATATATTATACTAAAATATTTTATTATTTGAATAATTGGAGCAATGCATCATATGCTCAAATGGGGAAATTAAGCATTCTTACGAAATCAATTCTTCCCTAATTAACTTATAAGGATAAAGCAATTACAATTAAAAGCCCAACAATATATTTTTTTAATGTCATAAAAACTGGTGTATTTATTCATTGCTATTGGCCTTGCTCTTATAGAAGTCAATTTTACATTTCTTAGCAAGAAACAGAAAGACTTTAATACTTTTTTCCAGTTTTACCGAGGTATGATTGACAAATAAAAATTGTGTATATTTAAGGTGCAGCACATAATGTTTTGATATACATATACATTGTGATATGATTACCACAGTCAAATTAATTAACATATCCATCACCTCATGTAGTTAGCTTTTTGTGTATGTCCGTGGTGAGAACACTTGAGATCTACTCCTAGCAAATTTCATGTTTTTGCCATAGCAATTTGTTCTCAAAATTTTGAACCTCCAGTAGCCTTATAAAAATGTAATAAATAATAATATATCAACAAAGTGACTCATTATACACATTCAATATGATAATTATAAAATCTCCCTTAGAAACAGGAATATTTGTTATATATCTATTATTAGTAAAATAATGCAAGCTATTTATGTATTTTTATATATGATGATTACACATTTGGAAAAAGTTATACACACATAGAATATATTTACTTATGAAAATAACTCAGAATAATGGCATTGTAATTATATAAATTATTATTGCTTCTATATATTTTTATTTTTGTTATTTTTAGAAGCACTTTTCTCATATTCCCCTCTCTTCTTTCTCCCTAAGATACACTTGTGAAAATTGAGTAAACCTATCAAAATGAAGAATTTACCAGATAAACAGATGTATATACGTACGATATTTAAAAACACTTATTCAAATAAAACTTGCATATATCTACTGCTTTTGACTATATTTTGGTTAGGTATAAAAAGGAAGATTTAACATTTCACATGTTTTTAGATTTAGGCAGTTATATTTTACTTAAAAATGTGTAAGAATTGGGCTGGCCCCGTGGCCGAGTGGTTAAGTTCACGCGCTCCGCTGCAGGCGTTCCAGTGTTTCGTTGGTTCGAATCCTGGGCGCGGACATGGCACTGCTCGTCAGACCACGCTGAGGCAGCGTCCCACATACCACAACTAGAAGAACCCACAACGAGAAATATACAACTGTGTACTGGGGGGCTTTGGGGAGAAAAAGGAAAAAATAAAAAAATCTTTAAAAAAAAAATGTGTAAGAATTAGGCAAGTTCTTAAATAAGAGATAATTTAACAATCTTTATGTATTTTTAAACATGCATGTCGTGTTTGTTCAAGGTAACTGCTTGCAGTTGTCTGTGTAACTATGTGGCTGCTGATCATTAACTGTGAGAGAGGCAGATAAATATTTGACGACCCCTTAATTTTAATAATGCTGATGATTAGATAGATTATGAATTTTAAAAAAAGTGAAATTTGAAATACACAATTGCCATGAAACTGTGTTTAATTGTAAATCAGACATTTGTGTGAGTAATTAAGAGGAACTACGTGTCAATACTTAAGATGATAAATGGCTAGATACATTGAAAGTGGCTATTTTCTAATTCTCTCAAATTTAACAAGATTTCTTTGAGAATCTAGGTAGCCACTTTACAAAAGCCCAAACTGAATAAACATCCACAAATAAGCAAGTTTTTATAGCATCTCTAACAAAGAAATCGAAGAATGGATGCTCTGCATAGAAGCAGACTACTGAGGATTTTGTACACTAAATTTCTCATAAACATTGATTTTGTGGAAGCCACAGAGGTAGTGTAAAACAAAGAAAGAAACTGTCAGAATAAACAGGTAGAAGGAAAATTACATGCAAACAGAAAATACTGCTACCTGGGGGAAAACAGAGCACAGCAGTTATGGTATCAAAAAGGTTCTTCAGGTAATCGCTTATCATTCCACTTCACTTTGCCAATAGAAACATCACTGAAGATTGTTTGAAATCTAGCATGCAATTGTAGAAATGCTTGATATCTGAGTATATGGGGCCAGCCCTGTGGCATAGTGATTAAGTTCACCAGCTCCACGTCTGTGGCCTGGGTTCACTGGCTGGGATACCGGGTGTGGGCCGCTTGTCAAACTGTGCTGTGGCAGGCATCCCACATATAAAGTAGAGCAATATGGGTATGGATGTTAGCTCAGGGCCAGTCTTCCTTAGCAAAAAGAGGAGGATTGGTGGTGGATGTTAGCTCAGGGCTAATCTTCATAAAAAAAATTAATTCCAAATTTTAAATGCATAAATGACCCCTACATTTCCAAAAGTTATATATAATGGATACATCATCAAATTGCTCTATAAATTTGAAGATAACTCCCCAAATAATGTATTATATTTTTATGCACAATATAAATGAAATTGAAAATTAGATTACCCCCCCCCACATAACACATAAAATTATCACTTTGAAATATTGAGAGTCTTACAGAAGTAAGTGATCTTCAGATTTAAGGCAGCTAAATGCAGGAATATTGTCAGACAAATGAGATAATGAAGACTGAGTGGAGTTTAGAGGCATGCTTAAGAGTAAAGCCTTGGGCCCACAATGGCAGCAACCAGGGCAACCAACAAGCCGCTTTGGGGGCAAATGCAACTGTTGGGGGCGAGTGTGAAGTTGCCTCTGCACATTTCCCAAGTGTCTGGCCTGGCAGCTTGAAGGCCAAAGCCAAGAAGACCAACCTTAAGGGAAACCTTTAGGAAGGACACTGAATGCTGGACTTGACATCTGTTTTCCAACTATTCATACAAAACTGGGTACGTTTAGTGCGTTTGTTTTATAATTGTCAAAAGCTTAGCAGTAACATAAGTATAACCAACAAATCATCGAAGTAGTAATTAGTAAAAAGTTTATTGTGCACGTACGAAAAAGACAGTTTGCAAACCAGGAGCATTCAAACCAAAACATGTAATGAGGCTCAGGGGCAGCTTCTTATAAAGCTGCTTATATAGGGAGAAAGCAGTGACTTGCTTATTCTTCATAGTGATTGGTTATACAGTAATATTAGAATTTTCTTAAATGATACAGAAGTGGGTAGTAATTACCTTATATCAATTTTGGGAAAAAGTTTAAGTTTTGCTTATGATTTCCTGAGGTATAAGCAAGAAATAACCCAGGTCAAGTTAGTTTTTGCAAAGTATGCTAAATTAAGCTTTGTGCATATGACTAACCTGGTTTTGTCTGCTCAGGGAATTTTCAAAGCTGGTCTCTGTTTTAGATTCCAACATATTGATGGCACCAAGTGGCAAACATGTAAACCTCTTAGGACTTAAAAAAAAAGGGGGAACCGAAATTAGAGCACATTGTTTCTTCTAAACAGGGTAGCGGGCAATGGGCAAAGTAGGAATTTGTTTTCCAGCATTGCGTACCTAAACATTTGAGTTAGAGTGAAACATAATTGAACCAACAATAAAGACTACATCAAATCAAAGAAAGAAGATGAGTAAATGGCTAGTAATTGTGCAAAGTCAGTACCACTAGTTCCATCTTTTATCAATTTTATTATAATTCCTTGCATTTTATTCTTTTTCCTCTATTAGTCTTCTTCTCCCTCCCGCCTGTATATTGCTTATATATGGCAATTGCAAAATGACTGTCAATCCTGATAGAAGCTCTAACAAAAGAAGTGATGACTCTATAGTTGCCACATCTGTAAACTAATATAGCAAATTTGGCCATATTAAGAATTAATTATTTGATATATTTCTGGCTACCACATTTCATTACTACTTAAACTTTAAACTAATCTGCAGATGCTTTTCTTATTGTGTGTATTATATTAATGGCACCAGAGGTGAGGGTAACAGCTGCTGTGGAGTCTACATGGGAGAGAAGTGGTTGTAATCACTTGACCAGATGGATATAAATAAAAGAACAATCTGAATAGTCTTGGATGTGCAAAATCTGAAAGAGCTGATGGATCCCATCAGGCACCAAAATACCAAACTACAGAAAGTCTAAACGTAAAATAAAATAGAAAAGTAAGGCCAATGTTTGCATCACACAGGAAGAAACCAACAGGTGAAAAATAAATTTTTACCTCAGGTTTTGTAGTTTAATTAAGAAAAAGTATTAATTTTTGAACTAAATCATCTTATCGTCATGGAACTTAACTGTATCTATATCAGTCCAGATAATAAAAAAATAGAAAAATAATTTTCCATAGTTAAATCAAGTTTTATTTTACCTTCTTTAGTTTTTGTATAAGTTCTTTTAGGTTAATTATGAGAAAAAAGAACATTTAGTGAGAATATATATTAATTTGATAGAAACAGTGGTAAAGCCCATCTTTTAGGAAGACAGATTTTACTTTGCAGATGACGGCTAATCTCATCCATTGCTTAAAATAAGCACTGTTACAAAAATTATTAAATATAATTGGGATTAGATATAACAAATCAACTAATTCCATTCTTCCATTCTTTGAAAATTGTGTGGATTCTAAATGTAACCTTCTGTGAATGACTCCTATATTTGTAAGCACCATGTCAGGGGCAAGTCATGGTAACACATTTCAAGTGAGCTTAAATATCAAAGAAAACAATTTGCGCACATAACTGAAAAGAACATTGGTACTTTTATGGATTCATCCATCATTGGAGTCAGTTAAATGGTTAAATGATTCCATCGAGAGTTTATTCCTCTCCTTCTGTGGGCTCTGCTTTTACTTTGTTTTCATAAAATATTTACCAGACCATTAAACAATAAGGTCTCCAGTGCCATCAGTCATCATATGACTGAAATCCCTGTGAAAGAGCATACTGCTTTCCTAACGTATCCAGTAAAAGCCTCTGCTTAAATTATTGCATTTAGTGGGTGTGGCTTAGGTCATCTGTCCATCCTTGCAACAGTCTTAGGGTGACAAGGGCCAAGTAGAATGCTGTATACTCATTATCCAGCCTTTGGCCGCATAACCACTTCAAGGGCCAGTAGGTGCTACCTGAACCATATGGAAAGAATTTGGGGGAAAAAATCCACTAAAAATCCTGTCTACATACAAAGACTCCTTTTGTCTTGAGGAAGATCCTTTGACTCTAAATGACTGACATCTCTTTCTTTCTTAAGATTGGCACCTGAGCTAACAACTTGTTGCCAATCTCCTTTTCTTTTTTTTTTTTAAAGATTGGCACCTTGGCTAACAACTGCTACCAATCCTTTTTTTTTTTTTCTTTTTCTGCTTTATTTCCCCAACCCCCCCGTACACAGTTGCATATCTTAGCTGCAGGTCCTTATAGTTGTGGGATGTGGGACGCCTCCTCAAAGTGGCCTGGTGAGTGGTGCCATGTCCGCACCCAGGATCCGAACCCTGTGCCGCCGCATTGGAGTGCGCGAACTTAACCACTCGGCCATGGAGCCGGCCCCCTGACATCTCTTTCTACCCAAACGTCCTACCAGTATCTATTAGTATGTCTAGAGCAAAAGTTAGCATTATCTTTTCCAAGGGGCTCCTCCCATTTCCATGTTTCTGTTAATATGTGTAATACAAACATGTCGTAAATCACACCACCTGCTCCTTCTTCTGCATTCTTCTACTTTGCCCAATCCTGAATCCTGAACATAAAATTTGTTCTCTATCTTTCCTCTCCACCTACCTACATTCAACCCATGTTTAAGTCCTGCCGGTTCTACTTCCAGGAATCTGATATTTCTCTATGTTGCCACGGCATATGCAACTTCTGATTGCATAACAACACAAGGACATAATTTTATCCCTGCCTCCTGTCTTGCTTTTTCTTCCCACGTTCAGTTCACATCTCTTCAGCCAATTATCTTTTTAACTCCAAATTTAATCATGTTACTTCCCTATTTAAAACTTGTAAAGAACTTGCTATTGCTCTTAGGTTAAAGACCAATTTCTTTACCACATCTTAGAAGTATTTGAATTATCTAGTTTTATTTACACCATTGTTACTGCACAAAATTAGGATTCTCTTGCCCGATGTGCATAAAAAAAGCCAATTATTACAGCATCAGCTTTTGGGAGAGGAAATCAGCTTTATTGCTAGATCCATAAGCAAGGAGACAGCGGCATATGCTCTCAGATCTGTCCCTGTTCCAGGGCTTGGGGCAAAACTTATGGTATGAAGGGCAGGCTGGTCTGAAGCATGGAGATAGATGATTAAAGGCAAGGAGAAGTGAGGTAATTGATGATCTGTGCAAGCATAGTCAAGCTTCATGCCTCTTCGTAGGATGCGTGTTCACAAAATGGTGATGCTAGCGTGATCTGAGGGTGGAGGTTTTGCCCCTATGACTTCACTTATTGGGCATTTGTGCAGGCTCATTTGATGGATTGGTGATCTCCACTGGCCTGAACTGGACCAGGGGTCTCAGTTCCTGAAAAACCACTCTTAATTACTCTGTTGATAAGATGGGGTCGGTTGAACTGTTCCTAGAGGGACTGTGGTTACACCATTATCTCTCATAATTGACCTGACAACCCACTCTCAGGCTATACTCAGTGTCTTTTGTTTTTCAAATACACAATGCATTCTATTGTTTCTAAGATCTGCTTCTGGGTTCCCCATTTCCTGATAGTATATCCTTCTCCTTACTCCTTGAGCATGTTGTGCCTCCTCTATTATAGCAATAAAATTCAGTGTTTTAGCATCATATTTGGTGATCTTATTCTTTAGGTTTCAATCCCAACCCCAACAATTTGCAGGCTATTTAACCTGGGGCAAGCCTCAAAAAATATTTCGTGGTGCATTTTTCTCATTTAAAAAAATTATGTATTCATCACAAGTTTTAGGGGCTTTTTAGCATTGGATGAAATAATGTGCATAAGGTACTTAGATTAGCGATGGCCACATAGTGAATAATCAGAAAATGCTTGCTAGTCTGTATTGTCCCTTTGTAAATTCTTTGAAAATAGGATCAGTGTCTGTAACTGTTATCCCAACACTTAGCACTTAGGCTTGAAATAGAATAAGACATCAAATAAATTCTCATTATATAAATAGTAATGCCAATCCTTAATGCCATTGCTGCCAACAGGTTAGAAACTCAGATTTAAAATATAATCTTGTATGTGTTCTTGATCTCTTCATTTTCTTTGATGTTTCTTGCCATTCAAATAATCTGCTAATTCCTATTGATTCTCCCATATGCAATCATTTGAATTTCTTCCAATGTCTTCATTCCCACTAACACTAATCCAAGTTAGTTAGGCATTGACGCTCACCTGTTCTATTGTCCCCAAATGGATTCCATTCAACAATTTGTCTCACTTCCAATTTATTAAAAAAATATATATATATACCTCCCAGAGCAAAAGCTGTTATCATGCAATTCTCCTACCTAAAATTTTCAGTATAAATCCTAAAGCATTTATCATTCATTTGATACCATCCATAACTTGGCCCTGTTTCATCTCCAATACTATCTCCTATTCATTTGAATAATATCTTCTGTTCTAGACTCTTATCTATACATGACCCCAAAGTTTCAATCTTTCCTGTTTCTTTTTTTCTGTCCATACTACTGTCTGAGACAGAAATGCCTGTTTCTCTTTTTTCCTTATATTCAAAACCTGTTCGTCGTTCTAAGGCATGTACAAAATCCATATTCTACAAAGCTTCTTATTATATCACTTTTATCCTTACAATTTATATAATTACTTTGTTTCTCTTATAAAACACATAAAGTAGAGCTTGGATTTTAGGTATATGGGTACACAATTGATCTTTATGACTCTTTTGAAAACTCGCTCATATTCACATTTCCTCACTTTCTTCATCTGTGTGTCTCTTTACAGTAACTCCCCAATGCTATGCTCACAGTGGTATTTGTTGAGTAAATAATCAAATTTCCATTAAAAATATTATTCCATTAATAATAAGGTATATTATAATGTATGGGCCTCCTGAGTTTACCAAGGTACAGATTGTTGACCATCTTGACTTACTACATTTAATTAAAAAGTAATTAATAAAATTAGACAAAGATGTTGCTAGTTTTGGAATTTTTCTAAGATTCAACAACACCTGTATAGAACAGCAAATGTGTAACTCTTCTTTAATGTATTCTATGTCCGTATTATATATTGTATATATGCATATGTCACATATTAGTATATATTATGTATTTCATAGTTTTGGGCTAAAGCACAGAACTGTTATTCATAAAAGCAAACTTAAATCCTTGCCAGGTTATTAAATAGTTACAGCATATCAGAAGGTTGCTTCACCTTCTCAAAGATTTAGTTTCCTTATATCTGCTACAGGCATGATTGCATCTGTACATTTGTACTATATATCACAGGTTTTTTTGCAAGAGTCAAATGAAGCTTTAGAAGATCCACAGACAATTTTGCAGTAAAATCAAGAGTATTGAATGTGCTTATTTTACAGGTCATCATAAAGACACTACACAATTTAGTAAATTAATCATTTGAACAATTCTACCTAACACTATAATATTACTTTGCACTGAATCCAATCGTGGGTTGAAATCCATTTCACATTAGGTATGCCTGGGGGGACTTTATCCTAAGCTGGATTTAACTAAATCATTAGTGCATGAATAACACACAAATGTCAAAAAGTATTAAAAAATCCCTTTCCAGTTTTTGATATTGGCAAAATATATCATAGGAAGATAGGAAAGTGCTTATGTAATACTTAATGAAGTTCAACTTTGAGCAAATCAAATACTGGATCAGATTGAACTTTTAACCCACACTAACTGCTATCAACTTTTGCCAAGGAAAATTAGTGGTTCATTATTGCCTATAAGCCATTATTTCAAAGCTAAGAGTTTCCTGTTATTTTGCATGTATTGCTTTTGCTAAATGCGATGAAGTCCCATAAAGACTGGGATATGCCACATATAATCATAAAAGAAATGAGAATGTAATACTTCTAATGACAAGAAAAGTCATTATGGCTACAGTTTGCATTACCTTTTTTATTCAGTTTTAAAAATTTCTTCTATTGCTTTGATTTTTTTAATATGCAATTTTATTCTTTATTCATTCTCATACCATTCTTTTCTTTTGTTTAGTTTCTTCTCTTTTGACCCATTGTGTTAAACAATTCTTGCAGAAGATAATTTGTCACCACTGCCCTAATGAATCCAATTTTCCTTAACCCAGACCTGGCCATGGTTTGCTGTATTGCAAAGGAAACTACCTGAAGGGTAATAAGGGGCACTAGATGAGAAGTGTGACTGGATTATTATAGCTTTAATTAGATCAGTCAAAAGTCTTGGTGAATACTGTTCAGAGAAGTATTCTTTATTAGAAGAAATTGTATTCTTAAAAAAAAATCACTTATTCAAGAATATAATCCTATTACTGCTAAGTATAAGGTAGAGAAGTTCAAAGCATGCAACCAATTGACAACCAATTGGACTTCTGCCTTGTGGGTTTTTTTTTTTTTTTTTTTTTTGGTGAGGAAGATTGGCCCTGAGTTAACATCTGTTGCCAATCCTCCTCTTTTTGCTGAGGAAGGCTGGCCCTGAGCTAACATCCATGCCCATCTTCCTCCACTTATATGTGGGACACCTACCACAGCATCTCTTGCCAAGCAGTGCCATGTCCGAATCCGGGATGCAAACCAGCAAACCCGGGGCCACCAAAGCAGAATGTGCGAAATTAACAGCTGTGCCACCTGACTGGCCCCTTCTGCCATACTTTTAAAACTTGCGAATGGCAAGTATGCTCTCTCTTTTCTCAATTCTCTATTCTAATATCTGATTGTACTAGCAGAATCACCTTTTCTTTCCCTTAGATTATGCGTATCTGTCTACATAAGGAAGATAGAAATAGATGGGATACTTATATTACTGAAAACCACTACATAATTCTGGTATAGGATTTAATAATTTAATGACCATTTTCATATCAGTCATCTCAGGAAATATTTCTAATACAACTCAAAACTATTTAAACATAACTCCTACTCCAATCCTAGAGTAGAAAATAGTGTAAAACTATTGGATCCAAACTACTGAAGGTCAAACAACAATCTGGTTAGTAGATATTTACTTAAAATTTAGTTGAAAAAATGACAGAAGCCCTTGGTTTTAGTACCTGTGTTTAATATTTACATGCCTATGTTTCTTAAAAAGAAAAATGTCATTGGAGGGATCTCTGATACCAACAGCCAGGCTTTGGCAACATCAATGTCTTAATCTTCTCATAGCTCTTTTAGTACACACACATTTTCCTTAAATAACAATGTTGCCATTTTTAATAAGGCAAATATGTTTGCTCTTAATTTTCACATCATTTTATGTTATGCTTACTGTTTCATGGCTTTTTTATTAATATTCCACTTGTGGTCCATTTTTTTGTGATTGTTTTGTGTATATTTTTTTCATGGTTACAAAGGGTTGTTTTTTGTTCTTATGAATGGAACTCACATAATTCTCATTCGAGATGACATTTACTAACTAGTTTTGTATTATAAGTAATGATGCAATTAGTTTAGTTTTTCCTATTCCTCTTCTGCTCCATTGTGAAATACAAAGAGAATATGCAGGACAAAAAATAAATATGCAGAGATTCACTGGTGTGTATAATAATATTTAATGGAAAGCAGGTCCAATTAGAGTCCTAGGGGGAAAAGCATGTCAGAATAGGGCATTAAAATATTTAATCAAAAAGTGTCTAACCTTCTCTAAATATTATGAAAAACAGTAACTCAGAAATGTAGGAAGCTCAGTGAAACCAAACAGGTTAAATACAAAGTAAATACTCTGAAGCACAGCACGGTCAAATTGTTGAAAAACAAATATAAGGAAAAAATATCAGAAACAGTTGGTCAGGGGGGCATCTTACATGTTGGGGGCAAGAATATAAATAACCACAGATTTCTCATCAAAGCCAACGAAAGCCAAAATGAACACCTTTAAAGTGGTAACAGAAGACAATGAGGAGGCAGAAAAGGAGGAGGAGGAAAAGTTTGCTATTCTGAAATACTAAAGTTACTGAAAAATACCTTTCAAAATTGAAAGAAAATTAAAGACGCTTTCAGATATACAACTGTTGAGAGAATTCATGAACAAGAGATCTGCAGTTCAAAAATGTTAAAGGAAATTCTTCAGGCTTAAACACAATGATGTAAGATTGAAGTTTGAATTTACAAAAAAGAAAATTGAAAACATAGGATATGTCAAATATGTGGGTAAATATAATGAATGAGTTTTTATTTCTTAATTTCTTTAAAATACAGTTATTTAAAGAACAGACAATTTTATGGAGACCAAAATAAAAAGCACAGTATCATTTATAAACACTCCAAAGAAATTAAATAGTTATACATTGAACAATATATGTATAAGACCTGTATGCTGAAAGTTACAAAATGCCAATGAAGGAAATCAAGAAGAGTGAAACACATACCTTGTAGAGACATACTTTGTTCATGGATTGAAAGACTCAATATAGTAAAGATGTCAGATCTCTCCAAATTAATCTATAGGTTTAATGGCAATTTCTATAAAAATACCAGCAAGGGTTTTTTGTCATTGTTTCATTCCAAATATAAGTTTATTCTAAAATCTGTATGGAAATGCAGATGATCAAGAATAGCTAAACACTTTTGGAAAAAATGTAGTAAAGTGGGAGGAACCACCCTATCTAAATGGTTAACAGGACTTAACAAGCTTGCTAAATAGCTACAAAATCAAAGTACTGTGGTTTTGGTGGAAGGATAAACACATAGATCAATGGAATAGACTAGAGAACTCAGAAGTAGACCACATAACTGATTTTTGACAAAAATACAAAAGCAATTCAATAGAGAATGGATAATCTTTTCAACAAATGGTGCAGGAACACTTAGGAGAGGCACCAAAATAAAATAAATAAAAAGGAAAAATGGATAACTTGGACGTCATAAAAATTAATAACTGCACAAAAGACCCTGTGAAGAGGATGCAAAGACGAGCCTCATACTGGGAGAAATTATTTGTAAATCACACATCTGACAAACTTGTATCTAGATCACCAAAAGAATTCTCAAGAGTTAACAGTAAATAACGAACTATCCAGTTGGAAAATGAGAAAAATACTTGGACAGACATTTCACTAAGGAGGACATTAGATGACAAATAAGCACATGAAAAGATAGTCAATGTAATTAGCTATAAGGAAAATGAAAAGTAAATCACAATAAATTATCACCACACTGATTGTAAGGGCTTGAATGAATGAATGAATGGATGAATGAATAAACTAACGGTGATGACACCAAATGCTGGTGAGAATGTGGAGAAATCGGACCACTTAAATATAATTGGCGTGGAAGTAAAATGATAGTCACTCTGTAAAAGAGCATGGAATTTTCTTACAAAACCAAATATGTGCTTGTGGCTGTACTCCTGGGCATTTATCTCGCAGGAATGAAAACTTATTTTCACATAAAAACCTGTACATGGATATTGTTTATTCATAATACACCAAAACTGGAAGCAATACAAATGTACTTTAATGGGTGAAAGATTACACTGACACAATTTGCCATAGAATACTACTCAGAATTTAAAACGAACACAATCTTGATATTTGCAACAACTTGGATGGTTCTCAAGAGGATTGTGCTCAGTGAAAATTTCACTCTCAAAAGCTGACATACTGTACATGTCCATCTATATAAAATTCATGAAGTGACAACAGCACAGAGATGGAGAACAGATTATTGGTTGCCAGGACTATGGAGATAGTGAGGAAAGGGTAGCTGTGGTATTAAAAAGTAACAAAAGTGATCTTTGTGATGTAATTATTCTGTATCTTGACTATGGCAGTAGCCACATGAATTGGCACATGTGGTAAACTTGCAAGAACTAAATACAAAGCACACAAACACGTACACACAAATGAATGTATAAAAAATGGGTGAAATATGACTGAGGTCAATGGACTTTATTAATATCAATTTCCTGGTTGTAATGTAGTTATGCATGATGTTGTCTTTGGGGAAAACTAGGTGAAATGCATACAAGATGAGAATCTAGAATTATCTCAAATAGTTTAAAAATATATAAATGACTACATACTCTGACTAAAGGCTAAAACTATCACAAAGATTAAAAAAGCAAGACCCAACCAAATTCTGTCCACAAGAAACCAATTTAAAATAAAATGATGCTAAGAGAAAAAGATATACTTTGTTAACAGGGTATAAAAAAAGATACGTCATGCACCAGTAATCATCAAACAGTGGCTTAAAGACAAGAGATAAAGAGCATAATGATGTAGGTGTCAATTCATCAATAAACAGGAATCTAACTGTGAATGTACTTAAAGAGTTTCCAAATAAATAAAATCAAAACTGACAGAAATAAAGGGGAAAATAAGACAAATCCAAATTATAGTTGGTAACTTTTAAAATCAACCTCATTGTCATACAATAAATGCACGTATTTTGGGTATACATTTAAATGAATTTCACAAATGAATGTTGCCATGTAACTACCACTCCAGTCAAAATATAGCACATTTCCATTACTCAAGAATATTTCCTCATGCCACTTTGTAGTAAATCCCTACACCTCAGCTCAGAAAACAACTAACAGTCTATATTTTAGTATAGATTAGTTGTGACTGTTCTTAAATGTATTATGAATGGATTCACTTAGGTAGTTGCTCTTTTGTTTGACTTCTTTTGTTCAGCATATTACTTTTGAGATTCATTTTTAATGGATGATTGCAATTCCACAGTATAAATATAATACAGTTTATTTATTCTTTCACCTGTTAAGGGCAATTTGGATTGTTTGCAAAAGATTCAGGATAACAAAGCAATATTGAAAAAGAACAAAGTTGCAGGGTGTATATTACGTGTTTTGAACACTTAGTAGACAATTACAGCCATCAAAGGAGTGTTTATTGGCATTGAGATTTTAAAAGAAGTGGATCGGTGTAGGGTCCAGAAATAGGTGCCAAAGAAATTCAATAGAAAAAAAGTCTCTTCAAAAAATGTTGCTGGAATAACAGAAAGCCAAATTGGAAAAAAACCCATGATTTGAAATGGATCATTTTTTGTACACAAATCTAAGAAAATATAAAGCTTCTATGAGAAAACAAAGGAGAATATCTTTGCAACCTTCACTTAATCCAAGATTCCATAGGACAATCGAAACACTAACCATAAAAGAAAAATTAATCAATTAAGCTCCATCAAAATGAGTAACTTCTGCTCACTTAAAAACGCTATGAAGGAAAAGAATATGCAAACCATGGACTGAGAGGAAATACTCATAATACATATTTCTGACAAAGAGCTTGTATCTGAATATATACAAAACTCTTACAACTCAATACAAAAAAAATCCAATAATTCAATAGAAAATTAAGGACATACTTGAAAAGACACTTCATCAAAGAGGATAGACGAAATACCAGATAGCACATAAAATAGTGCTCAACATTAGTCATCTAGAAAATGCCAAGTAAAAGCACAATGACTTGCCACCTCACATACACTAGAATAGTTTAAACCAAAAATATCAAAACCATCCAGTTTTGACAAGGATGAGGAGCAACACGAGCTCTCCTGTATTTCTGATGGAAATATAAAATTATGCAAATACTTTGGAGAACTGTTTGATAGTTTCTTATAAAAGTAATCAATCATATATGCTTTGGTAACAATTCCACTCCTAAGTACCTCCTAAGGGAAATAAAAATATATATCCACTAAAAGCCTGTGCAAGAATGTTCCATAGCAGCTTTATTCCAATCAACATAAACTAGAAATCCCAAAAGACTATTAACAGAGAACAGATCTCCATATTGTGGTATTTTTATAATATGAAATATTACTGAACAATAAAAATAATTCGTTGTTATGTTAAACAACATGGACAAATCCCAAAAACATGTTGAATGAAAAAACTACAAAAATAGCGCATACTCTATGATTCCATTTATATGAAGTTCTCAAATGGAAAAAAACCCCACTAAACTTATTGAGATAGTAGTCAGAAGAGGGCTTTTGGAGTAGAATGAGAAGATTTTCTATGGTGATAGAAATTTCTTGTATTGGGTGGGGTCATGTTGAGTTAATTGGGTTACATGTGTACATGGCTGTATGCATTTCTCAAAATTCATATAACTGCTCACTGAAGCTCTGTCCGTTTTTTAGTCATGCCTCAATTAAAAAGGAAAAAGGAAACAGTGGAATAGATGATAGAAATGTTGTTACTAATAACAGAGTGAGAGGGATATTTCACTGGAATCGAGAGAAGGACAAAAGAATGCAAATTGGTAGAATCGAAGAGGAAAATGAAATATAGAGTAAAAACGGGAAGAAAGATGTATAATTGCAGCATCAGTACTCAGAAAATATGTCATTTTGGCTCTCTGTTTTCCCTTAGAGTAGATATTAAATATATCAGTTGGTGTGTTTGCAAGGTCTAAGTTTTGAGCATTATCACAGGACATGAAATAAATCTAATGCGTTATTAGGAAACTGGGAATAGCACCATTAGATTTCTATAATCTGGTATCTCAAGAAAATTTGTACCTTGCAAATTGTTTTGTACAATTACCATCTACTTGAGTGCCTCTGACTTGTGGAGATTGTGCTCAAATTCATTTTAACCAAAATATATTACCTCAGCCAAAGCTTTGATGATCATCTTAAAAAAAATACACATATTCTTATGTTTTCACTGTGAAGCATATGTACATTTTATGTTTCATCTACCAGTTTGCACTTAGTTTTATAAATCAGAGTGTATCACAGCCATGGGGCTTCAGAAATTTATAACTTTCTTTCGAAAGCAAAATCAATTACTCCTGAAATTAGAAAGAGTGAAACAAAAGAACATATTTATTTGTATGCCTGTTTTTGCTCTTTAACTTTATGTTTCGTTTAAATAAAGTTGCCCTAATTGATTACGACTTTCTACTTCTAAACAGTGAGATACAATTTGCTTTTAATCTAGCAAATCAAAAAAGTATGAACAAAAAACTAATGGTTGCCAAATGCAAAGTAAGATGAACACCCATTGTCTGTTTGCAGGTGATATGGCAATGTATAATGTGATGTTTAAATGTTCGTATTCTTTGAATTAGCAATTACACAAATTCAGGGAAAATAAGCACTTAACAAGATTGTATATAATAAAATTTCATTTAGTAACAATGCAGCTGTTAAGTTAGTTACTTAAAATACATGGTACAGCATAGTAAGATTGCCTTTAAAAATAGCTTATTTTGTTCAGGAAACATCACATAAACTTTCTCTTTGTTTTGCATATGTAGGTGTACAGTCATCTGGTGTTTTCACGGGGCAAGGAGGTTGTACAGGAAGGGAGGAAAATCTAATAGAAAATATTGGGATTCAGTCAACACTTCCACAGCTTAATACATGTTGCACAGAACTCTTTCTTGATGTGAGGAAGCTTACTTTGTAAAAAACCCCACACTTTCAGGGAGAAAAAGACTGAGCTTCCAAATGGTGCTCCCAGTACTGGAGAAGCCCAGTGAGAGAGGCCAGGTGTTTCTGCCTAAATTCTTCTCTCAGGAAAGGATAGAAATGTCCCTTAAACAGAATCCACAACGGATGTAGAATGAGTATGAGATGATGACCAAGCCAAAACACGAGGTCCCAGAAAAGGGTACACCAACTGGCGTCAATGTGCACTGGTTGGTGGTGAGAAGTTTTCATAATACTCCGGTTCATTTAGACTCTAGTTTATTCTTAGGTTGATATTTGGTCCTGGACTGACCCTTCTGAACTCTGTAAGCACTAGGACCTCCTGAAATCTTCAAGGAATGTTGCTCAAAAGGGAGAAATTTGGGGTGAACTGCTAATGATGGGCAACTGGGAGAAAAAAATGTGAAAAAGAAAATATGTTAATGTCTGTATGCAGAGTTAGTTGTATTGTATAGAAAAGTCCAATATGACATATCAATATAGCAACAGTCCAAATAAATTTTATTTTACCACAGTACTTGATTATCCAATGTGTTTCTGGATCCAATATGTCAATATTTTATAAATTAACAATTTGAGAAATTATGCATCTGATTAGTTGTGTTTTTCTTTATTGTTTGTGATATTCTAGAAAGATTTTAATCATTTTCCAGGCTTTGCTGGATATCAAAGCTTTCTCTAAAGCTTTCCTGCAGTTCCAATATAGTATTCCTACCATTGCGAGGTTCGGTATCCAACATTCTGGGCTGCCTCCAACTCTGATAACACTCTTGCGACTTCTTCCTCACTCATCCCTCATTCCTATTTGCTGTTATTGAATTCACCATCCTTGTTTCCTCCCTTCCTCAAGCTATCACCCCACAGGCTGGAAAAGGAGAGTCATGCTCTGTTAGCTTCTACTTTCACCACAGCATTCCAATCCCTAAAGAAAAAGAAGTAAAGTGATATTATCTCACAGGAGACCACTTTATTCCAGATCACACGCTGTATCATGAAGGCCTCAAGTGCCCACTATCTTCCTAGCGACAGTTGGAGTAAAATCTCTCTATCATATTTTTATTTCCAAAATTGATATGCTTCTGGTCAGGTGTTTCCAAAATAGTTTTTCCTTATAATTTTCCATGTTTCCTCTGTCATCGTGCTCTCCCACACTCCCGTCTCTCAAACTGTTATTATATCATTTCTTCCATGAATATATTCTTCACTTCCCATCTTCAAATAAAACTCATCTCTCCTTAAAGATAGCTCTTCCCATCCATTTGAAAACCAGAGCTCATTTTTTTACAAACATATTAAAAGATAGTCTTATTAGCTTCTTCGATTACCAAACACATTTCCAGAACATACATTTTCTCCCTGTGTCACAAGCTATCCCTACATTCAGTCCTCCCCAGTACTCATTACATCATTTGCCACCCTCCTTGACCCTGTGCTCCATTCACTTGCATTATGTTAATATTGAGTTTAACTACATATGTTTTATATTTGTTGGTATGTTGATAATCCAATCATTATACTCATCTTATGTAGTTAATTTTTATAAGCATTTAGGGAAGTGGTGGTGTGGGCAGGGACAAAATGGGAATGGCAAAAAGGGCCCAATCATATTTTCAGATGGAGCATTTGCTTCAAACTATGGCTGTGATTTGCACAGTTTTGCTCCATTTCTGACACTAACACTATCTTTTCAGGCTACTCAATGCATTTGCTTGAAAAGAGTCAGAGCTGATGACTGAGCATTAGGCTGATCTGTGCCTCTGTGACTTCACGGCTTCTCTTTGCCCAACTATTTCTCCTTGTTGAAAATTGTCTTTCTTTGTGGTCTTAAAGAGTATCTTTTTCCAAAACTTTTGTAAGTTTATTGAAGTCTCTATATATTAGATAAGACTCCTGAAAGCACCTAATGTACAAAATTGAACCTTACGCTTGTCTATGCAAAGCGCGTTTCTAGCAGCATTTCTAAAATGCATTCACAAAAAATAAGGATTGAAATATGTCAGTTTGAATAGGAAAACAAACCAACATTATGATTGTGTTTATAACTCTAGCAATACCATAATGTGCCATCAATATTTATAGAACTAGGAACTGGGTTAGAAACTTTATAAAATAAAAGGCAAATAGCAGATAAGTAGTACAGGAAGGAATTAAATATTTCAATTGCTAACTTTCTTTAAATATGGAGAACTAATGGATTCATATACATGTAAAATTACTGGTAAATCCACTCAGATTATACCACTAAACACTACTCTTTCACGTTCATTTCTAAGTATTTTTTCTATATCCAACATTTTTCCATCTTGAATATGACTTACAATTTAAAGAAATTGGAACAAAAGGCTGAACAAAATCTGTGCATTTAGTATATGCTTAAAATGTTTCTTGTTTTATGTATTAGAGTGTTTTCCTAATGAGTTTAGAAATCGATTTAGTACATCAAAATCAGAATGCTATAATAGCAAATAGAAGAAAAGGAAATTGAATAAAAGAAAATATACCCAAATGGTAAGGGTAAGTGTTTAGTGAACCTAATGTACTGTATTAATATGTAAAAGATGGCTCCAAAGCGCTGCTCCTTTGGGGTCAACATACGCTAGAAGTATTATTTATATAGAGATATTTAAATTAATGTCATCCACTATGAGTCTAGATATGTGTCAGTAGAGATTAATTGCCACTTCGGATCTTTGGTGAGATATTTACAATACCACTGGCAGCGTAAAAGTTTCCATCTATTGTTAAGGAACAGTATAAATACCTCTAGTCTAGTAATTTATTCACTTCTTAATTTATTTCCTTATATTAACCCATCATTGTACAACCTATTGATACTTGTTGTGTAGTCTTCCCTATGCATAAAGATTGTGAAGTCTTTCATAATGTACATATGAATTATATTTATAGACAAAAGTAAATCCTATATGTGCTTTATCGTGTATATCTATGCTAAAATTTCCCCTTGATTTAGATAGTATACACACAGCATAGGAAAAAGAATACTTGCATAATAAACTTTTTTTTGTATAGAACAATTCAACTTAAAGTTATTCTTCATCTGCCTATGGAGATACAATGATGAATAAGGCACAGTCTTTGCTCTGTACAGGCTTACCACAGACTGAATCACTTGTTTTCTCAAGTGCCCAAAATACAAAGTATGATGAAGTAAATCTTCTGATCAAAGTTTAGTTAGAATACTATGCCAGTGTAGAAGAGGAATCAATTAATACTAAATCTACAAGATCAATGATTGTTGTGTCATTAGCTTGGTTCACTGGCAAACTGAATTACACCATTTATAGCAACCTAATGAACCTAAACACATCAAAAACATTTCCTTGATTAGAGACTATTTAATAACTGTAATGTTATTTGGAGACCTCCATTTAGCTAATACTAATAAGGTATCATTTTAATTATGATAATAACGCAAGCATGTAGTAAATAAACTCAAAGAATGGATTAGGATCCAAGCTACGCTAATACTTATCCCTATATCCTTGGGCAAATAGACTTCACTTTACCCTGATTCCTCATGTGTAAATAGGACTACCATTAGTAATTTTTGTTTTGTTTTGTACTTATGCCTTCTAAGGAAAGCCTTTCACACTTTAAATTTTTAAATTTTTAATTGTACATTAACTTTTATGATTTTGTAACTTAAATGCTTGATTGTTTGCAATGTCTTTTGTTCTAAGCATTAAATTGGAACTGCAGATTTGCTATTTTCCAAACGGCTGCTTCATAAATTCCAAACACCTATAGAAAATCCAACAATTTTTAAGTCAGTTCTCTGATGATATACTGAATTTCCATATGCTTTTGAATAAAATCTTGTTTTACCTCTCTACATATTCCAACTTTGATCATTTTAACTTTAAAATAATTGATACATCAGTAACGTCCTCTTGTCTTTTATGTATATTTTTCTGAATATTATTATGTGTTTTTCTATATGTCAATATTATTTGTCAAATTTACCTTAAGTAAGCTGCTGGCATTTATTAATTTAATTTTATAGAATATTTAAGGAAGAATTAACATCTGAAAAACAGTCTTCTTATCCATGAGAAACAAAAGAAGATTCTTTTATATCTTTCTCATTTTTGCATTGCTTACTATTTTCTACATTTGGTTTTTCCTTAGCATTTTATTATAAATGGTATATTTTATTCCT
This sequence comes from Equus przewalskii, assembly GCF_037783145.1. Lineage (NCBI taxonomy): Eukaryota > Metazoa > Chordata > Mammalia > Perissodactyla > Equidae > Equus > Equus przewalskii. The sequence goes on from NC_091838.1 coordinate 57,185,695, forward strand.
TTCTAGTTTCTGAATATCTTTTGTTTTTATATTGGAGGAATATACTCTATTGATTTCTTTTTCTTAGGTGTAAATCTGATTATTATTCTGTGTATTCTTATTGTGTTTTTAAATTCACAAATAATGTATGTGAAATCCACATACAATGTCACTCATACCAAAGATGTCTTGAGAAGGAGCAGCAAATGTCTTCCCTGTCCCACACCAGCCACCAAGTTTCGCTCCTCCAAGGAATGTGAAATTTTGTTATTTCGATTTTCAGTTCTGATTATAATTTCCTTCCTGTCTTCAAAAATGTCACATAGCATCCATTGATTTTTCACTTCTAAACTCCTAGCAGAGATTCACCACTGTTTTCCTTCCTTTTTTAAGTTTGCAGTCCTAAAGAGCTATTGATACTTTTTATTTGCTTTCATTAGCTATAGATAGAACTTTTAGGTTCTCTATCTTATTATATAAAACTATTAAAGCCACTTCACTCCGCTTAGTTGCATCTCTTTTCTCTCCCTCCTACCTTTGTTACCTTTACAAATGGTCAGGTTTAATATCAGTAAAATAATTTACTTATTTTCTTTGTCTAAAGGTGGCAACTAAAAAATAGAGTGAATATATTTACATTATTTATGACTATAATAGTTTTGCATAGCCAGGCAGATTTTATGAGAAAGAGAGTACTATCTTCTAGATTCCAGATGTGTCAAGGGAAAGTCAGCTGGACTGACCCTAAGTTCACGGAAGATAACTTGCTCTTTCTTGCTTTTCTTTTCTTTAGACTTGGCTTTCAGGATTTAAAATTTTTTTGTTTTAAAATACTCTCACTTTCTTTTTATTTATTTCTTTTGCAGAGAAAGATTCGCCCTGAGCTCACATGTGTTGCCAATCTCCCTCTTTTTCTTTTCCTCCCCAAAGCCCCAGAATGTAGTTGTATATCCTACTTGTAAGTTATACTTCTTTCATGTGAGCTGCTGCCACAGCACAGCTACTGACAGACGGGAGGTGTGGTTCTGTGACTGGGAAATGAATGAGGCCACCAAAGCAGTGAGTACCAAACCTTACCCACAAAGCCATCAGGTCTGGCTCCTGGATTTTAAAATTTAAAAATATAAAGATAAAAAAAGTTGTATGTCTTTATTCATTTGTTCTGCATGGAGCAGAATATTTATTCTCTTTTCTCTTGAAAACCTAAGGCATTCTCCACCTCAGAAAACTTTCCTTCTATTATTAATTTATTTCTATCCTTTTTGCCATTTTTTCTCTTTCTGAAACTTTTATTATTTGCTTTTTAGATACTCTGGCTTTAGTTTAGCATTTTGCTTTGTATTTTGAGACATTTCTTCTTTTGGATCTTTTGGTCAAATAATTTAGATCCCAGTAGTTACTATCATAATTTCATCTACGCATATTTGTTCTTTGAAAATATTAGGTTTTGATCCAGAAGAATCTTTATTATGATATCTTAATTATTCTTAAAGCTATTATTTTTGTTGATGTTATTTCATTGTAATTATTATTATTAAATTTGTAAAATAAATATTTATATGTCATAATCATAATTCTAATTATTAAGTATAGTATGGATCATCTAAATTGCTATTTTCATATTTTTCCCTATTCTTTTTAAGTGTTTGTTTCTATATGAGATTTGAATCAAATTTTTGACTCCATATTTAAAAATATTTTATAGGATGGGGTGAAGTTAACAAGCAGAATTAATATCTGAGATTGATAATACTTATCTAAGTATAAAGAATGTTTTAGTCTACTTTTGTATCTTTACAGAATGGTTCAAAGTTTGCTTTAAAAAGGTTTTTCACATTTATTAAGTTTGTTTCTTAGTATTTTATGTTTTGCTACTATTATAAGTAGAAATTTATCACACATTAAATATTCTGATTCTAGTTTGCACTAATGACAGAAATTTATTTTTGTATGCTTTATAGTTGGCTGTAGTATTAACTTGCTACATTTACTATTGATTCTCTTGAATTTTCTAGATATACTATCATATGATATACAAATAGAAATAATTTTACTTCTCTTTTCAAATTATTGTGCCTATAATAGTTTTCTTGTGAAAGATTGCCTCACTCTATGAGGCCGCTAAGGGTTCTGTCATGTAAGGGTTTTAATTGCTATAAGTCTCCATTTGGCTAATGATAAGGGTTTATTGCCATGGAAATTGCTCTTTCAATTCCAGAAAGAAGTTTAGGTTCATTGAATATTTGAGTCTGAGATGGGGCTGTAAAAATCACCTTTTATCTCGTTCTTTTTCTATTCGTTAGTGTGGAAATAATCTCAGAATTAATGTCACCAGTGAGCTCTAACAAGATTGATTTTGACTTTTATTCCTTCCTTTGCTGCCCTCCCAGAGCCTGATCCCAAGTCCGGTAGTGATCTCTGAAACCTCAAAATCTTTTGAGTGCTAATCTTATCTTTTCTTACCAGTTCTGAAATGGCGTCGTAACCATTATCTAAAAATGATTTGGCTCATTTTTTGTGGGTGATGCAGCTGGTTTTGCAAATATGCATACCATGTGGATTCTAAAGTATCTCAAATAGTCTTCTACGTAACCTCTATGAATAACTTTGTCCACAATCATGAGTGCTTAAAAAATACTGTTTATTATTATGTATTCTAAAGTTAATATAATTGAATTTTTAACTTGAGTCTTTTCTGATTATTCAGCTTTTAATTTGGTACCTCACAGCTCTCTCACACTTCCAGAATATTTCACAGAAAATATAAACAGAGAGAAAAAAAGATTACTATTAGCTACAGTCAAAGGACTATTTTTCTAGTTTTATTAATCATATGCACATGCATATTTTCCTATCATCACTTTAATGCGGGAGTGGGATCCAGTATTTTGTCTTATGAAGTAAAAAAATAACAAAAAACAACTCCATTAATGATACCTATTTGCAAAGCTTTCTACAAACATGTTACACAGTTAAGTCCTAACAATATAGGATATTTATGTTCACAAACCAGTATCAGTGCTGGTACATTAAGTGCATGTTAATGGAGTTTAATCATCAAATGTTCAGAATGTACTGCCATAGGGATCACACCATGAATGTGATGGCTACCTCATGTTGGGTTCTAAACTTCAATACCATGAGTCTTTAAAAATGTAGTTTTCGGGTAGTGTTTAAAAAAAAGCATGTTGCATAATTCTTAAAAATTTATTTCATGACACCTCAATTTTCTAAAACTGCATTACAGTACTTTAGGGCCCAACTGTTGTTTTATTGAAGAAAAGTGATTAACTTGGAAATGGTTTCTCCACAGCGTCAGTCTCCATATCTTCTTCGTAGTGACTGAGGCATATTAGTGTCGCAGGATCTCTGTAGGTAGTCAAACAGCCACAGCAGGAGGTCTCCACCATTAAAAACAACTGTTCCAGTACAACAAAATTGCAAGGGCCTGTTAATATTTTCCAGTTATTTCAATGGTGAAGATCTAATCGAAAAACAATTCTTTGTGTCTGTCATTTGTCAAACTAGTTAGTACATATAGGGAAAAAAGCTGCAGGTAAGCATGCGCTCATTGTCTAAATAAAGACATCATTATTCAATATTTTTCTTCATAGTCACTTGGAAATGTGAGCAACATGATTGTTCTCTAATACTTCAATGAAGTTATTAAACATTGAGTCATAAGATAATAAATTATCAATTCCTTTTTTCATTCAGATTAATGTTGAGTATCTATAGCTACTGTGATAGCACTCTCAATATACATATTGATGACTCCAGATAAGACCACTAGTCTCATAATATAATGGCAAGCCAGGAAGTAAGCCATCAAACTAGTGAATAGAAAAATCATAAACATCATATTGTAACCTAATACCATATTTTAAAAATTGTGTATTATAAATCTAAACAAATTAAAAAAATATTTAGTTTGCTTTTTATAAACAAATGTATTTAAGACATTTTATTCAATGTAGAAGTAGGATAGGAAATAGCAGTTTTTATTTAATAACAATGCATTATTTCTACTTGTAAAAAACCAGTATAACAAAGTAGAAAAACAAGTGTTAAGATGGGAAATAAATATGAACAACACTGATGACAGAGGAAAGGTTAACAACACTAACTGCTAATGACTAAATATAAATCATCTCAGTTTGATAGGAAAAATTCTACCAAACAAATTACATATATGCCACCACCCAGATAACTCCAGAGTGTTCTGCGTCACTTCCTAATTAATAAACACACCCTCCAGAGAGGGAAACATTCTTCTTAATTTTATCACCATAGATTACGTCTGTCCATTACTGAAATTCATATAAATGGAATCACAAGCTGTGTCCTCTTGTGTTTCTCGCTTCTTTCATTCAGCATAGTGCTCGAAAATCCATCCAAGTTGATAGGCATGTCGGCTGTTCATCCTTTTGATTTATTGCTCTGTGCTAACCCATTATAGGAATGTATCACAATTTGTTTATTGAGAGACATTCAGACTGTTTTTGTGTCTTAGGCTGTTATGAATAAAGCCGCAGTGAACATTCTTGTTTAAATCATTTTGTGAACACATATATTCAATTATCTTGAATACACCCATAGGAGTAGAATTTCTGGGTGATGGGATAGGTCCATGTTTGAAGTGTTTAGAAACCGCCTAAAGGTTTACAAAATGGTTGTACTGCATTTTGTATCAAGTTGTTTTAATTGTTTTAATTATTTGCTCTATATCATTTAATTTGGTCTGATGTGTTTTGATTTTAATGTACCATCTTGCTATTTTTTCCTATTTGCCCAAGTTGGTTTATTTCTTGTTCCACATTATTTTTATTATTTATTTTTATTTTATCCCATTTCACTTTATAAATTGGCTCTTTATTCCATATTATATCCACAATTGACTTGTTAGCGAGATTCCTTTTTAATTGCATTTTTTTTGGTTGGGATAGGTATTAAAATGTTCATTCTTAGGAATTAGAATTACTGTGTTGCTAGTTCACACTCTATTTTTCACAATTCACACTTCACAAATGTAAGACTATTAAAAGAATATAATTTCTTATAATATGTTACAAGAATATAAATTCTCTACTATCCTTTGGTATTATTATCATATAATTTACTTGTATATACTTATAAATCAGACATTATAAAGATAGAATTTTTACTTTAAACAGATATTGACATTTGAGCAAATTAAGAGGAAAATCCAGTCTTTTAAATTTGTGTACATAACTGTAATTTGTAATACTCTTCATTCTTTCCTTTAGAGTCAGTTTTCTAGCAGAAAACATTTTCATTAGTGTTCAGCCTGAGAATTTTCATTACTATTCAGTTTTTATTTATCTGAAAATCGCTTTATTTCATTCTCACTTTTGGAGGATATTTTTGCGGGCTTTAGCATCATGGGTTGATAGTTTTTCTTTCTTCCCTTCCTTTCTCTCTCTCTCTCTCTTTTTTTTTCCACCATGTAGGGCATTTGAATTCACTGAGATTCTGGTATCTCTATATTGATTTCTTTTCCACTAAAAGTGGGAATTTTTTGTCAATAGTGTATTGTGTCTTCAAATATTTGTTTTCCCTTTTCTCCATTCTCTTGTTTTTGGGCATGCACATCAGACCACTCAATATTCCTATTTATCACTGAAGCTCTGTTCACTAATTTTTTTGTTACATCAGAAAGATTTATCTAAATTTTTCTGAACTTTTTTTTTTCCATCTGAATTATATTAGAGATCTGGATTATGCTGTCTTTCAACAACATTGAATTTTTTCTTGCAAGCTTTTATTTTACAGACAACTTTTCTTCTTTCCATGTCTTGACGTAGTTTTCCTAGGGTTGGTTTATAGTATTTCTATTCCTAAGGTGCGGTATTTCTGGTGTCTCTTCTGAGTTTCTTGGGAATTAATAATTTCTCCACTCTGTTTGGGCCAGAATTCTGGCATTATGTGATTTTAAGTACCTTCTTCCACTTACATCACTTTAGAAGCCTAGTTTAGTTTTACCCTGCTCACATACAGTTCAACTCTTAGCCAGATAAACCATGGGGAACCCACCTTGAGACTTCTGAGGCTGCTCTTCTGAACTGAGCTGCCCTCTCCTCTCTGGAATGCTGCCCTGCAAGTTTCAGTTGCTTCAGGGGATCCATCTGATGGTTGCCTCCTTCACTCAGTGTTCAGTTTGGTCTCAACCACCCTGTAACACTATCAGGAAATGTTTGTAGATGAAAGGCCAGTAAGAACTCAATTCCCATCTTATCTCTTTCATTTCTCTCAGTTACTGGGATTTTCATGGAGAAGGGAATGCCTTGCCCAAGTCCTGCCCCCTCCAGAGACTTCCAGTTACTTGTCGCTGTGGAGATACAAAGGCCCCACCCCTTACCCCAAGGAGGTAATTCTAAAATACCATTGCAGCATTAGAGTTCCCCACAGAAAATACTGAACACCCCAGTTTAACTTCCCTCCTTACTCATTCCTGCTTCCTTCCTCTCATCCTACAGGTATCTTTTACCAAGAGCACTCTCTACTATACTTCCTACGTGTTAATCTCCCTGGAAACACATCTGTGACAAGTACTTACCTCAAAGAATTGTTGTAAAGAATAATGCATGTTAAGTACATGCATTAACTTAGCTGGTAAAATGCTTGCAATATACCTCTCCCATTGTTACTGTAGTTTTATTAACTGAAATGTAACTCATAACTTTCATTTAAGGACTATGTTAATTTTTAAGTGTAGAGAAACTTTGGTTATATCATTGAGCGTTAATTATTTGATGTAGGCGCTTCCCTATTTTAGATTTAAATTTTCTAATTAAATTTCAGTATTTTCAAAAGGAACGAAAGCAAGTGAATAAATGGCAAGGGTTATTTTCAAGTAAGAAAAGTAGTTAAATTGTGCTGTGAATGAAATAAATATTTTCAACTCATTAGTAACTTAATAGTTCTGTCAAGAAAATTAAAATATTTTGTCTTAATATTATAGGCTTATGTTTTTATTCCAGTGAGATAAAGGGCTTTGCTAATTTGTTTTTTATAAAACACTCTGCCTGCTTATTGTTTTTATCATACTTATCCCGTAGAAGATGGTCAGTAAATGTGAGTTTATCTCCCCCTAAACATCAGCCACGCTATGTGATTTTGCTGCTGTTTGAAAAATCCTCCATGGCTGTTACCACTAAAGCTACTATTGGTAGGCTTCAGGATTCCACTTAAGTCTCATTTACTCCCCAAGAAAAAAATTAGATTAATCCCATCTTAGGCAGATCTTTATTTTATAATAACACCAGTATTTTTCACCTCATTCCTTCCTTTACATACTTAATCTATAGGAGCCTCAATTTCTTTCCTAATCAGATGAAGGACCTGTGTCCATATAGTATCTTCCATCTATAAGGATCTATGAGGACTCGTGGGGCTGGCCCCGTGGCCGAAGGGTTAAGTTCGTGCATTCTGCTGCAGGCAGCCCGGTGTTTCGTCAGTTTGAATCCTGGGCGTGGACACGGCACTGCTCATCAAGCCACGCTGAGGCAGCGTCCCACATACCACAACTAGAAGGACCCACAATGAAGAATATACAACTATGTACCGAGGGGCTTTGGGGAGAAAAAGGAAAAAAAGTAAAATCTTTAAAAAAAAAAAACAAAACTGAGGACTCGTTCTTTAATAGCAAGAATTTATATTGTGAATACCTCTTGGCTGAAGTTGGTGTCATTTTGTGGGCTGTGAGTTGTTTGGTGAGTGATAGTACAGTGCTGGTGTTTGAGTAGTCAACTGCTCTTTGCCATCCCACAGACTACACTACCACCACCAGCTAAATCAATGACAGGAATAAGTATTTTTGTCTATAAAGAACATGTGGGAGAGAGAGAGAGGAGAACTTACCAAGAAAACCTATAATACAAATGGAAAAAAAGCAAAGATATAGAGTACAAATTCTTAACACATTAGTAAGATCGCTTATAGTTTTTTGTGTTTTAGATCAGTTTTGCTCATCTTTCAGCAGCCCTCTTTGTCCATTCATTTCTAATACAAAGCTGTTTGGGACAAGAATCACATCTTTGCTTTCCTTTTTAATATGCAAACATTTTCTTCAGTTGAACATTCCTAAATATTTTAGTTAAAATCTTCAGGGGACCATAAAATACAATGACCTTTTCAGAGTTAAAAGAAAATTTATGTTGATGTATTCCTTCACTACGTTTGGGGAAGAATTCAAGCAAAAGGAGCTGTTTGTATTCATAATTTGATATTTACAACATAACTTGCTTGTCCCTTTTAGGAGGATCTTGGGAAAAGCCCTTGGATATTCCAGCATCGGGAGGGGGAGAGGGTGAAAAAGATATCTCCTTGAGGAATTAAAGGGAGAAATCCAGGAAGTCAATTACACATTGAAAATCTTCAATGACCTGTGAGTGGGCTGGAGTTCAAGGATTCCAACAGGATTATTCTAGTAAATTTGTATATATTTATTTGTGAGTTTGGATTAACCACCATTCTTTTCCTTCATATCCTTGATAGAACCAATGTAGGACTATAGTGACTTAATAACAGCATTCTGCTTCCCTGGATGTTTCCCCAAAATGAGAGTGGAGGTAAATACATATTGCTGGGTAAGGAAAAAAGAAAGAAATGTTACATAAGCTTTTTTTGGACTCTAATTACTTTTATTGTGATAAAACAATAAATTTTACAAATCTTAAGTGCACAGTTGGAAGATTTTTACATGTGTATATACATGTGCAGCTACCACTCAGATAAAGATGTAAATTATTTCCAGCACCAGAAGGCTACCAGACTGCAAATCCCACAAGGGTAATCATTCTGCTGACTTTCACCACAAGTTACTTTAGTCTATTTTTGAACTTAATGTAATTGAAATTACAAATTACAAATTCTTTCATGAATTCTTTCCCTAAAAGTTATGTTTATGAGATTTATCTAGGCTACATGTCGGGAGTTCATCCTTTTCCATTGCTCTGTAATATTCCAATGTATAAATATATCACAGACTATTTACCTATTCTATTATTGATTGGTAGTTTTTTCCAAATTGTGACTATTACAAATAAAGGCATTACAAATATTTTTGAATGTATTTTTGGTGGACATAAGTACTCATTTCTGAATCAGATAGGGAACTACTGAGTCATTGTGTATAAATACACTTAGCTTTAATAAGATCAATCAGTATTATTATAGCAGTTATACCATTTTAGACTTCCATCAGAAACATAAGAGAATTCCAGATGCTGTACATCATCACTAACTCTTGGCTTTGAAATTTTTCTTAATTTTAAGCATTCTGGTGAGTGTTTGATTGTTTCTTATTGAATTTTAATTTTCATTTCTCTGAAGTTTTTTTTAATTTTCCATATGTTTGTTTTTAATGTATGTAAATGTACAATTGATTTTTGTATATTGACTTTGATTCTAAGAACCCTCCTAAATTTACTCATTTCTAATAATTCGTAAAACTTAGTATTTTCTAGCTACACAATCTTCACCTGCAAATATTGAATATTTTATTTCTTCTTCTCAAAACTTATTCCATTGATTCCTCTTTCCTGTGCTATTCCTTTTTCTTGAATCAGCCAGGATGTTAAATAAATAAAAGTTAAATGTAGAGATAGCAGATCTTATTTCTATTCCCAACTTGCTGTGTTTGGGGGATTTCTCATAGTCTCACTGAGCATATATATACATTTAGGAGCTAGCCAATGACTCCAGAAGAATTTGAAGGCAGTTGTGGAGTTTATCTCCCTGTGGTTTCTTTTTCTCTGGGAGTTCACTCTTCAAATTCAAGACACTCTGTTTGTATCAGACTCCAACCTCTATTTTCATTACATAACCTTTTGGACTTGAATTTTTCAAGTGTGAAAAATGGAATTAATAACAGTACCTACTTCACAAGTTTGTTGTTTGGATTAAATGTGTAAATGTATATGAAGTACTTAGAACATTGCCAAGCATATAGCAAATGCCATGCTATTAATAATAAATAAACTACTAAAAAATTGGAGAGGATTATGAAAATAATTTGGAAATATTAGAAACATATTTTATTCTTCTTATTCAGTACAGAATAATGGATAGGATTTTTTTTTCAATTTGCATTACAGTTCAAAAGAGTAGGAGTGTAAAAGAATTCCCATCTCTTCACACATATCTCTTTTCAGCATAGATCTGACTGTCTTCACTTGAGCCACACATAACTACCTGCTAAGGCATTAGTTTTAATAACTGAAGATGGCATATCTCAAGGAATGTTTGTAGTTCTTTGGGGAACACTTTAATAGAGAAAAAATAGGTTTGTAATGGTGATATTTTGATAGACTTTCCATGGATCACTACAGACTGGCAAGAAGATGTGCCCGTGGTCTCTAAATAACATTACCTAGGAAAGAGTAAAAGAAGAGAAATGGCAAAAATGATTATGGTGTGTCTTGTGCATGGAAATATTGGGTTAGAATCATGACATATTAAATCCATTACTTTGCCAGTTCATGAGATTGATATATGACTTTATGGGAGTTGGCAGTGAGGATTTGGGTGGATAGTTAATGATTATTAATGAAACTGATTTATTAGAGTTATTTTATATATTCAAGTCTGAAACTGTCTATTTGGAGTATTACAAATGTCAGAGTATAACACAGCCAATTACGTGTTCTCTTTCCCCCCCAAAAAGTGATACATCAAAAATTTGTTGTAAATTAAACGTAAAAGAAGTAAACATAAATCATCATGGAAAGCTATTTGCCACGTTATGAAAGAGACAAGATTGAAACCCTCCCTGTAAACTGATAAGAAAAACAACAGAGAAATGAGCAAAGGACATAAGTAGGCAATTTATAAAATATGAAATAAGCACTTCTAATAAATATGGAACAACTGTGTTCCACTTTACTAGGACTCAGAGAAAGGCAAATCACTATACTTTGATCATAGAGATTCTCTTTTTAACCTGTCACATTATTAGTCCATGTTAAGGTAATAGTGAGTTCTAGTAAAGATGCTGAGAATGTGACACCTTCATGATTGACTGAGAATATAAATTGTCATAATCTCTCTGGGAATCAATTTGAAAGTATAAACCAAAAGGCTAAATTTCTTCATATATTATAATAAACTATAGATTTAATTCCTAGGACTTCATACCTAAGAAAAAGAATCAAATATGGGAAAAGATTTATGTAGTCAGATTTCACAGTGGTAGTATTCCTAATGTGGAAAAATAAGAGCAAAGTAAACAAGAGAGGAATTGTTAAAATTATTACATCCCCAAATTCCAAAATTATACAAAGTAATCTACATCTACTGTTTTTTTTGTAATTGACTTCCCTTCCCCAATTTTATTTTTGTAAACATACCTTTATTTATATCTGGGATCTTCTCTTGTCCAGGAGAAACTCTCATCTCCTTAAATATCTCTCTTTCCAAACACAGTACTGTGTAGAACAATGAGAAGGGACTCAGTGTGGGCCAATAGAGTTCCCAATATATCTTGAACTGACACTAGTGGTGAACAAAGGGGAAGGAAAAAACACTTTTCTTCGGAGTGGATAAAATATGTAAATAAAGAATTCAAAGCTTTTTTGGGCAATGGTCTATACTGAGGTCCAGCTACATAATGTTGAGGGTCTAGCACAAGATGAAAATTGAGGGCTCATTGTTCAAATCTCAAGACAGCAACAGGAGGGTATTAAACCAAACACAGGGCCCTTCTGAGCACAGAACCCTATGCAACTGTACAGGTTTCATGCCCATGGAGCTGACCCTGTTTCTCCCATTTGGAGATAGACTCTGACAATGGGGAACAATATAATCAATCTACAGAGAGAAGTAGAGTGTCTTGGTAGTTCAGAGTCCCTGACTATGGATGGCCTAATTACGGAGTCTTGCCTTTGCAATTAATTAAACAAATGCATTTCTTTTTACCTAGGATAGTGTAAGTTGGATTTCTGTTGGTTGTAGCTAAAATAATCTGAATATCACTTGCTGTCATTAGACATCATGTTTGGGAACAGGTTACAATAATCTGAGGAACTGCTCATGATTTAATTATCAGTAAAAAGAGTTAGTCAATCTATTCATTCAACAAATGCTATTGAGTGCTTTTTATGTGTCCAGCTCTGTTCTAGGTGTTGATATAAAAATAATCAAACAGGGGCCAGCCCAGTGGTTCAGTGGTTAAGTGCGCACGTTCTGCTTCGGCAGCTCTGGGTTCGCCAGTTCGGATCCCAGGTGCAGACGTGGCACCGCTGGGCAAGCTATGCTGTGGTAGGCGTCCCGCATATAAAGTGGAGGAAGATGGGCATGGATATTAGCTCAGGGCCAGTCTTCCTCAGCAAAAAGAGGAGGATTGGCAGCAGTTAGCTCAGGGCTAATCTTCCTCAAAAAAAAAAAAAAAAAAACATAAAAACAAAAAGAAATAATCAAACAAAATTCTAGCTCTTCGTGTTCTACTAGGGAAGTTAGATAATATGCAAAATGAATGTTAGTATGCAGTATTTTAGATAATGATAAGTTTTATGGAGAAATATAAATTAGAAATGAAATATAGGAGTGGATGTTGAGAGTTGTAATTTTAAATAGGGTAAACCACCATAACAACAAAAACCTCACTGAAAAACTGACCTTTTGGAAAATACTTAAAAGATCTGTGCAAGTGAGCCACACAGCTATCAAGGGAAGAGAGTTTCAGGAAGACAGAGCTGCCTGTACACACATCCTAAATTAAGATCATGTCTGGTATATTCAAGGAAAAATCAGGAAGGTCAGTACAGGTATAGCAAGAACAGAGAGAGAGGGAAAGAGAAAATTGTAGTACTCGAGAGGGAAAATCATGGGAGTGTTAGCATTTTGAGTAAGGGAGTTATGTATTCATCAATTTTAACAGAATCATTCATGTTGTTTGAAGAAAGACTGAAAGTAAAGCTGGAACATGGGAGATTAGATAAGAGCCAACTACTTTAATGCAGATGAAAGATGATGACATCTTGGCTCGAACTAATGTGGAAACAATGGAGATGGTGAGTGATGACCAGATTCTGGATGTATTTTCAAGTTAGAGAAATCAAAGAGGCAAAGATGACATCAAAATTTTGGTCTTAATGTGGTACAAGTGAAAGTATAAGTACATAATAAGCAGTCAATATGTACTAGGCATGGTGTCAAGAATTTCATATGCTTTTCTCATTTTTATTCTTTCAGTTCATTCAAGAAGTATTCAACTGATTGGTTAAGTGACAAGATAATAATGTACACAAACATAGAAACATAAAGCAACAGGAATTTTAAACAAATTGCAGGTAGTTTAATATGACTCCATTGTACATGCCATGTTTGAGATTGGATTTTTGAGGTAGACACTGGAGTGTGACAGTAGTTGCATCTTATAAAAAGGAATCATGGATTTTAATTAAAGGAAACATGGAAAGCAAAAAGAGAAAGTTTTTCAGAAGGCAGGAGCTAAAACACTGAAAACTAGACCATTAGCAAGTTACTTCAAAATATGAACAAAACGAAACTAATAATTCCATGGAGAGTCAGCCTAGCATTTAGCACTTAAAACTACCTGGGTAAGCTTCCAACTCCGCCACTTCTAACTACGTGACTTTCAGAATATATTTAAGTCTGGACTATAGTAAGTGGAATATATGTCCTATCTAAAATTAGAATATAAAATTTAGAGAGATAGAAAATGGAGAGAACGTATTTTATGGGCATGGCAGCCTATCAACTTTGTTAAATAGCACATTCATTTAGGCATGATTTTGTATCTTCCCTTCAATATTTTTTTTAGTTAACAAAGCTTTAAACTGATTGTGCACATTTTTAATACTCAATTTCCTTACCTGTAAAGTGAAAGCTAAAATACTTTCCACAAAGAGTCGTTTCAAAGAAATTTTGACAAAAATATATAAAAAATACTTTTTGTTGTTACTGACACATAAAGGCTAAATAAATTTTATCAGTCGTATCATCCATATTTCTGTCATCATCAATCACAATCTCCCAGGCTGTGTGATCTCTACTTTATAAATATCACTACTAATTTTCAAAGTGACCTTGTAGGACATGTGACTTCTTTATTTTACAAATGAAGGGACTAATATAAAGAAATAAGTTGCCAAGAGGTCTAGTAATTAGAAAGTGGTGGAACTGGATTTTGAACTGAATTATAAAACCACCCCATTTCAAAATATTTTCTGCTGTACTAGAATATATCCAGATTAGTTGAGATAGTCCTAATTAAAAAAACAAGTTTCAATAACCACCCCCGCCCCAAGGTTGACCTAAACTCTTCAGATTCTGCTTAGCGAGTATTAATTCAGAATTACATTCCCCATGTCCATTATTCACAGGGAGAAACTGAGTTAAATATTATATATGTAAGATTACTAATTTCTATGTGAGAATAAATCCTGTAAAAATCTTGCACTATAATAAATATATTTTCCTTCAGCTAATATGAATGGTTGGGTTTATTTTTTGTATAACATATATGCAAATTATAATTATTTTCACATTCAAGATGTGCATATTAGATCACAATTAACCAGTTTAACAAAGTTAGTTCTGTGACTCAGACTAACACATTTTCTATTTATAATGTAGCAGCAGAAATAATTTTGAAACCCCCACAAAATCAATGCTTTCGATAATTATAAAATCGAAGTAAAATAATAAACAGCTCATTAAAAAAGTTCTATTTGAACAGCGCAATACCATATTTTCCCAGTAAAATATCCTTTGAGACTGACTAATGCGTTCCAAACTTGAATTTTTTATTTTCAGAATTATCGTCTAACAAACTGCTAAATGGTGTCAATAATAATGTACTTCTCAAAACCCACCTTATGTCTTACCAAATCTTGCTGCAACTTTTATTTTTAATAAAATAAATGTTTCCCAAGTTTTTAAAATCTAAGGCAAAGCTTTAGTCAATTAAAAAATAATTTAGTCTGTTCTGAATACACCTACAAATTTCCCATTATTGTTAAACATTATATTCCAAATCCCTTTGGAAATTGTAGAACATTGCAAGCTTCATAGCTCTCATAGTTTTCTGTGCATATGACATTTTCTAACCATGTTCTATCAGTTCTTCACAATGTTTTTCTAGCGTTTTCTCTTTTCCATTCCTACTGAAACCACTTAATTTACTTAATACGTGGGCTATCCACAGCCTCCATCCTGCCATTGGTCTCTTCCTCCTCCCACCCATTCTATAT
The DNA here is from genome assembly GCF_037783145.1 of Equus przewalskii. NCBI lineage: Eukaryota > Metazoa > Chordata > Mammalia > Perissodactyla > Equidae > Equus > Equus przewalskii. The sequence continues at coordinate 57,200,910 of NC_091838.1, forward strand.
ATCACTACCAACAACCAATGCCTCTTCTCAAAGTAACCTTCAATGGACCTGTATTGAGAGGAAGAAATGAAACCAAGATTTTAATGCTGTTTTCATGACAGCATTGCCTTGATTATCTTGACTGAGATTATCCCTCCCTCTTTATTCTCATTATTTTGCCATTTATTATTTAGTCTAATCTCTCCTTATATTTTAAGATCTTTTTAAAACCTACTTTCCATAGATTATGATTTCCTATGTTCTACTGAGAATGCTATCATTTCTTGAAATATTCTTTGGGTCCCATTGTAGATACTGTTAGAGGTATTTTTTCTCTCTGAGCTTTATAGTGTGATTTCTTTACCCCATAACCAGTATTTTCATTTTATAGATTTTTTTCTTTCTTTATGCTAAAACAACATGAACATTTGTTAACAAACAGGGCATAATAGTTATCTTTGAAGCAAAACAAACTAACACAAAACTTAACCACTTAAAATAACATTGTTTTTTTATTATATGAAGTAGCAATTGCAGCAGAACAAGCCATCCCCAAATATAGTGACTCATAACCCTAAGTTATGAATCTGTGGGCCAGTGATTTAGGCTGTTCTTACTGGGTAGTTCTTCTGGACTTATCTGGGTTTACCCGTAAGTCTGAAGTTGAATGCATACCAGATAGTTAGAAGTGATGATCTTGGTTTGGCTTTCTTACATGTTTAGGTTCTCAGCTGGAATGAATTCACTAACTGTATTCAGAACCACATGGTTTCTTGTTCTCCAGCAGGCTACCTTTTGCTTGTCACATAATGTGGCAGGATTCCAAGAAAATGAACAGAAGTGGTTTACGCTAACCATAGGCACAGATTACTACCATCAAATACTATTGCTCAAAGCAAGTGCTTAAGGAATAGAAGATAGAGAATTCTTCTTAATGAAAGGAGTTCATTAGTCAACTCACATGGCAAAGAGCTGTAGAACAGGGAATTGGATAATTTAATTAATTTTTTTAAGTAATATTCCCAATTTATCATTATAGCTTATGCATTCGTGAGTGGGATGGGTGTCAGCTGATGTAAGCTGGGCTTAGGTGATTTTTGGCTCTTCTTGCTCATGCATATGAGGGTCAGCTAAGAGCTCTTCTCTATGTATTTCTCATCCTCCTTTTGAGACCAGTGGGCTACCTTAGACATATCCTTTCTTTATTTATCTTCCTTTTAATTAAAATATATATTTTAGAGCAATTTAAGATTCATAACAAAAGTCAGGGGAAGGTACAGAGATTTCTCATATACCCCCTACTACTGCATATGTATAGGATGCCCCCTTATCAATATCTCCCACCAGGGTGGCACATTTGTTAAAATTGATGAACATATATGGACATATGATAATCACCCAAATTCCATAGTTTACATTATGGTTCACTCTTGGTGTGTTATAGTCCATGGATTTTGACAAATGTATAATAACATGTATCCATCATTATGGTATCATACAGAGTATTTTTACTGCTCTCAAAATCCTCTGAGCTGTGTCTATTCATCATTTCCCCTGCTCAGGCATATTTTTTTAATGGTGATGACAGAAGCACAAGTGAAGATGTGCAAAGCATCTAGATGGCCTTCGTTGGTTGTGGAGAAACTGGGACATAGTTTTTGACAACAATCCCTATGCATTAAGCTGACTTTCATCTTTCCCTGATCTTAGATTCATGAATCAATACACTACTTGAGCTTTGTTGCTTCACTCTCCTCCACTCCAACACTGAAGCTGTGCTAAAGACAGTGGGATGATACCTGATAGTCTACTAGTCACAATGTCTCCAGTTCCATCTCACATAGAAGATGCGGAAACCAAGAAACACAAACCAAGTAACTTATGTGAGAATCTCTTGACTGACATGTAGCCCTGATTCCCAATTAGATTCCTGGAAGAAATTTATACAGCATGACTTCTTTTAATATAAAATGCATAAGTATTTTTGCCAAGAAGAGAAATTGATTACTTTAGAAATGAAATTATTGATTCTTTTTCTGAGATGTCAGAGATTGATAACTGAGTTTATGACAAGTTTTATAAACCTGGTATTAGATTTTCTAGATGGAAAAGCATATTTTAATATGTTTGCATTGGTCGTATTTGACAGCATTAAAACTTCCTTTTACAATGCTTTGTCAGAGATGAACAGAATCTTTTGAAAAATTTGGAGGACTTTTTTTTTTACTCCATTCTCAAGTAGTTTAGATATATGAAAATAATATTTTTGTTTGTTTATGTGGATCTCTGTATGGTCAGTTGGGCTGCAGAAAAGCAGAAGTACTTTATTTTATCCACTATGATCCACTCAGTCTTGTTTCCAAACAAAATAGAATTAATCTTCTTCAATTTTGTTACCCTTTCTTAAGAGATTATTTTTGAGCCCTGATCTACTCTTAGATTCTTTATGCCCAAGAAAGTGATTATACCAACTAAGACAATAACTAAGGCAATATTTCTTTATCATGCTTTCATGTGTTCATTCCTTCCTTCCTCCTGTGGTGTGTTTTTAAAGACGAGTAGGATAAAAGATGAATATTAGAATCAGGAATAGAAGATGTTGGGAAGAAGTAGCCGCAGGCCAAAGTGTGGTTGTGGCCAAGAAATTGTAAAATATTTTATTCTGTTCTGAGTTACTCTGTCTCTCAATGTTGTGAAGATGATCTAGTGAGTAATATGGTAGTCAACAAGGCAAGAACTTTAAATTCTTCTAAAGAGCTCGGCCATTGACATGATGTATCAACTTACACAGACAAATTAACCTTTCTCTATCCAAGTTTCTCCACCTGTGAAATGGAGACTAGAACATTTGTCACTAAGGTCACCAAAAGCTTTCACAGATTAATGAGATATTCTCAGTATCTTTTGAGATTCTTAGGGAAAGAAAGCTAAAGCAGCAGAAAAAATTTAAGGATATACCTTTCTAGCAAATAGAATTTTCTTATATATAATTTAAGAGATTTGTTTCACAAATCCTAAATATTTTAAATTATATATCTTACATAAATATGTACTATAATTGTTGGTTACAAGTGTTTATTTCAAATTAAGCTGAGTAAATATGAAAAATTCAATAAAAACATATAGAAAATTCACCAAGTTATAGCCAAGCAAATTTTCAAGAAGTTTTGACAATTCATGACTAATTTTAAACATAGGTGTGAGACTCATTGAGATACCTCACGTTAAGTGACTACCATGTCTAGCACATTAGTACAAACCCAATAAATGTCAGAAATACTGCCTTTATTGTTAATTTTCACTATATTTACAAAAATTCAGGCCCCCTAAATTTTACTAGGGTTTCTGTGGAAATTTTTTCAAAACAAACCTTCTGTTTTTACATTATATACTTACCAGGTAGTTAACTCATATCGCTTTGAGTCATTTCATGAAATTTTGCTAAGCACTTGCTATTTAAATGAAAAATAGCTTAAGTTTTGTCAGTGGAACTGAACTCTATGGGATTAATAGAAATAAGTAACATTTACTTAATAATCATTATTACAATGACAGCTTTCATGGATGGTCCAAAAAGTTATCTGTGATGAATAGAGTCTTACCTAAATGCCTGTGAAGAAACAAATTTCTCTACTTGTAGAACGTATAAAATCAGTCCCAAAAGTATAGCATCAGATGCAGGAATTTTTTTAAGTGGCCTGGAAAATTATGAAAAAAAGTTCTTATTTTTGGGGCCTTACATATATAATTCATAACCATAGGGCAAGCGTAGCTTAATTATATATTCTGATATTCAACCTCACAGTGAATTATATGATCATCTCTTTCCCTAAACTTGACACATTTCTTTTTTTCTCCCAGAGTTTATAGGTTTATGAAGGCATTTTCTCCTAAAATTAAACTAAAATCCATTCTTTTTGTTTGATTCTTTCGTGTGAGAACACTGCTTAATAGTTATTTGGACAGCTTCCTCTCCAGTTCATATACAATTATAAAGAGAAGATTATTTTTTAAATATTTAAACCAATATTTGCTCTTTCTGAAGTTTAGATTATTGACCATATTAGTTCTCCTACAATCTGTTAGTTCATAGAAGGATTCCATCAAGAAAATGAATCTCGTGCTTAACTCTATTTAACTTACCTCAATTCTTATTCAAATGATATCCTTATTGAGTGAGGGATTTATGCTTTGGCAGGAATACTGAGTATAATAGCTTCATAATTTCTAAAAAAAATTCTGTGAAGTCATATGGTCACTTATTCATGACCACATAACCCTGCAATTACCAAATTGGATAGTCATACTTTTATTTATCCCCTGCTTAGCTTATGGGCAAGAATTATTTGCACTGGGCCTCTTCGTTGTATTACCAGTTTCATCAGCCAAACAAGCGGTTGATTCCTTTTCAGGGTACTTTTATTTTTGAAACCATTTTTATGACTTCCTGAAGTTGCCGGAAATGCAGCAGGCTAACAAAGCCTCATTGCAGTGCAGATGTTGAGTAGTTTGCTAGACTCAATCACTCTATGACAGACTGTTTTGCCAGTTTCTAAGCATGTGAACTGAATTCTATGCCTCAACAAATGTAAAACTTATATGCTATGAAACTTTAAAGGAATTCGAGATTAGTTAAAATCTTTAATGTTAAATATGCTATGACTATGGTCTATTGCCTAGGGAAACTGGAGAGGTAAATGCTAAATACAAATATAAACTAACTCCATGTAGCATATTATAAATTTAAAGGTAAGGGAACATATGAGAGCTAACTATTTTATTCTTAGTTTGTAATACTTGCCTTTGAAATTTGATAAAGTCGAGAAGACCTTTTTTTGTTGACTCAAGAAAACTATAATGCTGAATTTTCAATTTACTTTCTTTTCATCATTGGGACTTTTATCATAAAGAGTGCATCAACACTCAAACACATACTCAACATATCTATACAATATATGAGACATCTCAACACTACTTCAACCTTTCTATATAACATAGATCTCAACCCTTATATGTTACTGAGCTTATCAAAATAGAGCATGTTCATTTCTGTATTTTACGTGCTTTTGATTCATGAATTTAATTAAAATTATTGATTCAATAGTATTGGTTGAAGCCTAGAAAGACATGAAAATATGCAATTATTCATGGTAGAATAACTTCCATGATAATAAATGCATGTAACATTTCTTTTTTTGGAGGAAGATTAGCACGGAGCTGATATCTGCCGCCTATCCTCTTTTTGTTGAGGATGACTGGCCCTGAGCTAACATCCATGCCCATCTTTCTCTGCTTTATATGTGGGACACCTGCCACAGCACGGCTTGACAAGTGGTGCATAGGTCTGCACCCTGGATCCGAACTGGCAAACCCCGGACTGCAGAAACAGAACATGTGAACTTAACCACTGCACCACCGGGCTAGCCCCTACATATAACACTTCTTAAGACCCTACTAAGAAATAAAATATAATTCCAAAATTACCTTAGAAGTAGTTGACTGTATGTAATTAGAAAAAAATGAGTTTAAGTATCTGATTATAACTTAGAAGAATGAATTTAATGTGTCTTTGTTAATCATTATAGAAGTGCCTTAATATTTAAGATCTACTTGATATAACATTAATATTTGTCTTTCTAAATGTGATGTAAACTTTTCTAATATGATTAAACATATTCATCATAACAGGCAAACAATAATGGGCTGATGATAGTAACCTCTGACACCAATAGGATTACTAAAAAAATTGGCCACCTAACAAGAAATTACTAATGTGATCTGATTGGATTTCTTTCTTTTTCTCTTGTTGCTTTCATATTTTTTTTTCTTTACTCAAGGGAGTATAATAGATGCCGCCAAGAATATCAGTTATAACTCAAAGTATAACACTTACTTTGTGATTTAACGTTCAGTCCATTTAAGCAGATAATTTTTCATAGAAATAGCCATCCTTTAATTTTTTAATTTGTCAACAGAATTTTATTCATTTCTGCCCACAGAATATGCTTAGAAATGATCAACTACTGATTTCCTCTCTATTTATCACATTAGCTTTCTTAGTTGATAAATGGTTTAACTGCTGTGGCATTATTTATTCAAAGGATTTGACACTGTTTATTATGTACATAAATTAGTTTATTCGTGTAGAGATTTCAATATAGTCTTAAAATTCTGGGAAATTAAAGTACATTTAAGAGTAACTTGGAACACAATATAGAACTGAGGCACAGTGGAAAAATCATTAATGTTGATTGTAAAAAAATCTATAGATGACCCCAGTGTCTAGTTAAGATAAGAAATGCACAAATGAACATCAATTAAAATTATGTGGGTAAGATTTTTGTTTATTTGGTGTGTGTATATATGTCCAAGAATGTTTAAGAATATACGTTGCCAATGTCATTATCTAGTGCCTAGATCCTTATATAATAATGGGAATTGTATGTAGGAGTCAAGCACAACTTCAGATCTAACATGTTTCATTCAAATATCGGTCTATCATTTCTTCTCCTAGTCAGTTTCTTCCTTCTGCCAGCCTTTCAGAGAAGTCCCATCCACAAAGCCAATCTTCCCTTGCTACAGTGCTACGTTGTTGTGCTACATACTCCATGTACATCACGCCTTTCAGCTCATCAAAAAACAAGAGTATACATACACTGTACAGAAATGTATATCATTATTCACATTCATATCCTTGTCTTTCTTATCTCACAATAAAGCAGAACAACCTAGAACATTACATCTTCAAATTCAGACTGCATGCATAATCTTTGCTTCCTCCCAGATCTCATTTCTATAAGTATTAAGAGAGGTACAAAAACACTGGGTCTTATGCTATAGGGAAAACATTTAAAACTTCTAAACTGTGTGTTGTATTACACAGTGTAGTCACACTGTTTTTTTTTTTCTGCTATACTCAAAACAACATGCTTAAATTCACAAGCTAAAATCAAATCTATAAAATTGATACCCAAGAATAATGTCACATTTACTTATTTCAGCATCTTCTCAAAATCTCTCTTGGCCACACCACCAACACAGCAACGACAAAATAAACCTAGAACATATATTGAGGCAGCTATTTAAGGTGTAAGTATCAGGACCTCTGCTTTGCCTTGACGTCATGACATGCTGAGCATTTGGCATCCTAGGAACCACATTATACATTAGATCCCTCTAATATACTGTTGAGATGATTTGAGAAAATTATCCTCTTAGAATGTCATTTTCCTCATCTGTTAAAAAAAGGAATAGGGGCTGGCCTGGTGGTGCAGTGGTTAAGTTTGCATGCTCCTCTTCAGTGGCCTGGGGTTCATGGGCCTGGATTCCAGGCGCGAACCTACACACCACTCATCAAGCCATGTTGTGGTGGCATCCCACATACAAAATAGAGGAAGATTGACACAGCTGTTAGCTCAGGGACAATTTTCCTCCAGCAAAAAGAGGAAGATTGACAACAGATGTTAGCTCAGGGCCAATCTTCCTCATCAAAAAAAAAAGAGGGAGAGAGAGAGAGAGAGGAATAATGTAATTTATATTCTATTTCTCCAGCAGAGTGCTTGAAATTTTCAATTACAGAAAGATTTTCTGATCTCATTAGATACTAAAGAGTCATTTATTCTTATGGGTGATTTCTTATTAATCTAAAAAATAAAAATGCATATTCTGCCTATTCATAAGTCCAAAATTGTAACAAAAATTCATTTGAATTTCATCTCTGCAATCACAGAATCTGACTGCGCTCTATTTGCCATTCTCTTAATATTACACATGACAAAATAACATGGTGGTTCATTCTAAAGATCTTATTTCTCTGTATCATTAAACAGTCTGGAAATTTAGAATTATATCTATAAAAAATATTCCCATACACATAACTTCATAATATGTTGGAAAGTTATTGGATCTGGTGGGAGGAATAGAGCTTCGCCATTTTGACATTGTTTGAATCATTTAACTTTTCTTAACCTCCGTTCCTTTCTAAAATATTGAGATGACATTGACTTAATATTTTGCACATAATAGTTGTAAGGCAAACATAGGATATGGCATAGTTTTGAACAGGACATATTGATTATTTATAGCCTTCTGTACATAATGAAGGAGAAATTTATTTTACAACCCTTGAAATAATTATCATATAATTTATTTTAATATATGACTTATTCAAAATATTTTAAAATATTTCAATTCCCCAACCAACATTGTACTTTGTTTTGATTTTTGAATTTTATCATCTGCAATTAGATAAGAAAATTTACTTAGCCAATCCCTTGGGTAGTATAGTAAAGTATAGTATAGTCCTATAATATGGATCTTTTTCTTTCCTTATTTTCCATACCCAAATGCTTTCTACTACAATTCTATTATTATGTTCTTATATTTTCTAGAAAATATGTACAATCATAAAAAGTCTATTTTCTTTCACATTACTCTTCTGTTATAGTTTTCTGCATTAAAGACATGAATACAATTCTATTATTTATGATCTAAGAAGTAATATATTCCATGTCCCATATTTTGCATTTTATTAAAATTAACATCTGAATGCACATTAATTGTTCTGTACCTGCTTCTTTTCTATTGCCACGAAATTTATAAAGGTTCTCCTTTACTATTTTATTTCAATGGCATTCTTGTCATACATATTATCTGTTGCTGTAGTTTTATTCGAGTGTTACTCCTATAATTCATTACTTAGCAGAAAATGACATTGAGAATGTTAACTATGTCATAACAAGCCTTTCAAATAAGGTGCACTCTATCTATCTTAGGCATCAGTTATTTTATAAGGAGATTTATATTACATAGAATAAGTAACTAAATATATGTAATATTAAGTATGTATATATATATATATATATGTATATTCCACTCCATATATTTCACTGAGAGAGAAAAAGAGAAAAAGAGGAGACTTTTAATGTTTAATCAGCCTACCCATGTTGCTGTTTCCCTTTATAACACTATATTAGTATTTCCCTTTGAATTTCTTATTCTCATTAAACGAATGCTTGTATTAAATGAAACTGCTTTGCTTAACTCTAGATAATAACTATCAAAGCTTTTAATAAAACTATTTTTCTTTATCTTTGTGTTAAACTTTCACTTTTACTTGCATAGTTACTAATGCAAACGGAGAAAAAAAATGTGAATTCACTTTATAAAAAGAGAAAACTTGAAATATTTATTAACATATTTAGTTTAGTTAAACTTTCAGCAATGACATCTGGACTGTCCACCAAGCTGCAATGAAATATATAATATAAAATATAAATTTATAATAATATAAAATTAAATGTCAATATAAATTGTCAGGAAATAAACATGCATTACGATTAAACTTTCAAATAATTCAAACTGAAGTTATTATTAGTATATATACGTTGCTCAATGTATCTCTTTCCAAAGTATCAGCTAGCTTTTGCTGTATAACAAACCACCCTAAAACTTCTTGATTAAAACAAGAAACACATTATATCTCACTCTTCTGTGGATTCTCTAGTTGATTCATCTGGTTGGGGCTGGATTAGCTGCAGCTCTCTGGTCGGGGATAGACTAATTCACATATCTCAGACCCCAACTGTGATGGCAAGGCCTCTCTACTCATGGGCTCTTATTCTCTCTAAGATAAATCAAGACTTGTTGACATTGTGGCAGAAGTGGTCCAAGAAGCAAGAGAGGACAAACTCAATGCATAAGCAGTTTCAAACCTCTGCTTGTGTGAACTTTGGTTCCATTGGCTAAAGTGAGCCATATAGCCAAGCCCAGAGGTCTTGTGGCCATGGATATAGGGAGGAGTAAACTATTGGGGGTCAATACTGAAAAAACCTAGCACATGTAATAATAGGCAAAATTAAAACCTAAAGTGAAATTATCTACATTTGTTATTTTAATTTGGTCACACTGTTTGTAATATCTTGATTTCTTTACATTCATACCTCTCTCTAGATCTCCCTATCAGGAACTTTCAGGCTACTTCTGGAAAAATGACAGAATCTTTCCTAATAGTTACATAAAATAAGTGACTTTAACAAATGTAGTCACTTGCCATTTTTGTTAAATTCCGTTGCAGTATGGTTGCAGGGATCTAATTTGTTTGCCAGAATTAAAGTATCAATTTCCCATTTCAATTTTATACTTTATAATAAATCACCCTGCGTCAACTTATAACTTGTCTTCATTCTTCAAATTATGAACTTAAATCATATCCATCCGAATACAAAGCACACGTAGGTAAATATTTAAATCGAGGTTATACATAACAATTATAATTATAGCAATATAATTTTGTTTTGCTCTTAACAACAATGTACCAGGAAAACAATAAAAAAATGAAGAGAGTTTGCAACAGTGAGAGTAGCTTAATTGATACAATTAAGCTACTTTCAGTATCTTGCTTCAATATTCCCTTTGGTTGTGGGTGTTGTTTAAGAAATGGATAATTAATCCAATGAAGGGTCAAGGGTCACATTACTTAATTTATGAGAGCTCAGTCACCCCAACATACATGATTAAACTCCACTAAGAAAATACCATTTCATTGCAGTATGAAGGTAAAAGTATAAATTATTGATAAACCAGTAGCATATTGTAGCCAATTTTTATTTTGTCTACATTTTAAATTAATTCTATTGCTTCAATTCTAATAGAACACTTAAAAAAGATAAAGCCATTACTATAGATCTACTAGAATTACTCTTATGATTAATTATTGTACTTTAACATCAGAATATTGGGACTTTTTGAAGTATTACAATAGTGCAATAGTAGTGCGATAACGGCCTGATGATGTATTGCCATAATATATCATCAAAGCGATTCTATCAAAGAATTAAGGAGAATGATGGTATTTATAAGACTTTTGGGTAAAAAAATATAACTTTGTGAACTATATGCAATGAAGAGAAAGAAATAAAAAAGTAAGAAAAATGCACATAAATTATGCACAGATCCGAAAGGTATGACATAATAAATCATAAGGGGAGAAGGATATTTAGAGGAATAAACATAAGAGAAAAAAGTAAATACTTTTCGCTGCGTCTCAGGGCGGGAAAGCCTGTGCGCTGGTCATCAGTGCTATCCCTCCCAGCTGCAGGTTGCCGCGCCGGGGTGGAGTTCTTGTCCACACCGTATCCCTGTCTCTCCCACCCGTTCCGACATGGTCCCTCTATGTGCAGAAGCTGTTCAATAAGCCCTCCGTTCTTCTTCAGGGGTTGTTCTGTGTGTAGGTGTAGATTCCGTGTGTTGTGGGAGGAGGTGAGTTCAGGGTCTTGCCAGACCGTTATCTTTGACTCCCTATTCCCCAAAAGAAAACACTTTTGCTCAATAGTTTTTCCCATATTATTAAATTTTGGCAGAAATCTTTGCACAACATGAGAAAAATGTATTTGTATGTGTGTATATTTATTTTGAGATAAGATTTTGTAGATTGTGTATATATCTACCTAATGATTCAGATCTTGACATTAATAATGTTTACAAGAAGTATAAAACTGACTTTAATTCTCTTCATATATTTTTTGTCCTATTATTTAGCAGTAGCATTATAACTTAGAAATTGATGTGTATTACTACTACATTTATTCCATTGTTATCATTAATGTTTATGTAGTTCTAATTTTATGTCATCTTATTTTTAAAAATGTACTCATTTTTCTGGGTGCAATTAAAATAAGGTAAAATATTTGTATTATGATATAGGAGATCCCGTAATTGCTAATTACTTATTTTACAGCAGAGTATTAAAATGAGAAAATGTGAACTGTCTGCTTTGATGTGAAATGTTTATGTTAATAAATTATTCATAATCATGAATACTTTTTGACAAAGGCTTTCTAGCTCCTGTGTGACAGATCTCTAAATCAATCTTGTTAACGCATCCTTGGAGGAAGGTCACTGAGATCACAATCCTTCAATCTAGGCAAATAATATACGCAAAGTATTTCTAATCTATTGCCAGCAGCTTTAGAAGTACAACGAGAGATAATGTGAAAAGTTCAGCTAAGAATTCATTGTCAGTGATGTCCTCATTCTTTAGTGGATATCCCAATTCACAAATAAGTTACTTTTGTTTGATTAATGAAAATGTGCTTATTGCCTGACTCTAATAAGAGTCAGTGAAAATTTGTATAAATATTAATGACTATATATAGACTAATCAATGGAAACAGTCCAACATCATCATCTATCTCAACCGTATAAGCAAAATACGAAGTGTCACTTTGATTAATGTTCATGTAACTCTTAAAATGAGAGGTCATATAAGCTAATTATTGTTATTTAATATTTAATATTATTAATTATTTATAATTTATTTATATTTTTGAAATGGAATACATCTTACTACTAACACATCATACAACTACTTCGTATGTTTATTTTAATAAACTAAATGGTATTTCATGACAATCACCCTCAGTAAATTCAGGAAAAGTCAGTTGTGTATATTGTTTTGATGTAATTTATCTTATGCTACAAAGTTTCTGCTTTTCTCTCAAATGTTCTATTGATTTCTCCTAAAGTCTTTCAGAAAAAAAATCTGAGAATGTTATATACATTTAAAACAGGACAAATAAACATCAGGAAATAATTTCTAAAAAAAAATTATATTTGAGCTGAAAAGAAAAGGAAAAATATATAAGTGGGAAACTTCCTCTTGCAACCTATAAGCATATAGAGTTCAACCACAGTGAGTAGTTACTGAACAAAAGTCATTGTAAGTCACTGTCATAGCAATGCAATGTTTTCCCAGCACAATGTGAAAGATGGAGATTTCAAAATACTTCAAATAATAGATTTTCCTTTTTCTTCCTGTGTCCCCAGCATTTCTGTTTACTGGTGTCCTCTTACCAGTATTGCAAGCATGCCACTTCTTAAAACAAGTGAAACAAAATCTATAAAGCAAAAGAAAACAGTGAAGGAATTCTTTAGCATAGGTTCTGTCTCACTGCTATCTTATCCTTCTCCTCTGTTTTAAGGTCCTCTGCACTTTTCTACATTTTCCCATTTGTTTATCACTCTCGTACATATGATTCAACTGTGTTCCCAAGTCTGCAATAATCTGCCTGTTGCTAAGCACTAGACACAGAATTAATGCTTATCTCGCTTGACCTCTCAGCAGCATTTGTCCGAGTTCTTCCATGTCAAAATAATGTTCTTTTCCTCCTATACCTCTGGTTTACCTCCATTTTTCAGACTACTGTTTTGTGCCCAATTTTAAAATATTTATTCATCAGAGCTCCATCCTAGGCTTTCTTCTCTTTTTAGTGCATATATGCTCACTATTGGGCAATTCTCTCTCAAGACATTCCTGCTGGATCTCATACATGACGCCCAAAAGGAAGGGTAATCTGGTCAACATTGACAGCTGAGCTTAGAGCCCTCAGCTAACATTAAATGTAGCCATAAGGATGAACCATCTTAGACATCTAGTCCTGTAGAACCTTCAGATGAGTGCATTTCTATCTGGCATCAAATTGCAACCTCATGAAAAACTCCAAGCAAGAATCACACAGTTAACACACAGAACTCACTGATTTGAGGGTTTGGTTTTTATACGCTGATATATAATCACAACTATCACTAAGAAAACGTTAGCATGGCCCCCTACCAATACCAACCATAGGTTTTATTATATATTGGAGAATTAGAAAGCTGATGGTATTGAAGCTGTTTGCCGAATATTATTTATATAAACTAATTTTATTTTTAGCGGAAAAGTCAAAAGGATTAGTTAGTTCCTAATAATATAAGAGTGATAAAAATGTGGGTGCTTCTTTCAAGCACTTACTATATGGCAGATAATTTTATTTATTTATTTATTTTTATTGAGGTAACATTGGTTTATAACATTATATAAATTTCAGGTATACGTTGTTATATTTTGATTTCTGCATAGACTACATCACGTTCACCACCCAAAGACTAATTACTGTCCATCACTGTATGTGTGCACTATTACCCCTTTCGCCCCCTCGCCCTGGTAACCACCAATCTAATCGCTGTATCTGTGTGTTTGTTTGTTGTTGTTTTTATCTTCCACTTATGAGTGAAATCATATGAGATTTGACTTTCTCCATCTGACTTACTTCGCTTAACATAATACCCTCAAGATCCATCTATGTTGTCACAAATGGCAAGATTTCATCTTTTTTATAGCTAAGTAGTATTCCATCGTGCATGTATACCACATCTTCTTTATCCATTCATCCTTTGATGGGCACTTAGGTTGTTTCCAAGTCTTGGCTATTTTGAGTAATACTGCGATGAACATAAGGGTGCAAATATCTTTTCACAGTCGTGTTTTCATGTTCTTTGGATAAATACTCAGAAATGGAATAACTGGATCATATGGTAGTTTTATTTTTAATTTTTTGAGGAATCTCCATATGGTTTTCCATAGTGGCTGCACCAGTTTACATTCCCACCAGCAGTGTATGAGGGTTCCCTTTTCTCCATACCATCTCCAACTCTTGTTTCCTGTCTTATTAATTATAGCCATTCTGAGGGAAATGAGGTGATAGTGTAGTTTCGATTTGCATTTCCCTAATAATTAGTGACGTTGAACATATTTTCATGTGCCTGTTGCTCATCTGTATATATTCTTTAGGAAAATGCCTGTTCAGCTCCTTTGCCCATTTTTTAATTGGGTGATTTGTTTTTTGTTGTTTAGTTGTATGAGTTCTCTATATATTTTGGATATTAACGCCTTATCAGATTTATGACTTGTAAATATCTTCTTCCAATTATTAGGTTGCCTTTTTGTTTTGATGATGGTTTCCTTTGCTATGCAGAAACTTTTTAGTTTGGTGTTGTCCAATTTGTTTATTTTTTTCTTTTGTTTCCCTTGCCTGGTGAAGCATAGTACTCAAAAAGATACTCCTAAAACCAACATTGAAGAGTGTACTGCCTGTATTTTCTTCTAGAAGTTTTATAGTTTCTGGTCTTACAGTAAAGTCTTTAATCTATTTTGAGTTAGATTTTGTGTATGGTGTAGGATAATGGGCTACTTCCATTCTTTTGCGTGTGGCTGTCTGGTTTTCCCAACACCATTTACTGAAGAGATTTTCCTTTCTCCATTGTATGTTCTTGGCTCCCTTGTCAAAAATTAGTTGTCCATAGATGTGTGGGTTTATTTCTGGGCTCTCGATTCTGTTCCATTGATCTGTCTTTCTGTTTTTGTGCCAGTACCAGTAAGTGCTTCCAAGCGCTTATTATGTGACAGATAATTACTTTCTAAATAATTTAAAATGTATTTCAGTTATCAGAACTTGATCCTATCCTATCACTGTTACTGAATGGATGACTTTTTATAGTTTCTTCATTCATTTCTAAGCTCTTTTAACTACAATCATGGCAGTGATTCAGCTACAATCTAGATATATCATGAATAGAAAAGGTATTTTGGGGTAATAGAGATAAAAGTAACTGTAAAAATGCCAGTTATTATGTGTTATTTTACTTTTGAGTAAATAAATCTGTCTTCTATCTTAATATACTTGGGAAATCATAAATTGATAATGAAAAGCATAATGTCTGACAAACATTCTCATATCTCTTTTTTTTTCCGTTTTTTTTGGGGGGGGAGGCAGATTAGCCCTGAGCTCACATCTGCCGCCAATACTCCTCTTTTTACTGAAGAAGACTGGCCCTAAGCTAATATCCATGCCCATCTTCCTCTACTTTATATGTGGGATGCCTGCCGCATCATGGCTTGCTAAGTGCATAGTTCTGCACCTGGTATCCAAAATCTGTGAACGCCAGGCCATCAAAGTGGAACGTGTGAACTTAACCGCTATGCCACTGGGCTGGCCCCTCTCATATCTCTCTCTAAGCTTATTTACTGAAAATAACATTGCTTAAGAATTTTCACAGCTCCTTGAGGAACCTCCAGCAGTTAATTTTATTTTTTAACCCTTAAAACTGTCTTTGTAAGGCTACAAAAGGAGTTCTACATTGTCTTTTTCTAGGTGGATACATTAAGCAATAAAACCAAAAAAGGAGTATATATGGTAGATTTATTCTTTTCTGTTCTCTTTATCTCATTTCCCCAATCACTTCATGAGCCTGTATCGGGTCTCATGTGATGCATGAGTAACAATTCTGGAAGCCTGCTCATAAGGTAGATTTTACATTGAATGGCAGCTCAGCTCTCCTCCCGACTTTTACTGTCTTATTCTAATAAACGCTATTGCTGGGAACACCAGGCCAGAAAGATATTGATGTTGAAATTATATAATCCCAGTATCAGAGCAAAGTAGACAATTTTATTTGATCACATTTTAAGTTGATGTTCTCAGAGAATCAAAGAGAAAGTAGTACATAATTTGTTACATTGTATTTATTATTCAAGCATTTTTCTCCCGAGACATTGGTTACATTCTTCATGCTAGAATTATTTTGAAAGACAGTGAATGATCTGGAGGATGCTTTCCTTAAGATTATTTTAATGTGCATCTGTGTGTGTGTGTGTGCATATAAATACAATCCCTTAAGTCATGTGATGTCTCTTTTTAACACGTACTTGATAGCAACAAAAAATCAAGTGTGTAAGTGGTGATTGAGTTAAAAGGGCATCTGTATACATTCTATTGTTATGAATCCTTCTTTAGTTACTAGGAGATACTTATAGTGATGGAACAATTCTCTTTTTGACTGTGGTGGTGGATATACAAACCTACACATAGGAAAAAATATGTGGAACTAAATACAGCCACACACAAATCAGTACAAGTAAGACTGGGGAAATCTGAATAAGATCATCATATTGGAGAAATGTCAAATCCTGGTGGGATATTGTATTATACTGTTGCAAGAAGTTACCACTGGGGGTAATTGAGTAGGGAGCACATAAGATCTCCCTGTATTATTTTTTACAACTACATGTGAATTTACAATTATCTCCATAAAATATTCAATTAAAAAGGAGTTACTTTCTGTTCATAAATTCTCCTTAATTTACATTGAAGTGAAAAATGACTTGTGAATTGAAACAATTCTTAATCTGCTACTGCTCAGGTGCTGTCATCGGAGCTTACCATATTTATAACATTGTTTCAT
This sequence comes from Equus przewalskii, assembly GCF_037783145.1. Classification (NCBI taxonomy): domain Eukaryota; kingdom Metazoa; phylum Chordata; class Mammalia; order Perissodactyla; family Equidae; genus Equus; species Equus przewalskii. Next base: position 57,217,950 of record NC_091838.1, read on the forward strand.
TTTTATGAAGTTACAATAAATCCTGCTTAGGCAACGTTTCTCATAAAATCATTTCTTCCTTCTGCTATTTCACAAACATTTATAAATTGACTACTAAGTGCCAGGCAATGTGGTAGGCTAACCCAATGTGGTGTACCTAGAAAAACAAAACACATTCCATGTCATGAGGGGCTTACAGTCTAGACTTGGAATGCTTAAAATATAGGAGCATTTATTAAACGTGTATGAAAGGAGAGAGGATAATTTGCTTCAAATAATAGAAAAAGTTTTCACAAATGATATAAAAACATAAAGTGCAAGGGATGAAAAACAGTTAAATGGTTGTGGGAAGAGGTTGTTTAAAAGTATGCCTGTGATCTGTTTTCTTCTGTTATCAGGGACTCCTAAAAAAGAAAGGAGTATATTACCAGGCCAAATACCGTTGCAAACATGGTGATTTGACAGTCTTACAGGCAAAATCATTAATGATATTTATTAGAAGGAAAGCCCTATGTACAGAATACTCTTACAAGGGTGCACCCTAGTCTGACTACGGAACTCATTATAAATAAATCTGCAATTTATATATTCATAGGGCAGGGATCATTAAGAAACATGAAAAACATGTAATTAATTGGGTATAAGAAGATATTCCATTAAAAATTCTCTCTTTGTGTAGGTGAAAAGTTCATGCATCCCTTAGATCTTCTTATGTTAACTCTGAACCTCAGAGCGCTTAGAAGTAGAGTCAAGACACAAAAGTGACAGGGCTTTGTACAGGCAGAAATCAGATAAAAGTACAAATGGAAGATAATGTTGAGTTTCTGCTTTGAAATCTCTGGCTGTGCCACTAAGTGAACCTGAGAATATAATAGCTGGAATGATCAGGAAGAACATAATGAGCTCAAGTTCTGGATATGCTAAGTTTGGGGCTTTGTCACATACAGTAATTTTCATTTATTCAAATAGCCACCTGGTTGTATGCTATTCCCTCTGGATTGAGTGTATACCCACTTGTTGACATGTTCAAACCATATGTACACTACTAGTCCAGTGCAAAATTCATAAAATATTTTCTGTCTCTGTTTAGTTGAAAGTACTTTCTCAAATGTTCTGCCAGAACACATAATCTGATTATCTTTTTCTTTTTTCACTTATAACATTCTTTTAGGAATCTGCTTTATAAACTATCTTCTTTTCTAGGTGTTATATATTTTTAAGGATGCAACGTTCATGATTTTTTTTGGTAAAGAATAGTATCCATATACTTCTATTGTGATAAGATACACCTAAAATTAAACATTTAACCATTGAAAGTGTACAATTCTGTAGCATTTAGTATATTCACAATGTTGTATAATTACTGCCTTTTTCTAATTCCAGAACATTTTAATCACCCAAAATGAAACTCTGTTGTGTTGAGTATATTTTCACGTGCCTGTTGCCCGTTCATTTATATTCTTTGGAGAAAGGACTCCTTTGCTTATTTTTTAATTGGAAAGTTTGTCTTTTGTTGTTGAATTGTATGAGTTCTATGTATATTCTAGATACTACACCCTTGTCAGATATATGATTTACAAATATTTTCTCTCATTTGTAGGTTGTTTTTTATACTCTGTTGACGATGTCATTTGATGGATGTAAGTTTTTAATTTTTATGATGTTCAATTTATGTATTTTTGTTGTTCCCTGTGTTTTTGGTATCATATCTAAGAAACGATTGCCAAATCCAAAGTCATGAAGATTTATCCCTATGTTTTATTCTAGAAGTTTTATACTTCTAATTCTTACATTTAAGCCTTGATCTCTTTTGAGTTCAGTTTTGTATATGATGTGAGGGAAAGTGCCACTTCATTCTTCTGTGTGGAGATATCCAGGTGTCCTAGCACCATTTGTTGGAGAGACTGTTCTCTCCGCCACAGAATGGTGGTAGTATCATCGTAGGAAGCCAACTGATCATAAATCTATGGGTTTACTTCTAGATTCTCAATTATATTCCATTAATCTAATTATGTCTATCTTCATGCCAGTACCACACTGTCTTGATTACTGAAGTTTTATAGTAAGTCTTGGAATTGGAATGTGTGGGCCTTCCAACTTTGTTCTTTTTTCAGGGGTGTTTTTGCTATTCAGGGTCACTTGCAGTTTCATATGAATTTCAGTATCAGTTTTCCATTTCTGCAAAAAAAAGCCACTGGGATTTTGATAGGGATTACAAAGAATTTGTAGATTGCTCTGGGAAGTACTGCGATCTTAACATCTTTGACTGCACTTATCTTTCCATTTATTTAGGACTTTACTAAATAGTTTAGTTACTTTCAGCAGTATTTTGTAGTTTTCAGTGCACATCTTGCATGTCCTTGATTGCATTTATTGCTACATATTTTATTCTTATTGCAGTTACCTTAAATGAAATTGTTTTCTTAATTTTCTTTCCGGATTGTTTATTGTGAGGGCATAGAAATACAATTCATTTTTGTATACTGATCTTATATCCTACAAACTTGCTGAATTAATTTACTAACTAATATTTTTGTAGATATTTTTAGGATTTTATATCTATCTATCTACATTTTCTTTATCCATTCATCCATCAACAGACATTGGGTTGTTTGGTTATTTCCATACCTTAGCTGTGTGAATAATGCTCCAATAAACATGGGAGTGCAGATATCTCTTTGAGATCCAGGCCTGCATAAAAAGAGAGAAGAATGAAAAATCTGAGGTGGGGGTGCAGGGCAGAATTGTGTCTGGTGGCTGTGTAAGGGGGCCAGAAGTATCATTTCTCTTATGTGGATACAAAAGCATTCTTTTACCTTCCAAGAAGAAAAAAGTTCCTGTTGAATGTGCCAGCCATGAGATGGAGCTTAGACTAGAGCTCCTTGAATTTTTATAATGGTCTATAGACCCTCATTTTAGCCCTTATCACAATTTACCTTCCTGGTGCATAACAAACATTTAACAAGCATTTGGAAGATGGATGAGTGAATGAATAGATGAATGAAGATGAAGACTATTTTATCATGTAACATATAATTATGGGTGTGACATCCCACCACCTTTGCCACATTCTATTGGTCAGAAGCAAGTTGCAAGTACCATTCACACGCTCAAGGGAGAGGATTATATGGGGTGCGACACTAGGATGCAGAGATCAAGGGACCATCAAATGTGTCTGCCTGCCACTCCCTGCCTCATTTTCCATACCACCTCTTTTTGTGCTTCCTAGGAACGTTTGTCAAATAAAATTCTATATTTACATTTTTTGACTCATTTTCAGGAAATCCAAAGTAAGACAATATATCCAACTCAGAATATAGTAACTTCATCCTACTTTCATTTATTATTTTTTCAGGAAAATTTCTAACTATATATTAATTCATTTGTTCAGTCATTTTATTAATTTGAAAAATGCTTGTTGTAGGTGTTCTTTATGCTAGACTTGTTCCAGGCTCTGAGACTTCATCAATGAACCAGACAAAGTTGCTGCTGCTATATCCACTATCTTAACCCTATATTCACCTCAATCTATTGCATTCTGGTTTTTAACTTAATCACCACAACAGAGCAACCAATAAATTTTCCAGTTCCTTCGTATTTGAGAAATAAAATGGTCACTTGTTGCTCATCATCTTATGGGATGTAATAGTATTTGCACTTGTTACTAGGCTCTCTTTTCTTTAATTTTTATAATATTTACTTTTTTCTTGGTGCTTTTACACCATACAGACAACCCTTTCTATGATTTCATGTTTTATTACTTTAATAATAAAATTTATACATATTCTTGTAGAAATAAATTAGAGAACAAAAAGAAAATTCACACTTCCACTATCTATACATAAATTGGAACCAAGTTGTCTATATTGTTTTGCTGCCTTTTTTCCTTTTAACAATAGATTGTGACTATTATACTTCTAATATAACTTACTATATATTTACTATGTGTCTGCATAATATTACCTTCTCTGAATATACTGTAATTTAAATGCTCTCTTAATATTGGTCATTTATGGCTTCAAAGTTTATTTTACTGTAATAATGAAATGATATTGTATCTGAAGATTTATAAACATCTTATTCTATTCTGATATTTATCTAAATTACCAGTGAGAGTCAATTGTCTTTCACAACTGTGGTACTCATTTGATTTTATTCAAATATAAACTTCATACTACAATTTCAGTCTTTTCTTATTTCTCTCATTGGTTGCTAAATTCTGTGAAAGACCATTGTATTGTAGGATTAAGAAGGCTCTAGAAATAGAAAGCCTCCTATACTGCCATTATCTCTAGTTCTTTTATGATTACATTTTTACGTTGAGGTCGAATTCCAAATCATTATTATCTTTTCCAAACAGTCTTCTTGTTGAAAAATTTATTCTTTTCCTAATATTTTGAACTAAAATATTACATTGTTTTGTTTAACTGGATCTGTTTCTAGACATTCTACTATTCTCATAGGACCCAAAACAAACTTTGAATTAAAGGTGCAGGATTATGACTTGAAACAATAGCTTGAAACAGTTTCTGTAGTGATTATATTTCTGCAATCACCTACGCGGTCATGACTATTCTACTCCTGAGATCCAGGGCCACAAATTCCCTTATGTAACCCGCATTCACCCTGATGAAACCTACAAAGGAGAAATTAAACGTGTTCAAACCAAGCCCATCTTCTTTCTCCCAAATTGCTTATCCTTCTGTGTTTTCTGACAGTGAAAGACACTACCAAAAAATTCTTGCGTATAGTACTGTATTCCTTATTTCCAAGGTACAATTGATTCTTAACTCATTTCAATTTAGATTTGAAATATATTTTGTATTCATTCCTTCCATTATATCCACACTGCTGCTGTCTTACTTTAGGACATCCTCTTTCCTCATCTAGATGATGACCTTTTTATATTCTCACGGCCTCTAGACCTCGCTCCTTTCCTCTGTCCAACGTGTTGCCAGAGTGATAGTTTTGGATATATTTAGATATTCTGTAAAATATGGAATACAATCTAAAGATCTGTATGTGGCTGTCTGCGTATTCTTCATCACCTACAGAATAAAATCTGTGTGTCTCTGCACGGTTTCCATGGTTTCTCTGCATGATTTCTTCATAATTTAGACCCTTAGTTATACTTCAACAATAAAAAACTGCTGATGGTCTTCAGAACTGTGTTCTTTTTTGCCTTGTTGCCTTTATGTTATTCAATCCATCAGAAAAAGTCTCCGGTTGATTGCCTACTTAGTAGCAAATTCATATTTGTTGTTTAACCCATGGCAAAAATGTTAACTCCTCTAGGAAAACTCAGTTATTCTTTCTCACATGCTTATGCAGTTTTCAGAGACATCCACTAAACAATTATTTTATCGTATTTGGATTTTTTATTATTTTCTTTTCTCAGGAATGCAAACTATATGAGAATAGGAATAATGAATTTTCATCTTTAAATTACTAACTCCTAAGATAGTGCCTTGTCATAAGAGTTACTCCACATACACATTTTGAAATGAATAGCCTGTGGATACCTAAATCAAATTATGATTTCCCTAAGTAATGAGTATCAGTGAAAAGAGCTAGAATTCCATAATTCTAAATTAGGAGTCCTCATTTTTCACACTGACTCTGGAAGTCAAGCAATTCTGTTTAGTTACAACCTTGATGACTGTAATTTTTCCCAAGATCTAAGCATAGTGGGATGCTTAATGACTGATACATCATCAGCTAATTTGTCCCATCATAGGCTATTAAAATAGGTAGAGTTTCTGAAATGAAAATATTTGCCTACACAGAACTTTGTACAAAAATGTCTATAGCAGCATTATTCACAATAGCACAAAAGTTGCAAACAACCCAAATGTCTATCAATGGATGAGCGAATAAATAAACTGTGGTATATATGGTATATACACACAATGGAATATTATTCAGCCCTCAAAAGGAATTAAACACTGCTACAGAATACAACTTGGATGAACCCTGAAAATGCTACTTGAAAGAAGACAGACTCAAATATCACTTATTGTATGATTTCTTTTATATGAAATATCTAGATTAGGTAAATCCTTACAGACAAAAAGATTCATGGTGTCCAGAAAACAGGAGGAAGAGAGAAGGGGGAGTTATCAGCTGAAGCATACAGGATGTCCTTCTGAGATGATGAAAAGTTTTAAACCTAGAGAAGTTGGTGGTAGCACAATGTTGTGAATGAACTAAAAGCCACTAGAAAGTACACTTTAGAATGGTTAATTATATGTTAAGTGACTTTCACTTCAATAATAAAAAGAAATAGACTGCCTAGGTTTGAGTACACATTTATGCACTTCTTCTCTGTGTGACCTTGACAAGTTACTTAACTCTCTGCACTTATTATTGGAAAGAATACTAAGACTTAGGAGATTGTTTTAATGCTTAAATAAGAACATGTGTGTACCTACAATTGTGTGCAAAGAATTATCACTTGGAAGTACTTTAATAATTAATAATAAAAAACAATGATAGATTATTTTAATTAAAATAAGAAATGAAGGTCCATGGTGGTGGTGGCAACTGAAGGCGAGGATCATATTCTGAGAACATATTAAAGGGGAAAGTTCTGTTTGATTCTAAACTAAATAAAATAGAGATGCAGGGACAGAGTAGTCAAAGAAACTAAAGTGTTAAACTTGGCAAAGACGGAGTCTGTTACTGCTATTGATGAAATGAGGTATTCAAAAGACAGAAAAGTACTGTGATTTTTTTGCTTTGTTTCAGGAAGTTCTGTGGTTCACAACCTAGGGAGTTTCCTGAGTGAAATCTGAAACTGGCCCCCAAACACAGAGGACAAGGAGAGACGGAAGAAAGAGGCAGACCACTCCAGATTGGTAGGTGGCAGGTTTAATAAACAAGGGAACTTACATATGAGGCTTGTCTTGGGCTGCCACAAGACAAGTCAGTCTCTGAACTCACCAGCCAGAATCTTAAAAATTTGTATTGAGGCCTTAACTGACTCCAGTCAAGCATACCGTCCAGAGGATCTCAACAACATCTTATTCTCTTAAGGCTGAATTCTTGAAACAGCACCTAGTGTGTGAATGGTGGGCAGAATGTACATTCCAAGGACAGAGGAGGCACTGAGGAGCCTCCGATTGCCCAGGTCCAGCTCGTGGGTCCACTGGCAGTCACATCCTCTCAAATATCTCCTCAGACAAGTTCAAATTTAGAATTAAGCTGGTAATTCATCTAGATCTCTTAACTAGCCGGTTGGAAAAGCAATGGGGCTTCAGGAGAGAGGACAGCAAGGTCTGAGATATATAAAATATTTGCATGAAAATCATAGTCAATACGACAGAGAGAAGAGAAAAGTTCAGGGTACATGCTCTTGTGAACACATTTTCTGAAGGCGGAAGTCTGGAGCTGTTCCAGCAAGGGAAAAATAAAAAGGCTTATAGAAGAAGAAAAGAAAGCATAATGTGATGGAAAACGAAAAGAAGACAATTTGAGATGAACATTCTGAAGTTGATATATGGCATATGAAAATGATCACAGAATGTCTTTTAAACACTTTATTGAAAGTATAATTTATACACAATAAACTGCACATATTTAAAGAGTAGAATTTTCTGAGTTTGACAAACGTACACATCTAGGAAAACACTATTACAATCAGTATACACCACATTCCCTGCACCTAAAAATTTCCTCTTGTCCCTTTGCCGTCCATCCTTTCCTTCACCTTGACCCAGGCAACCACTAGTCTGCTATCTGTCACCATGGATATATTAGCATTTTCTAGAGTTGCATATAAATGAGATCATACAATGTGTCTTTGTTGTGCCTGATTGATTTTTTCTCAACTCTGAGATTCATCTGTGCCGTTGTGTTCATCAGTAGTTTCTTCTTTTTTATTACTGAATAGAAGTTTATTACACAAATATACCATAATTTTTTTATCTGCTCATCTATTAAATGGACTATCTTTTCAATTGTTAAATATTGTGAATAAAGCTGCTCTGAATATTTTTATAAAAGTCTTTATGCAGACATATGTTATAATTCCTCCTGAGTAAAACACAGGAGTGGAATCACTGAGTCATATGGTAGCTATATATTTAATCTTTTAAGAAACCATACAAATTTTTCCAAAATAGTGTATAATTTCGGTCTCACCAGACATGTACGAGAATTCCAACTTCTCCAAATGCTCACCAACACATGCCTCTAAGTTGTATCCTTTTGCTATAATAAAACTAGAATCATAATATGGAACTTTCCTGAGTTCTATGAGTTGTTCTAGTAAGTTATCAAATCTGAGGGGAGAGTGGGAACTACCAAATTTGTAGCTAGCTGGTCAGAGGTGAGGGTGGCCCAGGACTCCCAAACTGGCAGCTGCCATCTGAAGTGAGGGCAGTCTTGTGGAGGTCTGTGCCCTTAATCTGTGCAGTTTTCTTAACTCTGGGATTCTCCTTTGATGTGTTAATATGACAGATTACCTTGACTGATTCTCAAATGCCAATTGTCTTTTACCTTTTTATTCCCGAAATAAACCTACTTGTTCATTAGGTACTGCTCCTTTTAATATATTTTTGTACTAGATTTACTAAAATTTTATTTCCCAAGATGTTCTTGAAATTCTGTTTACTTTTTTCGTTTCCCCACATTTTTATTAATTTAATTTAATGAATGTCCAGGTTTCCTGAATCTTTCGTCTCTCATATTTAATCTGTTATTAAACCTCTCCACTGTTTTTTAAAATTTTACTGTCAGTCCTAAAATTTCTATTTGATTTATTTTCATATTTTCAAGTTCTTTGCTGTTACTTCCTGTTTTGATGTATTTAAAATGTATTGTCATTTACATCATGAAGCATAATTTTTTATTAATTCTTATTTTTTGGATGTACATCATATTTCGAATTCTGTATACATTACATCATGTTCGCCACCCGAACACTAATTATAGTGCATCCCCTCACATGTGACCCTACTCACCCCTTTTGCCCTCCCCCCTCCCCCCTTCCCCAAAGGTAACCACCAGTCCAATCTCCAATGCTATGTTTTGTGTTTTTTTTGTCGTTTGTATCTTCTACTTATGAGTGTGATCACATAGTGTTTGACTTTCTCCCTCTGACTTATTTCGCTCAGCATAATACCCTCAAGGACCATCCACATTGTCACCAACGGCTAGATTTCGTCATTTCTTATGGCTGAGTAGTAGTCCATCGTGTACAAATACCACATCTTCTTTATCCATTTGTCCCTTGATGGGCACCTAGGTTGATGAAGCATAACTTTAAGAGCTGCTTTAAAGTTCTTGTCTTATAATTTCAATATCAAAGTTACTTTGGAGTTAGCATCTGTTGATGAACTTTTTCAATGAAAGAGGTTATATTTCTTAGTTCTTTGAATGGTGAGTAAAGTTGGGATGCTTCCTGTACATTGGAATATTATATTGTATAGACTTTGAATTCTGTTACAATTCTGAGAAAAATGTTAATATTTTCATTTTGAATAAGCAGTTAATCTGGTTAGACTCAGACTATAAGCTTTCTCACCTGTGTGTGCGCAGGCACAAATATCAGTACAATTCCTTAGGTCTTTACTGTGCTGCTTTATGTCTGTCCCATGCATTCCTAGTTCATTAGCCTGCTAGAAATTTAAGTAAGATTCATACACAGAATTAAGAAACTCCTTTCTTTGATCTCTCTCCTCTGAGATGCCCACTACCCTCTCTGTAATTTCACTTTCGCAGACTCCTCTCACTGATTCCTATACCCAGAGAGATAGCAAATTTTCAATCAGAGTTTTATCCACTTCACCTTGCTGATTTGGGTCTCTGATCCACCAAAAGGGAAAAGCCATAAAAAGATGGAAAATTCCAAGTTTTGACTCCCTCCAACAATCTGCCTTCATGTGTTTACCAGTCCAAATTCTCATATGATTGTTTTCTGTATTTTTTCTTGAGTGTATAGTTGTTATCAGCGGATGGACTGGACTGAGTGGACTTACTCTGATGTACTGGAAGCAGAACACCCTGATCAATGAATTTATTGACTAAGGATCCATTACCCTGTCTTAAAATTTTAATAGATATATAATGAAATAAGGAAAAACTTCTTAATACTAATGAATAGTTTAATTCATGAAATTTAAATCACATGAAATCAATGTCTCTAGGTGGTACTCTTATGGATGTTACCACCCTAATTATCTTGATTGCCACTTACATACTAGCTCACTTGAAAACTTGATGTCCAACAAATAAATGTTTGTTACTCCAATGAAAATGTCAAGTACATGTTGTAATGAATTATACTGATGGAATTTTGAATAGTAATTCCTTTACAGCAAATTCTGTTTTATTTCAGTAACCATGCCGAACATATTTATGGACCAATATGCAGAACCCAAAAATTTCTTGGTATTATGCAGACTACTAAGTTATATTTGAAGTATATATATTTTTGGTCCTTTGCTTTATCTATCAACTTCTGTAGTAAGTATGGGATAGATTCCAGAAACATAATTCAAGTGTTCTAGAGACATATTGGGACTTCTTGGAATGTACTCGCTTGAGAGTGAAAAATCACAAGAATCTCTATGCTTCTTACAAGAATGGTAGCCCATAAAAGTGCTATACTCTTGTTTGTGTTGAATTTATACTCAATAGATTAAGAGAGAGTGACTATGCATTGAAGCAGAATGTGTTATCCGAGACTGTACACTGTACACCCAAGTCTACTACTCAAAAAGTAGAACAGCAAAGAAAAAACTCCCCAGTGAGTGTATTACTGGTAATATGGCAGTATTTTTTTTTCTAATTTTAAGTAATCTCTTTTGAATGTCCATGTATTGTTCCTATTATTCAACAAATACTTCCAGAGCAATCTCTATGTATCAGGCTTTATGCCAGATGCTACAGATAAAAAGATTCATGCTGGTTTCACAGAAACATGTACAGAATACATGAAAATAAAAATTAAATTATTTCTAGATGTTATTATAATTGTCATTGCTTTAATATATAGAATTTTTATTATATATTTATAAAAGTAGACTCCTGTTATTTTTTCCTCTGATGATCTAGTCTATGATAATCAGTATACAAGACAGTTTTACATGTCCGTTTTTCATGATGGAGCTATTCCTTTTTAATACATTAATTTTACTTGTTTCCTCAAACTATTAACAAAACATTTATGTTTTGTTTTAAAACACAAAACATTTATGTAAAGTGTTAAAATTATTCTTAATTTATCTTGTGAGACACTTAAGATTTTAGAAGACAAAACATGAAAATTAAAAGTTTAAGCTATCCTTTTTTTGCCTTTTCGAAACAATTATAAAAAATTAGCAGAATAAACATGCTGCCACTATTTTATGTTAAATATATATTTTAAAAAATATCTGATGTTAGGTATATCTAATATAGTTTGGTGTAGTAGGATACACTTCCTTGAAATTGACAGAAAAGTAATTAAAACTAGCTTAAGCAATGAAGAATATTTTGGCTATCATACCCAAAATGTCCTTGAGCTTGTGGCACAGAAAGATCTATGATGTGAAATGTAACCATCAGAACATCAGAGCTCACTCTTGCATGTTCTCTCTCTCTCTCTTCATCTCTCCATTTCTCTAAATTAACTTCACACTCAGTGAAGAACCTTGCCTATGGTGGCCTCTGATAAACGCAAGCCTGCAAAATTCTGTGTCAGTATCAAAAAGAAAGAGATTCCTTCTCAGTCCCAAAGTTTACCTATCACATCTCACAGGTGGACTCTGAATGGCCATGAATGATGCAATCACTATGATTAGGGAAATATGCCAATATTGATGTTGTGTGAGTCATCTTTTACCCCTGTGGTGTATTTGGGGATAAGGTCATGCTGTAGGACACTATGACATCAAGAACTCAAAGAATGGGGAATTATAGGCTCTCCAATGGAAGAAATCTCCAAAAAGTCAAACAAATAACCAAATTTAAAAATGGCTATTTGTGTGGTAAAGGAAAATTGAGACGACGCATTTGCTGAGATCTTAATTCCTCTAGGTTTCAGTGCTAAATTAGCTAAATTAGACAGGAGGTCATTTTTCTTTTCTCTCAGTTTTCTCCTATTTCTACTTCCAAGATTGATCAAAATTAAAGGCATGACTGAGACATGGCTTATGCCCTTGTGTTGGCATGATAGAAACATTGTTCTTCAGAAAGCCACCCATGGGTAGTCACTCTTTTATTTCCTTGATCAACTTTATTGAGAAATAATTTACATAAATACACTATCTATTTAAAGTGTACAAATGAATTTTGAAAGTTGAATACATCTGTGAAACCAATAGCACATTCGAGATAAAGATATTCACCACCTTCAGAAAATTCCTCATATCCCCATCTGTTCCTCCCTTTGCCCACTGATCTGCTTTTTATGTCAATGTATTAGTCAGGGTTCTCCAGAGAAACAGAACCGATGATGTATATATAGATATATATATATATGATCTAAATATATCAATCCAAAGTCCTGAGAACCGGGAGAGCTGATGGTGTCAGTTATAGTCAGAAAGCAGTCAGACTCAACACCCAAGAAGAACCTACATTTCAGTTCAAGTCCAAAAGCTGGAAAAGAACCATGTCCTAACTCAATGCAGTTAAGCAGACGTTTCCTCTTATTCACAGGAAGGTCAACTTTTTTGTTCTTTTCAAGGCTTCTACTGGTTAGATGAGGACTGCCCAGATTAAGGAGGGCAATCTGCTTTCTTAATTCTATTGATTCAAATGTTAAGCTCATCCAAAAACACCCTTGCAAACACACCCAGAATAATATTTGGCCTAATATCTGGACACCTACTGGCCCAGTCAGGTTGGCACACAAAATTAACCATCACAGTAAATATCGAATAGTTTGCATTTTCTATAAAGGAAATCATATAGTATATACTCCTCTGTGTCTGGCTTCTTTCAATTAGCATGATGATTTTCAGATGCATGCATGTTGTTGAGTGTGTAAATAGTTCCTTTTCATCATTGAATACTTGTTCATTTTATAGATATTTAATAATATATTTACCTATTCAAATGTTGATGAACATTTGACTTGATTCCACTTTTGAGTACTACAAATAAAGCTGCTAGGCACATCCATGTATAAGTGTTTGCATGGACATATATTTTTGTTTATCTCTTTGTTACATATCTAGGGTTGAAATTACATTATCATATGGTAGGTGCAGGTTAATCATTTTGAGGAAATTTCTGCCAACTACAGTAATTGCAACATTTCTTGTTTGTAGCAGTAGTGCATTTCATGTTGTTTCACATCCTTGTCAATACTTATGGCCATCTTTATGCCCATCTCTTTTGGGTTTTTTAATTGAGCTATAAGAATTCTTTACATAAACTGCACAGAAGTCATTTGTTGTATATATAATTTATAAATATGTTATCTCACTCTGTGGTTTGTCTTTAATTTTCTTGATTTGCTAAGATCAAACATTTTTAATAATGTTAAATTCCAATTTTTCAAGCTTTTCTTTTGTAATTTATGGTTTGTGTAACTTATCTAAAACATCTTTTCCTAACCCAAGTTCTCAAAGATTCTTTTTCCCCGGACTTGTCATAATTTTATAGTTTTATCTTTTACACTTTGGTTATAATCCATTCCAAGTTAATTTTTGTGCGTGTTGTGAAGTTTTGGTCAGGTATTTTTCCCATATGTATATCCAGTTGTTTCAGAACAATTTTTTGAAAAACTTTTCCTTTACCCAATTGACTTTATTTTGGAACTTTGTCAAAAATCAGTTAATCATATGTGTCAGGATCAATATCTGTACGCTAATATTCAGTTACACTAATCTATATACCTACATTTTTGCCAATATTACAGTGTCTTGATTATACATCTTTAGAGGAAGTCTTTTATTTTGCCTGATTCTTTTTTCCCCCAAGTGTTTTACATCAATATGTCTGCATTTTTTCCTCCTGGAGCTCAAAAGTATGGCTTTGGGTCTAATTAAATGAACAAATTTAAGTTTAACATTTAAGGCAAATAGAATAATTCGATGGCTCACATTTTTCTTTACTGTTTATGCCCATTTTATGTAGAAAAATAAATTTCTATATATAACCCAATATAACTTACTGGAATTTTACATTAGTGTCTGGAGTTAAATTTCCAGTTTATAATGAAATTGTGTGTGATTTTTCTTTGTCTGCTTTCTGAAAATATATCCCGTTGGAAAATTGTGGTAATGATAGGTAGGGGCTTTAGATAAATCTCAATTTCTGATCAGTGAAGAAAATACTATATTGACTTCAAATCTTAAGAGAATGAACTACATGATTCCAATAATTACATTTTATTGTGTGATTTAAAAATAATTTTGATTGTGCACAGATGCACAGTAAGTTAGGAAATGATTATTGTTTCATATTTCAATAAGAAAAAAATAAGAATCTAGGTGAGGAAGCGTGTATATTTTGACAATTGCTAGAGTAAGCCTATTCAAAGAAATATGTCAACTAATTAGTGTAAAAAGTACATTTTTTATGAGTGACTTGCATCATTTTATCAGTTCTCGATACAATCAGCAACAACAAGTTATCAACAGACAAATTATGCCCTGACATCTAATGGTAATAACTGATAAGATATCAGAAGAATCTATCATGATAATTGTCTCACCATGAGTGAACTGTGATGTAATCAGAAAAGTCGAAACAGTCATCCAAAGTGAATGCTAAAACCATACAGAAATCTATGCATATAATGGCAGACTTGTGCAAATCTTCGGATTTTGTATAGAACACATTACATGGCACTTTTAGAGGTCATTCGACAGAAAATAGGACCAAGACTGTTTACCTACAAGATCCAGCCCTTCTGACTCCGTAGTAAATATGAATTGTGTGCATAGGAAAGGAATAAGAGAGAGTAAATCCATTGAAAAATTATATACTTATAGGTGATTTTTTTTCCTACCTCCAGATGTATTCCTCCTTTCGGAGGATTCACATTTCTTAGGATCATATAACATTTTACCATTTTGGTATTTGTTTTTAATATAGATGCCATTTTCAGGTGTCTGTAATGCATTAAATTTATGGTAATATGTTTGCTCTTAGGGATGTGTGCTAACTAAAAGAATGTATCAAGTGTCCTTTCATACAGAACTACAAAAATTAATTAATTTGTCGCTAAACACTTTTTATAACATCTGTACAACTCTACTTCAGATTTTTAGCTGTGTGATGGCCTTTATAAAACATAGTACTCATTTATAATTTCTGTGTGCCTAGCATATATCCTGCTACACTTAGGACATGTTGACAGCTATCTCATCAAATATTTGTGGGTGCCTTAAAATGCATAATTACTGAACTCATTAGCAGTTGTATAACTTTAATTCACTTGCACTGCCCTTCAAGTATCTTTCAATAGTGGAGGCTGAAAGTTGTCTACACAGCATCCATTCTCCCCTTTTCCACAATAGAAACCGATTTTGTTGAGATATCTAACCTTCCCCTCTTCAGCCTTGTGCCTCGGGGGAAGTTCTAACCCAGTTTCATCAGGGTGTTTTATTTGTCGGAGAATATTTTTATTTGTCATGACAGTAATTGGTTCAGAGATGGGCAGATAATCAAGTTCTGGCCAATGAGATCCAAGAGTCTCAGAGAAAGGGGCACTTTTTATTCTTCCTCTGGATAATGTCAAGCATGTTATGATTTCTGAAACTGCTGTAGCCATCTGGATATGAAGCCAGAACTTAAGACAGCAAAATGGAGAGAAGGAAGGAAACTGGGTCCTGAATAACATTGTTGATCTGTTAAATTGGGCAATCTTGGAAACTTCACTGTCTCAGCAGTTATAGATACGTGATGATAAAAGTCTGTTGGAGTTGGATTTTCTTTTATTTGCGAGTATCAAAATATATAACCATCTGTCATTTACATCTCTCATTTTGCATTTGTAAAATCAGGGAAATGACATGGAAGCTAGTTTTGCCTTCAAAATAGTAAGCAGTCCTGGATCCCATGGTCATTTAATTTCAAGTAGATAAACTGTGCATAAGCAGGGAATTTGTAGAGAAGTTAAACAATATGTAGAAAGTAAGCTTAAGTCTTGTAACATTTTTTAAAAGGTTTAAAAGGAAAAACCTCTTTCATGAGATTTGGATTTTCAATCATATATTAATAATGCCAAAGATAAAATTTACAGAATTATCCATTCTGTAAGGAGATAAAATCTTCTTTATCTGAAAGCTTAAAATTAATACTATTATACCTACAGTATTTAACATATTAAACAAAATATATATAATAAATTGAACACACACACAAACATATGTATGATCGATGTATATTATGAATGCTTGCATATATATGTTATATATATCCTATCTATCTTGCACCCATACACACACATATACTATGGCTTGAGATAAATCGTAAAATTGCAATTGCTATCCCAGCAGTCCCCATACTATTGGATAACTTCAACTGAAATGTAAATTTATTTCTTAAACAAACAAAAAAGACGGTGTTAACTCCATGGATTTTGTAAATTATGAAATTTTCTTTAGAGTAACAGTATATGACAGACATTTCCAAAATACAGAGAGTCCAGTGTAAAGGAATAAAATCATGCCCGTAAATTCCTTAAGATGCACTGTTTGAAATAACTATCTAACTGACCTAATATGCAAAAGTTTTCAATCTTCTAAAGAATCTTAAATTCGCATTCAGATATTTTAATAGCCAAAACCCCATTTTTTTAGGATAAAACTGAGCTCAGGACACGCCTAGCACCTCTTGCTTTTTCAGAAATATTTGCATATTAGGTCAGGCATTTTTTAATATATCACTCTTGAAAAATTCAATTCCTTAACCTTTCTTCTTCACAGTTTTTCTTAGTTATTATTTTGGGAAAAGCATTGCTTTCTAACATGCAAATTTCTCCCTATGAATAGCTTTGTAATTTAAAAGGAATGTATGCAGGAAAAAGTATAATATAATATAGTTATTTAACATGGACATTTTATAAGAAAAGTGTAGAAAAAGGAAATCATAAATAGATATTTATGTGTCCTAGTTAATCTTAAGACAACTAGATAAGTCTTTAGCATAATAAAAGAAGACAATGAATATAAATTAAAGGATGCAGGATATCAATTAGGATTACTATAAAATCTGAATTATAGTTTATACAAATCATTATTTAAATATATTTCAATTAACTTAAACTGCTCATAACAATTAAACTAAACACACTGAAACTTATCTTTTATAACTGAGATTAAAAATTTTAATCCATGCTATAATGTTATAATTTTCTAACAGTCTTATTTAAACTATTAATTTGTCCAGTGGATATTGAACATGTAGTACAAAGTTAACACTTTAGCCTCGTTCCTATCTGATAATAAAACAATGAAGCAAAGAGAAGACGAACATTCAACTATTTCAGATTGTATGTTTAACATTATAGGATAAATTTGTTAGTAAGCTATGTAGAAAATAAAATTGTCACTATTTGGCTCTATTAATCAGTAAATTTAGATCTGTTGATCTAATGTCTGACTTAGGTTGTACTTTTCTTTCTTTAGTATACCACTGTGTTTTCTGGAAAATGTCTACTTTGCCAAGAGGATATTCTTCCCACATGGAGAAGAACTGCTCTTAGGTGAAAATCATGCCTAAGCTAAGTCTTCCAGATCGGTGCCATTTGGTGAGAGATATTATTGTATAACTATTTCATTTTCTTTTACAAGATCTGAGATTACAGCATATTCTAAAGTACTTAAAGACCAAATCCTCACTTCAAAAGATAGACATTATCTGCCCCCAAACATCATTTTAGCTTTGAAAAAAAGTGTACCTGAAAAAACATCTGTCCTTTAAAGTGTTAGTGATAAAGGCAAATCTGGGCCTCAAACATTAGCTTTTGCTTTTCAGTAAAATGATTTTTAACAAAATCACTTGAACCTTGACATTTTAACAAATTTACCACTCTCTTTTACTAAGTATTTAGGAATATAAAGAGTACAATTCTATAAACCTTACACCTCCCAAGGTAAGTAAATAGGAAAGTAGGTGGAGGGAAAAATTAAAAGGCTAAATTATTGCCTTTTTTTTTGAATGTTAACTATATATGTATAATTTTCTCCAGATTGTCTTATGAGATCTTGTGGGGAAACTAATTTCTTCATCTTCTGAATGATCTTACATTTTATTAACACTCATTTGTCATAATTATCACTTTGTAATTTACATTTTAGTTAATTAGATTTATATATAACTAAATAATGTACATTTTAGTTGTGTTAAATATAAAAGGTTTCATTCTTTGTTTTCAATGTTTTCAATATGATCTCACAAAAAGAGAGGAAGTATTGAGCTTGATTTTTAATGGGTTTCACCCTGTTACAGCCTAATTTATCCCATATGTTATATAAGGTGTATAAAACAAATGTCTGCCTTCTGAAGAAATGTTCACTAGAGATATTAATGGCCAGTGTTGAAAAATGTTTTTATTAAGGACTGATCACAAAGGTGTTATTAAAGTTATGTCCCTGAATTTACTTTCATCTGTCTCAATAATTTATTACTACTTGAAACTGGGAGAAACACAACATGCTTACATTATAATGTTATGTTTCTATGAATGGGTGGATTAATTATTCCATTTTATTTAAATAGAAGACACTAAAATGATAGTTAATGTTGTTGAAAAGTTTTAAAAACTAACTGAACTCATTTATACTTGATTTTCATTGACATTAAAAATTCTATTTTCAATATAAATCAGTATGGTTTCAATGATGACTATTAAGCAATATTTCCTAGATTAAGAAGCAGTTGTAAAACGACAAGACATGTTGGGTAATATAGCTTAGCGATAAAACAAAAGCCTATGTAATTAAATTTAAAAATACTACAGAAGTTCCAGGTGAATGCTTTTAAAAGCCAAGGAAATCAGTTTTAATGAAGTGTTCTGGTGTACTTTTATAAAAACGAATGTTGTGTTAGCAATTTGAAAAAAAAAGCCAGTCTATATAACAGATATGAAATTACTTCAAGACTGAAAGTGATCAAATAAGTCTAAAATCAAAATTCTCAATATTCTAGAAGGAGTATTCTTCCCCCTGAACAATGAAAGCAAGATTGATAACGTTAGCTGAATGCACACACTTAAAATTCTGAAGCAGCTCTTCCCACACTACTGGTGTTCCTCAGAATGATAGTATTATAGCAGGTTAGGAATAGAGGAAGAGTTAATGGCCAAGCGAATTTAAGGAATTCTCCATAAAATAACACTTTCCAAAGATTTACGTTAAATATTAGCATATAAAGTACCCATGGTGGTCCAGTTTTAAGAAAGCAGCTTATGTTTGTTCAAACCAACATTTTAGAATACATTTAACCACAGGAATTTTGAAAGTTTGATTTATACACTCTTTTTATTTCACAGCTTTAGTGTCCCAAGACGCATCAGTTTGAGAAATGCCCTTAAAGGCAATTGCATTAAAGACAAATAATTCACTATTACAAATATTAATACTTCTCCAAAGAATGTTCTACCCACATAAATGTTTAATCAAAATCTATTATGCTGCCTGGAAATATTAATAAAAACAACCAATGGTTACAGAGGACTAACTATGTATCAGGTGTTGTGCAAAGTATATGTAAGCAACATCTCTTAAATTTCCATGACCACATACTTGTTCCTTCTGCATGCTCCACACTGCTAACATAATTATCTACAAAAGAATTAAATATTTTAAAAACATTGTTTAAATCATTTTGATCATTTGCCATTGAACAAGAAGGACTAGTCTGGACTTCTTAATAGGATATACAAGGTACCTCATTATTTGGTTATCTATATTACATTTATTTTATCCATTTACGTTTTCATAGAATATACTGTGCTAGAATTCTTATAGGCGATTAGAAATCTACAACTTAAATTAGATAAGAGCCCTCCTCTGATATTATGCACATTTTACAAGTGAGGAGAGACAATAAACTTATTAATAAATGAGTAAGTTAATTTAAAAAGAGGCGAGTGTTCTAAAGGTAATACATTATAACAAGGTGATGGGAATGGAAATTTTTTAGATAGGGTGGTCAGAGAAGACCCCACCCAATGAGTGATAATTGAGTGGAGACTCAAATGATGAGAAGAAATTAGCTCCAAAGTCCTAGAAAAAGATTCTAGAATTTTATCACCCTTACGTCAGGTTCAAGGATGTTTAAGTTTGCGTTAATCCAATGTAAGCTTTAGTTTCCATTTACAAAAAGATAGAAATATCACTTTGTGTATTTAATATGTAGTAAGTTGCCATATATCTTATAGGAGCTAGATTTTTGGGAAAACAGTGGGTTAAGGGCTAACTAAATTTCAAATTTTCTGGAGATGTTCTTTAAGGACAGGTAATGAAAAGTTTATCAGAAACGTAAACAGAGGAAAGAATGAAGAGTGTTCAGGTATTTGGTTGGTTTGCATATTACCAGCATAACTTATTTGATAACAGTAATGCAGTGAATTTCTTCTAGTTCTCATGTTGCTTGGTTTAACATGAGTGCAAGGTCGTATAGTTTCACAAAGAGTGGGAAAACTGAAGATTCAGCTTTCTGGCCATCTAATTGAAAAGTGGGTCACAGGGAAACATAAAGTAACCTGGAGATCACAGAGAGAAAAAAGCTTGGAAAATAATCCCATTAAGCTTGTTAAAATTAACTGTTGGGTTCAACCAAGAGCTACACATATGTGGATTACAATCTAATCAGCACATCAATTAATTTGAATACTGACTCAACAGATAAAACAACTTCCAGGTCAGTGAACCTCTCATAGAACAAAACAAAAGAAACCCACACACAAACATATCATAATCAAACTACTAAAAAAAATAGACACAATGCAAAATCTTGAAAGTTGCCAGAGAAATGTGAACATTTACTTAAGGAGAACAGTGATTTGAGTAACAGAAGATTACTGATCAGAAACTAGGAAGGCCAGGAGGAAATGGCACAACATTTTCAGCAAGCTTAAAGAAAAAAATAGTCAACCCAGAATTCTATAGCCAGTGAAAATATTCTCCAGGAATCAAGGTATAAAAACATTATCAGATAAAGAAAAACTAGGAGAATTAATTTTCAATAGAGCTGTTCTAAAGTAATTCCTAAAAGAAGTTCTTTAGACAAAGGAAATTTCATTTATATATTGTCACTTTTCTTTCTTCATAGAGAAGAAAAATACATTTCACATTTTTTTTGTTTTTCTTAGTAAAATAAGAGATGAATAGTTCTATTTTCCAAAAAGAAAGAATAATGATATTCATTAGCTGAAAGCAGAAATAAATCCCCATCAGCTAAAAATAAACATCTGCAAGTAATTCAAACACAATTGTCAAAATAATGGTTAAACTTTCCTTGTATTTCTCTCCTTTTTTCTACTTTCTTGCTTTCTCCATTTTTCTGTACTTCCTTCTGTTCTTCTTTCTTTGCTTCTTTTCTTCCTCTTTTCATTCTTTCTTCTTTGCATGTTTCCAAGTTATTTTTTAATTAAGAAAGGCTTTACTTCTTTTCACATGCAGATTTCTCCTTAGGAATAATCTTATAGTTTTAAAACCAATGACCACAGGGAAAAGCGTAAAATAATATAGCTTAATTAACATGAAAAATCTATGAGATAAATCAATAAAAAAGGAATCATAAATAGTATTGATATGCCCATGGTAATCTTTAGACCACCAGACAAGTTTGGGCATGTTTTATACATTCTGACAGTCTCTGTCTTTTAATTTGTGTGTTTAGATGACTTAAATGTAATTTTTGATATTTGTATTATATATGAAATGTATCATTTTACTTTGTTTTATCTCCTTTGTTTTTCATTCACTTATTTCTGCTTTTTTATTTTTTTTGAGGAAGATTAGCCCTGAGCTAACATCTGCTGCCAATCCTCCTCTTTTTGCTGAGGAAGACTGGCCCTGAGCTAACATCCGTGCCCATCTTCCTCTACTTTATATGTGGGATGCCTACCACAGCATGGCTTGCCAAGTGGTGCCATGTCTGCACCCGGGATCTGAACCAGTGAACCCCAGGCCACCAGAGGAACATGTGAACTTAACTGCTGTGCCATTGGGCCGGCCTCTTATTTCTGCTTTTTAATTTTAGTTACTTTAATGTATTTACTATTCCATTTTAATTTATGAACTACGTTTTTGACTATATGTCTGTGTACAGTGTTCTTCTCAGTTGTTGTCATAGAGATTATAATCTACAAACTGAAGTTTCCAGTCTACTTAGAATCAACATTTTACCACTTCAACTAAGATATGGAAACCTTACCACAACAAGTGGTGTCCTTTCACCTTCCCCTTGATGTTATATTTTTTGTATATATCACATCTTCATCCTTCAACTACCTCATCATACAATGCTATGATTTTTGCTTTTAACTGAAAAACATTTTTTAAAAGAACTTAAGAAGATAAAATAGTCTATTTGTATTTGCTGGTTATTTATCATTTCTCATATTCTTTCTTTTTCCCTCCAAAACACTATCCAGGCCCAGAGCGTTTCACAGTACAATTCTACCAACACTTAAGGAGGAATGAACACCACTTCTATACAACCCCTTCCAGAAAACTGAAGAAGAGGGAATATGTTCCAATTCTTTTTAGGAAGCTACTTTTACCCTGATACAAAACCTGACAAAGACAGTACAAAACAAAAACAACTACAGATGAATATGCCTTTTGAATACAGACAGAAAAATCCTTAACAAATATTAGCAAATGTAATCCACAATACGTAAAAAGAATTATACAGTATGGGAAGTGGGGCTTGTTTCAGGTATGCAAGGCTGGTTCCTTGTTTGAAAATCAATCAGTGTCATCCACCTTATTAACAGTCAAAAGAAGAAAAATCTTACGATCATATTAATTGATGAAGAAAAGGCATTTGACAAAATTCAACATCCATTCATGATCAAATCATAAACAAGTAAGGAATAGAGAAAACTTCCTCAAGTTTATAAGGAACATCTAGAAAAAACCCCTATAGATAACATTATACTTATGGGTGAAAGACTGAACGTTTCTCCACAAGAACAGAAACAAGGTAAGGATGTCCACTCTCACCACTCTTATTCCACATACTGTGGAATGAAATAAGGGTAGCAAATGATATAACAGATATACAGATGGGAAAGGAAGAAATAAACTGAATATATTTGCAATAAAAATGATTTTTTATGTAGAAAATCTCAAGGAATCTATTTTAAAAGTACTAAAATGAATAAGAGTGTTTAGCAAGATCTCAGGGTACAATATCAACATATAAAATACAATCATATACTTATATACTAGTAATGAATACATGAACACAAAAACTGAAAATACAATAGTAATTACAATCATTAAAAAAAAAGAAATAAATAGCTATGAATCTAACAAAACATGTAGAACTTGCATGCTGAAACCAAAATATTCTGATCACAGAAAATCTAAACAAATGGAGATAGACTGTGATCAAGGATTGGAAGACTCAACATAGTAAATATGTCAATTCCCTCCAAATTCATACATAAATTTCCTGCAGTTGCTATCAAAATTCCACCCAGATACTTTTTAGATATAGAAAAGATCATTCTAAAATTTATATGGACAGTAAAGGAAGTAGAATAGCTAAAAGCATTTTGTAAAAGAAAAAGAAAATGGATGGAATCAGTCTACATCGTTTTGAGAAGGCATAGAAATGACAAATAAGAACATAAAGAGATGTTCGTTATCATTAGCCACTAGCAAAATGCAAATTAAATCCCCTTTCATGTAGTACTACAAACCAATAAGAATGGCTAAAATAAAATTTAAAAAAATAGTGACAACAGCAAGCACTGGCGAGGATGCTGAGAAACTCTATCACTTTTATATTAATCGTGGGCATGTAAAGTGGGAAAGCTTCTCTGGAAAGCAGGGAGAGAGTTTGTTACTCAACTAAACATGCGGCTGCCGTACGAGCCATCAGTTGGACTCCTGAGGTTTTATTTCAGAGAAATAATGATTTATTTTTACACCAATACTTGTACAGTAATGTCCATAGCTACTTTATTCATGATAGCCCAAAACCTGAAACATCCCAGATGTCCTTAAATGGGTGGATCAGCAAACAAACTGTGGTGTATCTATACATGGAATACTAATCAGGAACAAAAAAGAACAAATTATTAATAGACACACCATCTTGATGAATCTCCAGAATTATGCTAAGAAAAATCTCAAAGGATACATACTGTATGATTCCATTCAAGCAACATTCTTGAAATGATAAAATTATAAAACTGTGGAAATGGAGAACAGATTAGTGGTTGCCAGAGTATGTTGGGTTCTCCAGAAAAATATATATATTATGTATATATGATATATATGACATTATATATGTATACAATAGGATATAAATAAATATTTGTATATTATATATTATATCATATGTATAATATATTGTAAATATAATAGATACATAGTTATAATGTATGATATATAATATAATATTATATATAATATAATAGGAGATATCTATCTATCTAGTTATATATATCTCAAGAGAGAGGGCAGATGAGAGAATTAGAAGGGAGATTCATTTTGAGGAATTGGCTCATGCAATTGTAAGGAATGGCACGTTCAAAATTTGTAGAGCAGGCTGGCAACCTGAAAACCCAGAGAGGGTTGATATGAGTCTTGAGTTTGAGATTGTAGGGTCAACCTTAGGCTGGAAGTTCAGGCAGAACTTCTCTGGGTAACTTTGGGTTTTGCTATTAAGGTCTTCAACTGATTCAATGAGGCCCACTCACATTATCAAGGATAATCTTTACTTAAAGTCACCAATTGTGGATGTTAACCACATCTGTAAAATACGTTAAATAACTACCCAAGTAGACACGTAATACTAAGTATCACACAGGGGTATACTGCATGAGCTAAAACAGAAAATAGTCTGCTGTGATCCATATGCAATGTTTGACTCCAGTTAACACCAATTATTTACATTTTATATTAAGTGCAGTAGCAGCAAGCACCATTAGTGTTTGCAATTCAAACTCTGAATATGGATTTGGTACCACTTTAAACACTATCTGATATAGAGGTTTAAAAAGGCAAATATAAGTCATATATATCCATCATCTGCAACGTGGCATGGAACCACGCACATTGCTGTGGAAAAATATATATCTTCCAAATGGGGCCTGTGAAGAGCTGCTTAGATAGTGAACATTCTTATTCCATTTAACGTGTAGTTTAATTTATAAAATTGAATCAAGATAAAAATATTAAGACTCAAATTTTATAAAATATTTCTAGGTTCCTGGAGGATAATCAAAGAAAGTTTCAAACCTTCACAAAATTGAATTTCAGAAGGCTCCTGCTGTTAAGCAATAATAAACTAATTGTGACTTCCAAGCAGAAAACCACAGGGAAGATGGCAAATTCAAGAAAATTTAAATCTGAAGTTAGAACCCAGCTTCTTATTATAGTTATTATCCTTCATTCGCTTAACATGTTTGTCACTTAATAAGGCCCATCTGGAATCTATTGTGACCTCAAAGATAGATTTTGCTTATCTTCATTGGTATCCAGGGCTATCTTACAAATAAATTATATGGTTTAAAATTACCTTTACTAATCTATACATGATATATAACCATGATTACATTAAGCATTCAGATGGTGGTTATTATTACTTTTGACTTTGAGGAGGTTTCTGACAAATGCTCTATCATATCACTCATGCAGGTGCTGATTTTGTATTTGGAAGTAATAGTTGATTGTTTCCAGGAGCTTTATTTTCACTAGTTTACATACTTTATTTTGTTTATCTCTCATTTATTTGTACTGTCATATATTCCATGATAAGAGGTGTTTGTTATTGTCTCCCAACATACAAAGAACTTCTTGTTATACATAGTGTTCACCAAAATTAATTAATTTTTGAAATAACGTATTAAAAAGTTTGGTGTACCAAAAGAGTTTGGTACTCGCAACACAATTAAATACAACAAGATGAAGTGATTTTCAGGCACAGAGCAAGTAATCTAGAATCTTATTAACTGAAAAATCATTTGAGATGTAGTATTTTGTTTTTAAAATAGTACTGTCATTTTTCTGTAGAAAATAGACTATAGATTTGCATGGGAGGGGGGATACATTAACAAATAATAGGGTCAATAAAAGTATAATAGAGCACTATTGTTTCAGAGATGCTAAGAACCTCTCTTACCCATTTTTATTTTTCTAGAAAATCCACCCTCATCTATCTGCCTCAACTTTATTTATTAGTAACTAAAATATTTTATACAGAAAATTTAAATTGAAGCTTAATATATAAACAACCCTGATGGGTGTTAAGTTTGTGACTGGATATCATATCTTTTTACTCATAGGAATAAAAAGGGCATTAGGACATTCACAAATGACTAGTTCATAAATTATTTCATCTAGATTTTGTAAAAGCTAAAATAAATTGAAGATAGATATTCATTGCTTAATAGTGTTTATATATGTTAATTTGCTTCTGGTCTTGAATCAAGGACGATTGTTTGTTACTTATACCTGTTTTGTTTAACTCAGTTTAGAAATTGCCACTTCACTATAGTACACAATCTTAGGCTTTCCATAACACAGTAAGGAGCAAATACAACCACTGAAGATTTAATCTTAACAAGACGTTCAAGGAACTCATGGGGATTCTTCTTTTAATTGGAAATTGAATGACAAACTCTAAGCATCTTATTTACCAAAATGCTCAGTTATCCTGGTCTACTGATGAGAGAGGAAACTGCGACTGTTACGAATGCCTGTTTCGGTTTAAATATTTCAATGTTTTCTTTTCTTTTTTAATATCTGAGGGAAAACTGACAATGAGCTGCTTAAGGTGAAGCTAAGGAATTTATTTTTTCCAAATTGAAACTTAAATTAGCCAAGCCAAAGAATAAGTCAGACTTGTAGGAATGAACTTCTGTTGTTCAAGTAATACGACATTCTTTCTTTGTCTATAATTAAACTTCATCTCAATTATTACCATCCATTCAGCTAGGTAGCAGAAAACAACCTCAGAACATTATCTTTCTGTAATTACAGTTTTCTACTATACTTTTCCCACCCTAAGTCAGATCATGGGGGGTTTTAAGCTCTTGTCTCCTCAAGAAGTTCTATGGGGAATCAGGGTACAGCTTATTTTTGCCAAATGAATTAGCTCTGATTGATGATATAATGAATTCTGATAAATTCAGTGGCTTAAAACAACAGAAATTTATTCTCTTACGGTTCTGGAGATCAGAAATATAAAACCAAGATGTTAGCGGGGCTGCTTTCTTTCTGGAGACTTCAAAGGAGAATCCATTTTGTTGCCTTTTTCAGCTTCTTAAAGATGATCTTCTTTCCTTGACTCATGGCCCATTCCCAAATCACTCCCCCCTCTTTTTCCATTGTTACATCTACTACTACTGACTCTGATCCTCCTGCCTTCCTCTTTTGAGGACCCTTGTGATCATTTTTGGTCCATTCAAATAATCCAGGATAATATCCCTGACTCAAGATGCTTAATCACATCTGCAAAGTCCCTTTTACAAGTTACGATAACATATTCACAGACTCCAGGGGTTAGGATGCAGATATCTTTGGGGAGGACATTAAACAGCCTACCAGACTAAGCTATCAGAATTGTATTCTCTCTTCTGGAATTTAGCCCAGTCATTGTAGGGTGGCTGGCAATAGGGAGAATCTTCCTATATTCTCTTACTATATTCTCTTAATTTCTTTCTTTCCTTTCTTTTTTTTTTTTTTTTTTTTTTGAGGAAGATGAGCCCTGAGCTATCTGCTGCCAATCCTCCTCTTTTTGCTGAGGAAGACTGGCGCTGAGCTAACATCAGTGCCCATCTTCCTCTACTTTATATGTGGGAGGTCCACCACAGCATGGCTTGCCAAGCAATGCTGTATCCCAACCCGGGATCCAAACTGGCGAACGCCGGGCCACCAAGAAGCGGAACGTGTGAACTTAACTGCTGTGCCACTGGGCCGGCCCCTCTTACTTTATTTCTACGTGCCAACTCCTTTCCCTGTTATATAAAATCTTCCCCTGTTGGAGCATGAATTGATCTTGCTGTTTCTTTGCTGTCAGACATAACACCTTAAATTCAGCACTTTAACTATCCGGGATAAGAATTGATTTTTCTATACTCAGTAGTCTCCTGTGTTATATACTCTCAGAGCCATTTTGTACAGAATAGCCTATTAATTTTCTCAATAGTAGATATTATTATAAAGTAATAATATGTGTATAAAATATTCCTATTGGTATATAAACATGTTAACCTTGTATATCAGTTTTGTATGCAGCAAGGGAAAGAAAAACAATCCCTGCTTAAGGAAGAGATATACTGTATTTCAGAGGTATCAGCTACTGTTTCACTCAGTGTAGAATTGTGTCGCCTTTTGTAGATATGTTAACTTTTCAAAGGGAGAATCAAGTTAGAGTAAATTTCCAGTGCATCTTTGAATAAGAATAAGTCCTGAAAAGCATGATACCCACCTTGGGAAGAACTAGGCATGGTAATACCTGAGAGAGAAATCTAACTGCAGATGCCTGTCGCCATTTTCCGGGATGGATGTACTGTAGATAGTCTTCAAACACGTGAGCAAATGATGCTTTCCAAGGCAACATTAAATGATGTGGAAATAAAAACTCGTTGGTACAAAATGTGAGTTATGAAAAGGACAGTTCAGCTGAATTTACGCTTAACTGTCTTCCATGGTATAATATTGTTCCTTTTGATTAAAATATCTTTTTTATTATAGTGATTTGTGTTTATATGTGTATATGTAATAATATTTCACTGTGGTTTTAACATGCCATTCTCTAATAATTAATGATTTTGAATAACTTTTCTCATGCTTTTTAGTTATTCATGTATTTTCTCTGTTTAAATGTTTATTTGATTACTTTGCCCATTTTTAAAGTTGTTTTTCTTATTATTGAGTTGTAAGTATTTTTTTATATGTTCTGGATACACATTTTTAAAAATATATGATTTGCAAATATTTTCTCCCAATCTGTGGCTTGTCTTTCTTCTTATTTTGAGGAAAGAGGACTAATTTTAATGATAAAAGTGCATTTCATTAATAGGTTAAAACAATTACAAACATATGTATCTAACAATACCGGCAGTGAAATGTAAAAATAAGAGAATTTTATATAAACTATGTTAGGAAAATTTAAGTCTCTTTCAGGCAGGTAAAAATAAACATATAAACAATTTTAAAAAGAGAATTAATCACACACACACACACACAATATTATCTTCTTTATAAGACAGAATCATTTAAAAGGTCTGGCTTAATTTTAATAGAATTGAGGAAGGGAATTTAACCAGAGGAGAAAAATTTTTAATCTTATAAATATAACACATATTCTTTTCTGTTCATGAACAAAAAATTCATGTTACAAATAATATTTTGTCTAATCAACTTGGGCCACTATGACAAAACACGACAGACTGAGTGGCTTAAACACAGAAACATTTATTTCTCACAGTTCCTGAGGCTGAGAAGTCCACGAGTAAGGAGCTGCAGATCCTTTCCTGGGCTGAGCCACATCCAAAGGCTCAATGTAGGCTGCGCAAGTCCAACACCTTTGTCGAAACTCAGGACAACCCTGAACAGTATCCTAGCCAGAGCTCCTCGTGGGGTAGCTCAAGACTCCCTCTGCCTAATCTTACTTTCTTCACTTCCCTCTCAATTGTTGACCCCAAGAGCAGTCTCTTATAAACTTCAGACATGTTAATATTTCTGAGAAAGAGAAGCCAGTCTGAAAAGGCTACATACCATATAACTCCAATTCTATCATATTCTGGAAAAGATAAAACTATGGAGACAGTAAAAAGATCAGTGGTTGCCAGGGGTTGGAGACGGAGGGGTGATGAGTAGGTGAGCACAGAGGATTTTTAGGACAGTGATATTACTCAGTATGATGCCATAATGATGTACATTTGTCCAAATTCATAGAAGGCACAACACCAAACGTGAACACTAATGTAAACTATGGACTTTAGGTGATTATGATGTGTCAATGTAAGTCACTAGTAACAAACATACCACTCAAATGGGGGATGCTGATAATGGGGAAGGCTATGCATGCATGGGGGAAGGGAATGTATGGGAAATTTATGGACCTTTGTCTCAATTTTTCTGTGAACTTTAAATTGTTCTAAAAAATTATCTTTAAAAATTAGTAAATAAAAATTACCTATTTTAAGTCTATAGTTGAATAAGTTTTATAAATCTATATAGTCATGGAACCACTGCAAAGTCATGGTCTACAACCCTTCCATTACACCAAAAATTTCCCCCAAGCTGCTTTGAATTCAATCATCAGCCACCAGTTCTAGACCCTGGCAACCACTGATCTACTTTCTGTCTTTATAATTTCGTTTTTCATTTTTTGGGATTTCATATAAATGAAATAATATAGTATATAATATGAGTCTGACTTATTTCACTTAGCATATCTTCTAGAAATTCACCGTAATGTTTTTGTGTATATAGTTTATACATTTTACTGTGAGAATTATTCCGCTGAATATATTTGCCAAAATTTTTGTTTAATCCTTTCATTCAGAAGTTGGTGGACATTTTAGGATGCTTCTTGTTTTGGGCTATTGTGAACATTCATATACAATACTTTGTATGGATATATGTTTTCATTTTTATGAGTTAAATACTGTTGGTAGAATTACTGTGTATTGCAGTGACTTTACGTTTTACCTCATGAGAAACTGCTAAATTATTTTCCAAAGTGAATGTTCTATTTTGCATTCCCGAAAACAAAGTATGAGAGCTTCAGTTCACCAAATCCTCTCAAATACTTGGTATTTTCAGGATTTTTTGATTGTGGTCATTTTAAGAGTGTTTATTGGTGTTTCGTTGTAGTTTTAAGTTGCAATTTTCTCATGGTAAATGTTGTTGAGAATTATGTCTTATGCTTATTTGCCACTCATATTTCTTCTTTGGTAAAGTGATTGTTCACTTTTCTGTTGGATTTTTGTGTTTTCTCATTTTTGAGCTGTGTTAACTTTTTATATATTCTGGTTTGTATTAGTCAGGATTCTCCAGAGAAACAGAAACAATAGGATATATATATATATATCCTATTACATATTAATATAATATTATATTAAATTATCTTATATATATTAATATATATATAAGATGTTTAATATAGGAATTGGCTCACATGATTATGGAGGCCCAAAAATCCCACGATCTGCCATCTGCAAGCTGGAGAACCAGGAAAGCCAGTGGTATTAATTCAGGCTGAGTTGGGAGGCCCGTAAACCAGGGGAACTGATGGTATAATTTCCAGACGAAGGCTGAAGGCCCTAGAAATGGGTGTAAGTCCCAGAGTCAAAGGCCCATGACCCAAGGGCTCCAGTGTCTGAGGGCAGGAGAAGATGACATCCCAGCTCAAGAAGAGAGAGAGAATTTACTATTCTCCCACACTTTTGTTCTATGCAGGCCCTCAATGGATTGGATGGTCCTTTCTCACTTTGGTGAGGGCAGATCTTTTTCTCTTGGTATACTAATTTAAATGCTAATCTCTTCTGGAAACAACTTCACAGACACACCCAGTAATAATGTTTTACCAACTGTCTGGGCATTTCTTAGCCCAGTCAAATTGACACATAAAATTAATTATCACATGGATGCAAATCCATTATTATATATGTGGTCTGCGAGTATATTCCCCCAATGGCTGGAGTTTTCATTTTTTAAAGAGTATCTCAAAAAAGCAGAAGATCTGAAGTTTGATGGAGTACAGGTTAGTAATTATTTTTACATAGTTTGTGATTTGGTGAGTTAGCTAAGAAATCTTACACTAACAAAAATTCATGTAAATTCAAAAACATATTCTCCTATATTTTCCTCTAAATGTTTTATATTTTTATCACTTATGGTTAGTCTATAATCTATTTTGAGTTCAGTTTGTATGGT
Organism: Equus przewalskii; assembly: GCF_037783145.1. Taxonomy (NCBI): domain Eukaryota; kingdom Metazoa; phylum Chordata; class Mammalia; order Perissodactyla; family Equidae; genus Equus; species Equus przewalskii. Next base: position 57,249,950 of record NC_091838.1, read on the forward strand.
ATCAGTTAATAACTGAGGTTCTTGTCTTGCATATAGACATTACATTTTTCCAACACCATTTCTTGAAAGAACTATACTCTCCACCCTGAATCCCCTTGGTGCCTTTGTCAAAATCATTTGACTATATGCAGAGTTAATTTGTGGACTTGCTATTCTGTTCCATTGATCTCTTTCTCTTTTCTTAATCTGTAGGCCAATACCACAGTGCTTTGATTTCTGTAGCTTTACAGGAAGTCTTGAAATCAGGGAGCGTAAGTCCTACTTGTTTTTCTTTTCCAAAATTGTTTTGGGTATTCTCAGCCACTTGAATTTCCAAATAAATTTTAAAATAACTTGTTAGCCAAAGCAAACTAGAGAAAGAGCAAAGCGGCATCGTATTTCCTAATTTCAAATTGTTACAAAGCTATATATTAATCAAAACAGTGAGGTACTGGCATAAAAACAGATACATAGACCAATAACAGAATTGAGAGCCTAGAAATAAACCCTTGCGTATATAGTCAATCAATATTTTACAAGGGAGCCAAGAAAACTCAATGGGGAAAGGATAGTCTCTTCAATAAATGGTTCTGGAAAAACTGGATATTCACATTCAAAAGATTGAAATTGGACCCTTATTTTACACGACTCTCAGAAATTAACTTAAATTGGTATGGACTTTAATGTAAGACTTGAAACTGTAAAACTCTTAGAAAAAAACATAAAGTTATTTGACATCAATCTTGGCAATGATTTTTTAGATATGAACTCAAAGCACAAGTAATAAAGCAAACACCAACAATTGAGAGTACTCAAACTAAAAGCCTTCTGCACAGCAAAAAAAAAACAATTAAAATGAAAAGGCAACCTACGGAATGAGAGAAAATATTTGTAGACCATATATCTGATAAGGATTTACTATCTAAAATGTACAAGGAACTCATACAGCTCAATAGCAAAAAAACCAAATAATCCAATTAAAAAGTGGGCAAAGGACTTGAATAGATATTTTTCCAAAGAAGATATACAAATGACCAACAGGTACATGAAAAGGTGGTCTAGGGGCCGGCCTGGTGGCATAGCGGTTAAGTGCGCAGCGTCTGCTTCAGTGGCCCAGGGTTTGCTGGTTCAGATGTCACTTGTGGACATGGCACTGCTTGTCAGGCCATGCTATGACAGGTGTCCCACACATAAAGTGGAGGAAGATGGGCATGGATGTTAGCTCAGGGCTAATCTTGCTTAAAAAAAAAACCCAAAAAACAAAAAAATGTTGCTCTAGATCACTAATCGTAAGGGAAATGCAAATCAAAACCACAATGACTTGTCACCTCACACCTGTTAGAATGTCTGTTTTCAAAATGACAAGAGATAACAAATGCTGATGAGGATGTGGACAAAAGGAAACCTTGGTGCAGTGTTGGTGGGAATGTAAATTGGTGCAGCTGCTATGGAAAACAGTATGGAGGTTCCTCAAGATATTAAAAATAGAACTACCAAATGACCCAGGAGCTCCACTTCTGGATATATATCCAAAGGAAATGAAATCATTATCTTGACATATCTGCACCATGTTCATTGCAGCATTATTCACAATAGCCAAGACCTAGAAACAACCTAAATGCCCCTTGAAGGATGAATGGATAAATAAAATGTGGTCTATGTGTATATATATATATATATATATATATATATATTACACACACACACACATACATACATGCATACATATATATGTATATATACTACACATGATGGAATAGTCTTCAACCATAGAAAAGAAGGAAATCCTTCCGTTTGTGACAACATGGATGAAACTTGAAGGCATTATGCTAAGTGAAATATGCCAGACAGAGAAAGACAGATACTGCATCGTATCAGTTATACATGCAATCTAAAAACATCCAAAAAACAAATAATTTACAGTCATAGAAACAAAGCGTAGAAGGGAGGAAATAGGGAGAGGTTGGTAAAATGGTACAAACTTTCAGTTATAAGATGAATAAGGTCTGAGCATCTAAGGTATAACATGGTGACTATAGTTGAAAATACTGTATTGCATAACTGTAATTTTCCAAGAGAGTAGAACTTAAATATTCTCACCAAAACAACCAAGAGAAGTTAAATATGTGAGGTAAGGGATGTGTTAACTCAATTGGGGAATCCTTTAAATATCTTACAAATTTTATTTTTCAATTATATATCAATAAATCTGGAAAAAAACACGTTAATTTTTGCAAAAAACATTTAAAAGCCTGTGGCGTTTCCTGTTTTTGAATTGAATCTATAGACCTGTGTAGAGAGTACTGATCACTTAACAATCTTAAATCTTACCGTTCATTTAAACAGTGTATCTCTCCATCTATTTAGATATCACTAATTCTCTCAACAGTGCTATTTTAGTTTTCAGTTTATAGATTTTGTATATGTCTAGCTAAACTTTTCCTCAAGTATCTTATGCATTTAGATGCTAAAATATGTGCTATTAAAATTATTGTAAGTAGTATTAAATTTACTTCAATTTCCAATTATTTGTTGCTAGCATATGAAAATAAAGTTGACATTTTGTGATCTTCCTAAACTCTCTTTTCAGTTATAGTCACTTTTTGGTAAATTTTTAAACAGTTTTATACATAACCAATACTATAATCTGTGAATAAACACAGTTTAACTTCTTTCATAATGTGCATGTCTACTTTTTTTCTTCTCTTATAGCAATGGTTAAGACACTCAGTATAATGTAAGATACAAGCAGTAAGAATAGAAGTCCTCGTGTTTTCTCTCACTATGTCTTCAAGTTCACTGATCTTTTCTGCAGTGTTTAATCTGCTTTTAATTATAACTGGTGTACTTTTTAAATATTTTAGTTATTGTATTTTTATCTCTAGAACAGAAACATTTTTTAAAATCTTCCATTCCTTTGCTCACTGTGTTTATTTTTTCTTCTACCTCACTGAATGTAAATATGCTAAGTGCTGTTTTAAGATCTTTCCTTACAAACTGAATTTCCCAAATTTTTTAGCATTTTTTGGCTCAGTTTTTATTGATTGATTTAAATCCTCATGAGTGGTATTTTTCCACATCTTTGCATGTCTGCTAATTTTGCTGATTTCATTGTGGATATTGTGGATTTAACATTCTTGGTACTACATAATTTTGTATTCTTTTAAACAGTGCTGAAATTTGTTCCTGAATGCAATTATTTTCAGATCACTTTGATCTTTTTGAGACCTGTTTAAGCTTTGTTTTAGCTCTATCCAGAGACTCATGTATTATGAGATCTCTCTACTCCAAGTAGAGTGATCATGAACCATTCTCCATCTTCTGTGAGATCTTGGAATCCCAATTCTATTTTTACCAGTCTAAGGATGTTTTCTCCCATCTAGGCACAAATTAAGACAAGGCCAAACATGTTCTCTCTCTCTTTCCTTCTCTTCTTTCTTCTTTCTCTTCCTCCTCCTCCTCCTTTTCCTCCTCCCTTCTTCATCTTTTCTCACTCTTTCTCTCCCTCTCCCCTCCCTCCTGTCCTCTATATGCAACTCCTCTTATCCAGTATTAGGACCTGTAAATTCTATCTGCCTTGGCCTTCCCCAGATCTAATCTTTATTTCCTGAGTCCTGTGCTCTGTGTCCTGAAACTGACTCCAGAGATTAAACAATGGCAGTCCTAGGATTTATCTCATTTTCTTTTATCCTTTCAATTAGGAAAAAAAGCCCTCTGATGCCTGTACTTCAATGTCTGAAAATTGTTGTTTCATGTATGTCTTTTTGCTTATTGTGCACAGCAGGAGAGCAATTCTCATAGCAGTTAATCCTTCACTGAGAGGACTGCAAATCATAAAACGGACTAGACTTGTAACTGACCCGTTATGCTTAATTTTAAAAACAGCTGTGAATTGCTATAATAGTAAAGCTGATATAAATGTTTCTCATTTTTATTAAAGTATTCATATATCTGATAAAGAATGTCAGTTTATCAAAAGTACAGTATCAGACTGTAGTATCAGTCTCTCCTTCATCCCATCCACTTCAGCCTGGGAAAGGTACTGTTAATTTGAATCTGATAATTATATATGCAAAGTCTCATGACCACTCAGAGAAGATGTGCTTTAAAGAACTACTCATTGACACTATAAAAGTGTGAATTTACTAATTTATATCAGAGAAACACATATTTGTCCATGCTGGATAAAAATAAGCAAGAGATTACAACATTTCTTCTTAGGTATAAGACTCCATTCAATTAAATCCACACCAACAACCTGTTCTACTGCCTGGATTGTGCCACAGTTTTTCAAGGCCATTCCCAGTTTCTAATTTTGAGTCGAAATTTCAGATACAGTGTTCATACATTTTGGATTGAGTCTCCATAATGATAAGGACTTGTAGGAAGTTCTTTCCATCCGCACACTTTCATATACACTGCTTTACATCTGTTAATGTTATATATGACTGCGTGAATTTCTGGTTGAATTTATATGGATCCTCAGTAATTTTTGATGCACAAAACAGAAATTTCAATTAGTGTGTTTCAGCTGCCTTGTTTCTTTATCTATTGTATTTCTTAAAGGAATAGATCTTTGTGTTTCAGACTTGCCTATTGTTTCATAGATCTTTCCTTGCATCCAAATGATCAATGGAAACCATGCTGCAAGCATTTTATTGTGAATCTAGGGGAGACAGATACTGAAAGGATGAATTGTTTAATTCAAAGATTTCTAAACTTACTCAAGCATGAAACACTTTTATTCATAAGACACCTATTATATACTGCAGAAACATGTTCAGTAGAATATCAATCTGGGAATGCTGATTAAAAAAAAATCTCATAAAACTTACTGGGTTTGAATTAGATGCAAAAGGAGTAAAAATCTACAAAATTTAAACAAGCTAGAAATTGAAATGTCTTGTAATAAATATCTATAATTCTCTATTAAATGTTTCTTGTTGGGCCAGTCCTGGTGGCCTAGTGGTTAAGTTCAGCGTGTTCCACTTCAGTGGCCTAGGTTGGGTTCCCAGGTGTGGACCTGCACCACTCATCAGTGGCCCTGCTGTAGCAGTGGCTCACATGCAAAAAGGAAGATTGACAACAGATGCCAGCTCAGGGCAAATCTTCCTCAGGAAAAAAAAGTTTCTTCTTAACTTAGAATTAAGGAGAACATAGTGTTTTTCAGAGGTTGTAGGATAAGTAGTTGACTAGAAAAGGTAGCATGAGGGAATTATTTGGGTAATAGCATAACTCTGCATTTTGTTTGTGGCAATGGTAACATAACTATATGCATTTGTCAGAACTTAGAGAGCTGTAAACCAAGAGGAGTAAATTTTATGGTTTATAAATTATAAATAAATAAATAAATGTATAAATGAATCCAATTCTATTTTAGAAAAGAGAAAAAAAACCTCTTTGATTTTCATTCATTTGTTTGAATGCAGGTGTAGCTATTCTAACGTCACACTCATATAACCCCTAGCTGTATTCTCCATGAGCAGGAAGGACAGCATTGCAGTGTTTAGAGATTTCTTGCATATAAAGTAACCTGAAGATATTGAGGGAGAATAGCAATTATTTCCAATATGCAAAATATTACTTAGGTAAAGAAAACATGCAAATTTCTGTCTTTTTTCATCTCAAATATATAATCTCATATTTGGAAAACAAGTGGGGGGCAGACACAGGCTAAATTATTAGCCTTTTATTTGTGTAATAGCATTAAAGGAAATGCTATTAGTTTAAATTAAAGCACAGCAAGGCACTTCTGCATAATTCAAGCAAACAATTTAATAAATAAACTACAGCCTTCTTGTTATTGCTTCCGAAATTGCCGGGCAGCTTGAAGACGATGAGAAAACTATTTTATAATGAAGAGTGATCATGAGAGGGCAGAGGTGGAAATCTAGGAAAACTCACTTTCCAGAAAATAGATGGCAAGATGCAGCGAAATGTCTAATTCTCAGGACAAACTTTATGTGCTGTAATTATAGAATGAAATGCAAAAACATATTTCTTAAAAGGAATTTGACTGTCTGAAAGAAAGGTCTTTCTGATTTTTTTTTTCCATTTATGGTCTTTGTTAAGGCTTCAAGTAAGCAAAATAACCACAGGAAGGTGATGTTTAGGTAATACAGACAGTAAATATATAGGCCAATTATAGAAATCTGCTGTTAGATCTACACTTGCAATGATCATTCAGAAAAAGTGTTATTTATGTAGCAGAAAACCCAAGAAAGACATATTGTTCATTCCTATGTCCTTATTCCTACATGGGGAATTTTCTCCTGTGAGCTTTTACAGTAAACTGAACTGGCAAAAAACTGTACATCAACCTCTCCTCTTTCCTAAATTCCTACATAGACTATCAAGCATTTAAATAATAATGAGAGCTATCATTTAAGTGATGTTTACATCTATTTCTCCAATGCTCACTACATCCAATTTGCATATGACAAAACTGAGAATATGGAGGATATGAATAAATTATCTACAATCCAAATTTAGTGAAAGATATAATGGGTTTTCATACCCCGATTCATCTGACATCAAAGCCCATGTTCTTTCATTTATTGATGGACTTCATAAATAAATATTTATTGAGTGCCATCCGTGCTCCACGCATTCTATAGTAGGGAACAAAACAGACACAGTCTCCGTCCACATTTAGAAACCATTAGTGAAGGAGAGAAAAAGACGAAACAAATGTTTATACAAATCATTTGTTATTACATTTTGATTGCCGATATAAAGGAGAAGTGAACAGCATTTTGAGAATGTACTATAGAGGAATATAACCTAGTGGGTGACGATGGGGGGAGTGGTTATCCAGACAAACTGACATAAAAATGCATAAGATCATAGTGTTCCAGAGATTGCAATCTGATTTAGGGAGATACTACATTATTTGAAACGACTATTCTACAAAATGATATTTTCATTTTTTAAAAACACAATGTTAACTTTATTGTATTATCCATCACTGCACCGATAATTGTTTTGAAATGCTTTCCCTAAAGCTTTTCACCAAACTTGCTACCAATGTACCTATCAACAAATTTTCATATTCTGTTACACTGATTGAACTGATAAATATAAGATAAAGAGCTAGGCAATTCAGCTCAAAAGTCAACTCATCTTCTAAGGTCCAGGTGAAACGCCATTCCCTGTTTCATGCCTTGCTTAACACTTTCCACTAATGGCAGAATTAATCTTTTCCATTTGATTGTTCCAATATATCTTTGTCAGCTGTTCCTGCAATGATGTTGTGAAACAAATCACCCACACCCTGTGGCTTTTCACAATAGGTATTTATTTCTCACTTGTAAATCTATTGTGCTTGTCTGGGATCCAGACTATGGAGCTGGTTTAGTTCTGCTTTCCCACTCCACATTCTTCCTGAATCAGCAGAAATCTGAGAGACACCCTTCTCATGGCAGATCTTAGTGCCACAAAGGAGTTGTGCAAAAAGGCGTACTATCTCTTCTGACTTTTGCTAGAAACAAATATGCTGTCACTTCTTTCCAGATTTTTTTGGCCCAAATAAGTCATGGCCAAGAACCACATCAATAGTGCAAGGAACTATTGTGCCCATCCTCTGTCACAAGGCAGTGGGGATTGAACAACCAAAAACAATAACCCAAGCTAACATACCGTAGCATTTAATACGCATATACGTTTAGCTTTCATTACAATATATTCAAATATTTCTTAGGTAATTGCTAATATAAGCCCTCTTGGTGTAACAAGAACATGCAAACTTCACTTATTCTGACTTCATGTAATGTTTTTTTTTTTGAGGAAGATTAGCCCTGAGCTAACATCTGCTGCCAATCCTCCTTTTTTTGCTGAGGAAGACTGGCCCTGAGCTAACATCCATGCCCATCTTCCTACACTTTATATGTGGGACGCCTACCACAGCATGGCGTGCCAAGTGGTGCCATGTCCGCACCCGGGATCCCAACCGGCAAACCCCATGCTGCTGAAGTGGAATGTGTGAATTTAACGGCTGTGCCAACAGGCCGGCGCCTTCATATAATTTATTGTGTATAAATAGAAGAATGATTGAATAATAAAGGAACAAATGAGTATTATTATTTTAATTTATCCATTTTTTGTTTAAAGAAGAATAAATTTAAAATGCATTAATAGAATAAATAAAAGTTTAAATTAAAATGTATAAGGGAACAATTAACAAAAAATTGTGAATCAAACTATATTGAGAATATCCTAGAATTCTCCCTGTATCCCCCAACTCAGAACATTTTCTTCTGTCCATGAGTTAGCCAATATCCCCATTTTTGTGACAATTATACCATTGTTTTACTTTAGAGTTTTAGAACTCACGGATGTAAGCTTAAACAATACAGTTTAATTATGACCTTTTGAAACGTTAGGTGGGTTAAAACCACACTGCAGAACTTCTTTGTGACCTGCTCTGTTCACTGAACATCCGGTTTGATGCATCTGTGTTGACACATGCAGCTGTAGTTCATCCACTTATGTTGCTATATGGTATTTTTATAAACATATCAGTTTATTTTTATGTTTTTTCATTATGTTTTATAGGAGTTCTTATATAGCACATATACCAGTTATGCACTTTTGAAGCAAATGTCTTCTCTAATTTGTGACTTCTTTTTAGAGTTGTAACGGTGTCATTCAACGAACAGAAGTCTTAATGTCCTCAAATTTATTAAAATTTTCCTTTATTGTTCATGTATATGTGTATTTTAACATATGCCCATAACCTAAATGCATAAACATACTTTCCATTATTGTCATCTGAAAGTTTTGCTTTATATATTACATCTTTATTTCATCTGAAATTGATTCTATGTTTGGTATGAAGTAGGTGTCCAGTACCACTTTTTTTCTTATTGTTACCTAGTTGTTTCAACACCATTCATTGAGAAATTAATCTTTTACCCATTGGTCTGTTTAAATAATGTGTTCATATTATTACTGGGTCTATTTTTGGGATCTCTGTTCTGTCCCAAGTTTCTGTTTACTGTCTCTATATATTAATGAATAGATTTCATAATAAATCTTGATATCTGATAGAGTTAGTACTATCATTTTATTCAAAAAGAATTTCAGAATCTCTCCGTTAATGTCCACAAAATCACCCAAGGTGATTGAGATTGGGATTATATCAAGACTTTACATCATTTTGGTAGAAATTAGCCTCTTTATTATTCTTCCAGTCTTGGACATAGTATATCTATGCATTTATTTATTCCTTCTTAATTCCTTATTTATTCATAATAACTTATAGTAATTTATGCCTTATAATTATGTAATTACTGAATTTATTACTAAGCATATTACATTTGTGTGCTATTGTACATAATATGCAGCACATGTTCATTTTTTAATGGATTTTTTAATATACAGAATGTTGATTTTCATTATTTTCATTCTGGAGCAGAGAACTTGATTAATCATAATATTTGTCTCATAATCTACTTTCAGCATTGATCTCTACTTGATTCTTGTATTTTTTGTTTTCTTTAAATCTTTTTTAAATTTTACTTTTAAAATAATATAATTCATGTTCATGTACAATGAAACAATGGTTAATTTTGGTCTATATAGTTAATATGCACTTAGATATGTCAAAATACTTATCTCATTTTTAGCTATTCCTTTCTTAAATGTGTCTCAGACCTTTCTGCTTGGATCACTTTCCTTCTGCCTAAAGTACAACCTGTAGAATTTCTCTAGTAAGGTCTGCTGATTGTAGTTTCCATTTTTTTTTTTTTTTTTACCTAAAATCGTCTTTATTTCACACTTGTTCTTGAAATATATTTTCACTGAGTGTAGGACTTCCGCTTGGCATTTAACTTCTTTAATACTTTGAAGATACTACCTTTGGGATAAGGATGCAGGATGCGTTTACTCCTGGTTGGACCTAATGTTACTGGTGTAGACATTTGGAGTCACAGCTTTCTGAAAGATGGCTTCCTACAAGACTCTCCAACCAGAGTAGTATCTGGGTATTGTCTTCTGCCAGCCAAAGCTCAAAGCTCAATGTCAACCAGTTTTGCAACCACCATCAGAGCAACAGTAAGTTTAGAACTCTGCTGACCTCTGTGCTCAGCACTGTCTTTTCTTCCTTGTGTTCCAGCTTCCACTTACTCTCCAGCTAGCTCTTTTGTGTGTCAGCCAAAACTGCATAAAATATTTTAGCCAGAATTTTGAGTTATTTTTCAGATGGAGAATGTCTTAAGGTATCTAGCCAGGCATATTACTAGAAACAAAATTGACTAACACTTAGAGGTTACACACAGTGAAAAATTCTTTCACCATTTAGTAAACATTTTATCTATTTTTGTTGCCAATGTAAATGTTGTTTATATATTTGCAAACACGTGTTCTTAGACATTATTCCTGAGTTTCATTTGCTCCTTAAAATATAAGATGGAAGGGTCTATCTGGAATCCTTTTCTTGCTTCATGACTGGAACAGTTTAATTTTTACCTGCAAGTCATAAGCTTGCCCCTGGACCCAGTCTATACCAAAGGGCTAATTAAGCAATCCTGCAAAACTCTTTAGCACTTAATAGCCCTTTATCTTTATGGGCCCTGATTTTTTTTTTTCTAATTATTAGACTTAGGCTTTTCTCTAGCTCCCATGACGCTTTCTCCAAGCTTTAGTTATGGGAACCAGATCTCTATGTTTGACCGACTGGATCCCTGTGTTTGACTCCCTCCGAGTCTTTGGCTTTGCTAATCTGACCAGTACTCTAATCCCCCATGGACTGTAACTGCTGTCCTGCCACTTGGATCCTAGCCATGATTTCTAGATTTCTAAGGCACTTCTACTGGTAGCCTGCTGTCTGCCCCTCACCTACCTGGCTCTCAGCCTGGATGCAAGTGTTTCTGAGTCTGCTTGTCCTGTGACCAACAAGGTCTGCATCAAAAGATTATTCAGAATATTTCCAGCATTGTATATCCAAATTACTTAGGAGGACCTGTGACACCCTCAATTAATTTAGAATCAAAGGAGTATATGAGAACTACCAAGAAAAAGATAATTTGAATCAAAGGACTATATGAGAACTAGGGAGGAAAGGAAGCTCATGAGAAACTCATAGGGAATATTAAATTTATTGTTAGTATGATTTTGAACCTTAATTTAGCTGTTTGCCATTATATAGATCAGTTTCAAAATAGATCAAGTTTATTTCGTTGGTTCTAGCCTTTAAAGACAAATAAAGTTCTCAAAAGTGTTCAAATATCTTAGATCAGGAAGAAATTCTGTAATTATTCAAACGCTGTCTAATTGACACTTTATAACATGACTTCATAACTATTTTATTTTTTCTCCTCAACAGATGCGGATACCATCAATGAGATCTGACCTTGGAGCACTGTTGAAAACTGCACTTGATGATTAATTGTACACGATTGCTGTGTAATTTAGGTTTCATGCTTTTCATTTCAAGTCATAAATTCAAATCAATTTTGTTTGGCTGTATTGACCAGCAGTTAACTACTCAAATGGAAATGCTTGCATATTTTTATATTGATGTTTAGTGAAAGTAATTTTGAAGTCAACAGTAAATAAATACAGCATTATCTTATCTCTGCAGTTCAGTGGCACAGGCGTAAAGATTGTTTCCAATGTAATTTCTATCAATGCTTGAAAGTCTTATTAAACTGCTGTATTTTTGAGTGTGGTTTTAGGGTATTAAAATATGTTTGTGAATAAAAGCTAAAAATTTCTCCTGATTTCCCTTTTTATCTATATCCCTTGCGTTCAACTCCACAACAAAAGTGGATTCTAACTCCAAAAGGTATCATGAATTACCCATATTTTTCGATTTTGAATCTCTTCAACCTAATTTAAACCAGTATCAAATCTCACAAGAGCTATTATATTTTCCCAACAGGTCTCCTTACTCCATTCTTGTCTGAACTAATCCACCCCCTTCTCCACACAGCAGCAGCAAGGGTGGTTTTATTTTATTTTTTTTACATAAATTACATCATGACTTTCATCTGTCTGCAACCACACTATGGATTCCAATGCACTTTAAATGAAAACCAAAAAACTTAACATAATCTGCAATACCTTACTAGATCTCACTCAGCCTCCTTCTTTTTATTATTTTACCACTTTATTTCTGGTTTCAATTATGTTGTAGTCACGCTGACCATTTTGTTTTCCTTTTTAGAAACAGGTTTCTAAAAGCCATGGCAATTGTTCTTCTCCCTTGAAAATGTCTGATTCTTGCCTGTTTATTGTCTTAGTTCAAATACCAAGCCTAGGAGAAGCTTTCCTATCCAATGTTACTCTCCTCACCACACTGACCTGTCACTTTCCACTAAATTATCATATTTCAAATATCATAATTCAAATGATCTTATTTATGCATTTTAACTTTATTTATGCTTTCTCCTCTACCAAATTTTTTTTTTTGGCAGGGGGAAGTTTCACTCTGAACTAACATCTGTTGCCAATCTTCCTCTCTGTTTTTCTTCTCCCCAGTACACAGTTGTATATTCTAGTTGTACGTCATTCTAGTTCTATGTGAGCTGCCACCATAGCATGGCTACTGACAGACAAGTGTTGTGGTTCTGCACCCAGGAAATGAACTCAGGCCCCTGAAGTGGAGCATGTCAAACTTTGACCACTAGGCCATCTGGGCTGGCTCGTGTATTTTTAGAGCTTTATAAAATCAGGGACTTTATCTCTTTGTTGTCTTCTCTATCCTCCACAATTAGAAAAGAGCACATAATAGGTATTATTGAATAACTTAATAAACAGATTAATATGCACTATCACATTTTTCAAAATAAAACTGTAAGTATAAATAATAGATTAGAAAAATAAGGATTAATAACTGTTCCCAGACCAAAAGAGCATTAAGAAGTAAATAAGGATGATTCTTTTGATACCTAGTCAGTGCTTTTCTGAATTAGCACACTAATGTCATAAGGACCAGACCATAAATTATTTAATTAAAACAGGAATGAGATATATCTTGCAACTTCCAATATAGTTGCCACCAACAGAACACAATTTACCTCCGAAGTTAATATTTTTTCTTAAATGTGATTATTTTCTTTTATTCCTTTTCTGTTTTTAATTATTATCCTAGTAATTGAAATGTATGTAGTTAGAATAGTTTACAGAAAGGAATTCCAATGTCAGCCATGACTAAGAAGCTTATATTGAACTAGTCTGTTATAGAAAGGAAAAACTACATGTAGCAAATATTTGAAGGCAATGGAGAGCAACCATCACAGGCAGAAGGGAACAGGCTGCAATACCTAAGGGAAGAGAAGGTGAGCTCCACGTTCACCCTGGTTTTTTCCCTAAGGGAAGTTGTTGATAGTCAGTACAAGGAAAAGAGTTACAGCAGAAAGCTGTAGTCTAAAATTAGGCAGAGAGATGATGGAATTCAGGGCTACCAAACAGTCTGAGATTTGAGGGGTAACATCACAGGGAGCAGGAATTCAGCAGCATGAGTCCCAAACTCTGTGTGCAAATTCCCCTCAAGGTTTTTACTGATTCCCAAAGTGCCACTGTGCAAGATTAAACTGGTAGGAACCTAGTAAAGAGTGGCATTCGTGGGATTAAAGTGCTGAGCAGAAATTTTAGCAGCTGCGTGATGCTAAAGAGGTGGAGGTTGAGTTCAGAGCCTGCCAAGGTGGAGCCATTGATCAATACCCTATTTTATCGGTTGAAATCCAAGAAGAGCCATATCTTAGAGGTAATTGCCATGACCTAGAAGAAAGGGTTAGAATGAAATGACAGGCAGGAAGAAATGACCTACCTATGTGCTTTCTGCGTGGCAGAAGAAAAATTAACTCTCCATGGAGGAAGATAATATCTGGGACCTCAATGAAACGTCAGACTCAATATCCTGTATACAATTTAAAATTCTGCGGCATACTAAAAAAATGGTGTGAATGACTAACAAACAGTTAAAAATACTAGCAATATAAATAAATTTAGAGAGGATTCAGGTATGGAAGTTTTATACAGAGATAGTAAAATAACTATGGTCCTGGGAAAATAGAGATAAACATAGACAGTTTCAGAAGAGACAAGAATCTATAAAATACAAGTCAATAGAATATTCTGGAACTGAAAATAACAATTGAGTAAACCTATTTGATATCATATTATGCATACATAGTCACAAGAAAAGGGGGGAAATTAGTGAAATGGAAGACAAATCAGTTGGAAGTATCCAGACTTGTGTGAATGATTAAAATATAAGATAATACAGAAGTGTATTGCATTTTAGAAATTTTTCCACTTACCCTGGGGTCCTGAAAGTATCTTCAGGATGGGGGAATGACAGAAGAAATGTAAAAGTTTCAGGATCTCCTTGTCTCCAGGACACACAGCAGAGCTCTGGGTAGGAATCACAAAAACTACTGGCTTTCAGTGACTCCAAACTTGTCCCAGATGAATTCTCTCAGGTGAATTCTGACACCTGGTCACTTTGACATTCAAACCCTGCTACTTGTCCAAGTAGCTTTATTGGTGTGGAAGTTCTTATTTGTCACATGTAAAATGGGAAGAATAGTCCATATTTCTTGAAGAGATAATTTGAACTGAATGAAATGTTTTATGATGTTGAACTATATTACAACACTTTGGGTCAATTCTTTGCACTTAGTAAGCGTTCAACAAATCCATGATTGTTTTGTTTTTGTTTTCTTTCTTTCCTCTAAGGTAAGAGGTCTAGTCTGGGCATGATTGGCTTTCCCATGGTCAAACAAATGGTCTCATAAACTCAAGATTTTTTTTTTAATTTATTTTATTTTCTAGTAAAAGGATTCCCCCTGCTTTATATGAATTACTTTCCTGTGGCCACCTACTTTTCCATCTTTTGTACTTTTTGCAAAAGCTAATTAAGTTAACGAATAGACATTCATTTGAGGCCAACTAACTGATTAAAAATAATATCATGGAAAATCTTCTAGTGTTAGCTGAACACCAGTCACAATTCCCATTCAAAAAAACTGATTAATGTATGTGTTCTGCCTATCTGAGCAGATAAACACAAAACCAACTCTAAAGTTGCTCTAATGCAAGGGAAAATTAAAAGTTATTGGAAAAAAGTGTCAGTATTCCTTTCAAGTATTATGGTTTGAGACACAGGCAGCCTAATGCACATGTATCAAATCATTTGCATAAAACTCACAAATATTTGTATCTAATGCAAAAAAAATTCAAGATTTACACATAGAAAGAAGCAAAATAAAACAAAATATAAACCAAGTTAATTTTCCATATTTTGAGACATTGAGGAAAATAAACAGATGCTTCCAGTAACCTATGTCCAGTACTAGTATATCTCTCATTATCTCAAGGTTTTTCCTTTTTTTCCATTGCCATAATTGCTAGATAATAAATTTGGTATATATGCATAATCTAAGCTACATTATAAACTAACGCCCATCATTGTCTTTCAAACTAATCTTCCGTCTTTCTACTTACATATCAGCCTCTATCTTAAACCTCATATATTCAAATTGGATATTATCATGTGTGAAGCCTTTTCTGATTATCCTCTGTCTGTACTTTCTTTCTTCAATTTTTTTTTAAAAGAACGTCTTTTTTTCTGGGAGATTGGCCCAGAGCTAACATCTATTGACAATCTTCCTCTTTTTTTTTCCTCCTGAAAACCCCCGAGTACATAGCTGTATATCCTAGTTGTATGTTCTTCTAGTTCCTCTATGTGGGATGCCTCCTCAGCATGGCTTCATCAACAGTGTCAGGTCCACGCCCAGGATCTGAATGGGCGAACTCTGAGCCTCCGAAGCAGAGGGCGAGAACTGAACCACTTGGCCACGGGGCTGGCCCCACTTTCTTCAAATTTTTACTGTATTCATGCCTTTATTTTCTTTTGTCACTTCCTTGTGCTAGATTTTTATATTAGAACAAACTATTGCCTTCCAGAAGAGCGAAATTCTAAGATCTTTACATTTCCCCAAGTGTACAAATACAATATGTTTGAACAGGATCTAGTCTTTTCTCCACATGATATCTTTGTTGAAATAATGAGTTTTTCTGTCTACCTTCACGTCATGAATACTTGTCACTTCATCACCCATTACAAATTTACATTTCACCCTATGAACATTTTCAAACAAACAATATTTGTGCATCTCCATAAGAATTTATGCATATATAAGGACAGTAAGATAATAACAGAGTCAAGTGAAGTATTCATATTTGTGGTTAGGCTCACTCTTAGGTTCAGTGAGTTGGTCCAACAAACAAGCTTCACTATTTTGCAATTCAAATGCAGGCTTCATTCATCATATAAATCGCTCTAGGCCGTCAGCCAGTAGTTTGCTTGTGATTCCTGGACACAGTAGATATTAAATTGTCAGTTCCACAGTTCTAATTTACTTTTCCTCCTCTAGAAAATTTACCCTACTCTTCTCATATCTTTTTCCGCTTCTAGATGATAAAGATTTATCTGGGAAGCTGTATGATTTGCCGTCCCGAACTGTACCACATTAAAAGGTAAGTGTGGCCCAAATACTTACTATATTAAGTATCGTATTTAATTTGTTGTAAATTATATTTAATAAAGTGCACAAATATTACGAGTACAATTCAATGAAATTTTCCACATGTAAATACCCTGTCAACTGCTATCCGGATGGACATATAGACCTTTCTCATCACTCCGTTATCCCTGTCCTCTAATTACACATATGTTAGATTCTTTGACAGTGTCCCACATCTCTTTTATCTTTATTTCCTCTGTGTTTCTGTTTAGACGTTTTCTATTGTTCGGCCACTATGTTTACTAATTTTCATCCCCTGTATTTAGTCTGTTGTTAATTACATCCAATGAATTCTTAGTTTTAGTCGCTATATTATTTAATGCAATGTTTATTTGACTCTTTTTTGAAGATGTTAGTCCTTTGTTGAAATTCTCCATAATTTTAGCTACTTTATCTATATTTTCTTTAATTTTCTGTTTAGCATTCTTCCTCCCAGAAGCTATTCTCTGCTAGAATTGCATTGTTTCACCTTATACATGGACAGCTCAGAAGTCAGCCAAGTATCTGAAGTAAATTTTTACAAAGAATCTGGGGGCTCCTTAACTCCATCGACCTCTACTTTAGTGTCTTTCCACACATATCTTAGCCTCCTCTCCTTCCTAGGGGGGCTGTAGCAGTTTGGAAAATGCCCTGAAGAGCAAGGTTGAGGTGCGTGCGAGGCTCCCGTCACATGCTTTCCTTCTCTCAAGTATGGAGGCTTCCAACCGGTTGCTGTCCAATGCATATAACCTTTTGTTTGGTAGATTTTGTACAGCTTTAATACATTAGTTTTGGCCCATTTTTATTTAATGGAATCTGTGTTATATATGTCTCATGTGTGCCTTCATCCTCTCATATATTGTGTGTCAAGTATAGTTTGTTTATTCATCCCACATATGAATATACCACAATTCTTTCCACAGTTGGTATTAATGAAGTTATTTATTCTTTTTTCTAATTTTATCCCTCTGCTGTGATTTAATTTGCATTTTGACTTTAATTTGTATTTTCCTATGTATTAATGAGGTTGCTGACTTTTAATTTGTTTACTGGACATTGACATTCCTTTTCTGAAATGCTTATACAAGTCTCTTTCTCACTTTTCTATTCTATACTTTGTTCTCATAGATTTATAAAAATGTTTCATATATCCTGAAGATTTTGTGCCTTTGTGTTTTGCAAATATCTTCTCAGACTGTACATTTTAATAGTCTTTTAATGAATAGAATTTCTTAATTTTCATGTAGTCCATTTTATCAGTGTTTTTATGTATGGTTAGACCTTTTTGTCTTATATAAAAAATATTTCTTTACCTCAACATGCTCAAAATATTCTCCTATATGATCTTGTATGATGTTTATTATTCTGCTGTACAGAATTATATTTTAAATAAATTTTACGTATAATTGAAATAAAGGTGAAGTTTCACTTTTTAGCATGTGCATATGTTGCTGAACCAACACAATTTGTTCCAGATAACATCTTTACCCAATGCAATGTAGTGCCATTTTTGTAATATAACGTGAATCTCTTTCTGTCCTTTTTTGGCTTCACTTATATAATACCACACTGCTTTAATTATATAAGATTTATAATACATCTTGACAAATGATAGGAAAAAAGTCACCCTATGTTGTTGTCCCATCAAATATGTTGGCAATTTTTATTTCCTTGCTTTTTCACTTAAATTTTGGAATTGGCTTGTCTTTTTCATGTATAATTTTCTTGAAGTTTGGTATTGTATTGTATTATCTCTCAATCTTGATGTAAAAGATTATATGCTCAGATGCACACATAAATTGTGCAAAATTTGTGGAAAATTTACCTCCTTATAATAAAACTTTTCCAACATGTGATCATATTCTCCATGTATTAGATCTACTTTAAATTCTCTCAAAATAGTTTAAATTTTCCTAAGAGAGTTACACATTTTAAATTCATTATTTTTTTGGATTTTATATTTTTTTGCTGCTTTAAAAGACATTTTAAAATTTTTTGCCTACCTGCTTTTTGCCACTCTACTGATGTTAAATCAGCAACTTCACTAAATTTATTAAATAATTCTAATAAAGTATTTTAGATCCATTTTGATTTTCTCTCTACATAAACATATCATCAGTAAATAAATACTTTGATTACTTTATCTCTGATCTTCGAGCCACTTTGTTTGTTTTACCATATTACACTCTTGGTTATAGAAGTGGAGATAACACGGAAGTGGAGATATAGTTTGCCTAGAACATTTTTGTGTCAATATTATGAGATAACTGACCTATTGTTTTTCTTTCTGGTGATGGCCTTTTAAGTGTTCTTATCAAAGATTTGTTGGCTACATAGACAGGTCTTTTTTTCTTCTTTGTTCTGGAAGAGGTTAGGAAAAAATGTGACAAGGGCTGACTTTTTTTCTTCATTCTGAAAGAGTTTAGGAGAAAATGTGGCTTTATATGTTCCTCAAATATTTGATTAATTCTCCTGTGAAGCAATCTGAGTGTGGTATTTTCTTAGTGGGAAAATATAATTCCTTAGTAATGATAAAACTATTCAGTTTTTCTCTTTTCCTATGTCAATTTTGGTACATTTTGATCATCAAATTACCTATCTAATTTCATCTTAATGTTCAAATTAATTTCACAAAAATTTTTACACCATTCTCTCAAAAAGTTTGCTAATACTGGTAAGATACAGGATGTTTTACTTTTTGTTCACGATACTTGTGCTTGTAATTTTTTTTGTTATTTTCACCAGAACCTTATAAATGTCATTAGCTTTTTCAAAAAAAAAATTGTAGGTGCTACCAATTTTATGAATTTTTCTTGTTTTGAGTGTATTAATCTTGTTTCTTGTATTTTTACTATTTCCATTCTTCTATTTCCTTTGAGTACAATGTGCTTTCTTTGGGTTAATTTACTTGATATTCTGAAATTAGAGCATCTACTCTATCTACATTTTATCTAATTATAAAAGTGTAAAATTATATATATACTCTTTATTTTTCCCTATTTCTAAGTTCTTCTCATATTTGTAGTGAGTTTTTTTGAATTACTATTTTTTATAAATCATGCAGTTTTCATTATTTTAGTGATTTCTCAAGGATTATGATATTCATACTTGAATTACCAAAGTCTATTAATACTTTTACCTCTTCATTGACAATGAAAGAACCTTAGAAACAGTATAGCCATATGAAAAAAGAGAGAAGACTCAAATAAATAAAATTAGAAATGAAATAGGAGCAATTACAAAAGATATCACAGAAATACAAAGGATTATAAAAGAATACTATAAGAAACTATTTGCCAACAAATTGGATAACTTAGAAGAAAGGGATAAATTCTTAGAATCATACAACCTTCCTAAACTGAATCAAGAGGAAATAGAGAATATGGATATACCAATCACAAGTAAAGAGATTGAAATAGTAAGCAAAAATCTCTCAAAAAAAATAAAAGTCCACAGCCAGATGGCTTCTTTGGTGAATTCTACCAAACATTCAAAGAAGATTTAATAAATATCATTCTCAAACTATTTTGAAATATTGAAGAAAACGCAATGCTTCCTAATTCATTCTATGAGGCCAACGTTACCCTGATACCAGAATCAGACAAGGACTACACAAAAAAGGAAAATTACAGACCGATATTGCTGGTGAACTTAGATGTGAAAATACTCAACAAAATATCAGCAAATCTAATACAACGATACTTTAAAAGGATCATACACCATGATCAAGTGGGACTTATACCAGGGACACAGGGATGGTACAACATCCAGAAATCAATCAATGTGATACACCACATTAACAAAATGAGGAATAAGAATCACGTGATCATTTCAATAGATGCAGAGAAAGCATTTGACAAGATCCAACATCCATTTATGATATAAGCCCTTAATAAAATGGGCATAGAAGGAAACTATGTCATCATAATGAAGGCTATATATGACAAACCCACAGCCAACATCACACTTTTGGTGAAAAACTGAAAACGATTCCTCTGATAACAGGAACAAGACAAGGGATCCCACTCTCACCACTCTTATTTAACATAGTACCAGATTTTTGGCCAGAGCAATCAGGCAAGAAAAAGAAATAAAAGGGATCCAAAATTACAAAGGAAAAGTAAAACTCTCACTATTTGTAGATACTATTATTCTCTATATGGAAAACCCTAAAGAACCCACCAGAGGACTATTAGAAATAATCAGTAACTACATAAATGTTGCAGGGTATAAAATAAACATAAAAAATCAGTTGCATTTCTACACACTAATAATGAACTAGCAGAAAGAGGAGTCAAGAATACAATCCTATTTACAATTGCAACAAAAAGAATGAAATATCTAGGAATAAATTTAACCAAGCAGGTGAAAGACCTAAACACTGAAAACTATAAAACATTATTGAAAGAAGTCTGAGAAGACATAAAGAAAAGGAAAGATATTTCATGTCCATGGATTGAAAGAATAAACATAGTTAAAATGTCCATATTACCTAAATTAATCTGCAGATTCAATGCAATCTCAATCAGAATCCCAATAACATTCTTCTTGGAAATAGAACAAAGAATCCTAAAATTTATGTGGAAAAACAAAAGACACCAACCAGCAAAAGGAATTCCTGGAAAAAAAGAACAAAGCTGAAGATATCACACTCCCTGATTTCAAAATATACTACAAAGCCATAGTAAAAGGAATTCCTGGAAAAAAAGAACAAAGCTGAAGCTATCACACTCCCTGATTTCAAAATATACTACAAAGCCATAGTAATCGAAACAGCATGGTGCTTGCAGAAAAACAGACACATAATTCAATGGTACAAAATTGAACCCCCAGAAATAAAACCATGCATCTACAGACAGCTAATCTTTGACAAAGAAGCCAAGAATGTACAATGGAAAAAGGAAAGTCTCTTCAATAAATGGTGTTGGGAAAACTGGAAGACCACATGCCAAGGAATGACAGTAGACCATTATCTTATACCATTCACAAAAATTAACTCAAAATGGGTTAAAGACTTGAATGTAAGACCTGAAATGATAAAACTCCTAGAAGAAAATATAGGCAGTATGCTCTTTGACATTGGTCTTAGCAGCATCTTTTCGAATACCCTGTCTACTCAGGCAAGGGACAAAAAAGAAAAAATAAACAAACGAGACTACATCAGACTAAAAAGTGTCTGCAAGGCAAAGGAAACCATGAACAAAATGAAAAGACAACCCACAAACAGGGAGAAAATATTTGCAAATAATTTGTCTAACAAGGAGTTGATCTCCAAAATATATAAAGAACACACACAACTCAACAACAGAAAAACAAACAACCCAATCAAAAAATGGGCAGAGGATTTGAACAGACACTTTTCTAAAAAAGATATACAGTTGGCCAGCAGACACATGAAAGACTGTTCAACATCACTAATTATTAGGGAAATGCAAATGAAAACTACAATGAGAGTGCCGGC
This sequence comes from Equus przewalskii, assembly GCF_037783145.1. Taxonomy (NCBI): domain Eukaryota; kingdom Metazoa; phylum Chordata; class Mammalia; order Perissodactyla; family Equidae; genus Equus; species Equus przewalskii. The sequence goes on from NC_091838.1 coordinate 57,271,901, forward strand.
CTGCTGGTGCAGTGGTTAAGTTCACACGTTCTGCTTAGACAGCCTGGGGGTTCGCTGGTTTGGATCCCAGGTGTGGACATGGCACCACTTGGCAAGCCATGCTGTGGCAGGCATCCCACATGTAAAGTAGAGGAAGATGGGCACGGATGTTAGCTCAGGGCCAGTCTTCCTCAGTAAAAAGAAGAGGATTGGCAGTAAATGTTAGCTCAGGGCAAATCTTCCTCAAAAAAAAACCAAAACTACAATGAGATATCACCTTACACCTGTCAGAATGGCTGTAATTCCAAGACAAGAAACAGCAAATGTTGGAGAGGATGTGGAGAAAAGTTAACCCTCATACACTGCTGGTGGGAATTCAAACTGGTGTAGCCACTATGGAAAAGAGTATAGAGATTTATCAAAAAGTTAAAAGTAGAAATACCTTACAATGCAGCTATCCCACTACTGGGTATTTATCCAAAGATCTTGAAATCAATGATCCAAAGAGATTTATGCACCCCTATATTCATTGCAGCATTATTCAATTATTCACGATAGCCAAGATGTGAAAGTAACACAAGTGCCCTTCTACGGACAAATGGATAAAGAAGATGTGGTATATATATACAATGGAACACTACTCAGCCATAGAAAAAGACAAAATTGTCCCATTTGCAACAATGTGGGTGGATCTTGAGGGTAGGATTTTAAGCAAAATACTCCAGACCAAGACAAATACTACATGTTTTTACTCATATGTGGAAGATAACAAATACATGGAGAAAGAGAACTAACTAGTGGTTACCAGAGGGGAACGGGGTTAGGGGGTGGGCAAAAGGATAAAGGGGCACATATGTATGGTGATGGGCAAAAGTTAGACTACTGGTGGTGAGCACAATGAAGTCTATTCAGAAATTAATAAACAATAATATATACCCGAAATTGCACAATGTTATAAACCATTATGATCTCAATAAAATTACTGGGGAAAAAAAACTCAATCCAATCACAATGGGCAGATGATATGAACAGATATTTTTCCAAAGATGATATACAGATTGGCCAAGAGGCACATGAAAAGATGTTCAACATGACCTAATCATCAGGGAAGTGCAAATCAAAGCTACAATGAGATATCACCTAACACCAATCAGATTGGCTATAATTAACAAGACGAGAAATAACAAATATTGGAGAGAATGTGGGAAAAGGGAACCCTCATACACTGCTGGTAGGAATGCAAACTGATGCAGCAACTATGGGAAAACAGTATGGAAAGTTCTAAAAAAAGATTAAAAATAGAACTACTATATGATCCAACTATCCCACTACTGGGTATGTATCCAAAGAACATCAACAATTCAAAGAGATTTATACATCCCTATGCTCATTGCAGCATTATTCACAATAGCCAAGAGGTGGAAGCAACCCCAGTCCCCATCAACGGATGAATGGATAAAGAAGATCTGGTATATATATACAATGGTATACTACTCAGCCGAAGAAAAGACAAAATCATGCCATTTGCAACAACATGGTTGGACCTTGAGGGTATTATGCTAAGCAAAATAAGCAAGACAAACACCATATGATTTCACTCAAATGTGGAATATAAACAAACACATAGAAAAGGAGAACAGATTAGCGGAAGGGGGTAGTGCTGTGAGGTCGAAAGTGGTAAAGGGGCACATGTATGGCAATGGATAAAAACTAGACTATTGGCGGTGAACACGATGCAGTCTATATAGAAATTAATATATAATAATATACATATGAAATTTACACAGTGTTATAAACCAATCTGACTCAGTAAAATAATTAAAACAATACTACTGTATCCAATAATATTATTCCCTCCTGGTAAGTTGTTTTTCTTACAGACACTACACACATATATATATATCTTAATACTCTTATTATTTTCATATTCAATATTCTTATTGTCTATATATTTTCTCTTTTTGTGACATTTATTAAGTATTATTTTCATTTTTTTCCTAAAATAACACGTTGATATTTACTTTAGTTCAAGCCTAGTAGGGACAAAGTCTCTTTTTCTTTCTTTGTCTAAATACATCTTCATTTCATATTCATTCTTACAATCTGTTTTGCTGGGTTTAGAATACTAAGACAGGTTACTTCTTTCAATGCTATGAAGATATTGTTTTAAGGGCTTTAAATTTTTATTATTATTGTATAGAAAATACCAGTTATTCTTGTTAATATTTTTACTCAGACTATTTATAAGATGCTATTATTTTTTCTTTGTCTGGTTTTCAGGAATTTCAGAGTATATAGTAACTGTATTGATTTTTTCTCTTTTTTTTGCTAATTGAAGTATACAGGTTGCATACAGGCCTGTGGAGTATTGGGTTAAGATATTTTAACCTCTATAATACTTATTTTGCTAATTTCAAAGTGAAGATAAAATGAGTTAGTTGGGATGATGTCATGGAACATATGTTTGTTTGTATACAAACAGACAAAGGACTTGAAATTGTTTGTAGTATCAGTATGATGTGCTACTGGTATGAAATCACACTTCTGTTCTGAGACTCAAACAGATCTTTCATTTATACCATATTTAATTTGCTTTGCTTGCTTTCAAATGTTCTTTGTGACAACCTAATTAAAAAATGGACACCGGACTTTAATAGACATTTCTCCAAAGAAGACATACAAATGGCCAATAAGGACATGAAAAGGTGTTCAATCAACATCATTAGTCATTAGGGAAATAAAAATCAAAACCCAATGAGATAGCACTTCACATCTATCAGGATGGCTATTATCAAACAAACAAAATGGAAAATAGCAAATGTTGACAACGATATGGAGAAATTGGAACCATTATGCATTGCTGGTGGAATGTAAAATGGTGCACCACTATAGAAAGCAGTTTGGTTGTTCCTCAAATAGCTAAACATAGAATTACCATATGATCCAGTAATTTTACTCCAAGGTATACACCCAAAGGAATTGAAAGAAGGGACTTGAACAGATACTTGTGTGCCAATGTTCATGCAACATAATTCACAATAGACAAAAGGTAGAAACAACCTCAGATATGAATGAATAAACAAAATGTGGTATATACATATAATAGAATATTATTCAGTCTGATACATGGTACAACATGGATGAAAGCTTAAGAAATTATGCTAAGTGAAATAAGCCAGACTGAAAGAACAAATATTGTATTACTTCACTTACATGAACTACCTAGTATAGGCAATTTCGTAGAGAGAGAAAACAGATTGGAGGTTGCCAGGGGTTGTGAGGAGGGAGAATGTGGAGTGATTGCTTAATGATTGAAGAGTTTCTATCGAAAAATTTTGAAAATAGATAGTGCTGATGGTTGTACAACTTTGAAAATGTCATTAATACCACTAAATTGTACATTTTAAAATGGTTAAAATAGTAAGTTTTATGTAATGCACATATTATCACAATAAAAATACATAAAAAATGTTCTCTGTGATTATGATGCATGATCCCATTTAATCTTCAAAGTAAGCCTATATTTTCTACAGCCACTCCAATTAGGGTAATTTCTTACTGTCGCTGTCTTTACTCCTACCTAATTTTTGTGACTAGAATAGTTGTATCTTTACTTCACATGTCCAGACCTTACGAATTCTCAAACATTGGTCAAGCCCCAGATCATCAACAGAGACTTCTTTAACTATTCCAATCTCCCTTTGTTTTCTCTAAAATTCATTATTCTTAATTTCAAAATTGAGCCTTAAACTGTGCTCTCTATTGTCTTCTATTCTCTTTGCTTTACACCTGCCCATTTTTCTTCCCCAACAACATCTATGCTCCCTGCTTTATGCTTATGAGAGATAATGTTAGTAGGAATATCAGAAGTAGTGTAGTAGTAATCGTAAAGTAATTTCATGGAATTGCCACACCCCAGACACTCTTAGACATTTTTCATACAGTATTTCTGATTTTCATACTTTGCATTTTTCAGGTCAGGCAAATGAGGCTCATATACGTATGGAACTTTCCCAGATCACTTGACTACTAAGTGATAGACTTAAGGTTTGAAACCAGATTTATCTGCTCCCAAACCTGTGCTCATTTCAGGTTGATAGTCCATAGAAAAATTTCTGAACGTATTAATCTCAGAGTAAGCACTCATTCATGCTTCTTAATTGATTCACATCCTTTTTTTTTTCATTCTGTTAAAATTTGACAGAAATTATTCAAAATTGCTTCTTAAAATTAAGTAAATAAAATAAACCAACCCAAGTTCTCTTTCTTGTGCTACAAAACATTTGTGGTTTTTTTTCTTATTTTCATTGTTGACCAGATATAAGCTTCAATTTTTCACCTATACTCTCAATTTAATCATATGGACCAAATAAATTGTCTTACAAGATGTTTGCGTGCTGGACTGAGAGCTTCTTTTTCCAGCCCGTCTTCTGACCTAGCATCCTCCAGTTCAAGTATCCACACCTCTTCTCTCACCAAAACACGCTTCAAGATAAAATTAGATATTGATCATTCATAATGTATTAAAATATACATCAGTGATCAAACTTTTCCAGTGTGGATGATTGGTGCTTTCAATGGTTGCTGAAAGGAAGGCTTGTTCCATGGTTAAAAGAATTCCGTTTATCAGTGACATGGGGAAAGCTATATGTCCTTATTGCCTCTAACATCATATATTTGCTTATTTACTCTCTGATGCTATTCCTACTACTGTGTACCTCTATATGAAAATGAGTTTTCATGTAAGAAATAGCGGTATCAACCAAGTCTCCTCTTTTGTAAAATGGAGGCTTAACTAAATGATTTTTGGGCAAATGTTCTTTGATTATTTGGTGTTATCGCACAGCAAAGATCTCCTCAATAATCTTTAGATTCATCTCTATAATTTGTTTACATTACTATTTTTCTTATGAAAAATAAAAGTTTATATAATGTTATAAACCACTGTTACCACAGTAAAAGTAACAGTAAAAACTCAAAAGAAGAAAGAGCAAAACTGTCGATTTCCAATTTCATTGAACTGTTTAATCCAGGAAAGTTGGCTAAATTTATTCAGTCCTTGTACACAGTACACCAGTCTTGATGTGACATTTTAATGATATTTTTGAAGTGTTAATGCTATTACAAATACTAGAATTTATATCAAACATAGTTTTTGAATTCAAGCAGTATGTTCAAAGTTCCTTTGAATTTAATTATAAATGAATTTAATTTAAACTCTAATAGCCTTCAGTAAGTGATTTATTACAACATCTAATGCACGGTCTTTGAAATGGTATAGTAATTTTCTAGTTCATTGCTGCCATTTGAACATGACACAAAAGCTTGATTCACTTAAAATATCTTCTTGCTGATAATGATTTATTGTCACTATTCTTAGGTTTTCCAAATATTTAATAAAATTTTCTTATTTATCTCTACAGTTTTAAAAAAAAGATTTTATGAATCCTGGGTCACTGCACCAATGATTTCCATAAAAAGAAATCATATTTGTAATTGATAATATTTTATAAAACCAAGAGAATGAACAAAAATATAGTAGATAGATCAGATATACAGATATTTAAATTAGGCAAGTATTATATTGTCAGACACTATTCTATGTAATTCACACATAAATTTGGACAAAAGGAATATCCTGCATCTATGGAGCTTAATTCTAGTAGATTATGAGGCCTGCCCTGTGGCTAAGTGGTTAAGTTCACATGTTCCGATTTGGCAGCCCAGGGTTTCACCAGGGCACAGACATGGCAGTGCTCATCAGGCAGGCCATGCTGAGGTGGCATCCCACATAACAGAACTAGAAAGACCTACAACTAGAATATAAAACTATGTACCAGGGGGAGAAGTAATAGAAGAAAAAAAAGAGAAGATTGAGAACAGATGTTAGATCAGGGCCAATCTTTAAAAATAAAAAAAAATTAAAAAATTAAAAAAGTTAAAAATTCTAGTAGATTAAAAATCAAAGCAATTTAGTACTTCTCTTATCCTTAAAAGTTCCCAGAGTTAGAGACAGTAAGTATTTAGGCCGTTTTAATATATGGAGCTAGAAGTTTACTTTCCTTTACAACTCTCTTAATACATGTCAAGTCAACCTTCAAATTTTGGTGATAATTAGTACTTTTCATTCTGCTTTTCAGTAGAAACTTTTTTTTTTTTTTTTTGATGAAGAAGTTTGGCCCTGAGCTAACACCTGCTGCCAATCTTCTTTTTTGCTTGAGGAAGATTGTCTCTGAGCTAACATCTGTTCCAATCTCCCTCCATTTTATTTGGAATGCCACCACAGCATGGCTTGATGAGCCATGCTAGGTCTACACCCAGGATCTGAACCTGCAAACCCCAGGTTGCTGAAGTGGAGCATGCAAATTTAACCACTCTGCCACTGGGCTGGCTCCTAGAAACTTGATTTCTTATATTTGTTATAAGAGAACTCTGTATTTTATTTTACTCCATATGGCAGGATTTTCTCACTTTAAATCCAATCTATATAAGCCTCATAGAAATTTTTTCATGATCAAAGTTCCTGACACCTGTCTTAAGTTATATCCATGTCAAATATGTGTTATGCATATACTATATGTGGTAACATACAGCATGAGCAAGAATGCAGGGAGCATTTCTAAACACCTTCACACTCTTACATCAGGTATATATATGTGGGTTTTTAAAGCAATGTCAGAGAATATTTGCACGCCCAGCAATTGTGAGAAATTACAACTAGAAAGTGATTATGATGCAACATTTGATAGATAATTGCTCAAGACATTTCATGTTTGAGATAACTGACCTGTTGGACATGCCAAGTGTTCACTTGTCTTTGTACCTAAGTTCCTTTCCTAAATTTTGCTTTAATTAGAATACCTGGAAATAATATAGCTAATTCAGTTTCCTGCAGTGGTGCCTTTACCAAATTCCAATTAATTCCTAGATATTCAGCTTTAATAGAAAGGCAAAATGATAATTTTAGATTGAAAAAAATTGTTTGAGTCTGTTGCACATCTGTAGTTGAAGACATTAGCATTTAAATAAGAGTCTACACAATAAATTCCACTTTCAGTTGTGACTGGAAGAAGTTTGTCCCTTCAGATAAACATGTTTACTTTCTTTCATCACAGAGAAAATTCATAATGAACTATGTTTCTATTGAAGCATTAGTTGCCAGGAAATGCAGCATTAACTCTTTGTTTAAAAATAGTAACCACCAGAATTTCATCTGTGACTTATTCCTTTTATTGTTTTATTTCATTTAATTTTCCTTTTAAAAAGTTTTAATGAGGCATAATTCACTTAAACTATGCATTTAAAAAATTTCAGCTTGATAAATTTTGCTATGTGTACATATTTCTGAAAATATCAGCACAATCAAGATAAAGAACACATCCATCACCCAAGGAAGTTTCCTGTGACCATTCGTCTTCTGCTCTTTCTGCCACTCCTGGCACTCCTCCCTGCCAGCTTCGTCCCCAAACAAGCACTAAGCTACTTTGTCCCTATATAGATCAGTTTGAATTCTCTAAAATTTAATATTAACAGAGTCATATATTGTGTAGTCTTTTCTGTGTGGACTCTTTCATTCAGAATAATGATTTTAAGATTTATCCATATTGTAGCAGATATCAATAATTAATTCCTTTTTATTGATGAGAAAGTTTGCACTGTGTGGCTATATCATTGTTTATTCATTAACCAGTTGATGAATATTTGGGTTGTTTCTAGTTTTATATTACTACAAATAAAGCTACTATGAACATTCATACAAAAGTCTTTGTATGGACATATGCTTCTATTTCTCTTGCTTGTATACCTAGTAGTGATAAGAATGTATGATATGGTTCATTTTGTTTAAATTTTAAGAAACTGTCAAATAGGTTTTAAATATGGTTGTACCATTTTACATTCTCACCAGAAGTTAGTGAGAATTCCAGTTACACCATTTTCTCACCAATATTTGATATAGTTAGTCTAATTTTAACCATTTAACAAAAATAAATGGCGTTACACTGTGGTTTTGTTTTTTCATTTCATGAGTGGCTAATGAGGTTGAATCTCTTTTCACACACCTATTTGCCAACTATGTATCTTCTTTGTTGAAGGACCTGTTCAAATCTTTTGCATATTTATTAAATATGTTATTTGTGTTATTATTGAATTTTGAGTTATTTATATGTTGTGGGTACAATACTTTTATCAGACATATTATTTGCAAATATGTTGACTCACTCTGTGGTTTGTCTTTTCATTATCTCAACAATGTCTTTGAAAGACCAAGAGTTTTTAATGATGACGACGTCTGGTTTATCAATTTATTCTTTTATTGATGACACATTTGTTGTCATAGTTAAGCAATCTATGCCTAATTTCACACAGGTGGGCAAGACTCCTGCCTGGTCATTTAGCGTATGGTGTTGGATCCCACAGCTCCCCAAAGGCAATTTTTCCCATCGATGGACACCAGATCATTGTTGCTGAGTGGGGGATATGATCTGACATCACTAAGGTAAGCACTTTTACAGGCACTACAGTTGGTGTAGTAAACAAACAGACATTTCCCTCAAAGAGCTTATATTCTAGAGGAAAAAGTGAATAAACAAATAAACATATAGTGTCAGGAGGGGTTATTGTCTGATGAAGAAAAATAAAGCAGAGTCAGAATAAAGAAAGATAAGCAGTATTCTTTATATTTTGTTATAAAGAAGGTCAGTGAAGGCTTATCTTATAAATGTCATTTAAACAAGTCTTGAGAGAAGAGAATGAGGGGTTCAAGTGGTCATTGGGAGAAAAGATAGAGCATCAAGTACAAATGCCATAAGGTGACAGTTTTCTTAATAAATTGTCATATAAAATAGTCAAAAACTGACCATTTTTCACTAACCAAAACAGCTATTTCATATGATTCAACTTTACGTGTCAAAGAGCCATAAAAAGGCCAATGTGTGTGAACAATGGTAAGCAAAGTGTTCAGAAAGATGAGGTCATGCAATACATTATTGAGCACCTTGTAAATCCTGAGACACGTATCAGAGTTCACTGTGAGGGAGTTGGGAAGCTGGAAGATTTGGAGGAGAGGTGTAACATACAATTCAGATTTTAAAAATTTCATTGAGACCATTCTGTTTAATCTAGGTAGGTAGAGGGGTAAAGTGAAAGTAAGAAGACAAATTTGTAAACTCTTACAATAAAAATCTTGGACTTTGGGGGCTGGCCCTGTGGCCGACTGGTTAAGTTCGCGCGCTCCGCTGCACGCGGCCCAGTGTTTTGTTGGTTCGAGTCCTGGGCGCGGACATGGCACTGCTCATCAGACCACGCTGAGGCAGCGTCCCACATGCCACAACTAGAAGAACCCACAACGAAGAATACACAACTATGTACCGGGGGGCTTTGGGGAGAAAAAGGAAAAAATAAAATCTTAAAAAAAAAAAAACAACTTGGACTTTGGACCAGTAGGTGCTGTAGATGTGTTGGGAAGTAGTTGGATTCTGATTATATTTAAGAGGAATTGTCAACAATATTTTTAGACAATTTAACATGAATGTGAGAGAAAGAGGGGAGTCAAGTATGACTCCAAAGGGTTCTGCCTAAGCAATTGAAGAATGAAAGTCCTGTTTACTAATATGGAGGGAAATGCAAGAAGACAATGTCTCATCTAGGAGTGGCAATGTGAGTTAAGACAATTCAGTTTTACATAATTTTGAGAAATCTCTTAGGTACCTAGCATAGTTATCTCAAGAAAACATCTGGATGTGTGAATAGAATTCAGGGACCACATTTGGACTAGGTATGTCATTTAGGGACTTAGCAGCATATACATAGCATTCAAACTCATTGGATGAAATCATCTAGTAAATAAACATATAAAATGAACTATAACAACACCACCAACAGCAAATATATCTGGGCTTGAAAGAATGGAATTGAGTGCTCTAATTACCAGAAATTAAAAAAAGAAAACAATGTCAGAACTGTAAGCATGATTTAATGCTGAAACAGACGATTGGAGGTCCAGATCCTGATATAGGCTCTAAAATTTATGGGCCAAGTATGTAATATCCACATGTGAACGTTAAATAGGTTCCTAGGTGCTTAGAGTAGAGGCAGTTGGAACTGAAACTCCTGTATAAAGCTTGGTTATTCTAAGAAGCCTCCATCTGTGAAAGAGGAACTGCGAAAACTCTGTTCGTGTTTCCTGCAATAAAGCAAGATTATATGCCATCTGCCTCATCTCTCGATTGGGGAAAAATCACCTAGAAGCAATAAAAATTCCAGACTCTTACCATATAGAAATATTGGGGCTGAATTAAAACTTCCTGCAAGTTGCCAAATTTCAAAGCCCAGAAATTATTAAAATTGTCCACTGCTATTGAAAACTATAGGGCCCAGACAGAAAAGAATGGAAAAATCTCTATTTAGGGATGCTTGAACCGTCAAAGCACGTGAATAGTCCACAAGAGAAAACTGCTGAACATCATATAAGGTAGAGCTAATATCTCCCTCAGGAGTAAAGAGAAGGTTGTTTGTATCGCTGGAAGATAGAGATAGTGTCCCCTTCTGGAGTAGTGGACAAACATGATCATTATTCACTGTAACAGGTTCATGTTCCTCCAAATCTGTGTTCCTTTCCTGTAATGCAACCCGCTGTGTTTACAGGTATCATCAAGCTCTCTTTATTTCATCCTGTGGGAAGTGGGACTTGGAGATCCAGTGCAAAAAAGTTGATACTCCGGATACAGATAACACTGTGAGCGATCAGCAGGTCTTTGTCTCTGACTCTGGAGTTGCATGTCTCATACCAAATCCACAAAACTATGGAAGGCTAACCTTGTTACCTTGCAATTAGGGTAAAATCTCACACTCTTCTCAGTTGTTGACAATATTCTCTCTCATCTTTGAATATATTCATGAGCTATACTTTCTGCTTTCAATGTCTTCTGTCATCTCATCCTATGAACCTAGATATCTAGCTAGTTAACTTTGTTCTTCAAAATCTATATTAGGTATGACTTCCTAGAGAAGTGTTCCCTGTCCCATTTTACATGGCTTTTTTTAATGCTCTCATGGCACCCTGTATCTTAATTTTAGTTTACTTTTCATTTTGTCCTCCAAGGAAAATTTCTTATTGCTTTTCCCTTGGGTAAATTTCATCAAATGTTCTTATCAGTGTCCCTAGAACCAGATCCATGTAGTCTAGCTCATGGATCAATAAATTGATTTTTAATAAGTGGGTTATTAATACTTCCTGACCCACATTAGAGTGGCCCAAGGATCTCTTCAGTTTTTTCCTTACATTCACTCAAACCTTTTATTAACTATTTATCACAAATGGCCAACTAAAAATTAAAGGAATGATAGGTTATTTGAATAAAACTTTACAGCTAATCTTGAGTTCGACTTCTTGCTACAAAACAAAAAACAGATTCATTGTCACATTTACCTTAGAAAACTATGTTAACAAGGGTAAAGTTAGCATTTTTCCATATATATATATTATGATAGGAACTGGCTCGGTGTCTGCTTTCTATCTGAAATCTGGAGGATTCCTATTCTATTTTCTGAAAATTGTTATCTGATTAGATTATTGCTTTCCACTAAGCAAGCACCTAACTATCATAGCCTTATTTTACCCCATTAACTATAGATTGTATATGACATATTTATATTACATAAATTCCCTCCATGGTTCAGCAGCTTGTGTTTTACAGATTATAAACCTACCTTAACAGATAATCCTTGTATCTCCAGGAAATATTTTGTACTCCTGGAAGACAGCATGGCACAGTCTTTCTGCACAGATTCCCTCACATTTGCTCTTATGTCAGTCTTGGATGATGGCTTAGATTTCACTGATACTTAGCTCCATACTATGGACTTGTGCCTCCTACAGGGGTTACTGCCAGTGCACAATACTAGATTTGGGGGAAAAAAACTGTGTTTACTTTAATTTTCCAAGTTTAATTGAAGAAAAAATCTTTCCACGGCACAGATAAAACTTTTCTCTAAATTTTAGCAATAATTCATTAAAAATTAAAGAAAAAACAGAAAAAGTGCTGGTTTCAGAGTATAACTTTTCATTGAGTCCATTGCCCTGACCCTCCCCTGTGGTTCCCATATGTGTCGCCCTGCTTTTAAACATGGCTCTTTTCACAGCTAGCTCCTAGCCTGTATTCTTGTAAGGGCAGCCATTTTTGCCACTATCCAAGTCTCAGTTGTTCAGTTTTCAACAACTCTAACTAGAACACTAATCAGAAATACATTTCAGCTTTGCTAAGGCCAATCAAATTCCATTTAGTGATTCTTTCTCCAAGATCAAATAAAGATTATGCCTTGCCCTTTGTTTCAATAACTGTATGCATGCACACACACACATACACACACGCACACGCTTCACCAAGAATAAGCAAGATACATGAAACACTGTGTGGATATATGTGTACATACATATATGCACATATATATTTAATATATATTTATATAGAAAAGCCATTTATCCAAAAACTATGTTGTTAACAGAGTTTCAATTTTGCTGTATGTACTTGGCTTTTGAAATAATCACACAGAGAAATTTTGCTCTTTAAAGGCACCGCTCTATATCCTTTCTTACACTGTGGTTCACTTATTTACTTCGCTTCACGGTCCTTTGGGCATTGAGTTGTCATCTCTACTTCCTAGCTTTGTAACATCTTTTTTTTTTTTCCAATTTCTGCAATTGCCATCAAGGTTTTAAAGATTGGAAGGCCAAATTGTTCGGTTGTAAGTACCCTTTCACTCTTTCACACCTGCTGTCTCTACAAAAAAATATTGCACCAGTCATATAGTCCAGGTATATTAGATCGACTCTACAGTTCATTCCTTCTCCTCCTATCTCTTTATTCAGAGTGCATGACCTTTCCCCTGTGAAGCTGATAATTGAGCTCTCTTCCAAGTACCATACTATCTTGCCTTAAGCTCGATGAGATAACTTGTTATGTATAGTGTTTAAATTATTTTTTTTAATTCTATTTACTTTCACTCTTCATAAGGTGAATGGTGCAGCTCTTGGGTCTATGGAGTCAGAACAGCTGGCTGAAAACATCTGTAAGTAAGAGATAACTCTGGGATTTGGGGCAAGTTACCTTACTTGTTTCTCCTTAAATTTCATCCTCTGTAAAATAGTAACAATAAGAGTACCTATCTCAAAATGTTTTTATAAAGAATAAATGAGGTAATGTATATGAGGGGTTATAATCACCTGGCATAGAGTTAGAATTTAGTAAAGTAACATGTTATTTTATTATTTATATAGCATCATATGAAAATTTCACCATTCACAGATAAGCACTCCACAGACATCTCTGAAGACTCCAATGATGATTTAATGTACAGTAAGCTCTAACTATGTTTACCAATCAGAGAGGCATGTGTTGTGCATATGAGGGTTTTAAAATACTAGGAAGAACAGATTTGGTTACTTAGAGATTTTTTAGTGAATCATTGGTAGGATGCAGCTGTGGTTTGAAGGTTTTGTATAATATACAGTAATTAGGACTTTTTCATTTTCATTTACTGCAAATGAGACACACTAATTGATGGATTTCCCTTTGTGTACCAAAAGAAAGTCTCTCAAATAGTCATTGAACACATCTAATGTGGTTTTAAAATTAAAGTAGGAAAAAAATTAACTTCAAGACAGATACCCCAAATATTTATCCTAGGCAGCTAATCCTTGCAAAATTAGAAGTCCTATCATCTTGACAGTAGGCATTACCAAACACTTTACGTTCCACTAGAATCGACTCTCTTTCTATATATTAAAATTGTGTTATGTCCTAAACTCGTTATTCCTAAAAATTATAATTAGCAAAATAAACATATTTCAAATTTTATTGAATTCCTGCTAAATATTAAAATACCACAAGTAGAAAATTCTTGTATATGTTTTTATGTGAGCGTATACTACTGATATTATGAAACCATTAAAAATATATAATTTTCTAGAGAAAGGAAGACAGGCAAATCCTATTTTTAATTTAATTTATTTATGTATGTTATGAACTGAACATATCCTTATCATTGGATTAAAGATGTCACTTGTAGATTATGATAAACAATTGGTAGTATAAATCTATACAGTTAAAATCACCTTATTTCATTAATACAAAAACTATTTAATGTAATAAATATCCTTACCAAATTTTGTACATAAGAAAATTAAGACTTACTCAATTTAAAAGAGTCAGTAAGCAGTGGAGGATAAATTGAAACTCAGGTCTGTAGAACTCCAGAGTTGAAATGTCTCCACAGGCTGTGATGTCCTTTCATCAAGCATGACACAGCATAGCATAAGTAAAACTGGTGGAATTTAGTTATTTTAGTTTACAGAGAAAGTTTCAAATAAAATACCTACAATAGAGGCAGGCCCTGTGGCCGAGTGGTTAAGTTCTCACGCTCTGCTTCGGCGGCCCAGGGTTTTGCCCGTTCATATCCTGGTTGCGGACATGGCACCATTCATCAGGTCATGTTGAGGCAGCGTCCCATATAGCACAACCAGAGGCACTCACAACTAGAATATACATCTCTGTAGTGGGGGACTTTGGGGAGAAGAAGAAGAAGAAAACAGAAAGGAAGATTGGCAACAAATGTTAGCGCAGGTGCCAATCTTTAAGAAAAAAAAAAAACCTACAATAATTTATTTTTTCTAGGAGATATGGTTACAGAATATTCCAAAATGTTTTGTAAATCCCCAAAATAGATTCAAGTAAACATAAATTCAGAAATCTAAGTGTCATAAGAACTTCAAAAGTGAAACCAATCAACACCTTGAGATCACCTGGTACTTAGACATAACTGATTTAATACCAGATTTGTGTTGAAACCTGCTAATATTGGGACAAGAGATATCTGAGCATTCTGATTTACCTGCCTCCATTTTCCAGTGTGATGTATTTGCGATAAAGGACAGAGATCTACAGGAAAATGAAAAAGAGGAATCATATGTCCTCTTCTAAGTACCCAAGAATTTAAGGAGAAAAGTGGATTGTAGACAAATACATAGAAATAATCAAATAAATATAGAAACATAAACAGAGACACCGAAAACTGAGATACTTAAAACTGCCTTGTTCACAATCATAAACCTATTTTATAATTTCTGTTTATTAATAAAGTATAATTTCTGAGCACCCTTGCAAGAAAAATAAATCATGACAGACTAATCCAATTTTCTTTCAGTAGATTTGCTATTCTGGGGAAAGTCATAGTCAGGACAAATAGTAACATAGGTTAAAACACACAAAGCAAAGCTTGTCAGAAATAAAGGGAGAAATAAACAAATCCTAAGGCGTAACGGGATATTTTATACATATCTTTCTGAGTCTGATAAATTAACTAAAAACATAAATTATAGAATATTTGAACAATGTGATTAGTAAATAATCAGTTGACACATATGGAACACTTAACCCTCACAATGTTTAGTCTTTTAAAAACATACAGAGAGATTCTATTAAAAATACCAAATTCTGTGTCACAAAGCAAGTTCCAGTAAATTTCAAATGACTGAAATTTTATGCATTATTTTCTCTGACCTCAGGAAAACTGTGTTAAAAACAAATAAGATTACTAAAAATTCCCCATATGTTTGGAAATTAAGAAATTCATGTCATCATGCATTTTAATTTTATTCAAATACTTGACTGATATTCTCATAAGCATAACTAATTGCATATATGATTAATAGAAGCTGGGTGTAAGATAGCTATAAGTGAACCACCATTCACATATAGCAAATGCACGTATACCCACACGGAAAAATATAATTAAAGAATTCAAGTTGCACTGCAAGCCACTCTGTCATAGATTCTGCCATTTGGCACTATCTGGTTAATTATTGTAACCAACAATATAAATGAATATGGCTTTGCCAAGTTAAAGAAAACATAAAGACTATTATTACTCTCTTGTAGGTTTGTCAAAAGGAGCATTTAAAATTCTTATTATGCATTTCAAGAGTAAGTAAAAATAAGATAAGCATGGGAAAGATAAACATAAAAATAATTCTAAACAGAGAAAAATAAATATTAGACAATTGAACTATGTAATGATTGCTGGTTAAAGATTTTAAGTTGAACAAAAATCTTTACATCCCCTTTCTCCAACTCCCAATGATGGGAATACAATAATTTTTTTCTTAAAGTTGTCCCCCTCAAAATTCGTATGTTGTAATCCCAACCTCCAAAGGTGCCCTGAGAGGTAATTAGGTCATGAGGATGGAGCCCTCCTGACTGAGATTAATGCCTTATAAAAGGACTCCACAGAGCTCCCTAACCCTTTCTATATGAGAATAAAGCAAGAAGGCACCAGCTACAACCCAGGAAGAGGGGCCTTGACCAGAGGCAACCATGCTGGCACCTTGACCTTGGACTTCCAGCCTCGAGAGCCCTCAGAAATAAATATTTGTTTAAACATTATTTTTGTTTACAAGCTACCCAGTCTCTCGTGTTTTGTCATAACAGCTCAAATGAACTAAAACAGCCTTAAACCCATAATAGCACTGAAAATAAAATGAGAGTATGGCAAGGGAGCAAAGATGAAAAGAAATCTTGGAACACACAGAATATGTGTTGCATGGGTTGACGTTTAAGAGCAGAGGGGCGTGTAGCCAAAAATACCACAGGAATGAAAAGCTTTTCTCACAGAATTCACAGAGGAGAACTAGTTTGGGATAAAATTTATAAACAATAGGTATAGGTCTTGGAGAAAACAGCAGAGCCATCATGAAATCCATTTAGAACAGCAGAGTAATCAGTTTCTTTCCCCTTTCACTAACTTATATTATCCATACATATCGTACACTTACTAAAATTGAAAATATTTCTTTGAAGGGATCGATTTTAGATATCTGAATCTGTCAGAGAAGCTGAGAGGCACTTGAGATAACCTTGTGCCTTCACAGTAGACTGAGAGGCAAGAAAAAAATAAAAGAATGTCCCCAAGTCACTCATTATAAATGGTTTTCTCCTCTTCAATCAAAGTGCTACCTTAAATTCAGAAATACTACAGAATTTAGAAAGATACATTCAGAAGCTTAAAACTGGTTCAAACCTGTTATTTAGAAATTTTACTTGCAGGAATCAGCTATAAACAAGAAAAGCAAGAATGTGTTGAAGATTTATATCCAAAGATAGTCATTACAATAATGCAAGGAATAGGAAATGGATACTTTAACAATGAATTATCATGCAATTATCAAAAATAGTGTTTATGAAGAATATTCAGTGGCGCTGGAGAGGATGACATATGACACCAACATGTGAGCAGTAGTTCTCTCTGTGCCAGAGATTCTGGGTGATATTCGTCTTTATAATTCTATATTTCCCCCATCATTTCATAAGTATAATTGATATATTACACTTTGAAAAGGATAATTTTTAAAAATGTATAAATGAAATAAACTATAGTCAGTCAAAAGCAGTAGACAGTTAGTGTTGAAGTAGTGTTGCATCAGAGGAGAAGAGTGTTGAGATTCTCCAAGACTGCTCAGTGAACACACAGAAGACTGAAGTCTTCATATTTGGACCAAAATCTTAGAAAGAAGTAATCAAGAAACATGACCATCGCTAACAATGAAAAGGGAATGATGATAGAGCACAGAGGATTTTCAGGCAGTGAAACTCTTCTGTATGATGTTATAATGGTGATAAGTGTCATTAAACTTGTCCAAACTTATAGTATATACAGTACCAAGCGTGAACCCTAGTGTAAACTATGGGTCATGGATGATAATAATGTGTCAATGTAGCTTCATCAATTGTAACAAACAAATGCACCAGTGTGGTCAGGGTTGCTGACGATAGAGCAGGCTATGCACATGTAGGGGCAGGGAGTACATGGGAAATCTTTCTAACTTCATCTCAATTTTGCTATGAACTTAAAACTACTCTAAAACTATTAAAATTTATTTAAAAAAGAGAATGATGATGCATAAATATAAGACGTCAAGGAGGGTATCACAAATTGTTCAATTTAAAACATAAGGCCATTGATATGAATCTATGTATTTCAGTCATTTTAGAAGTTCACTTTTACATTTGCTTATTTAAAAGTTTTTTTATTGTTATGTCATATAAATTCTGATGAGTTATATTAATACGTTGTCATTACTGCAATAAGGCACACATAAAACACTTTGATTACTAGGTAACGGTACAAGTATTTTTATTAGCCAACAGCATTGGTGTGTCATTGTAGTCCTAATTTAACATGACAAACACAAAACTGGATGATATGCAACTATGAACCTTGTAATTGAACATGCTGAACACGAGTCATGGACAACACACCTTTTGATTAGGACAAGCCCTGTAGTCAAAAAAGACAAGTTCAGTAAGGTTCACTGAGAAAATAAAATTGTTAGGCTTTATAAGATTTCTGCTTCAATACATATAATGATTATTTTATCAATAACTTTAATATCTACTCATACTACCCCAATACCAAGTTCATAACAAAATATGACAAACAAAAACTGAAATATAAGTGACTATTTTGCAGTACTTCACACAATGGATTAAAATTCAAAGTCCAGATTTCAGAGGCCGGCCCGGAGGTGTAGTGGTTAAGTTTGCATGCTCCACTTCAGCAGCCCTGGGTTCGCAGGTTCAGATCCCGGGTATGGATCTACACACTGCTTGTCAAGCCATGCTGTAGGATGTCCCATGTAAGATAGAGGAGGATTGGCACAGATGTTAGCTCAGCGATAATCTGCCTCACACGTACCCAAAAAAAGTCCAGATTACGGAGTCAAAATGGGAATGCCCTATGTAAAATAGTAAGTAGGCTCGTTTGTTTGTTGAGTGTAGTTGTACCAGTTAGAGTTCAATATCCCTGGTGCCCCAAATATATCTAAGCCACTAATGTGTCAAAAATCAAAATCCATAGGGCCAATCTTTCTATGCAAGAATCATTTTCCTACTTAAACTCTCATAATTCTAGCTGGAAAACAGCAATTTTACTGAAATTATTATCGTCACATTTTTTGTGAAACATTTGTATAATCTGACAATGTAATTAGCACTTCACAGAACATATGGTGTCACTGATTGGCAGCCAACTAATTAGATAATAATTAAGGCTGGATATAAAAAAAGAAATAAAAATTAAAAGATTTTTTAAAATATAGAGTTATGGGCCCTGTTAATGATAAATAAGTAAAAAATAAAAAACGAAAAACAAGATATGTTCTCAACATCAAGAGTAAAATTGTAATTCATATTCTACAAATTTAGGCAAAGTAAAGTAGAAAATGTAAAAGTCATCTAGTGCAATTTTAAGAAAAACTAAAATACTTTTCACATAATTATCTTGAAATTTGAGACAAAAATTTAAAGTCTCTTTTTATTTATTTATTTTTAGATAATATTCTCGGTTTTCCCTTTTGCTTTACCAAAGTAAGAGTGCATTTTGATTTCGACTCAAAATCTCCAGTTTCAAATTCATTCCTGGAATGCCAACCATAGAAGTCTTCACAAACAGCACAGAGGAGCTTCGTGACGTCATCAGAAGGAGTACATATCAATCTTGAAAGATTTTGGAGGGGCTGCTCAAGATTTTAAGGCACTATTTATTCAACTCTATTACAAAAAAACCATTCATTAGAGAATATCCCATCATGCAGTACAGATAAGTTAAATATTGTTCAAAAGCAGCAGAAGTACAGATCCTATTTATCTATGATAAATATAGGAACGCACAACATTAATGAACCAGTAATTTTTCCTGTTACATTAAAATGCAAGTGACAAATAGAATTGTACAGTGTATATATTTAAAGTGTACAGTGTGATGCTTTGATATACATTGTGAAATGTTTACCACAATTAAGTTAATTAATACAGCCATCACCTCACATACCACCTGTGTGTGGGTGGTGACAGTGTGTAAGATCTACTTTCTTAGCAAATTTCAAGTATACGATACATTATTATTAACTATAGTCATCATGATGTGTATTAGATCCCCAAAACTTATTTATCTTATAACTAAAAGTTTACGCCCTTTGTACAACATGGTCCCATTTCCCCCATCCCACAGGCCCTCCCAACCACCATTTTACTCTGTTTCATTGAGTTTGACTCTGTTTGTTATTTTAGATTCCACATATGAGTGACATTATATAGTATTTGTCTTTCTCTGTCTGGCTCATTTCACTTAACCTATTGTCCTCCAGGTTCATCATGTTGTCACAAATGGCAGGATTTCGTTATTTCTTATGGCTGAGGACTTTTCTATTATATATATTATATTATATATTATATATATATATATCTTTTATATGTATATATATCTATATATCATGTTTTCTTTATCCATTCATCTGTAGATGGACGCTTAGGTTGTTTCCATATCTGAGCTGTTGTAAGTAATGCTGCAATGAATAAGAGAGTGCAGATATATCTTCAAGATACTGATTTTGGTTCCTTCAGACATATGCCTAGAAGTGGGATAGCTGGATCATATGGTAGTTCTACTTATAATTTCTTGAGGAAACTACATGATGTTTTCCATAATGGCTGTGCCAATTTACATTTCCCCCAACAGTGTACAAGGATTTTCTTTTCTCCACACCCTAGCCAACTCTTGTTACATCACATTTTTTAATAATAGCCATCCTAACAGATGTGAGATGAAACTTCATTGTAATTTTGATCTGCATTTCCCTGATGATTGGTGATGTTGAGCATCTTTTCACATACCTGTTGGCTATTTGTGTTTTCTCTTTGGAAAATGTCTCATCAGATCCCTTGTCCATTTTTTAATTAGATTATTTGATTTTTGCTATTGAGTTGTATGAGCTAATATATTTGAATGCTTTATATATTTCAGTTATTAGATCCTTATTAGATGTATAGTTTGAAAATATTTTCTCCCATTCCATCGATTGCCTTTTTATTTTGTGAATATTTTACTTTGCTTTGCAAAAACTTTTTAGCTTGATGTTGTCTCACTATTTTATTTTCACTTTTGTTGCCTATGCTTTTGTATTATATTCAAGAAATCATTGCCAAGACCAATAGCAAGGAGCTTTCCTCCTGTGTTTTCTTCTAGAAATTTTACAGATTGGAGTCTTACACTTAGGTTTTGATTCCATTTTGAATCAATTTTTGTGAGTGGTGTTTCATAGGAGTTAGATTCATTCTTTTGCATGTAAAAATACAGTTTTCCCAGCATCATTCATTGAAGAGACCATCCTTTCCCCATTGTGTGCTCTTGGTGCCTTTGTCAAAGGTTTGTTGACTGTTTATGTGTGGCAATATTTCTGGGCTCTCTATTCTCTTTCATTAGTTTATATGTCTGTTTGCATGCCAGTGCCACACTACTTTAATTACAGTAGCTTTGTAATATATTTTGAAATTAGGAAGTATGATATCTCCCGCTTTGTTTTTCTTTTTCAAGATTGTTTCAACTATTTGGAGTTCTCTGCAGTTTCTTATGAATTTTAAGATTTTTTTCTATTTCTGTAAAAGATGCCACTGGTACTTTGATAGAACTTGCATTGACCTGCAGATCACATTGAGTAGTAAGGAATTTTAACAGTATGAAGCTGTCCAGCCCATGAATGCAGAATGTCTATTTATTTGTGTCTTCTTTAATTTCTTTCATCAATGACATAGTTTTCAGTATATGGATTTTTCATTTCCTTGGTTAAATTTATTCCCAATTATTGTATAATTTCTGATGCTATTGTAAATGGAATTGTTTTCTTAATTTCTTTCCGATTGTTGTTAGTGTATAGGAATACAACTGATTTTTGTATGTTGATTTTGTACCCTGCAACTTTACTGAATTCCTTCATTAGTTATAACAGTTTTTTGGTAGAGTCTGAAGGATTTTTTTATATAAAAGCTTATGTCATCTTCAGAGAGAGACAAATTTACTTCTTCCTTCTAATTCTGGAAGCTGTTATTTCTTTTTCTTACCTAATTGCTCTAGTTACGACCTCCAGTACTATGTTGAATAGAACTGGCAACAGTGAGCAACCTTGTGTTGTTACTGATCTTAGAGGAAAATTTTCAATTTTTCATTACTAAGTGTGATGTAAGCTGTGAGTTTTTCATATATGGTCTTTATTAGGTTGAGGTACATTCTTCCTATACCTAATTTGTTGAAAGTTTTTATCATGAAAAGATGTTGAATTTCGTCAGACACTTTTCTGCAATCAACAGGATGATCATATGATTTTTAGCCTTCATTCTGTTAGTGTGTGTATCACATTTGTTGATTTTCATATGTTGAATCATACTTGCATCTCAGTGATAAATCCTACTAGATCATGGTGTGTGATTCTTTTAACGTCAGGGTCCATTCAGAAAACAGAAAGTCCATCGTTTAGTACTGTTTTTAAAGGAGGAAGTTTAATATTAAAATGATTAATAATAATTAAATGTTAATTATTTAATGGAAAATACAGAGAACACTAAGACGTCATGGAGTCAGCAAGTGCAGGAAGCAGCTTCCACTTTCATGACTGGGGAATAGAAGGAGAAAGCATTGGAATTGTACAACTTAGAAGTTTGAAGGAGCTTCACAGAGCTGATGCTACAACAGTTGAGAAAGGGACAGTGCTCAGCTAATGACAGTGTCTCTGAGTTTAGAGGAGGAGTGCTGTGGGGCTGGGACACTGAACTCTGTTGAGAATGTGGTGGCTGACTTGGGCTGGTGTCTCTGAGGGGGCCATGAAATTGGTTTTAAAACAAACTCGATTCAACTGTTGTGATGGGCAGAAACTGTCAATGTCAGCATGAAGCAGCATTGCCAGAGTAATGTTTCAAGGAAGAGGAAACAAACAGGAAGTGAATGAGAAGCAAACAAGAAAAACAAGGTACTCTCTTCCTCCAACTTTTCAGTTTCCTGTTAGCATCCCTTTTGCAAAGGCCAGCAGCAACCAGCTTGCAAAGCAGAAGGGGGGTTTGCAGAGTCCCAGTTGCAGCCTTTCAAGATGAGTATAGAAGGTTGTGTTTGGAGCTGAGAAACCATAACTCAGTGGCCAATAACAATCTAAGTGACTTAATGCACAAAGAAAACAGATTAAGTCCAAGAATTTAGCATTCTTTCTGTATGCACAAAAGTATCTATTGCTTTCCTCTGCATCAATGAAAGAACTGGAATTTTGGGCAGCACATGTTATATCAAGTACATGCCAGATTGTGAAACTCAGTCACCTCATCTGCTCAAAGTCTGACACTGCATTTAAACTTTCCAGACCATAAGGAAATAATCCAAAGATAAAATTTTGAAATGATATGAGTTGTGCAGAATATCTTGAGCATAATTTAAATCAAGAGAATTAACAAAATATATTTTCCTAAGAGATCATTCTACTTGATCTGCTCTCCATGCTAATCCTGCGTGCTCCAGTCTGAATTGCGTGGCAGTTGGTTAGTACTGTAAGTTGGCCTCACCAAGCATACAAATGGCTTATTACCTTGATCAATGCCTAACATATGGAATCATTAATCACAAGCCTGAAAAAGTTCTCAAGAACAAAGTTGGTCCTGCCTACCACTTTCAAGAAGGACATATATTGTATTTTCATTTTAATTATAAAGTAGGGCATTAAAAAATTGTTTTTATTTCCTATGTCATAAGGTTAAAGTGTCCTTTTTAAAAATCAGTTTTAGTCTTTTATTTTTTTGTCAGACCAAGTATGTATGTTACCAATTCATATTTACACCCAAGAAACACACAAAAATGCTTATTTATTCGATAGAGTGCCAGAACCATCTTGTACTGTCTTCCAAGATATGATTGCTAAGTTTTCAGGACATGTTAAACTCAGCCATTATTAATGGTTAAATTACTTAAACTTACAATTAAATAAATTATATTAAAACAAAAGTAATAACTACTCAAAACTCATTACTTTCTATTTCACTACATTTTATAATTATACATGCTCTTGAGGTATTTATGCCTATTATATCTGTGTGGTAGAAATATAAAGACATGCTACTGCACATCTCTCCCAACTCTGTTCAGCAATGTCCAGTTGATAGATTGAACTCAGCTATGGTGAGAGAATTTACAACTCAAAAATTGGCAAAAATTATAAATCATGACTTGATTTATTGTTTTATTGATTGTCTAGAACAGAGGATGCCAAAAGCATTCTCTGGGTTAAACCTAGTCCCCTGCCTCTTCATGTACATTTTTTTAAACATAGCCACACCCATTTATTTACATATTGTCTAGGATTGCTTTGGAGATACAAAAACAGAGTTGAGTAGTTGTAACTCTATGATCTGCAAATCTTAAAATATTAACTCTCTGGCCCTTTACAGAAAGTTTACCAACTTCTGGTGCAGAGTTTACAAGGTGATCTCCTGGTACAGGTTAACAAGGAGAAAACACTAACAATGTAGATTAAAGATAAAAGTGTTTTGTGTCTGTAGCAGTTATATGGTCTATAACACAAACAATAAGGCAATATTCTTCCAGGATTACTGTAATTGACAAAAAAATTCCCTCACATCATTCATGGATCAGTGAATTTTCCACATGTGTAGAAAGCTAAAAGAAGTTTCAATTTAATTAATATAATTTTTATGATGGTTAAAAAATAGCTAAATAGTAGATCCTATATCAGAATTGATAATAATAATTCTACTGAGGAAAGAGTCCGTGGATTGGACAGAAACACCATTGTCAAATCACGGTTGAGTTGCAATCATAGCTGGGTACAGATACAGAGTATAGCGAAAATCAATGAAAACATTCTGTGAGAATCAATGGCTATAAGGAATTTACAATAAAAAGTATTGTATGTTTTATTCTTATTTGTACATTGTGTACTACATACCCCTTATATCAGAGGAATTTATAATAAATTTGTGTAAGTCTATAGACACCTATTTTTTTCCCTCGAAGAGGAAACATTTACCAGCACATCACTGTATGACAGAAATGATTTTAAGATGAAAAAAATTGTCTAAAAATCATAAAAATAAAAGTCTCATATATTTAAGTAAATGTTAACCATGAATTAAAAATTTATACACAATCTTCATATGGGATAATATAACATTCAAATCAAAAGGTTAAGTGTATCTCCTTTGGGCTATCAATCATTTGAGAAATGAAACTATTCAGAAAGAACAGCAAAGGAGAACTTTGATTGTACTTAAATCCAGAGAACATTGACCTAAGCAGTGACTGAAATATTTCTGTCCATTGACTTGGGTTATGAAAAATAATATTTTAAGATTTGATTCAATATGGAGACATCAAGTTTACATTTTAAAAATGATATAGAGGAGGTATAAGAATAATTTGTCACTCAAGAGTTGGGATTCACTCCAAGATAGGAAGACTCACAGCCTTCTGGAAACTAAGCAGAACTTAGGGAAAATGAATCATCCAACATTTATAATAAATCTTTTGCCTGTTCACTGTAAAATTATACATCGGATAACAAGACTCTGCTCAGATTTCTTTTGTGGCTTCTCCTAACATTTAGAAGAATGTCTTTGCTCCTTAATATGGCCTGTGAAGCCCTGCTGACTTTGCCAGTCCTGTCTCTGTGGAGTTCCAACCCTCGATCCCACTACTTTTCTAGCAATACTGACTTCCTTGCTGTTCCTGGAAAATATCAGAAATGCCTACCTAAAGGCTTTTCCCTCCATATAGCATAATTTTACCCTAGGTATTCAAATTGTTATTCCTCATGTCCCTCTGCTCAAATGTTGTCTCTGAGGGGTCTTTTTCAGTCTATGTTCCCTAAATACTATTATTTTCCCCAGCTTTCTCTGTCCTCTTTCTCTGACTTATATTTATTTGCATCACGTACCACAACCAGACATTATTTTATTTGTTAACTATTTAGCAATTTTCCCTCTCCCACTAGAAGGTGAGTTCCACAAGAGTAGACCTTGTTGTGTTTTGTTTTTCACAATATTCTTCATGCTTAACAAGTGCCTGGAAAAGAATAACCACTTGACAAATTGTTGAAACAGCTTGTTGAAAAAGGAAAGAAGGAAGGAAATGCTAGGAATGAAGGAGAGAAGGAAGGAAGGAGGTTAGCAAGGAAGTTGGAAGGAAGGAAGGAAGTTATGAAGGAAGGAAGAGCAAAGGAAGGAAAATTTTCTTTCCTCTAATGTGATCTGCAAAATGCTTTTTAACCAAAATACACATATCATTTTGGAGGGAACCCAGACACATTCTGACTCAATCTTTTTATTCTCATTTTCAAATTTTCTTTGTCTCTCATGCTCGGCAACTTGTGGTTATTTGTACTCTTAAAGCAATTAAGATTTTTTAATAGTCTCTGGTTTTGATGGGAAAATTAACTTCTTTCCTAAGTTGGAGCTAAAAAACACTCTCATTTATCTGCTAACCCTTTCTATATTTGATAAAAATTAATACTCTAAAATAATTCCATATGACACAATAAACTACTCTTTTTGGGTGCAGTCAACTATATTTTCTTGTTAATTTTTTATACACTTTGTCATGAAGACTATAGTAATATTGAATATAAAACACTATATTGACAATGATTATAACTAAAAGATAATTCAGGGGCTTTAAATATTGGGATTTACCTTGCTCAAAGCGAAAGCGTATATATGTGATAATCACTGAAGCCCCACTGCTCCAGGAATTCTGATATCTTGGCAACATCTGTGTTTCAATTTATTGCCTAATGTTGGAAAGATGCCCATATCTGTGACAAATTTCAAATTAAAATAATTATCCTGGGTAGATTTTCATTATTCTTCATTAGATTGGAAGATATAAAGACGTAGACATTGATTCATTTATCCCCCAGGTTGGCTTAATGTTACGTCCTTCTAACACAACCTAACAAATTTATATTGAGTGCCTAATATTAGGTGTTTTATTAGACACTGGAGTATTTTCATGGTGAGTAATGCACAACAATAATAGCTAACATTTATTGAGTATTCACTATATGCCAGTTTCCCTTCAATTGCTTTGTTTGTATTAATTGAGGTAATCCTCAGAAAAGAAAAGAAGCTTCTCTTTGCTTATTGTCTCTCAAATTTTCAGTTACCTACATCAAAATTCAATATTATTTACTATTCAAATTATTCTCCTGATCCTGGATATCAGAAAACAGACACTCTTACTGCTTTCAAAATTATATATTATTGTTGTTATGCAGGGAACACTCTCTTAATGTTTTCAAGGTTATTAAAATATGATGGCATCACTAAATAATCTTAAAATTCTGTTATTATTACCTTCACTAAACAAGTTGTACAAGGAAATCAAGGCCCAAAGAGGAAGGTTGGAATAATAGAAACAGCTAGATAGCACTTACAATGCTCCATCCACAGTTCTGTTCTTTACACATATTAATTGAATCTTTGCTGAATAAACTAATTTGAGTCTCAAAGAAACTGTGTGATCCAGTCACTGTGCTTATCAACCCCGTTTTAGAGATGATGAAACTTGGACTGCAGAGAAGTAAAGTGATTTGCCCAAGGTCACACAGTAAGCAAATGGCAGAGCAGACTGTTGAAGCCAGATAGTCTGGCCACAGAATGAATTGCTTAAGAGAATTTTTTAAATGTATGGAGATAATGAGAAGCTAGAATGATAAGGCAGAAAGACAGGAGACTCTGGTGTTACACACACCTTGGTTTGAATCTCACTCAGGCACTTCCAAGCTGTGAACTACTGAGCAATTCAATTAAGCATGACAAGTCTCTATATCCTCATACATAGAAGAGCAATAATTGAGGGTTGTGGTGTGAGTTAGAAATCACATCTGAGGGTTCAATATCTAACACAAGTCAGGGTAGTATATTAGGGTTATTTTTACTAACAAGTTTGCTTTTGGATACCTGAAGTCCTCTAGTATTTCCATATTGTGATGATATTTTATGATTTCTCTTGGCCTTAGGCTGTGTTTACAACAAGCCCAAAGTGAAGTCACTTATGCTAAGCCCCACATCACCAAACTGAGACTTAACTTAATTACAGTTTTGGCTCTCCCACAAATGAAATATTAAACCAGTCAATCAGGAATGGCCTGATCAGCCTTAGTTAAGTAATCTTCCTGATAGACCCCTGCCATCCCCTATAAGGAAAGTAAATTTGCAATAAACAAGCTGCTGTTTGCCTTTTATAAATTTCTTTATCCTACTCCCTTCTGCCTATAAAATTTCTCTCCTCATATAGCTTTCTGGAGCTCATTTCTATCTCCTAGATTGGATGCTGCCCGATTCATGAATCATTAAATAAAGCCAATAACATCTTTAAAATCCACTCAGTTGAATTTTTTTAACATCTGTAGTACAGATCTTTTGGTTGGAAAAGAGAAAAATTGATAAAACTTGGCTTCCTGCAAATATTGTAAGGGTAGACAAATAATTTCAGAATTATTTTTCATATTTCTCCCCAGCCTATTTCTTTTTCAGGAATAAGAACAACACAGTGATATTCTTTGAGAATATTCTGGATAGTCATATTTTTCTGTGTCAGTGATGACTGTGACAAAAATATTTATCAAAATCTCATCACCCTATTATTTACATCTTATAACTTAATAAATAATTTTCTAGTAATTAATATTATCTTTTTTGTTTTTCTTTAACTAGAGGAAATTTGTGTTTATAATAATGTACAGAGATTTTATTTTTGAAGTATCTTTAGCTGTTTTTAAAAAGATGAAAAACAAGCAAAGCTTTTTAAAAATCAATCACAAATAAGGACACAGAGATAGTATATTACCTACCAATATTCATAAAGTTAAAAAGTGTAAAGAATTCATAGAGAATACCTTTTAACTATAAAGCTATGTTTCTAAACTGTGCACTTTTTTCTTTTTAGGTTTTGTTTCTCAATGTAAATAATATGGAGATAGCTAACCTTAGTACTCATTTCGAAAATATTCAAATTGATGAGAAGTCACAAGCAATTACTTCAACTTCTGTACACATTTTTATTCCTGCCAACATACAATTCCTTCTCACAAAACATTAAGAATTCACTCCAAGTAATTTAAACTGACAAGAGAGAAAGACAGAGAGAGAGAGAGGGAAAGGAGAGAGAAGAGAAAGAAGACAGAGAAGAGAGAGAAATATTGCTTAAGCTCAATCGTGGTGTTTTAAGGAGTGTGCAGACATGTAGCAATAAAAAGAGTGGGGAGATGATGTCTATTAAGTGTTTAATCCTAGTTAATTTAACAAGAGAAGCCTACCTTTTCTGTCATCTTCTGCAGTGGTAGAAATTCAGAATGTGTTTTGTGTCACATTCACATTCCGCATAATTTCCTTCGCATTTGAAGACAATGCAAACGGCATATGGTAGGTGAATTTCTCAACGTGTGCACTTAGCATGGTGCGATATGCAGCTTTCACCTCATTGCATTCAGATCGTGAGCCTCTACTTCACGGACCATGGCATAATGAACCAGCCAAAATATAATGCATTCACTATTTCTGTCGTGTAAAGTGGTTTCACATTGTTAAAGAAAAATCTTATTTATGATACTTGTCGAAGAAATTAGATAGTATTAGCAAAGCTGTAATTTAACACTTCATTCCCAATTATCCAAATACTAGAATAATATTATTTGCTATTTTTGTAAATCCCCACTCTCAACTTATGCCAGACCAGCCCTCACCGCCCGAAAGATACCTGTTCTTTAATTCTGCTCGAAGACTAGAAGTTCTGATATACTGTATTTGAAGATAATCAATAAATCCATTAACTACCATTACTTTGAGGAGATTTTTAAATAACTTCCTTGTTATTAATTTTGTTACTACATTCCTGTATTTCCAATGGATGTTTCAACTCCTGTCTAAAGAACAAAATAATGTAACGTATCATTTTTATTTTAATATATTTCTTAATATTTCTCTGTCTTCCTTATCTATCAAAATAAATTTTAGGGAGAAAATGGTAGCAGTAGTTTCTTATCTAAATTTAGTTAACACAGTGTTATTTTCAACTACCAGCTTCATGAAAGCAGCTTTAAATACAATAACATCTTTCTGAAGATGGACAGAAAAAGCTTCTTAGCATAAAAAGTTTAGTGCACTTTACACGTTTGTTCATACACATATTTAATGACAATGAAAGTGTCACTTGATTTCAGAATTTTAAGTTATCATAGAAGGCAAGTGGAATGTTTCAGCATCGGTTTAGCATTACAGCATATGAATTATGATAAAAGCTCAAGATACAAGTCAGTTTCTCTACTGCTGATGGAGGAAAAGCAAGTTTAGGAGTAAAAATATGGAGCTTTGCTTTTCATCTTTGCTCAGATTCATGTCTATATTATTTTTTGCCCTTCCATCTTTCAAGCAGCCTCCTCCAGTCTATATTTAGGGAAGCAGCTGCTCAATATTTTGTGTCAATAGCCCCATGAAGTAGCTGTGGGGTTTCAGAAAAAGAAAAGATAAATTTTTAAGAAGTAGTCTCTACGTTTGTTTATGAGGTGGCAGCTGAACTGTTTAACAAATCAAAATTTTAAGATAGCAAAAATAAAGATTCAAGGCTGGACAGTTTCCCAAGGACTAATGATGAAAGTTACATAAGCATTTAGACATATTCAGAGATTTAATATGTTGTTTGTAGCTGTCGTTCTATAAAAGTTCACATGCTGGGAAATCATGAGGCTCATGCTAGAACATGAAAATTTTCTAAGATTAAGGCAAACCTCTGGACTGTGTCTAACTTTTCATCTTACCATCTGTTTAACATGGATTTATCAGTAGTTACTGTCTTGGAGGAAGTAATCTTTAAAATCTCTATTCAGTCTGAACAGTGATGTGTAAAGTTGCATCCAGAGAGCCCCTGTAGGACTCCTATAACTCAGCCAGCACCAGACTTAATACAAGTTCAAAGCAAAAACAAAAAACAAAAAAGATTTATATCCAGCTGTGGCCAAATTGTAGCTTATTGCTTTAACTCATCCTTCTACGAATCCAAGTAGCGCAAAGAGAACAGCTGCATGGGCAATGCTACACTTTCCTTTTGACTGTGCTCAAGTGGAACTGCCAGAAAGGTCTTCACCGTAAAGGGATGCTTGATTACAGCACTGAGGTTAATTTACTTAAATCACAAGTGCTTATAGCACTTGATCTTAGTAGTCTGATAATAAGTAGTCTGATAATAAGATCTAAATTATTGTTGGTACTTCCAGCGGGTATCATCTCTAACGGTCCAACAATTAGGAAATTCTAAGATGCTGTAAGCAAATTACTTTATATTTTCCTCTTTTGCATCTAGCGTTGTAGTATGCACACATAAAACAACAGCTTTTCACTTGTCATAAAGCCCATTACGTAAGTCTGTCTATGTTTGTATAGGATTATATCCTTCCTGTACACATCATATTGAGGTGCCCATATTATCTCTGAGGATGTGAACTCATATTTGTTTCTAGGTTAAATAGTATTGAAAACCAAAGCCAGAATATTTACCGTAATAGAATTATGAGTATATTTTATGATAGACCTTTTGTGAGACATGTGGAGCTGTGAAAATAAAAAACAGTCAAAGAGGGTAGTAAAAGGCATAGAAAAGTTTATTTTCGAGAACAGACATCATTAGACAGAACTCAAATGTAGAAAAGCAAAACTGAAGGAGGACAACTTTGAAGTTTAGAAAATAACAAAAGAAACAGGTATATTACTTAAGCAAATTCTATTAAAATAAAAAGTGGGCAAGTCTTGGGACTTAAGAGATGAAGGTGAGGAGAAATAAATGTAATGGTTCCTCTTTTACTGAAGGTAAAATAAAATTAGTTGCTAGAAAAGCTTTGGTAGACTCCTACATCATGGATATATTTTGCACAATTTAGGAAAGATAGGACTGTTCATAGGAGGACCTACACTTTTAAGTTTCTTAACTCAGAAAAGACCTTTTCAATCCTCATAAATTCCCTGTTCCATTGTTTCATCTAACAGTTTGTCAACCAACATGCCCAGGTGAATTCAGCGTACTGTGTATATGTTAGACTACACTATTTCTTTGTTAGTTAAGATTATATTTGTTGAATGCAGAGATATCTTAGGTAAATCAGAGAATTTCTTAGAAGGCTCCTCGTTTCTCTCCAAGGACATGTTCTACTAAGGAAAGGGCAGCAGTTCTGTTGGACTTTAATAAGACCTGGAACAAGAGATCTGAAAGTTCTCAGGGCATTTTCTTCTCTTCTCTCTGATTTTCTGTGTGAGTCAGATATGTCTACATAGTTCAAACCATAGTGGTTTTGAGATTCAGTTATTGACCTGAAGCTAAACTAATTATCAGGAAAAAGCTCTGCAAGGCTTAGTTGTGTCAAGTTTCTGCCCCTATACCAAGAAGATGTTGTTAGAGGTAAGATTATTTATGTAAAAGTGTTTTTATTTGGTAATCATCCAAATGGGGGAAAGTGGGCATTCTCTGAGAGCTTTAAATGCTGAAGCAACAAAACTTAAACAATAGTGATAGAAGATGTTTGCCATCAGGTAGGAAAACAAAGATTGGAATTATCCAATGAAAGTGATGACGTGCAGGAATGGGTGTTCTTCTAACTCCTGAGCCATGGGATAAATTTCTAGCACCATTTCAATGTTGTCAACAGTGTATATTACAAGTTAAACTAACACATAGCACTTAAAAATCAATAAGAAAACTAAGAATAACCCCCAGAAATAAATGGGTAAGGATTGCGAGCAAGTTCCCTATAGAAAAGAAATACGAACGAGAGTAAAGGCCCCAAATCATTCATGATTGAAGATATGCAAATTGAAACAGTGACATATCACTTTTCAGTTGGAAAATTTGAAAGTTTTGTGATACTCCTTGCAGGTGAGGGTCTTTGGAAAACTGCATCTTAATAAAATATTTTGGGAACTATATTTTGGCTCAACTCTCTGGGGAACACTTACTCTTGGAAAACAAAATTTATGGCTAAAATATATCCTTTAGACAAAATAGCAAATTTTCATGATACTTTGAGTTATATCCTTTGTAATAGAAAAAAAACTGGAAGCAACAAAGTAGTGGATTAGTTAAATAAATTATGATAAAATCATATGATGGAAGATTATACAATAAAAAGGAGTGTTTGCTTTCACTAATATGGAGAAAGAAAAGAGATGGAAAGAGATTAACTCCTTACCTCCAAAATATTTCTATCACTTTGTGATAACATCCAAGACCTTGCTCTCTCCTCAAAAACTACACTACCTCTGAAATCATTTCAAGCGTCCATTCTCTCATCACCATCCCAGGACTCTCCATAGTACTCCCATGGGAAATACTTAACTTCACTCAGACTTCAATTCCATTGGCTCCAACTCCTTTTAGTATCCACTACTTTATTTCTGTTTTCATTTCCTTCTTTATCAAGTTTAGATTTCAGTACACATAATTATAAACATGTCCTTGCAAATACCTCAACTGTCTCTTCTCTCTCCCTTTCTCTCTGTAGTCTCTCATTTTCCTGATTTTATTCACAAGATGAAACTCCAACCCTATCCAAGTCATAGACTAAAATTTCTGTGCATTCTTAATGCCTTCACCTAAGAGGCTGAAGTACATCTCACAAGTGGGGACCAGTGATTTTATTTTAAATTCGTTGTCTCAACAACATCAAATCTACATTGTTGCCTGATAAGCTGACTTTCCCCATGATCTATCTATGTTACAACTTATTTTTCCTCAAACTTCCAATTACATATACTTTTCCAGTAACTTCTCATATTTCATTAAGAAAATGAAAGCTATCAGATGAATTTATCCACATATTCCTAACATCATATGCAAAAAACTTGTTTCTTTACTCAGCTTTTCTGCCTTTCCTCTTGTTACCATGGAATATTTTCATGTTCTTATAAATGACAAATTCTTCTCCTTGAGCCTGATCTCACCCATTCTTATTCTCTCAAAGACCTCCTCCCTCTGTGAACTCTCTGTGCCCACACATGGCCAATCTCTTCTATACAATATCTTATAAATATGCTGTTGTGCTCTTAAATCTCATCCTGGAAAATAAAACTGGAGAACTTTATCCCACGTAACTCCTGTTACTCACTCATTAATTTGGCTGCCATTCCACACAAATTTTCAAATAAGTTTTCTGCGTTAATTGTCTCTACTTCTTCACACACAGTCATTGTTTCAAAGAACAACAAACTTGTCTTTTTTTCACTGCTTATCACTAAAATTCTTTTCTTTAAATTGTTTTATCAAGATCATATTGGCTTATAACATTGTGTAAATTTCAGGTGTACATTTTTTTTTTTAAGATTTTATTTTTCCTTTTTCTCCCCAAAGCCCTCCAGTACGTAGTTGTATATTCTTCGCTGTGGATCCTTCTAGGTGTGGCATGTGGGACGCTGCCTCAGTGTGGTCAGACGAGCAGTGCCATGTCTGAGCCCAGGATTCGAACCAACGAAACACTGGGCCGCCTGCAGCGGAGTGTGCGAACTTAACTACTCGGCCACGGGGCCAGCCCCTCAGGTGTACATTTTTATACATCAGTTTCTGCATAGACTGCGACATGTTCACCACCAATAGTCTAGTTTTTATCTGTCACCAGACATATGTGCCCCTTCAGCCCTTTTGCCCTCCCCAACCCTTCGCCTCTGGTAACCACTAATCTATTCTCCTTATCCATGTTTGTTTATCTTCCACATGTGAGTGAAATCATACGGTGTTTGTCTTTGTGCGTCTGGCTTATTTCACTTAGCATAATACCCTCAGGTTCCTTCCAAGTTGTTGCAAAAGACACAGTTTTGTCTTTGTTCATGTTTGAGTAGTATTCCATTGTATATATATAGCATTCATCTATTGATGGGCACTTGGGTTGCTTCCACATCTTGGCTATTGTGAATAAGGCTTTGATTAACATAAGGATGCATAAATCTCTTTGAATTGTTGATTTCATGTTCTTTGGATAAATACCCAGTAGTGGTATAGATAGATGCTAAGGAATTTCTATTTTTAATATTTTGAGACCCCTCCATACTGTTTTCCATAGTGGCTACATAAGTTTACATTCTTGCCAGCAGTGTATGAGGGTTCCCTTTTCTCCACATCCTCTCCAATATTTGTTATTTCTTGTCTTGTTAATTATAGCCATTCTGACAGATGTGAGGTGATAGCTCATGGCAGTTTTGAGTGTGTGTGGGGGTAAGATTGGCCCTGAGCTAACATCTGTTGCCAATCTTGCTTTTTTTGCTTGAGGAAGATTGTTGCTGAGCTAACATCTGCCAATCTTCCTCTATTTTATGGGGATGCTGCCACAGCATGGCTTGATGAGCAGTACTAGGTCTGCACCCAGCATCTGAACCGGTGAAAACCAGGCCACAGAAATGAAGCATGCAAACTTAACCACAATGCCACCAGGCTGTCCTCTATCTCATTGTAGTTTTGATTTGCATTTCCCTAATAATTCAGAGTGATGCTGACATCGCTCCTCCATCACTGAAATTCTTTATTCCAGGTACCCAACAACTTTCACAGTGCTAAATATATATATTGTACCCTAAGATTCTTAAAAATTTCTACAGCTATTAATATTCATGTCACTTCATTGTCTGAAAATCCTCATTTGGAACTATACCCTTCTGGTGTTTATTCTCTCACAACAGCTTCTCACCCTTTGCCCTCATTATTAGGTCTTCTACTTCTTAATTTTGTATTTTTGCATTTTGAAATTTAAAGGATTTATCCTGGGAACTCTTCTTTTTGTTTTGTCCAAAATCTTTTCCTATGAGATTACTACAAATGCTATAACTTGGAATAGTATTAAAAACTGGTATTTCTCAAATGTATTTTTAGCCAATATCTCTCATTTTAGTTGCATACATTTTTAAGGCAAGTATGCATCTGATATCTATTTCTACCTAGAACTGTGAAGAAAATTTCAAAGGTAATGTATCCAAAACAATGCTTCTGATTGCCATAGTTGAAAATGACACCACACACCCTCCTGACTCAACTAATAGACAAATTCTTTCCGTTCATTCTTCCCCCACCACTACTTCCTTATAAAGTTCTATTCCTTTTATCTCCAGCATATATTTTGATTCTGATCATCTCTATTCATTTCTGCTATTAACTTTAACCCAAACCACTATCTATTATTCTTCCAAATTTATCTTCCTTCTTCCAAGTTATTTTACATTTCTCCAATAGATTCTTCACAGAACAATAGGACTAATCCATTAAAACAAAACCAACAGAATAAAACAAAAACACATTATAAAGCTTCACCATTAAACATGTCAATGGCTTATTCTTGATAAAATCCAGACTCTTCATCATGGATTATGAGACCTTGCTTGCATGATGTGGTTCTGCCTTGCTCTGCAACCTCATGTATTGCCATGTCTCACTTTACCTGCTAAACTCCTGACATTGGAGGATTCTCTTTTCCCTGAACATGGCTCACGTGTGAGGTGATGGACTATAATTAGTTTTTGGGTGGTGACCGTGGTCTAATCTACACAGAATTTGAAATACATTATGATGTACACAAGGAAAAAAAAATAAATAAATAATAACAAAAATAAATAAATAAATAAAATGTCAATAAGCATATTTAAAAAAATATGTTTAAAAATATA
The DNA here is from genome assembly GCF_037783145.1 of Equus przewalskii. Taxonomy (NCBI): domain Eukaryota; kingdom Metazoa; phylum Chordata; class Mammalia; order Perissodactyla; family Equidae; genus Equus; species Equus przewalskii. Next base: position 57,308,443 of record NC_091838.1, read on the forward strand.
TTTATTTATTCTGTATAAAAAAAGAATATTGAATAAAAGAAATGTATTCCTATGAAATAATACTGTGTGCCAGTTTTTAAAACTGAATTACGTTTACCTCTTTGGGTTTCTTTTGGTGAGGAAGATTGTCCCTGAGCTAACATCAGTGCCAATCTTCCTCTATTTTCTATGTGAGACACCTCCACAGCATGGATTGATGAGTGGTGTGTAGGACCACACCTGGGATCCAAACCTGCAAACCCGGGCTACTGACGTGGCGTGCACAATCTTAAGCACTAAGCCACCAGACCAGCCACTGTGTTTACCTTTATTTTTGCTTAAAAAAAAAAAAGACCAAAGTCTGAACTCACTGCTGTGAACTACACATATAAGTCTGAGAAAAATGCCTTTGGGAATCCTTGTACCCATTAACTAAACAAATGAAACATCTGTACAATTGTTTGAAAAGTTAAAACTCTTTTTTCTATAAAGAAATTATTTTTACTCTATTACAAAAGCAACCTCTGAAAGAATGTGTTAAAAAGTTGGATTTTTAAATTTTTTTTTTGATGAGGAAGATTAGCCCTGAGCTAACATCTGTGCCAATCTTCCTCTATTTTGTATGTGGGTTGCCTCCACAGCATGGCTGATGAGTGGAGTAGGTGCATGCCCAAGATCCGAACCCGTGAACCCAGGTTGTCAAAGTGGGGCACTCAAAACTTTAACCACTCAACCATGGGGCCAGCCTCTGAATTTTTAAAATAGAGTAGGGAATCTTCAAAAGCTCTATTTAAATTTTGGGGTAAGATGATTTACTGAGAGTTAGAAGCTAATAAGATTTCCAGGTATAATTCCCATCATCATTCAATGTGAAACCTAAAGGGATGATAACGATGTAACAGATCATTAACAAATATCATTAATTGTGCCTGGATTATCACTAATCTAGTTATGCCCAGAGTTTGTATATTTTTATTTTATGCAAGTTCTCACTTACATTTATAAACTGTCACATAAACAGTCATAATCATACTGAATAATGACAATTGTGACATTATTAGTGAAGCAGGAGGTTGAAAAATACATTATTTTAACAGTTGAAAAATAGAGCTCTACTTTAGGAGAGGAATTGCCATTGTGTAGGACAATATATTGGTAAGATATACGCAGGTGGAAGATGAGGCCCTGAGATATTGACTGAAAGAAACGTGTGAACCAAAGCAGTTAGCTTAATTGCTCTGCATAAGGAATTTACACTTAGAGGTAGAATGGAAGAGAACAGAAGAAATGTGTGTGTGTGTGTGTGTGTGCATGCATGCACACGGAGGGGTGGTTGCATATGAGAGTGAGAGGTGGGTAACATGAAAGGAAGCAAGAGTCAGCAAGTAAAAGTCCTTGACCAAATTTACTTCCCAGAGATGGTATGGCCACAGGTATTGCAAGAGTGGAGATGTCTAATATGCAATTTTAATTTGCTACATTTCCTTTAACGTAAACTCTGATTCTCTGAACCGTCATTGAGTCTGACACTCACAATTGTAGTGACTTGGGACATAAAGGAATAAGGCAGTAAGAGGCTGAGTGAATGATTTTGTATTCACCCCTCTATTTCTGGTGCCCATGCTAATGTGGCATCCTTTTATCTATAGGGAAAGTGGATCCTGAAGGTTCTATTTATGACCATCACCAAGGTGAGTGGTACCCTCCATTGAGCTAAAGAGTTGCAATGAAGCTGCAGTTTGGGAGTAATTCAGGACCTTGCATGAGCCAGCCTCCTTTACTCAAATACATTAGAGGGAAGTGAGTTAACAAAAGGGGAAGCTGACATCTGGATTACAGTGATGTAACCACTTATTCACAGATGGAGGATTATTTAATTATTCCAGGAATTCCTATCTGTATTGATACACAGTTAAAACAAACAAACTAAAATCTTCTACTATGCCATTTAGAATGCTTCCAAGCAGAGCCGTTTTCAAACAAGGACCATCATAGAATGTTATAATCCACATGACGTGAGCATTAAATCGTGCAACCTTAGAGAAGTGACTTTTGGGCTACAAGCAGTAATTTTTACTGAGAGTGAGGGGTAGGCACAAGAGGGAATGGGGCATGAGAATAATGTCAAGAGGAAAGTACACTTTAAATTTTGAGATTCAGAAAACAACCAAAGATGAGAAGGCTTTTAAGTCATGTTCTTCTACACCAAATAATCCATCTGTCAGATGATTTTTTTAGTCATTTAAAGGTTGGCGAGTTTATGAACACTATCGCCTTCCCCAAATGCCCCGTCTGCAGTAATACCAGGCAACTTGCCAAGGGCATACACAGGTGGAGGGCATCTGAAGACATTTGCGTTCCAAAGCAGCACAGAGAAATCACATCATCTCAAATTCTGACTAATGTACAGATATAAGCAGAAACCCTTAAGAAAAGAAAAACTACATTGTTGCTGGGTTCTGAGCAAGTAAATCATAAAATTTCTGCAGCTTAAGAATGATGGGAAATACAAGGAAACATCTAGCATAATTAGGTTATCAAGTGCAATAGCAGAAAATACAAGAATACAATGAAATGTAGGCATGTAAGACACTGTCTAAGATAATGAGTATAAGAGACTTTAGTCAAAAATAGATGAACTAATTTTTCTACTACTATACAGAAGTATCACCTTATCTTCATTAAGAAACACCAAGAGTTAGCATTAGGCTCACACTATAGTATTACTTGTACATTATGTGTATATTTCCGAACACATTCATTTATTGTCTTTATACATTGTCCAGTTAAAGGCTACCTTTACGTATTTTTAAGAACAGCTTTAGAAATGGGTAGAATAAACTGATTCTGAGATCTCTGCCTCAAATGAGCAGAATACTGTCTGTACAAGGATTATTGCAATTTGATGATGTCATCCTTTTTATATACACACCAATACTTGCAAGCTATGAAGAGAAAAAACACAAAACCATGAGAAATTGTTTTCAATCTCTATATTTATTCTTCTTATAAATAAAAATGTTGTTTTGGAGTTCTTTATTCATTCCAGAGACTGCTATTCACCAGGCTTTGTGCTTGTCTGACTGTACCAGAGACCATGGAGGCAAAGAAGAGGGATCTTTAACAGCATTGATTACAGAAGCTGTCCTTATGGAGGTGACAACACAAATCTCCTGAAAAACAACAGTAAACTGGGCAAAGAAAGCATGGCTGTCACTTTCAATGGCACTATGCTTGGATATCAAATTGGTGACCCCCGAGGAATGATATCCTCCTTTACTTACTCCCTAGTGTAGTCCTGCCCACTCTGGTATGAGCTTAGCTACATGGCTTCTAACTATGGTCAAGGAGATCTTAGCAACATAATGTAAGCAGAAGCATACAAGCACTGTTTTGGACTGAATGTTTGTGGCCCTGCCAAAATTTATATTTGAAGCCCTAAACCCCAATGTGACTGCATTTGGAGGTGAGGCATCTACTGAAAGTAATTAAGGTTAAAGGAGGTCATAGAGTGGGTCACTGATCTGACAGGATTAGTGTCCTTATAAAAAGAGACACCAGAGAGTCATTCGTTCCCTCTGCATGTAAGCACCGCGGGAAGGCCATGTGAGGACACAGAGAGAATGAAGCCATCTGCAAACCAAGGAGAGACCTCAGTAGAAACTGAATTGGCTGGAACCTTGATCTTGGACTTCTAGCCTCCAAAACTGTAAGAAATAAATTTCTCTTGTTTAAACCATCCAGTCTGTGGCATTTTATTAGGGCAGTCTGAGCTGACTAAGCTATGTACTTTCCCATGATTTGGAATGTGAAATCTGGTACCCAGCCAGACTGTGAGGAAAGTCCAGACTATCCTCCTGTGCAGAAAGGCTGCATGGAGAAGCCCTGGCGTGTGAGACACCTTATGAAGAGAGGGGACGTGCAGAAGAAAATTGTGAGTCCAAATCCACTCTTGCTCATTCACATGCGGCCGTATGAATGACCCAGCTGACACAACATGGAGCAAGGGGCCCATCACATTTACACAAAAGAAGTGTAACAAATATTAAATCTTGTTGTTTTAAACCACTAAGTTTTGGGATGATTTGTTTTGCAACAATTGTTAACTGAAGCAGGCAGGTGGCTTGAAAAGGATGCTGTGTTTGGAAACAAGCTAATAGTTCCATAGTGGTGAAGAAATAAGATATATGGTAAGAAAGAGATGCAGTTCATTAGAGATACTGTCAAGAAGACAATTTACAATAAAACTAGTAGAATATTTAGTATAATAATGTGTCCTTTATTATTAAACAAATAAGTACAATGTCTATTTGAATACATACGTGAATAGGTAATTCACTATGCTAGAATACAATGATAAACCAGATATACATAGTCTCTAGCTTTCAAGGAAGCTTAAAGGAAATTTGTTTAAAAAGATGTGACTCCAGACCTCCCTGGTTTCCCCCATGTATAAAGCTAGAAAGAGAATTTCTCCCACTCTCATAGGAAAAAAATGGGTAATCTACATTATTACAACTTTCATGTAACCCATCAGAGACCTAGGGTCACAGGGCAACCAAGTAGTATGAAATCTTAAGGAAAGACAGTCATCTCAGACAGGTACAAGCACTGGCTCACTTGTAGCAACAGGACTCAAGGGTCTTGTACAAGCAGGAAGGAAGAATTCAGCTATGAAGCTCAACAAATTGCTAAAGGCCAACTGAGGATTTGTGTGTGAGTATAAATTCCCAGGGGATGCCCACACAAGGTGAGTACACACACACACACACACACACACACACACACACAAACACACACCCCGAGGTTCTTCTCTGTGGACTGCCCTGGTGCCCCTGAGAAAGCCCGTGCTTTTTCTACTATATTATATTACGTTATTTTGATAAACGTGAAGAGACCTCTTAGTAAGTAAGTGGATTCCTAAATTCAATTTCTAAATTTATAAAACTGATGTTTCATACAATGATGATCCCATCTATTAGCTGTCTCTATTTTTTTCCAGTAAGGTTTGATGCACTGAGTAATAAATTGAACATATAAGCATATATACCTCATCCCTTACGATGACTAGAACACAACTTTCTGCAAGTGGTCCAGAAAATGGCACGAGTCCAAATACTTTGGTTTGAGCTGGAGAACTGCAGAATCTATTTCAACATCATCAAATCTCCTAGGCCGCTGTCCACGTATAAATGGACACATGCAACAGAATAATGGTCCAGTCATACAAAGGGTGGGAATACATGTTGGTTGTGATAGAACTTTGATTCTTTTCTCTTGTGGATTTTTGCATATCTAATTGATGAGCCAGAGCATTCTTGTATAGAACAGGTTACAGCTGACCAAACTAGGTTTGGTCTTGCTTCGAAATCATGAGTGGCTGTAATGTATTAATACAGGTTTTTACGCTCATTAGCAGATGCAGGTTCACAGTTTTACAAACTCCATAGCTCCATTTTCCAAGCCATACCCTGGCCTGGGGCTATTTATAACAGAAGGAAACGGCACCTTTTACGTAATTCACACGAAATTTTTCTCTGCTCTGATTCTCTCTGAGAAGAGAAAAATTTTATATAACTAAAGGAAAGATAGTTTTCAGATAGTCATGACAAGGATGTTGATCAAGAGCTTACTGTGCACTGGGCACTATGGTACTTGATTTAACATACTATATTTCTAAGAAAAGGCTCCTTCAGAGAAAAGAAAATAACTATATAACACATCCTCTTTTTTTTCTTTCTTTCATGCTGTTAAAAAGTAGATTCTAGGAATTCTGAAAACAAAACCAAATAATTCCTGACATGCAATGGTTAAGTCGTAAAATACCCATTATTACCAAGTAAGTAAAATAACTTTGTCTTTAAAAATTTAGAATATAATCTATGATTAACATATACTATTTTTATTTAATATTTTCTATTTTTATTTTTGCTATACTGGAGCTTTGATTAAAGATTATGAAGTCTCTATAAATGCATGGCCTATCCAACACCCAACACTAGCCCACCTGTATTTTATTTCAATAACAGTTTCATAAATCTTCAGATTCAAGTCACATACAAGCGTACACCACCAGGCTTGATACACTATACAAATAAAGTGTTATTGAATAGTAGCAGAAAAACAAAAAGGAGCATTGCATAAAGAGGTAGTAAAGATTCCTTATGGAATTGCCCCTACAGTTCACTAATGGAATTATCACACAAAATTCTAGGACAATAATTTGTGCTCATAGCTTGAATCTGAAATGCATAAATTTAAAATATAAACAAGTATAAGATCTTTACGTTCTAATTTCTTGGCTTCAGGAATTTTATCTTCGTCTCTACAGAAGATATTTAGTTAATTGTTTTATTTAGATTTTCAAGTCTATAACAAATTTATTCATAAAAGATATCTCAATTTTGTTGAGGCAAAATTCAACATTGCTCTCTTTCTTTTGTGTTTTGAAGAGAGGATTCATGGCATATGATTCTGAGTTGGAATTATTTGAATGTTAGATGGTAAATGAGACATAAATCTCTTCAATGCAGGAATCATATTGGGAGGATTATTGATATTTGTTTTGAATTTCCAGTTCAGATTGTCAAATTTGAGCCAAAACTATAATATGAGCAGCTGGAAACGATTCTGGTATCTCTGATGATTACTGATATATTGGAGGATTTGAGAAATAATATAGTAAATTACCAAAAAATATTGACACTGATTCTCTCAAAGCACTAATTATGTTGAAGCAGTAAGTCAACTCATTTAAGAAGCTTCATACTAGCCAATAAATTACTATTTATCACCTGGAAAGTGAAAATTTAAAATAAGAAAACCTAAGTGTAAATCCTGGCTCAGCAATTTTTTATTTGCATCTTCAGGATGAAGTTAACTTTATAAATCTCAATTTCCTCCTCTACAATAGGGTGTTTTAAAGATGAAATGAAGTAAAACAGGTAGAGTACTTTGCCCATTCCACTATTTCTAGGAAAAGATATTTCCCTCCACAACTCAGGCCATCTGTACTTAACTACGACCCAAGGAGTGACCTGACTGGTGAACGACAGACATTCATCAAAAATCCTCAACTGAGTGTTGCTAATCTATCAAATATCCTAAATTTGTCATATGAATTTTTTGTCCTTCCCTGTTGGTGAAGGAAACCTAGTTCAACTTTCCCTCAGGTGGCAGGTTGGGAATAAGCAAGCTTATTCTCACATCTTAGCTACAACACTTACCTTCATCTTTATTACTAAAAAAGGTAATATTACGTTTCCTGTATGATCTCTCTTTTGTGTTCCGTCTCAATTAGTTTAAAACCACATTTGAATGGAAGGGTATTAATTATTGGGTCCCATTAGAACCCAATAATTATTACCTGCTTCATGGCACAATTTTGAGGGAAAAGGGATAATCCATATAAGAACTTGGAATGACACATGGCGCGTATTAAATTTCAGTTATTATAATGCTTAATATTTTTCAAAAACTCCAAACATCCTCAAGAACTAATTGAAGTACAAAGAAAATTGAAAGAGTTTTATGTCTCCTCTATGTCATTTTAACTAATTACACGTTACATAGTCGAAATGGTTTTCCAAATCAGGGCACATATTAGAACACATTCCAACATATTTTGTTCTTGAAAAAGATTATAATGTGTAAACATTGCATCATCTCAAAATTATCTCAGTCAGTCACATTAGACTAGAATATAACTTAGTGGAACAAATATTTTAGAATAGAATTGGCGGTACATATGATTTTAATAATAAAATAAAGGTAATGATTACATTTTTAGTGCTTGAATAAACCTGTAGATTCTAATAACATATTTCACTGTCTTTTAAAGAACATAAAAATATTCTAATAACCAGTTTGATTTCCACCTTATCTATTAAGAATTCTAGTATCTGAGATTATTACAATGTATTAGGACGTGGGCATAAGCATTTATATGTTAAATAGACAGGAAAAAGCAGGTTATATTTGGAACAATTTTACAACTCTTTGCAGTAAAGCTAGAACTCACTTGTAACCTTCTGATGACAGCTGACCATGATTCAATAAAGAGTATTATATATTATGTATTATATAAGTTATATAATATATAAATTATGCTAGATCTTAGTGTGTCCAAAATCAATAGAATATGTTAGAACATGTTAGCAAAATCATTTATATCTGATCTGAGATCATAAAAGATGTAATACTATGTAGGACATTATACCCTTTGAAGCAACTTCACACCAGTAAACTTGCATTTTCATCATACATATTCTTCAGGTAATGTAAAATATTAATATAAGTCTATAACATAAGAATAGGGACTTGGAGAAGTAAAAAAATCCCTTTCAATTGATGAGAGATTAATACTAAGACTTTGTTCCATTGCCATTAGATGTAGGTATCCCCCAAATTTTCTCTTTTTAGCACACAGAGAAAATGACATTTTTTTTGTACAAAACACTGAGGTAAAAAGACCAAGGTGTTCTCAAGCCAGAAGTGATCCCAGCTGCTAACCCAGCCCAGCCCTCCCAAGGGTGAGGATTTCAATAACCAGCCTTAATAATGAAATACTGCAATGTTTAAACAGCCATTAGAAAGCATTGATAGCATTTTGCATGTTTACATTTCCATGTGATGTTAAGAATATTATTAATTATACATTGTTATTTACTAATTTCAGTTCCTTATTATAGAACATGTATAAATCATCTTCAGGCACCATAAGAACCCTTTAAATTGTTGTACATATGCCTTAGTTAATACACAAACCAGCAACATTAAAAGAAAATACTTTTCACCAACTATTCAAATTTGTGAACGTAAGCATAAGAATGTGCTTTGGATCACCACTGTCATTCGTTTTCACTTTAATTGAGATGTTTAATCAGAATTTTAAAGAATATCAAATAGCATTTTGTGATCTATTAGGTCAAACAGTTTAATAATGTTGCTGTTTGAACTATTTCTGATTTTTCAAGGGTTACATAACAGTAGAAACACTGAACAGAAAGAGAGTAATTAAGCATGTAGTTACATGTGACAAGATTTATATTTAAAAGTACGAAAACATAGGCTACGCTTCCTCACTCCAGATGCATTATTGCTCTGAGACAGACTTCTGTAAATTATTCCACATTCAAACACATAAATCCTATGTTTGACTCTCTGAACTTCCATAGAAATAAAATAGTGCAAAAAAAGTTACTTCAGACCAAATGTTTTATAAGATGTTGGATTATTGGCTATCCCACTAAGGAATGCTAATTGATGGTAGAGATACAAGCTCTAAAGAAAAGATTTTCACAATAAATGAATGTTCCCTGCTGATATTTAAACAGGTAATATTTTTATTTTAAAACATCTACTCAAAGAAAATAATTACATAAAATTTTACCGTGATTTCATTGAATTTTTACTAAATTAATAGGAGCATGCAATATATATTTTACCTTTTAAAAACCCATTCGAATCCATCATGCTTAAAAATAATTTCATTTAAGGAACATTACAGCAGCCATTACTCTAATCACTCATTCAAAGAAGAGACTAGGTTCTTATATTTAAGAAAGAAAAATATAAAAACCGGAACATAGAAATAGCCAGAATGTGCTTTTAAGTGTATTTTATATACTTATTTATTGATGAAATTACTAATTTTAAGAATACACTAATGGAAATATGTGTGTCCAAGTCCATGCTTGTTCTTAGACTAAAAGCCTTGTTCAAAGCCATGTCTAATTAGAAAATTTAAATGACTTGATTCATTCAATTTGCTGTAATTTGTTAAACTAGTCACAAAAAGTAGTGGACCCAGAAATTCTAACACATAATGGTTTATGTGAGTTAGTTGTGCCTTCATAGATAAATCAAAATCACTTGGATTTAATTGAATTAGAAAATTCCTCTTAGAGAAGATCAAAGTAAATCTACAGTATATATGAGAAAGAGTTGATGTTCTGTTTGCCTAGCAAACCAGACTTGATCTGTAATCTTTGGTTAATACTTTGAATATATTTTTCATTGTTTGTATTGTTTTACCTGCCGCACATCTATTTTCTAAATATATCTGAGGAAAGCTATTAAATCATAACATTGAGCAGATATTCTCCTTCACATTTCTACAGCAAAATTCACTCATTCATTTCTGTACCATAATGGCATTGCATGTTATTGTGAGTCATGTTATGAAGAGTTTAGGAAAGATTTTATGAATCTCTGAAGAAAAATTAGAGCATATATTATCTATAGTGCTATATTTTATTATACAAGATATGCATTCTTAAAAAAAGTCCTTAATTCCTTAAATCAAAATATTTTTCTAAAAAAGCAAGAATTCATGTTAGAGAAATCATAAATGCAAGCCCAATCTGTATCCTTAGAGAATGAAGAGATTTCCCAAAGCTATCATATTTTATAGAAATATTACTTTTACCAAACAAAACAGAAGGAACAGTTGTCTACTGACAGTTATGTTCACATGGCTCTAGTAAGCGGGAATGTTATGAGTCCCTGATGTCCATGCAAATCATCAAAACATGTTTTCATTGAGAAGAGAATGATCAGGGAACTATTTTTATAAAATAAATCACGTCATTTTTGGAAGACATCATGAGTTAGAAATTTTTGCAATCTAGCTTATGTTTACTTTTCTTTTACTTTCACTTTAAGTCAGAGTTGAATTTGATTTATTCTGTCACTTAATGAATATAAATTCTATACAGGTGCGTATCAAGCATGCTGTAATATTTCAGATGGAACTTTTTTATAGGAAACTGATGTACATATGCACAGAACTGCAATCAAAAATTTAGATTTTTTTTGTCTCTTATAAATCTTTCCTCACCCATCCTTTGTTGGCTTCCTCCTCAGGCTGGTGCTAACATGGCTTTAGAAAAAAAAGGGTCTTATCACGCTCAGATGAAGAAGTAAGACTATATCTTCCTGGGGGATTCGATAGGATCAAAAAAGCTTCACATTCAATCTCCCTTTATGTTTCATTGGCCAGAATGGATTGCGCTGATTTCGGAAATGAACACTGGCAAGATAAGTGGGATTACCCTTAGGCCTGATATGACCATGATTACGTTTACAGCTTCTTTTCCAATTCAAGATTTCAAGGGGGAAAATTGTAGGCATGACCAGTTTAGGTTCTATAAAAAAGAGGGAAGAAAAAGATGTGAAGTAGACAACTAACAAATGCTATCATATAAGCTACAGTAAAGAGAGTAAAAATGTTTATATACACTAATTGCTATAAAGCATAATGACATATCTCTGTGTGCTACAGTACTGTTCATTAAAACCAATGATAGTTACTTACCACGAATTATTTAAGATCTAAATATTTGTGATAAAGTCTTCATATGGAGCAAGGAGATAAACCATGTAGACAAGTTCACAGAGATTATCCTTCTGGAACTCTTATTTTTTTTCAGTGCATTAGTCAAATAAATTTAATATTTATTTTCTCAAAATATTATCCAAATAACTATTTTTGCCAATCATTCAACAAAGCACTGATTGAACATTCTTTAAAGTGTACAGGTGCTATAAGGGGATAAAAACAAGTAGGTATTTACTGTCACTGAGCTTATAGACTAAAAATTGGCAACAAGTGTCACTTAATAAGTGGATAGGAATATTTGAAACTAAGCAGGAAAGTTTAGATTTGATGTAAGAGGCAATCTGAATAGTCAAATAACCTTTAGTGGAAGATTGAGAGTTGATAAAGTCTAGAAATGAGGATCAAGTAGTTTAAACAAACTATGGATAAGTTCTATGAGCAATTATATAGTATGGTGCACTAAAAAAGTGCAGAACCTTTAGAAAATGGACATTCATTTTTCCCCAGTCATTAATTAGCTGTTTCTTCTTTTTTTTACAAGTAATATTTCCATCTTCACTGTCCATCTGTCTTCTCTGCTTTACTATCATTTCTCTTATTTTAAGCATGCTTTCTCCATGTGTCAATGGAGGTAGCTCTGTTGGTTAGGATTTTGTATCTCTTACCACCAGCATTTGCTAGTAGAAGAAAAGTGATTTAAGTCTCTTTCCTCCAGCATCAATACCAATCTATAAAAATGATTTTATTGGCTAAACTATATTCCCACACCTATATCAAGGAAGGTGAAAGAAGTTCACATGTGGTAGAGACGACTGTTTTCCAAAGGAAAAGATGCTGAGCTACTGAAAGTACATGTATATTACATGATATTTAGGAAAAAACCTCACATTTATTCATAGCTTAAGTACAAATGGTAAAAGAGATGGAACTGCGCTGAATGTTAAGGTTTGTATCGTCACGGGAATGGGAACAATAGAGCTCTTGTCACTGACAACAATTGGAAGATACCTTATTCTTTTTTAGTAATCTTAAAATACTTAATTAAGTGAGTGGCAAATGGCCAAAATTAGGACTTGAATGAATGAGTTTATAGATGAATGAAATAAAGATAAACTTGAAGAAATCATTGTAATTCTTGCTATGTCTTAAGCCTTACACTGGCAAAATTTTTAAATGCAAGGAATAAAATGGTCTAGTCTTTATCTTCAAGGATGTGAACCCTATTGTGGGAGATATTATATATATCCATACAATTATGATTAAAATCTCATAGATGATTCTCATATGAATCATGCCAGCAAAGTAGTCATGTGACACATAAGGCTGTTTCAGTCAACAATGGACCACGTATGTGATGGTAGTCCCATAAGATTAGTACCATATAACCTAGGTGTGTAGTAGGCTATGCTATATAGATTTGAGTTAATTATACTCTATGATGTTCGCACAACGATGAAACTACCTGATGATGGATTTCTTACAATGTTTCTCCATTGTTAAGTGAAGCATAGCATGATTATACTCTAGGGGTAAAGGGAAAGGCAAGATGATTAATTTCAGGTGGTCTGGAAGAGTTGAAAAAGAATTAGGGATAACCTTTTAAATGGAATTATATTTACCTTGGGCTTTGGTGATGGACAGGACACTCATTAGTTGTTGGTGAAGAGATGGTATTCAAGAATGTGATATATTCCATATATGACTTAGTATGGTTTAAAGCAATCAACAAATAATGGCATTTTTTCATGTAACAAGCATTACTGAGTCCTTAAAATGTTACCCACACAGTTCGCAGAACCAGGATTATAGGAATGAATGAAATATTTCTCATTTTATTTGCATTTCAGGGACGAGAGTCAAAAAAACAGAGGAAAAATTTAAAAGGAGAAAAACACATATATCAAGAAGTGTACAGGGACCAGCCCGGTGGCGCAGTGGTTAAGTTCACACGTTCCGCTTCGGCGGCCTGGGGTTACCCCAGTTCAAATCCCAGGTGCGGATGTGGCGCCGCTTGGCAAGCCATGCTGTGATAGGCATCCCACATATAATGTAGAGGAAGATGGGCACAGATGTTAGCTCAGGGCCAGTCTTCCTCTGCAAAAAGAGGAAGATTGGCAGCAGATGTTAGCTCAGGGATAATCTTCCTAAAAAAAAAAAAAAAGAAGTGTCCAAGCATTATGACTTTTCTTTGATTATTATCCTCCACAGATACAAAACTAAGATTAAAATTAATGTTTTCCTTGCAGTATGGGTAATCAGTACCATAAGCAGCAAGAGCAATATAATAGCACTTTATGACCAGAGACTCATTATCTATGGTAATATAAGTCCTGGAGCAAATCAAACTGGCCAAAGAAATTTAACTTGACAATTCATCCTTCTTCTATAAATTAAGATATTAAAAATCATGCCAGGAGAATTGAAAGAAATAGTTCTTAATTTATGGATGTTAGCTTTATACATTTTTATTATACACATTCTTGTCCATAAATGCCACTTGGGATTTCAAATAAATGATGTCATTATACTAAATACACCATGTGAGACTCTGCAGTGGGCTGATAATATGAACAGTTATTTATAACAGCTATAAACATTTAGGAAAATTATATGTTATTGTTGGAAGCTATATCTATAGTTACATTTATTGTGTTAATATAACACACACTTTGTCGTTTTTTGAAACAGAAATTACAGTATTGCAATGTCAAATTATGTCTTCCTCTTTCTTGGAAAGTGGCTTATTGGGATTTAAGAGATTATAGTAAACTGATTTTACAGTGTTCAGAATTTTGGTTTAAATGTACATATGTTTTATTCATAATCAAGGCGTTATGCATTTAGTATGGACTATTATAATAATATGGAACATTTCAATGAGAAATCTAATAAATCCATTTATCCACATAATTATCTTAAATTTTTTAAATACATACTTTACAAAGAAATCTTAGAATAATTAAAATTTTGTAAGTTGATTTTTCTTCAATATTGTTATTGTTTTGAGTGTGTTCAAATAAACACTGGGCAAGATTTATCAGAAACCAGCTGGGCTCCCTGAGCAATGCTCCACAGTGGCTTAGAGGAAACTCTCCTGGTGTTAATTGGCAGTTTGTTTTCCATGGGACCACTGTGGCTAATTGATGCCCCTGGAGCTGTAAGCAGGGGGAAAAGAAAGAGAAAACAATTCACTTGCCCATTCCGATTCCTTAATTCTAGAAAATTGCTGAAACACAAACAAATAAAAAATATATATAATCTCCAAACTTCATTGCCCTTTATTCCCACTCAAGTTTAATTGCACTTCAGTAATGTGAATTCTGCTCACAGAGCTTTACACCCAGAGAAAGATGTTTCTGAACAAATATTTTTCTCTTTTAGAAAGATGACATTGACATCCTGCTGTATAATAGCCTGGGATAATTAATATTCTATTCTGAAATAGAGCCATTATTACATTAAGGAAACCAATATGGACTTATTCATTGTCAAGATTACAGCTATTATTTTAATAGGAACACAACTTTAGACTAAATTCCCATATATATTTAAGTAATCCACTGCATATTTATCTTTTGGCTCAGAAGATTAACTTGATCTTGTGCGACACCCTCCTCACCCCCATTCCGTCTTGATCTAAACAGTTACTTTAAAAGTATCTTCTATAGAACACTGATTGATTCATGTTTTAGCATTTTTTCTGGAAATATTGTCTTTGTTGTAATGGGGTGGTTTTGTTTCTGCTTTAAAGGAAAAAAAATCCAGGTTAAGTGTAATTTCATTAATCGAAGGTACGGTAGCACGCGGAATATTTTTTCTTGCCGTTTCAGGTGTATTCCCTACTTTTCTCCACTTTGAGAGCTTGGGATAGCTGGAACATCTCAGTGGGCAATCTTGCCCACTAGCTTCTTGTTGCATTTGAGTAATGAAGAGCACTAGAAAGATATCAGGGAAGGGGAGACTGAAATGGGACTATTTATTCCCTTGGCTCCTTCTCAGTAGGGTCATGAAGGGTGTCCTTTTTCATACCACCCAAAGCCAGAGCTTCTACCGCTCGGCTCTCTCTTTTTTCCGGTTTGATAAGTGATCCTTCCTCTCACTTCTTCAGTCATAAGTGGGTCACTGATGCACCATTTATACTAGCCCCACGGCCTGCACTGTCTCTCTTGAGTTTCCTCATACGTTTATCAAACAGAGGCATTATTAATTTTTCTTCAAATTAACTTGTAGGCACCATCTCTTTTTCCCAAGATCTGGAACAATTCAGGGAACACTTTTTTTCCCACCGCACCTATTCTTATTTTCCTGATTAACTGTCGTGATTTCATTAAATATCCATTAGAATTTATTACAGTATGACATGTATTACAGTAATATGTGTACTTTCCTTCCATTGTGTTAGACTGTAAATATTTTGATAGCAAAGACCTTGTCTAGTTCATTTTTTCCCTCACTAGAACACCTAGCACAGGGGCTTGCATTATAGGAATTAAAGTAATATTTTCAAAGGGTTGAATTATTTATGAGTAAAATAATTTGAGTGAATTAATTTATTTCGTCTTTTCATGCACGGGAAACAAAATTCCCTTAAATATATATGTTTCTTTTTCTCTCCAAAATAAGTTTTATTGAATGAATAAGGAATTCATTGTAAAACAAAATAATTCATTTCTTTGTAGTTTGAGTAATAAAGCATTATAAGGTTCGTAAGTGAGAGCTATAGAGTATAAAGAGCTTGATTTTTGTACTTCCTTTACAAATTTTTAATCAAGAGTAAATTGCTTCTTAAAACATAATATATAAAATTAGAATAGAAATATTTATGAGGAAATGTGCATAATATATACAGATTATATAAACACAAACACATTTATTCCTACTTATGTGTTTATCTATATGATAGGAAAATTTTTGCACAATATTTGACAAATATTGAAATCTCAGAAAAGGGTAGTTATTAGATGAGCCTTCTCTTAGACTGAATATTTGTCCTACTCTTCTTATTCACCCTAGAAATATTAAATGTCTTGAATAAATACAATTTCTGTCTATATTATGTCTAATTCATTTTTTAAACTTTTATTACAGCCTGTAACTGTGACTAACAGTGTATCAATTCTCCACAATTGTATTTTGTTTTTGTCATTTTATTTTATTTTATACCACTTTATGAGTTATGTAAAATTCTATACATATTTAATGTATATCTCAATGAGTCTGAAAATTAACCTTTGAACTTCAAGAAATCTACAATCTGCAATGAAGTATGACTAAGCATTTTCTGATTTATGATTTCATATATACTTTTTATTTACTTGTCTGTTTAGCCTGTATGTAAAATTGTAGATTCCTCTTAATCTCAGTTAAGTGGCTAACACACACACACAAAGACTACCATCGTGCACCCTCTAAAGATGTACAGCCATTCTCAAGAATTTGTTCCTTAGCCTTTTCATTTCTCACACTACTTTATATTTCATTTAATCTACTTCCAATTTACTGCCTTCCATGTTAATAACAACCATATCAACAGCTTCAGCCCCATCAATCTCCTGATCTCCAGAATATCCCCACTACTTGTAGCACAATAAAAACAGCTGTCCAAGATATTAAGCTTCACATTTTCAGAATACATTGTTCCCACTTCCATTGTTCCCACTTCTTGAATTTTCCATGTCAATTCTGTTTCCAGTTTTAAATATTGTCATCACCATCTGTCAATTTCTCTGTTACTCAACCTAAATTTTTCTTTTAAATTTATCACAAAATCGCATTATTTCTAAATCTGAAATGCCTCCTAAATAAACTGTTGCTCTCCATTTTTCTGTGTCCATTATCATTCATTTTAGTTCTTCTCTGTACAACTGAAATAATCTCTGTACTGCTTCTAGTGACCCTCGTTACTAATACACTTCAATTCTGAACTCCACAATGCTGTAATATTAGCCTGAAATAGAAACCCGTAAATCTGATCACGTCACACTTCACATAAAAACTTTGGTTACCTATTTGCTACTAAATGAAGTTCCAACTCTGTTAATTTATATTCAGATTCTGGTGTTTTCAACCTCATCCCCACTTCTATGCCATCTCTTATAACTTATGTTCTGAACTCACTAGCCTTGATGATCTTATAATACTTTACATACTCTCCTGCATCACAAATCTTACTCAAGATCTTCTCTGATGGGCTGGCCCCGTGGCCGAGTGGTTAAGTTCGCGCGCTTTGCTGCCGGCAGCCCAGTGTTTCGTTGGTTTGGGTCCTGGGTGCGGACATGGTACTGCTCATCGAGCCACACTGGGGCAGAGTCCCACATGCCACAACTAGAGGGACCCACAACGAAGAATATACAACCATGTACTGGGGGGCTTTGGGAGGAAAAAGGAAAAGAATAAAATCTTTAAAAATGAAAAAAAGATCTTCTCTGAACTCAGAATGCCCTTTCATATTTACTAATATATTAAAATTCTGCTCATTTTTTAAAGCCCAAATTGTCTTACCTGACCTGTAGAGCTTTTCCACCATCTACTTGTTGTTTTTGGTGCCATTGAGTAGATTCCGACTCCTAGGGTCACTGTGTACAGCAGAGTGGAAGCCTGCCTGGGCTTTTCAGGCCATCCTCTCACCTTCTGGCACTATATCAGACAATGCCATAGGACTTTCATGGTCAATTTTTTCAGAAGTGGCTGGCCAGGTCCTTCTTCCTAGTCTGTTTTAGTCTGGAACCTCTGCTGAATCCTGTCCACCATGGGTTACTATGCTGGTAGTTGAAATACCAGTGGCATAGCTTTCAGCAAGACAGCAATACGCAGCTGCCATAGTTGATAACCAAAGGGTGGGGGATATTATTCCCTGCCCGGGAAACAAACCCAGACCATAGGGGTGAGAATGTCAAATCTTAACCACTGGACAACCAGGGCTGGCTACTCAGTCAGAAAAAAAGTTAAAAATCCTGTTGTTTTTGTATTGTATATAGTATATCAGGATAAATAAATTAGCTAATCAATCTAACACTAGAGTCGTGGATCTCCATCTTTTTCCATCCCAAAAATAGATGAAAAGTTTGCATTATATTTTGCTGCTCACTGTGACAGTGATTCTTAGGGGTGTGTGTGTTATGTATGTGTGTCAGGATCAGTTTCTGGGAGCTGGTAGTTGGAAAGAAGCCCCGTAAGATTTTTTGGTTTTGCTTTTTTTCACATTTGACTTCCTGAAGCAGGTTCCTATTTTTTTGAGTAATCTTAAATGCTATCTGCCAATTTTTGTTGAGTGTAGATTACATGAGTGATTTATTACCAAGAATTAGTAGTTCTTGATGGAAGTTGGTTTCCTTGCAGAGGACATTTGGCAATATCTGGAGACATTTTTGGCTGTCAGACTGTGTGAGGAGAGCTACTGGCATCTAACGGGTAGAGGCCAGGGATACTACTAAACATCCTACAATGCACAGGACAGTCCCACAAGAAAGGATTTTCTGGCCAAAAATGGCAATAGTGCCAAGTTTGAGAAACTCAGCCTTAAATCTCTTGCCTAACATAGTTTAACATAATTGAAGTGCAAAATATACTAATGAAATTGCATTAAAAATGACCACTATGGTCAATTTTTACAGCAGAAAGTGGAAATATCAAGAAATAATACGTTCTTTCAAAGATAAGAAAATTCTTTTCTGGTAAAAATTAATAAGCAACCATTCCATAGTTACACTTTTTTGTGTATGTATTTTAGGTTCCTGGACCCAAATCCAATATGTGTGTATGTGTGTTGTGTGTATGTGTGTTGTGTGTGTGTGGGGACCTTCCGAAACAACACAAAGCAATTCTCAAAATACCAGCTAAGTGTCCTACAATCCAGCTCAAATTTGACCTATCTACCCAGAGATAGCATCTTGGGTTCCACAGGTTGAGTTGAGTTCTACGAGACTGTCCCCACCCCATTTCAGATACCGGTTGTAAGCACACATTGTTATCTGTACTTCTGAAGAACTGGCTATATATCAGAGATCCTCAGGACCTCCTCCGTATCTTCAATTAATTTGCTAGAGCAGCTCCTGGAATTCAGAGAAACATTTTACTTCCTAGATTACTAGTTTATTATAAAAAGATATAACTCAGGAACAGCCAGATGGAAGAAATGTATGGGGAAAGATGTGGAGCTTCCATGCCCTTTTCAGGAGAGCCACCACCCAGCACCTCCAGGTGTTCACCAACCTGGAAACTCTCCGAACTCAATCCTTTTGGGTTTTTGTGGAGGGGTGATTGATTAATTATGATTAATTGTTGACTAGTTATTGATTAATCCCCTCCCTGGAAGTCAGGAGTGGGACCGAAATTTCCAAGCCCATTGGTGGCATGATTGGTTCTCCTGGCAACCAGCTCCTATCCTTAGGTGGGGTCCAAAAGCCACCTCATTAACATAACAAAAGACTCCTTTATTGCTCTGCTCTTATCACTTAGGAAATACCAAGGGTTTCAGGAGGATGAACATCAAACGTATATTTCTAATTATAAATCACAGTATCACAGTATGTAACATCCCCCTCATTTAGTTTGAATTTATTTTTTTAATTATATGTTCATACATCTACAGAAACACACACATTGATTGGAAAATTTATTCTTTTAGGTTATGGTTTTATAGCAACCATCAAAAGTTAGAATCATTATAGTTTTGTTAATCACAAATGGTAGTGATTTTGTAAATGATAATGGTATTTTCTTAAGTGTTATCAATCAATTCATCAACTTTGTTAATTTGTAATTTATCTAATATATCCAATTAAATAATGAAATTGAATAATCCATCATGTAACAATTCTTAATCTTGCTTGTTCAAGTATGGCATCATAGACTCAAAGAAATTAATATCAAAATGGCATAGTGTAGCACAATATTTATTACTTCTCCAAGGCTTTAATATAAAAGTTTCTTTGAGTATAAATCAAAAATAACTTTTCTTACTCTATCTGATAAAATTTAATTAAAATTTGATAATAAACTCCTGTGGTAACTCTCTTTTGCTCTCATAAGCAATGAAACTCCTGAATTAATAAGTGAGTTCAACTTGTTTTGTGTTTAGTTCAGCTGAGTATATATAAAAATCGTTTGCATACCATGTATTACAATGATATCAGAAAATGACTTTTTAGGAGTTTTTATTTATGTTCATAGATCATAACTGAAGAAAAAAATTAAATAGATATATTATTACTGAATTACAACAACTATATGTTTTTAAAACTTGGTTAGAGGTCAGAAAAAAAAGGCATACTATTTTTATGGGTTGGACAAAAGGGTAGTTCTCAGCTTGTTTATCAGCTTGTCTATTTACCATGGATCTTGACTATGTGTGAGGCTGGACTGTCACAAGACTAACTGCCTGAGATATGAGTGTCGGTGTCACAATCCAATGGACACATCAGGATAGATGCGGAGAGGGCTCATGGCCACTCTGAGTTTATTATAACCCGTGTTTCAATATATACATAGCTTACATCTGTTAAACATACACAGGTGTTCTGGATAAAGTAGTTAGCGAATACCAAGAATTCTTAGTGATTTCTCAAGGAGCCCTCCTTAGGCCTCTGTTTTGATATTATCATGTTATTGCTGTGCTCGTATATTTTTATCTTGGAGCAGGCAAGGTCTTCTAGGCAATGACCCCTCCTGCTCCCGATATCGATATCGTGTCTCCATCTGTGCCCCCAGGCGACTGTGCCTGTCTTAGGTTGCCCCGCCCTGGAGATCTTACCCGTCATTGGCTGACCAGCCTTGTCATCTCTGGGTCACAGTTTGTTGGCAAGCCTTTTCCAGTGATTATTAACCCTTCCTGCATCAGGGGCAGCTACATATGAGGTAGTAGGGAAAGAAGTTTACTCAATTTAAAGAAAATGAGACAGTAGAAGAAGGAGTTTTTGTGCCCATAATAGTGATTGTCTCTCAAATTGACCTATGGTACAGGCTTGAAGAAAACTAGGCAGAAAGGACTAGAAAAGTAAATTCTTCACTTAAATCTCCAGAAGACAATGAGAATGCAAGGCAACACAGTTTTGTAGGTTACAGGGAGTTAGACTGAATGATGATTATCCTTTTTTTTTCCTGATTTCAGTTATTTTATTGAGATCATAATGGTTTATAACATTGTGCAATTTTGGGTGTATATTATTATTTATCAGTTTTTGTAGAATCAGTTGTGCTCACCACCAGTAATCTAATTTCTATCTGTCACCATACATATGTGCCCCTTTACCCCATTCAACCACTCCCTAGCACCCTTCCCCTCTGGTAACCACTAATCTGTTCTCTTTATCCATATATTTGTTTGTCTTCCACATGTGAGTGAAATCATGCAGAATCTGTCTTTCTTTGTCTGGCTTATTTCACTTAACATCATACCCTCAAGGTCCACCCATGTCTTTGCAAATGGGACAATTTTGTCTTTTTTATGGCTGAATAGTATTCGATTGTGTATATATACCCCATCTTCTTTATCCATTTATCCATAGAAGGGCACTTGTGTTGCTTCCACGTCTTGGGAATTGAGAATTCAATGAATATAGGGGTATATAAATCTCTTTGGATTGTTAATTTCAAGTTCTTTGGATAAATACCCAGTAGTGGGATAGCTGAATCATATGGTATCTCTGTTTTTAGTGTTTTCAGAAATCTCCATACTGTTTTCCATAGTGACTGCACCAGTTCTTAATGGAGTTACTGTGAAGTATGTTAGGGCATGAAAAGGATAGAGTGGCCTAAGTATAAAAGTGAACTAAACACTATTTAGGACTGAGGAAGAAGTTATCCAGTTCACCAGTACAGGAACCAACTGAGACCTAGACAGGAGAGTGAAGAATGCCACATCATCTCTGACGTTTAGTTTAGGAACTTAAATGTGCAGTTGAATAGAATACATACTCATGACTTGAGAGAACACCTAAACAACAATGTTTGATTGATGTTGAGTATTAACATTTTAAATTATATTTTTATTTTGTTAATAAAAAATTTTGTTTTGCTATAGGAATCTATTGCCTAAATCTGAAATTACACATTTAAGTTCCTTTAAATAAAACTGAAATTTGTATCACATATAGGTGGAGATATATGTAATGCAAATTTCCTATATGAAAATATATGTATATACGTATATTTATGTGTATTTATTCATGTACATATGAAATTTGATTTTCCTTATATTAGCATTTTTTCTGTCACTGAGTTAGTTTTATTTCTTTCTGTAGTGCTCTCTCTCTTAATATGCACTTTTCTAGAGGATAAGTGATAATTAGATATCTGTTTTTTCACAGGTTGTATGTGGAAATATGCTAAAAAATCAGAGATGTAATTAATAGTACATATTTATCACTTGAAATGAATGAGATACCTTCAAAAACTATATGAAAAATTTAAAGATATACTTCCATCTTCAGAATATTCTAAAACCTGTGAACATTCTAATTCCAATTTTTTACCGTAAAATAGCATTTTTTAATACTTAAAACTATTTCATTTATATTTTGTCCAAATTGAAAAGTTTCCTAACTCAATAACCATCACATTTGCAAAATAAGCATGAATATAGTTCAGTGGTAAGAAAATTTTTTGGAAAAGGGTCATTAAAAAATTATAGTCATGATAATTTTTCTCTTTTAAAATAAAAATAAATTTATACAGCTCCTGGAGGAAAATAAAAATATTTTCAGCAATATTACCTCATTTATAGAAGACTTCAACAGAAAAAAATGTCATTTTTAAATAATTAAAACATTCATATTTGAAGTTACTTGCAATGTAACTTTATAATATTTTCCTCTTAAATTTTTATAGTATTTTAGACAAGCTATAGTCACATATCTCATGTGATTGTATACTCAAAAAACAAAATAACTAGAAAAGTTGAGTTTGGAAGAAATCACTTTTTGTCATCACAAAAAATAAAATATTCAACTCAAGAGTTTCAAATGGCTTTAATAAAGGAACTGCTCTAGGAATGTTGGAAGATTAAGAAAATAACAGAGGGTGCCAAATTACCTAGATATCAGCAACAACAAGACGCCATTCAACCACTAGGGCCCCTAAGGGAACTAGCAGGTAGGTAATATCTTCGTAGACCAGTGAGAAATGGAAGCCTGGAGCAGAACCCTCTTGACAGATAATTGAGGAATTCAGCCACTTCTAAAAAGGTTACTCAAAGAGGAGAAGGAGCAGAGAGCAAATACCTAGACATTCTCCCATTTTTCATTAGTAATAAACCTCTGATTTGTAGCTGGGTTCATGGATGCTGGAAATAAAAATTAAATATCCCACCTTCCTTGCAATTACTTCATCATATAACTAAGTTCTGACCAATGTGATGAAAGTAAAAGTGGTGAAGACAATTTCTGGGACGTGTCCTTAAAGGAAATGGGCATGCTCTCCTTTATTTCTGGAGTATTTCCTGCTAGATGAAATGTAAATACATGTTCGCAACTCAAGCAGCTCTCTTCAAGACAGCATTATGCCGAGGATGGCTGTGCTAGTATGCCGAGGATGGCTGTGCTAGTATCTTCACTTCATCTCTCTAAATTGATTCTCCATCATTCTTCTTCTGTTTGACGCCCTAGGAAGACAATCTGTATGGACTGCATTAACAGGCTCACTTTTCCTCTGACTTCCAATTGGATTTAGGCAATGGGAAACCTAGTCAGTAGATTAGAGAAAAAAATGAGAGTGAGCCCAGGCTATTTCCTACTGGTTCCCTCCCAGTTACGTCATCACGTGCTAATAGTGCCTCTCAACTAAAAGTCACAGCTGTTGTCAAGGTGGCCTTCCCTACAAGGCTGTCTTCTTTTGGGTTTGGCTATCTGTTACCCCAACCCAATCTCTTCTGACCTAAGGTTATTAATGACTTTGCTGCTAGTAGTCTTGGGTTTTTAGTGTATCTCAATCATACCTTTTAATATGATCATTTTATAAATAAACTCTTCTCGTGTTATCCTAATTTGAGTGATCCATATGGTTTCTTTTGGGGCTCAAAGGATAGACTGGTGGGACAAAAAATTAGAAGGAAGCTGGGCCCGGTAGAACACCAGACCCATACTGTATTGCCTAAATACAGATTTATTTTATATGAGAGAAAAAATAAACTTCTAATTTTTAGTGTCCCATATTTTTGGATTTACTTTATCTCACTGACAAATTAATACTAACAAGGTGAGTATTGGAAATGCTATAATTTTAAGATGGTCTAATTGAAATTGAGAGAGAAAAATGCTTTGCCCAGTGGGTACACATGAGTGATAGAAATAGGGCTACAGTTAGCTCATTTGATTAAATCATTATTTTCAGAGAATCTAATATGATCCAGACACTCTGTGACATATTGAAAATACAGAGAACAATAAAAAGTGGCTTTCTAAGTTCATGTTTTAGACCTCCCATACAGCGATTACAGGTGGGACTTTCTACTTGAGATGATTATGGTACGATGAATCCTGCAGACAAGAGTGCATACTCATTGCCTATTTTCTGAAGGAGCAATTATTTGGACATCCAGTGGAATCTAGTTTGAGAAGATATTTTTTACAAGCCACTGTCACTTCCTTCTTTTACTTCCCCACGTCCCCACTGTTTTGTTTGTTTGTGTGTTGGTTGGTTTCCTGCACTTCCCAAATATACAGCTTTCACTTGAATTCTTGTATCAGAGTCTGCTTCTAGGGAAACAAAACCTAAGGCATTATACCTATTTCTGGATTTTTCCATTTACTTCAATGGACTAATTTTCCCTCCTTTTGTCCAAGCCACGCTATCTCAGTTATGATAAGCTTAAAATGAACCCTAGGTAGGGATAGGAGGTTTGCTGCTTTTTCTTTTCAAGATTTTATTGGCTCTTCTTGGCTTATTTTGCTTCCATTTAAACTTTACAATCATCTTGTTTACTTACAATGAAAACTAGCTAATATTTTGAACAAAATAACATTATTTAATTTTATCTATGGATTAATTTTGGAGAATTTGTGATATCACAGTATCAAATTTGTCAAAACCAGCATATGGTTTAATCTTTCATTTATTAAGTCCTTTAATTTATGTAGATAATATTTTATAGTTTATTTGGTAGAGTTATTGTACAACGTTTATCATTATTTTTAAAGCTATTTTAAATGACATTTTTAAATTTTATTTTTTGTCTGCTGCTTGTACATAGAAATACAATTGACTTTTCCAAATTGATCTCAGAGATTCGCTCATTAATTCTCATAGTTTATCTGTAGTCTCACATGGTGTAGCAATGGAAAAAAGCAGAGGAGTATTTCAACAACTCATACGTAAAAATACACATATGCCTGTATGAATCTTCATTGTGTTTTAGCATTGTGATAATTAATGTCCTGATTTTCTCCTCTAGAAACAGCAATGGCATTCTTCTTACTGAGCTTGTCTCCCAGGATCTATGTTGGTCTGCTCATATGAACTTCTGCAAGTTATTTGAATCTTGGATTGCTTCTGGTTATCTTTTCTGCTTCTGTTTGAATCAATATCCCTTATAAATATAGCTTGAGCCTTTCACAAATGTAGTGCATCAACTTTTTTTTATCTCTGTAGGTTAATCCCATAACTTTATTCATATATTTGTTCATTCCTTCAGGAATAAACGAAGAATCAATCTTGCTCTTAAGAAGTTTAATTTTAATGAGAAAATATAGATAAATTAATTCTCAAGCTTTCATGGGAGCGTTATAACTGACTCAGCATATTTCGTGCATTTTTGGATTTTCAGCCAATTTCAAGCTTGTGACATTCACTGGGTTGGCTGATCCTATGGCTCCTGAGCCCCTCTTTAGACAATTAGGCATTGGGTAAGCTATTCTACTACTCTTTATGTAAGACTTGAGCTATTGAAGTACTTGAAGAACCGGTTTCTATATTTGTTTTCTCTAATAAATTGTGAAATGAGCTGGTTCATTGTTCATTTTTCACATATTCAAACATAAAATGAGAATGTATGCTTTTGACAGCGTTTGTTCATTCTTCTACGTGAGAGAATGAACTGTTCCATTACTTATCATTAGCAGCCTATTTATATAATAGGGTGGTGAAAAAATAATGTCAAAACCAATTGGATTTGTAGAAGAAGTTTGGGTTTACAGAGTGCAATTAATCAAATTTGTGATGACATTATGGTAATACACGTGCTTGGTGAAAAGTACTGAAGAATCTTTAAAGGGTCAGAGGTGTTGTTTTCTATTTCCTTCTAAAGAAGATTGTCTACTCAGCAAAAATTAAGTTGAATTTCTAATTACTTAGCTGGAATAAAAATTAACTCCTAAGACAAACTATTCATAAACAATTTGCAATCCTACCCAAAAAGCATGATAAAAAGTTCTTGGAAATACTTGTGATTTCCAGGTAATCAGTACTCAAATATCTCAGTAATCACATTACTCAGTAATCAAATATCTCTTTTGCATTCTAGTTTGAGATAATTCCTGATGTTCAACCAACTCTCATCATTATGTTGTTCTGTATTTTCACTAAGTCTATACTATTTTACCTGTACTTTTACAGTTTATAATTATAACTTATTGGGAAACTGGGTGTTTGGCTCTTCAAGTCAAATTTTGTGAAATAGCAAGCCTGAAGGTATAATAGGAGCATGAATTATATGTAATACTTGAGCATTACCCATTCAGGTTGATATTTTCTCACTGATGGAGACATCAAAGCAAATAAGCTTCTTTCATCACCCAGTACTATTTATTATCATCTTCCTCAAGGCCATGATGATTTTTAAACATGCTGTACCTCCTTTTCTTAACCTAAAAAGACACTACTGGACCTACAGAAATAAGTTCAAATACTGAAGAAGGGGTAATTACTTCTTTATCTCAGATAATTTTTTCTTTGCATTTGAAAAAATTATTTCATTGGGAAATGGGAAGTTGTTTGGTGAGACGAGCTTAGCATCTGTGTAGTAAATCAGCAAGAGGAGAGACTTGAAAGTCTTAGAGATGGTGCTAAAGAGCTTGGAATTTATCCTGTAAAGGACACTATTATAAGATTAAAAGAACAGCAGTAACTATGAATTATTTTTACAGTTTTATTGAGGTATACCTGACATTACAATAAAATTGTTTCAACTGTAAAGGGAATAACTTAATGAGTTTGACATATGTATACATATATCTTGTAGCCATCACCATAATCAAGATAATGAACATATTTGTTGCTAAAAGTTCCATTTTATTTATTTCTAATCCCTTCTTTCTCAGCTCCTCAAACCCAAAATATAAATTGTATGTGTTTTTTTCACTATATATTAGTATGGCTTTCCTAGAATTTTATATAAACAGAATGAAATAGTATGTACTCTTTCCTGTCTGGATTCTTTCACTTAGTATAATAATTTTAAGATAAATTCAAATTGTATCCATCAATACTTCATCACTTTTTATTTCTTATTAGTATTGCATCGTATGCCTATATTACAATGTAGCTATCCATTCACCTGTTGATGAAAATTTGGGTTCTCTCCAGTTTGAAGGTATTACAAAAAGCTATTGTGAACATTTACATATGAATCTTTGTGTGGATATATGTTTTTATTCACCAGAAAGCTGCAACATGTCTAATATTGCATGCATTTAATAATATTGTATAGTATATATAAAGTACAAATTGACAGAACTCAAGGAGTATGAGAGAAATCCACTATCATTGGGGGAGATGACAAAACATCTCTCTCGGTAAGTGATAGGACAAGGAGCAGTAAGTCAAAGAGGATATAAAAGATTTCAACAAGCTAATTAACTAAAATGATCTAACATTATCTGTCTCACTATAATAAATAAACTAAATTGACTAGTGTAAAATACTATACTAAAGAAATACTCAAAAATGGGGCAGTGGATGGTATCATCTAACGACACCAAATTTAAAGCATTTGGGAAAAGGATTGAAGTAAGGAAGGAAAATGGTCTAGAAGCAGAAGTGAGAAGCCAGTGGCAAAGGGGACACTAACCCTACTTCACATTCTGCCCAGTGATATTGAAAGAAGAACCCATCACCACTGAAGAGAGCTAAGAGAAAAAATGTTGTCAGGAAAGAGCTTGTATTTTTAAAAGCAAGGAGGAAATGGAACAGCAGAAAAGAATTTGAAGACAAAGGGGATTTGACTTACTAGGGCTGGTGAGTCACATGAAACACGATGGAAAAGTTGCAGGAGTTGGGAAATGGAGTCAGATTAAAGGATTTCTAGAAGTGAGTAGGGATGAGCCTGGGTGCTGAGGAATGACTTGAATCTCTTGAGATCCTTGAGTTCCTTGGATACTGAGGTAAATCAAGTGAAAGTGTAAACAGAACTGTTCCATGAAGGAGACAAGATGATGAAACTTAGTGAATGATGGGCAGTAAGGGTGGAGGTTTTGTCAGGAATACGAAGAACTCCCGAGTCTTGTCTTAAAATGCTGGTCTTGTTTATTTTTAGCACTCTCTGGTAAAGCAACCTCCCTATTCTGTAACGCTGCCTTCCTGAATGACCATCCAACAATCTTTAGAATACGAGAAACATTTGCTCATTGCCCACTACACTCTACAGGCTTCTTTTGAGAGAAGATTATCAAGACTGAGACTCTATCATTAGCAAATGACTTGCTTTTGTGTTTGTGTGTCACTAATGGATCTGACTTGTTTTAAATCACGCTGCTTACCTTCAGGATGAACAAAGAGTAAACTGTGTAATGAACTGGGATCTGCATAGTTCTTCAGCACACAACATGTTTGTGGTAAGATGATATTTTAACCATATTAAATAACTGTTTCACTGTCTTTACTTCCCAGCCTTTGCCACATGTGGTCACCTCTCTCCAGGACTTCCCTTATAATTTCATC